>NC_133694.1:1687500-2352083 GCF_048934315.1 Petromyzon marinus
GAACCGGTCCTGGGCTTCCTCTAGGTCGACCCAGTAGCGGTTTGTTATAATCATCGCCATGAGGGAGACAAAGGCGGCTGGGCGTGGTGATGGCCACCCACCCCCTCGTGTCCCGTGCCGGCCTTCATAGGTGCTACTCGCTAACAGCACTTGTCCGAAAAGTCTGGTAATCCTATACGGGGGGGTCTTTGCCTTTGTGTGTACGTCTGTGTACGTTGTGGGGAGCGGTAGTGTAGCGGTTAGCGCGCTGCGCTACGAACCCGGGTCGCCGCTCACGGCCAACGCCAGTGGCGATTATAATCTGAACCGGTCCTGGGTCTCGCTTCGGTCGACTCCGCTTCAAATGAGAACCTGGTGCGGTGTTTCAGTTTCACGTATGAGGAGGTATTACCCTGTGAGCCATGCGGCTCTTGACTCGGGTGCAACCGCAACAAAACATGAAGAATAAACATCTTAAAGTGACTACACGCAACAGAAAAATCCTGGAAAAAACAGCAAAGTCTTCCAGAAAAAAAACACCGTATTTCAACGCTGTGTGCAAAAATCCCAGTGGGATGCAAGTCAAACAATAACAATTATAAGACAGATTAATCATTGCAGTCACGAAAGCTTTAAATCGAAATTTAAAGACAATGTAGATTAAAGTCATCAGGCTAACTCTGTATTACAACAAACAAACACGGCTAAACCAAAACCTTTTTAAAAATCACCAAAATAAAGCTATAAAAACAACGATGTGGAATAAACATCGCCACTGGGGAGACAAAGACGGCCGGGCGTGGTACTGACCACCCACTCGCAGCGCTTGACCCTAACGTGGTCTCTCGAGTCGTTGGTATCGTCGTACGTGTGATTGCTGTCACTTCGTGTTCACGTGGGCGTGTTCACGTGGGCGTGTTCACGTGGGCGTGTTCACGTGGGCGTGTTCACGTGGGCGTGTTCACGTGGGCGTGTTCACGTGGGCGTGTTCACGTGGGCGTGTTCACGTGGGCGTGTTCACGTGGGCGTGTTCACGTGGGCGTGTTCACGTGGGCGTGTTCACGCCGCCGGGGGCTTCTTCACGCCGTCACGCCCGTGTGTATACACGTGTATACACACGGGCGTGACCACGCAGCCCGTCTCGTGTATAACACTGCCTTGCTGTCATTATCTCTCTCACTCTCTCTCCCCGAGACAAAGAGATCACCCCGTCTCGACCGACAGCCTCTCTCGCTCACCCACAGCCGCGCGCACCCCACCACGCACGCCCTAGCGACGCGGTGACATTCAGGGACTCCCCCCTACACCCCCCCCCCCCCACCGATCGACATGTGGAGCGCTACCACCGAATCGGAGGAGTGGTTCAAGAGGTTCCTCTCGGCCAACCGCATCTACCACGAGCAGCGCGTGGCCGAGCTGCGTGCGGCCGAGGACCTGGTGTTCCTGGTGAGGTTCGCCGCCTTCCCTGTCGCTCTTCTATCGCTGCTGCTACTGCTGCCGCGCGTGGCTCGTGAGGATTCAACGTTGACGGCGGGGCAGCTACGCCAGCGGCTCGCTCGCTCGCTCACGCTGGCGGTCGGTCGCCCCCTTGTCACTCTTCTGTCGCTACTGCCACGGTGAACCTTGCTCGTTGATTCACTCAGGACTCGGTCAGTGTCCGGTCTACAGACCGAGCGGGTAAGGTCAGGACCGCAGAGCTTGAACAATTGTTAGTGGCACCGCGTGACTGCTGCTGCTGCCCCTCGTCTGTTCTCATACTCCTCCTGGCCCTCAGAGTCGTCCTCTCTCTCTCTCTGAGTCGCCCTCTCTGAGTAGTCATCTCACTCTGAGTCGTCCTCTCTCTCTCTGAGTCGTCCTCTGTCTGAGTCGTCCTCTGTCTCTGAGTCGTGCCCTCTCTCCGAGTCCTCTCTCTGAATTGTCCTCTCTCTGAGTCGTCCCCTCTCTCTCTCTGAGTCGTCCTCTCTCTGAGTCGTCCTCTCTCTCTGAGTCGTCCTCTGTCTCTGAGTCGTCCCCTCTCTCTCTCTGAGTCGTCCTCTGTCTCTGAGTCGTTCTCTCTCTGAGTCGTCCTCTGTTTCTGAGTCGTCCCCTCTCTCTCTCTGATTCGTCCTCTGTCTCTGAGTCGTGCCCTCTCTCTGAGTCGTCCTCTCTCTGAGTCGTCCTCTGTCTCTCTGTATGAGAGCGAGTGATACAGTGCGGCAACAACGGCGTGGCGTTACAAGTTGGGATTATCATTATTCATGAAAAATGTTCACAAATGTGTTTTCACAAGTTTGACAGCTGTTGCTTGGAGCTACCAGCTAACGACCCTCAATACAAAGAGCGAGGGAGGAACGCTGTAAATTTTATTGAGGCCTGACTTCTTCCAATCTCCTACTCCGTTCCGTATGTCTGTACGTTGAACTTCTTTCGCACCATACGTATCCAACCGCGCGAATCGGAGATGCGGAGGAAGGACAGCAAACTAACGCACAGCAACAAACAGTGCTAAATTAATTAGTTCGTCAATCTGGATTTAAAAGTGCACAGCTCCCAGTGACTTTTTAATATCGGAAGGAAGAGCGTTCCAGACGGCCACAGAAGCGCACCTAAAAGCGCCGTGCGATGCATTGGCCGTCTTTGTTAGATGGCCAGCAGCCAAAAACCGCTGCGAGGATGAGCGGAGTCCGAGTGATAGTTTAAGCTCCTTGACAATATCAGCGAGGTATTGTGGTTCTTTTGTGGCAATCGCTTTGTGTGTAATGGGTGCGACCTTACAGCAATGTATTCGTTGAGCAACCGCAAACCAATGCAGCTCGGCGAACACTGGGCGGACAACGGGCGGATTCGCAGTCCCAGTCACGACACGAGCCAGGTCATTGTGGACACGCTGCAGCCTGCTCGTGTTCGTGTTTTTGTGCCAGACGCCCGGTAGAGTAGCGAGTTGCAATAATGGAGCCTTGTCGATGCCACGTCATGACTCAATAGTGGCCGGACGTGTCTTAGAGGCGCCGACATGAACATGGCAAGCATTGTCACGTGGTAATCGAACGATATATTGCTGCTAGAGTATGCTGCCGAGGCTCTTTGGTTGAGCAGAGAACGGAATCCTGGAGCCTGCGACCACCACGCCCGACCCTGCCACGGCCTGTCATCGACACCGGCGTAGCCACACTCTGCCCCGCCGCACACGACCAGCAGCCAGGCGGTGGGCTCGCGGCGGCACAGCCGTGCAACTTTCTCGGCGGCAACAAGCTTCGGGTTCATTGACCGTCAAAGACCACTGCAGCATTACGCGCCGCTTGCTTGACAGGAGGACGTTAAAGACCCCTTGACGTCATTCGCAAGAGCATGCCGTTGTGTGCCGGCATCACGGGTCCACTTTTGAAAATGTACTCCGCAAATGACTCAAATTTGGGATCTCACGCACACAGCAGCAGTCATTGCCCTCCTACTGGCAGCAGTAGGCCGGTGCCGCAGTGTCTAGGAGATGTTAACTACCTCGCCTGGTATACAGGAGGTCGTGGGTTCGATCCCCACCCTGACGTCTGTTGGATGTGTGGAGTTTGTGTGTTTCTCTCTCTCTCTCTCACCTTAATAAACACGCGTTTAGAGTGCCTGGCTGCTCTACATTTCCACACGATGGTAAGCTACTCCGTTGAGCTATCAATTGTGATAGCCAGGTCGCTTATAAAAAAAAAGCCATATAACTCAGTGGGCCTTATCTGTTTTCAGCCGGTTCAACAAAATAATCTTAAAACATGTTTACATCTTAAAACATGTTTACACTGCTGGGTAGACAGAGGCGGTTGGTGGGCGATTTGAGAAACGTCTTTCAACTGCCGCGCCTGGAGATCGAAGCGGCCAAATCGAACCGACGATTATGTGGATCGCGAGTCGAGCGTTGTAGCCTTCGAACCAACATGCTGGAGGCTTTATTACAAAATCTTCGCCATGGCAACCGTTACTCAATGAGCATCACGTGACTCGATGAGCAATGCACCTGGAATTGAGTGCATTGCACCACCGAAGGAATGAATCACAACTCCGCGTGAGCCTCCACTGCTTTAGTCACACGGGAAGGTCACGGCTATCGCATTCATCTTGTTTACTACACAAGACGGGGGTGGCGGGGAGTGCTGAGCCTCATTCCTGGCTACGCTTAATTGTGATTATCATTTTAGGATTATATTTATTTGCAACTTTTGGAAGACAACGCAGTGCAACAACAACAACAACAAAAGGTTGGACGTAGAAGAAGACAAGCCAACGATGCAGCCGGTGATGAGAAAGAAACTGGCACTATTTGGACACGTCTGTAGGATGTTTTTAAAAAACGCGTTGTTGTTCGTGAAAATGGAAGGAACAGGAGAGAGAGGAAGACCTAACAGAGAATGGCTTGACGATGACATTAGAGATTGGTGCCAGAAAGATGTGGCCACTACTTGAGCCACATTGGCACTACAAGGCAGAGAGGAGAATGTAAACAATTGACGAGACATGGAGTGGACACCTACGGGGCTATCAGCCCATGGATCGCCATGACGATGATGGTGATGACACAGCAGCGATGGCCGCAGACCACTGTTGCAAACACGTCTCTCTATCGCGGTCTCTCAAGTGCTCACCCTGAGCTTAACCCGCGATGCTTGCACTGTGCCCAGGTGCTGGAGCAGGTGACGGAGTGGGACCCGCGCTTCCTCGTCAACTACCGGCGCCCGCACGCCAAGTTCGAGTCCGGGGTCCGCGCCGCGCCCACGCACACCACGATCCGCGTGCCGCTCGCGATCGAGCCGCACTCCGTCTCCGTGGAGTGGACGTGCCCGGCGGAGGATCGCTACGTGACGGAGCTGCACTGGCTGCACGCCGAGCCCTCCGGAAAGTCGCAGTGCTACGTGGCGTTGGATGGCGGCGGCGGCGGCGGCGGCGCGGAGAACGGCGTTGTGGGACAGGCCCGCTGGGCGAGCTGCCAGGAGGCCGTGAGGAGGGTGAGCTCCGGGTCGACTCACCTGCTGCCCGGCATGGTTATCGACATCCTCAAGTCGAACGTGAGGAAGGCCATCATGCTGCTGCAGCAGGACGGCAAACTCGCGAACGGTGAGCGGCGAGTGGGCCCTGGCGCTGGCCATGCCGCAAGTGAAGCGGTGCGCAGGCAATGATGCAACTCGTTAGGAATGAGTTGGTAGCATCGTTAGAAGCCAACTGATTCGGAATGAGTTGGCCATTGTGCGCCAAGTAAAACAATGTTTACTCAATTGGGATTTGACACAGCAGCAATCATCGGCACTTGCAGGGCCAGGTGCAGAGTCGCCGTCGTGCCGCACGGGGGCAGCTGCCACTGGGCTAATCGCCTGATGAAGCTGCTGCTGAAGTGGTATAGAATCGGCACGTTTTGTTTACGCGACGAGCATTACGAATTGTCCGCGTGGAGCGATGGCGGGTTTAACGAGGCATTTATATTTACGCGATCTAACCCCGAAAAATGTAAAACCCTTTCGTTATCGCGCAGCGCCTACACCGACACTAACCACGCGTGCTCCCCAGGCGCCGTGGACGCGTCTCTGCTGAACCTGGACGGGCCCTCGCTGTGCCTGCTCGTGCGGAGCGGCATTCGCACCATCACCGTGGCCCTCGTGCCCGTGATCCACCGCGCCGCGCGCCTCTGGAGCGGCGGCGGCGGCGGCCCGGAGGAGGAGGAGGCACCGTGGCCAGCCCTGGGCCCCGATAGTTGGCTTCCCCGGGCCACCGTGGAGGAGATACGCAGCACGCCGCAGGACGTGGAGGCCCACGCGTACTACCACTGGAGGTTCGTGGGTGCGCAGCCACGAGGGGTGGCCACCTATACAGTTGTTTGTGATTCGGACAGTTGGCACACACTGATTTCACTCATCTAATCACTTGCTCACTCACTCATCCACTTACCCACTCACTCATCCACCCACGCACTCTCCCACTCACTCTCCCACTCACTCAGCTACTCACTCAACTACTCACTCACCTATTCACTCAACCACTGACTCACCCACTCACTCACCAACTCACCCACTCACTCACCCACTCACTCACCAACTCACTCGCCCACTCAACCACCAACCAGGATTGCCACCGGTCCAGGAATTGGCATTTGCGTTCGGCTGCCACCAGGAGTTGATTTTGTGCCGAGATCTGGTACCGGTCTCGTGTTGAACTTTCTTGAATTCAACAGCGCAGTGTTGATGACAAACCTCGTGTTCGATCTGCAGTGCCAACGGTGGCAACCCCCAGCAGCCACGGTGGTGGCTGTCGTGAGCGTCAACACAGCGCCAGCGTGTCAGTTAAATGCGGCCAGGGCATCAATGGAGCCAGAGCTGTTTGGGGCTGAGCACCAGAAACACAACCGCCGTGGCCACCACTCGAACCGGCAAATCTCTCTGGCCGGGATCAATTGCGCCTTGTGCCACACAGGGACAGCTGCCACTCGGGGGTCCCCTCGCCTGGAGTGCCACGGCGCAGTGAGACTATCAAGCGGTGACGATGATGACGAGTCGTCGTTTTACCTCCTCTTACTGCTTCTGCTGATGCGCTGCTGCTGATACTACTGCTGCTATTACAACTGCCACTCCTACTACTGTTGCTACGACTGCTGCTACTACTTCTGCTACTATTACTGCTGCTACTACTGCTACTACTACTGCCATATTTCTGCTACGACTACTACTGCTGTTGCTGCTACTGCTGCTACTACTGCTGCTACTACTACCACTGCTGCTACTACTTCTGTCATATTTCTGCTGCTACTACTGCTGCTACTGCTGCTGCTCCTACTACTGCTGCACTGCTGCTGCTGCTACTGCTGCTGCTGCTACTGCTGCTGCGCTGCTGCTGCTGCTACTACTACTACTGCCACTCCTACGACTGCTACGACTGCTGCTACTGCTGCTGCTCCTACTGCTGCTACTGCTGCACAGCCCCGATTTCAGCGAGACGATCTGCAAGATGCTGGAGGGGGTGGACGACGACGGGGGCCACCGGCTGGACGCCCTCGCCATCCTCGACCTCGTCAACCGCAACCACTGGCGCCGCAAGGACGCGGGAGGCAGACTGCTCACCTACACCCACCTGGAGGTGAGCGCGCCGCCCCCTCCGCACTCACCACGTGTGTGAGTGAGTGCGCGCCGACTGCCTGCCGAGAGACACCTCGTGGTGGTGGTGTTGTGGTTGTTGTAGTTGTAGTTGGTGGTTGCTTGTTATGGTTGTTGTTGTAGTTGGTGGTTGTTGCAGTTGCTGGTTGTGTGGGGCTCCATATCCGACTCGTCCGGGGGGGGGGCCGGGTCGCCCGACCGCGAGCCCCGGCGTTCCGGGCTCCATCCTCGTGGGACAATCTCGACCCCACGCTGCCCTCCTCGTCCGGTGTGGGGCGGCGAGCTCGTTTTGTGTCACGAGTCACGGGTCACGGGTCATGTGTCACGGGTCACGGGTCACGGGTAACGGGTCATGGGTCACGGGTCACAGGTAACGTGTCACGGGTAACGGGTCACGGGTCACGGGTCACGGGTCACGGGTAATGGGTAACGGGTCACGTGTCACGGGTAACGGGTAACGGGTCATGGGTCACGGGTTACGGGTCATGGGTAACGGGTAACGGGTCACGGGCATCCTGGCGCTGTGCTCGCTACGGGAGGTTCACTGCTCTTCCGTCGCCCTTGGCGCGGCTCGTCGGGTTAATTCCCCGGCGGTGCACCCACGAACACCGACGCGCAACGGCGGATACCTCGCGCAGAGACTCGGCAATAAAATCGTGACCAGCAATGCCGTGGTGCGGTGCGAGCCGCGCGACCACCGGCACCAAGGCTCGGCACGAAGGCGCGGCAGACAACGCCGACGCTCGGCGCGGGACGCGCCACAACCGCGGCTCGTTAAAGCGCCTCCCCTGCGTGGGCCCCTCGCTCGCTCCTCGCTCTCGTGTGCCACCGCTGCGCGCGCCACCCCAGGACCACACCGCGCGTGCCAATTGGGCCAACTCTGGGCGTTATGCTGCGCCGCCCCGTTCCGACTATTCTCACATGCATGCACACAACAACAACAACAACCGCCATTCGCCACTAAGTGGCGGTGACGTCACCACGACGCTTGTGCCAGGACATGTGCACCTTGAGGCCACGTGGAGTGTCGAACGCCCGCTGGCAGGAGGTCACGGGGCAGACCCAGGTGCCACGGGTCGACTGACTGAGATGACTGGCTGATGCACCACCTGTGCCCCCTACTGTGCCAACCTGCTGTGCTTTAGCCACCCGGCGCTCCACTCGTTGTTGTGAGCGTCGCTCCTCCGCCCTCCGTTGTTGTTGGAGGGCGACTGCCTCCAACTGCCCAGTAGCGTCCTTCACGAGCCTCCTCCACAGAGGCCGAACTTGACACCGCTGGTACCAGTCATCGGCAAGTCCACTCAGCTCCACGTCCTTCTGTACCACATCACTCCATCTCTTCTCTAGCCCATGCCGCGCCCGTTTAGCCCCCTCGATCCTGCCGAACAGAAGCTGTTTCGGCATGCGGTGGCTGGGCATGCGGGCTACATGACCCAGCCATCGCAGCCTTGCCCGCCGGAGGAGCTCACCGATGGGACCTTGCCCAGACCTTTCAAGGATTTGTGAGCTCTTCACAATCCAGTCTGGTTAAACCCAGGATGGATCGTAGGCAGGCCAGCCTAAATGTTTCTAACCGGCGAAGATGTTCCATTAGGGAGGTCCACGTTTCGCAAGCGCACACACGCACACACACACACGCACACACACACGCACACATACATGCACACACACGCACACACACTCACGCACACTCGCAATCCACGACTTATACCGTCTCGCTGATGCCTTCATTGAATGCCTTTGATTTTTAGTGAAAACAAATCCCTTCAATGTTAACACGTAGTCGGCTTTCGCGACCAATATCATCCATAATAGAGAGGTTTTTGGGGGTGTAAGATCGCTTAAATATATAAATGTGTCGTTATAACCCGCCATCATCCGACACAGCCAACTAGTAAGGGTTGTCACGTGAACAGAACGTGGCCAATTCGTCACGAGCACACCGCTTGTGTGTTGGAGTAAGCCGTCCAGTAAGTGGGTACGAGCCGAGAGTGCATTGTGGGTGAAGCCTCGTCAGAGGCTGCCTACCCACATGGTCGACCCAAGCGTCCATCCCCCGTAGCTGCAGGTCCACTGGCGTCGCGCGGACGCTCCAAGCGGCGACGTGGGAAGCGGGGCGACGAGGTGCCCTCCCCCCCCCCCCACTCGTTCCCCTGACCTCGCCTTTCATTTACAACCTCGAAGCACCTGGGTCACGCAGTGCCTCGCGGACATTCGTGCGCCTACCTGTGGCCATACCCCCGGGGGCCTTTTCCTTGCGGGCCGCGGTTGCCCTTTGATCTGCCTCCCCCGAACTCTGGCCTGGCCTGACGGTGGACTCGGGGAGAGCACGACTCGTCGCAGCTGACGCAGTAAGAAAAATGCGTGTTTTGTTGTTTTCGTTGTTTTTGTTGTTGTTGTTGTGCCCCCACGACTATGACGCCAACTCAGAGGGGCCGCTGTGCCAAATTCCCGGCGTGGGGAAACCGCTGGGGCGGTCCTCGGAGGGAATCCTCGGAGTGAAAGTGGCCCACCAGACTGGGCGCTCGCAATGAGGACGCGACGTGTGTGTGTGTCCGTGTGCTCCATCGTGGGGGGCGAGGGGGGGGCTGGGGTGGGGGGCTGTCGGGGGTCAGGGGCGGTTGGTTGTTGTAGTTGTTGGTTGTTGTTGGTTGTTGTGGTTATTGTAGTTGGTGCTTGTTGTTGTAGTTGTTGTTGGTTGTTGTTGTTGTTGGTTGTTGTTGTGGTTATTGTAGTTGGTGATTGTTGTTGTAATTGTTGGTTGTTGTAGTTGTTGGTTGTTGTTGTTGTGGTTATTGTAGTTGGTGATTGTTGTTGTAATTGTTGGTTGTTGTAGTTGTTGTTGGTTTTCGTTGGTTGTTGTTGTGGTTATTGTAGTTGGTGCTTGTTGTTGTAGTTGTTGGTTGTTGTAGTTGTTGGTTGTTGTTGTGGTTATTGTAGTTGGTGCTTGTTGTTGGTTGTTGTAGTTGTTGGTTGTTGTTGGTTGTTGTTGTTGTCATTGTCGTGAGTTGTTGCTTATTGTTGTTTTTTGTTGTAGCTGCAGTCGGTTGTTATTGTGATTGTTGCTGTTGATTATCGACGGGCATTTTCCCGTCGACGTTGCGTAGACGGTGCTGCTGTGGGCGCTCGACTTCTTCCCGTCGCCAGACGACTGGCTGGACCTGCACTCCTCCGTCTACCGCCTGCTGCTCCTGCTGCTGCGCTGCGTGTGGCTGCGTCGCCTGCCCCACTACTTCCTGCCGGACCGCAACCTCTTCGGCGATGGCGGGCGAACCCCCGAGCCCCCCCCGCCCCCAGCGCCACCTTCATCCTCGTCGCCGGCGCCGTCCTCTCCGCCGTCCTCCTCCTCCTCCGCCTGCTCCTTCTCCTCATCCTCCGCCGCGTCGCCCGCGGCCGCCGCCTCGCTCGAGTTCCGCCAACTCTACGGCCGCGTCGAGGACTTTGCCGACCTCCCCGAGCGCTGCCTCGTGGTGCATCCCACGCAGATCCCCCCGCGGGACGGACACCGCGTCGACGCCTTCCTGCAGCTGCTCGTCCAGCTGCCCGACCCGCAGGGGCAGTACTGGCAGCAGGGATACTTCGACGTGATGCTCAACCTGGTGCGTGTGGCCGTACGCCTTTCCCGTGCCCCCCCCCCCCCTGCTTTGTTGAGCTTTGTTTGGAGGGAAGTTTCGTTTGGGTGAGATCCACCTCCGATCAGCACGGTCGGCTACGTACGGTGCGAAAGAGGTTCGACATACACGCGCGCGCGCACACGTACGGATCGTCGTGGTGCAGTGTCGTCCACTACTGGACATGCGTGAGAAAGAGCTTCGTAGCTCATCTGATTCCCCCAGCATAAAGAAATATTCTGATTCTGTCCAGTGGCAGCGTTTAACCAGAAGCCTCCACCACCCGGCGATAGAGGCAGTCTAATCGAGCTGTCCTCGTCACACTGATGTAAGTGCGCCCCCAATTGCTTTTTGGTTTATCAGCAAAACTGGAGGAGGAGGTAGACCAGATGTCGAATAGCAAGTGACATTTGTATTTTTTACCACAACAACTGTAAGTTGTCATTGTTGTTATTATTATCATCAGAATTTTTTGGATTTGTATCTTCACTTGTGAGTGTAGCTGTTATTTTTTACGTGAATCACAGCGCTTTGAGATACGCCTATTCCGATATGTCAGAGCGTGGCTTGCGTCCGTGCACTCCCGAGTGTCAAGAGTTTCTGCGCTCGTGTTTCTGTTCCCACGCCTCAGTTGCAGGTGTACCACATCAACGACAAGAAGCGGGTGGCCGCCATGCAGGAGATGTGGAAGCAGGCGACGGCGTTGCTGGGCGAGGAGGGCTGGACGGTGTAGGGGCGAGCGGTGCGAGAGGGACACGTGGACGAGTCATCGTCGTCGTCGTCATGGGAAGCAGCAGAAGAAGGAGGAGGAGGAGGAATATCTCAGAGGTCCAGAAGTGGGGAGGGGGGATGGAGGGCTCCAGGTGATTGCATTGAGTTGAGTGGTGCATTATCCATCTTATTATCGGGTTTTTTGTTATCGTGGTAAGCACGCTAGGCCGGTACAACGCGCCGATGGTTTCCGGGGAGGGGGGACAGAAATATTATTATTGTTACTATTATTTGGAAGCTGACAAAAAACAGGGTTGTTAATGTCCTGGGAAGACGGACAGATGTCCCCAGAGAGCAAGCTGCCTCCTCAACAAGACGGCGATCCTGGGAAAACCAGGACAGGTAGCGACCAGAATGGGGGGGAATCTGTCTGAGGCTTTGAGTGCAGGCAGCCTCTAGTGGCGTGGCTAACGAGTATGAGGACCCACAGTGTTAGGAAGAGCTTCGGGGTGAGCTCACCGTTCCGATTAATCTCTTGCTGTGTAAACCTACCCCATTTCTGGGAAGCTCAACGGGGCCAACCGGTTGAGCTTGCAGCCTGAATCACCCTCAGCCCCGCCTACTTTTACATAGTCACGCCCACTCAACCACTATCACAGCCCCGCCCACTACTTCGATAGCCCCGCCCACTACTCGGGTAGCTCCGGCGACTGCTCAGGTAGGCTCGCCTTGTACCATGAGATGAGAACAATTTGACACGAGGGGACAAAATCTTGACTTTCACAAACGCTTCTGGGAGTCACAGGGACAGACATTGTGTCGTGGACAAACCGGGACATTGGGTAGCTTCGGAGACAAATATTCAGGAGTTGCGTAGGGCCGTCCATAAATGACGTCGCGCACCTAGGGGGCGGAGGGGTCAGACATTTATGACGAGGGGGGGGGGGGGTTGAGAAATGTGACGTCACAACAACACGTTCTACTTAATTAAATAGACTTTTTTAATACATGTTTTCTCCTGCAACATCAGAGTGCAGCACCACATTAAATACGCACTACAATGACAATAGTTTAAAGCGATTTGAAGCATGTTTTATTTTTTTTCGGGGGGGGGGGGGGCAGAGCTTTGTGACGTCATATTTGAGGGGCGGTCTGACTTTTTGTGACGCCGTATGACGAAGGGGGGGGGAGTCAAAAATCATCCAAAATCGCGTGACGTCATTTATGGACGGCCCCATATCATCAGAATACAGTAGAACCCAGTACAGTGCATGGGACATGTCGGTATTGAGTGTCCCAAGAGAGAGAGAAAAAAAATCGTCACATTTAATTTTGTCCCGCACTTATTTCGGCTAAATTCCAGCTCTGAGAATTAAAATATCGGTTTGGCTGCCACGCTACGACAATCCCTCTCACGCGGCAGAGCGAGCGGGCAGCGTGCCGCCCTCTGCTGTTCACGTGGACCGCAGTGTAACTTGAAGAGACCTCAGGTGTGGCTCCGTGATATCCTCTTCCATGTGACCTGCCGATCGACGGACTGCGGCGCGCCCCACTGGTGGCTAGACGGAGGCGGTGGGGTGGATTTGAGAAACTTTCCACCCTCGCGCAAACTTGCACAGTGCAGGCGCCACGGCCACGGCAGCAGCCGCCACCTTAGGGACGGCGTTCAGACGCAGATCGCCGTCATGGTTTATAGCCCTCGGTCAATCCGCTGCTAGATGAAGACCTCCCTCGAGCCGCGTCGCTCACGGGAGTCGTTTGACCACACTTCGCCACGCCGGTCGGTGCGGGTTGATCGAATTCAATGCGGCGACTTGTTTGAGTCACACGTTCGGCGCGCAAACCGTTCCGTCACGGCAGCTCCAGTCGTAAAAAAACAAAAAAAAATCACAGCTTACTACGACAACACTTCCCTCCTGGCTCTCGTCATGGGCTGCTGGCAAAATTATGCAAACGCATGCAAAGCCACAGCTGTTTATTGACCTAACCTTTAGCAGCAGCAGCAGCAGCAACAAAAAAACCTCCCAAATTGAGTCGAGATTTATTTCCCTTGACGGCATTTGACATGGCAGATACCGAGCGGTGACCGATGGCGTTATCGGTGGAGCAAACCACTGCCACAAATGTCACGGCGGTTCTTCCTGCCGCGCCGACGCCCGGTTCGGCCGAAGTTGGTGACTCCCGAGTAATCATTTACAGAGTCTTCAAATGAGAATATAAATAACGAGACAGACGAGCGGACAATGTATACGTCTCCGTCGTGCAATCCATGTCTCCGCGTGAAACATCAAAGTCCTTCCTTAGCCATGCCATCAGCCGCACGCACGGCCTTCCTTCTGGGAGGGCATCATTTCAGCAGCATGGATTCGAGACGAGCAACGCGCTGGACCAGTTTCAACAAACTGCGTTCTCATCGGCAGATTCAGCCTTGCTTGACTCGACGCTGGTGAGCTGCCGATGTGTTGGCCAAGGACCCCCCCCCCCCTCTACGACGCGGGTCCAGTCGGCACGCGAGTTTCTTCTATTGGGTCGTGAGCGCTCTCTAAACTTCCACGGGTTGTCCTCGACTAGGCTAAGAACGCATCGGACGCAAACCAAACATGGTGACCTTGTGAACACTGGTCACCGTTCACTTAGTCAGCACTATTTAACGAATTATTAAAATCCACGGAATATAACTTTGTTTGCCTATACTGCGTTGGCAGTCGTGCACGAGCACAATGAACAAAAATAAAAGTGTCAGAAGTGAATCGTCACCGACGACAACCGTGACCCTGATAGGGAGAGACGTGCGAGGGGTGACGCTTCTCGGGATGCCTCTCGTGCTGTGTAGAAGAAATCAACAATCAACCCTGGAGAATGCGACAGATCAAAGAATGAGACAGAGCAGATGAGACTGAGATTGCAAACGAAACAATACAAACGAGAGAGACAATACAAACGAGACAATAGAAACGAGACAATATAACCGAGACAATAGAAACGAGACAGACAAAAGAAACGAGACAATAGAAACGAGACAGACAATATAAACGAGACGGTATGATTGAGTCAAACAATAATTTATAATGGGCACGATATATAAGCGGTAAATGTCAATATTAACGCGCACGCGCGCACACAAAGTATTCTCTATTTACTAATATCTATGCAGTGTTGGTGGAAGGGTGGCTGCTCTTAAATACGATATATAAGCCTGCATTGTTAACCTGCAAAGGTCTCCGTGATCTGACGAATGTCACCATCAGGACCACGTCACCGCCGAGAACGTCTGCGGTGGAGTGGCAGTGGTGTGGCAGTGGTGAGGTTGTGGTGTGGTTGTGGTGTGGCAGTAGTGAGGTTGTGGTGTGGTTGTGTGGTGGCGTGGTGGAGTGCGACTTTACAACATCGCTCGCCGCCTGTGTGCTCGGGTTGTGGGCTCGCCTCCGCGTTGCTCGCGACGCTGTCCGACGTTTTAGCTCCCACGCGCCTGGGAGCCTCTTCTGGGAGCTGAATTTGTAACTCAGGATTGCAATTGTTTATTGACATACTGTATTGCCATGCGATAGAGCGGAAGGCGTCCCAGAGAGAGAGGGTACGTCCGCCGGAGGGAGATGGAGCCAATTCATGGATGGATTTTTCTGTTGCATTGCCGGATCTTGAGAGGTGGCAGTGGTTGTTTTTTGTAGTCGTTCATCCATCAGTGGATAGATCATGGCTGATTGATAATGATGATGATACAGAAAGTGTACAAACTGGATATAATTCCGTTCATGAAATCAACTCCGGGGTGCCGGTTGAAACGTGCCCAGCCAGCATGTAAGTCACGTGTGTACAAAACAAGCACACGTGGGGGGGGGGAGTGACAAAAACGTCGGACAACGTGCACGAACGACCGCGAAAGTCCACGCGGCGGCGGTGCTGATCGTGTAGTGATGCGTCCGGGAACTTTGACCTTCGAACAGAGGTCGGGTCAATGGAACAGCTGATGCTGGCCGCGAGCCCTCGGCCATTTAGAATCATCGCAGCTGATCAACGGGGCGTGTTTTTTTTATTATAAGGAGTGACTTTGCAACAAACTCAAATAATATTTGTAATTTTTTGCCGCATGTGTATTTATTATTCAGCTATTTTGTATTGCTTAAGTGCCGGCATTTATATATTTTTTTATTAAACATCAGTGTGTCGTGTTTTTGTGGCTGTTATGATAAGTGTGCCATCGGTGGCGTAGTAACTACATTATCGGCTTAGGGGGGAGGGGGTGCGTGCGGAAATTTGGTCAGGTGGGGCCCCAATATTGCTGCAAATATCTCTCATGGTGTTGTCTAGGGGGCCCCAGCTTGTAGCTTTGGCCACAGAGAGGGAGGTGGGGGGGGCTAAGGCACCCCCCTTGCCTGCCTCGCGCTCATCACGCCACTGCGTGGCACCGTGGCACCGTGACGGAAACAAAACGGGAACAATAGCCTTTGTCTCTTAGACAATGCCTTCGACTGCCCCTTGTCTGTGATCCATACCGCGCGGTCCGCATTAAAGGAAGAGGGCGGCACAATCGTTGGATGCTTCGAGTTTGACCGTGTGGGTGTATGGATGTGTGGGTCTGTGGATGTCTGGATGTCTGGGTGACTGGGTGTGTGGGTGGGTGTGTGTGGGTGTGTGGATGTGTGGATGTGTGGGTGTGTGGATGTTTGGGTGTGTGGGTGTGTGGATGTGTGGATGTCTGGGTGTGTGGGTGTATAGATATGTGGGTGTGCAGTGTGATAGATATGTGGGGAGCGGTAGTGTAACGGTTAGCGCGCTGCACTACGACGATTATCTGAACTGGTCCTGGACCTCCCCTAGGTCGACTCGGCCTCATGAGTTCCTGGTACGGTGGGTAAACATCGCCACCAGGGAGACAAAGGCGGCCGGGCGTGGTGCTGGCCACCCACTCCCTCGTGTGCCGTGCCTGCCTACATAGATGCTCGCGAACAGCACTTGCCCCAACAGTCTGTAACGGCTATACGGGAGATATTTGTACTTTTGTGTGTAGGTGTGCCGGTATGTGTGGGTGTGTGATCGATATGCTTCCATGATTGTGTTCATATTCGTGTGGGTGTTGTGTGTGTGTGAGTGCTGTGTGTTGGGGAGCGGTGGTGGCAGTCGTTAGCGCTGCACTGCGCTACGAGTCTGGACGACCCGAGTTCCATTCCCGCTCAGGGCCACCCAGACCAGTGACGATTGTCTGAGCCGGTGCTGGGCCTCCTCTAGGTCGACTCAGCCTTGAGTGAGTACTTCGGTGCGGTATGTAAAAACATCAGCTCGGGGGAGACAAAGGCGGCCGGGCGTAGTGTTTACCACCGACCCGCTCGTGTGGCCCGGTGGCTTGCATACATGGTTGCTCGCTAACAGCACTTGCCCGGTAATTATGTGTAGGCTACCCGGGGGATCTTTGTCTTTTTGTGACCAGATTTTGTAAAACTTTATTGACACCGGGCACAAGTTTTTTTTTGGGGGGGGGGAGGGGGGCGTCTTCCTTTCCGGAGCGTCTTATAATTTTATCTAGAATCTTATCGAGCGCGTTCGTCAAAGCGCTTTACAAGAATTATAAATGGTACGTTCGTGATTGGCTGATGTGGAAAAGGGATAGGGTTTTGAGTGTTGGGGAGGGGAAGAGATGGCGATGATAGGCAGAGGAAAAGGGGTGAGGTTCAAGGAGGGGAAGGATGGTGATGATAAGCAGAGGAAAGGGGGTGAGGTTCAAGGAGGGGAAGGATGGTGATGATAGGCAGAGGAAAAGGGGTGAGGTTCAAGGAGGGGAAGGATGGTGATGATAGGCAGAGGAAAAGGGGTGAGGTTCAAGGAGGGGAAGGATGGTGAAGTGTTTAAGGACAATCCGCTGTGCGTTCGTGAATGTGAGCGGCGTACCGGGCAAGCTGCACGTGTACCGTGACGTCATTCGCCATCGTGTGCCGGCGTGGGACTCCAAATTTGGCAAAAGTTTGAAAGTGACGCCGCGAGTTACTCACGCGAGGTCACGCAGTGAGCAGGAGTCGACGCCCCATGCCGGCGGACTGATGCCACGAGGTCACTCGCAAACGAGAGAGACTATCCTCGTCTCTTTGCTTTTCATTCGGATGAACAAAATCTCCTTTGGAACGACACATCATTTTATACCGCTGGATGGACACTGACGATGGTTGGTGATTTATTATTTTTTGTTGATGTTGTGAATTTTGCCGCGCTGTTTTTCACTGCCGCGCCGGGGAGATGAGACGGATTGAAATCGATCCGGCGACCTCTTCTCACATCGCAAGTCCACAGCGTGCCGACCATCAACACGCACCACCACCCACTGGGCCGGCACTACCGTCGCCTGTGAAACCACGCGTATGGGAACTCGCACTTGCCCTCTCGATGCAAGAGGGCGCCCCGTGTCTTGCCGCGGACACGACGGCTCTCGTCGTCGTGGGTCTAGGTTAAGAAATGCCCCTTGGGGGGAGGGGGATGCTGTCGAAAGGACATTGCGCTGAAGGAATGCCGCTGCTGTACGTGGCCGGGCCTAGGCCAGGTGAGGCGATGGTTTGCCGTGGTACTGGCGGGACGAAGGGGCTTATTGTTCACACCACGGGCGGCGTCTATTGCGGGACCACGGGTGGTGGTTCGCGCACCGCGCTGGCAAACACGGCCAGCCCCAGGTCGACTTCTGCAATCAGAAGGTCGCGAGTTAAATATCGCCGCTGGGACGTTGGCTCAGCCCATCATACCTCCACGGTCGATAAAATAGATACCACTTTGGTATTAAAAATATATATATATATAAGTCAACCGTGGTTGTTCGTCCTGCGGGTGAACTCGCCCACGCCACGGGAATTGAGGAATTTCCACCACTGTACACAGTCTGGAAAAAAAATGAGGGAGGGAAGGAGTTTTCAACCTACTTAAATAGGGCCCTGCGTTAAAAACACAAACACATTAAAGGATTTATGAGACCTCCTTTGTCAGTAACAAGATATAGGAATAGGTTTTACCCTTTCAACTGGCACAAAAACTGACACCTTTATTCAAGGCATCATGTTTGCAATAACCACAACACAAGCAGTCAAAATGCAAACAAAAAGACAACTCTGATAATAATATGCACTGTCCTTGAATTTGATTGGTCAACACCAATGGAGACTAGGCTCTAAAGAAAGCCGTCTCGGGTGTGGACCAATCAAATTCAAGGACAGTGCATATTATTATCAGAGTTGTCTTTTTGTTTGCATTTTGACTGCTTGTGTTGTGGTTATTGCAAACATGATGCCTTCAATAAAGGTGTCAGTTTTTGTGCCAGTTAAAAGGGTAAAACCTATTCCTACATTCAAGGATTATTCTTTGGCAAATATAAAACTAAACTATTTTTATTTACATACAGATCTTTTTCATAAGTGATTGGCCACAAATGATGGCTCAGCGAAGCTATCATTTGAATGGTACATTTATCACGTGGAAATGTACAGCAACAAAATTCTCTAAACGCATGTTTTGTAAATGTGGAATGGGAACACCGGCAGACCCAGAGAAAAATCCACGCGACCACGGTGAGAGAGACACATTGCAAATTCCAAATATACAGCAGCATGCGTCAGGGTCGGGATCGAACCTACGAACCTCCTGTATACCAGGCGAGGTAGTAAACATCTCACCACGGTGAGAGAGACACATTGCAAATTCCAAATATACAGCAGGCGTAGGGGTCGGGATCGAACCTACGAACCTCCTGTATACCAGGCGAGGTAGTTAACATCTCACCACAGTTAGAGAGACACGCAAATTCCAAATATACAGCAGCAGGCGTCAGGGTCGGGATCGAACCTACGAACCTCCTGTATACCAGGCGAGGTGGTTAACATTTCGCCATCGGGTGTCTCAAGGGTTATTTTTTTATTTATTCGGGGGTTCTTGGATTCGCCACTTGCCAAACGGTTACGGACATGGCGAGGGCACGGGGTACCAATAATCTAAATGCTCATTGGAGCAGGAAATCACTTTCACTTTGTGGGTTTAAACACGCGATCCATGGCATTTCGTGTATTTATTTTTTACGATGGTCCGTGTCTGCTTTATTTTTAGTTTTACTGCGCTCCAGGTGGAAGCGGAGGAGAAAGAGGTCACCTCCAGCACGGGGAGGGGAAAATTGATGGCCTGGCGAAAGCAGAGAGATGAGATAGAGATGAGAGAGATGATAGACAGGGGAGAGATGAGAGAGAGGAGAGAGACGAGACATATGAGAGAGAGAGAGGAGAGAGATGAGAGAGAGAAGAGATAGGATAGAGTGGAGAGAGAGATGAGAGAGGTGAGAGATGAGAGAGAGGAGAGAGACGAGACATATGAGAGAGAGAGGAGAGAGATGAGAGAGAGAAGAGATAGGATAGAGAGGGGAGAGAGGAGAGAGAGGGGAGAGAGGAGAGAGACGAGACAGATGGGAGAGAGATGAGAGAGAGATGAGAGAGAAGAGATAGGATAGAGAGGAGAGAGAGGTGAGAGAGGAGAGAGAGGGGAGAGAGGAGAGAGAGGAGAGAGACGAGACAGATGGGAGAGAGATGAGAGAGAAGAGATAGGATAGAGAGGAGAGAGAGGTGAGAGAGGAGAGAGAGGGGAGAGAGGTGAGAGAGGAGAGAGGTGAGAGAGGAGAGAGAGGAGAGAGACGAGACAGATGGGAGAGAGATGAGAGAGAAGAGATAGGATAGATAGGATAGAGAGGAGAGAGAGGTGAGAGAGGAGAGAGAGGTGAGAGAGGAGAGAGGTGAGAGAGGAGAGAGACGAGACAGATGGGAGAGAGATGAGAGAGAGGTGACGGCGTAAGTGGTCGATTGGTGAGCGCTTTGAAGTCACAAAGTGGCTCAGGAGAAATCACAAAGTCACTCAGTGTGTCGTCCCGCTCACGTGAACATCGAGGCGCCATCGGTGCCGATCCACAAAACACGAAGGAGACATCGCAGCGATTGCACTCCGCTGCTCCTGGCGCGGCTGCCTGGGCTTGACCACCTGAATGTCAAGTTGTAGTCGTTGCTTCGCATCCACATCCGCCGTACGAAATAAGAAGATCTCCTGTACACAACGCTGGAAATGTCCAAATTGTCATGGCGGGGCGACGATTCTACCCAAAGGACAACAACCCCCCTAGACTCCCCCACAAATTGGTTCTGATTTTACCTACCCAGGAGGGAAGGATGATGATCGGCTGAGTCAACCCTTCAACCCCCACCCCCCCCTACATCGCCAACGAATCTGTGTGATGATAATTCAAATTCCACCACCACCACAACAACAACCGCCGTTCACCACAAAGTGGCGGTGACGTCACCGCGGCGCGTGCTAGGTGCCCACCACCACACTCACAAAGCACGAGTATCGCGATCCTACTGCCCGCTGAAGCTGCTCAAGGCTCCAGTACGTCTCGTTTGGGACAGCCTGGGCGAGCCTCCCCCCTGCCCCGTGGTTTATAACTGGCCAGACAGCTTCGCGCTCCCGTTAATTGGAGACCCGACAATGTCTCCCATTCATTACCACTGGGACAATTGATGTCTCCCATTCATTACCACTGGGACAAAGGATGTCTCCCATTCATTACCACTGGGACAAAGGATGGCCATCTCGTGGTTCCTGCCAACACAACTGTAAGTTACAGCGCACAGGCCTTCGTCTGTTTAATAATCAATTAAAATATATATATAACGATGTCATCCACTGTATTCATTTATGTATTTGCTTGGTGTTGTTGTGGTTGTTTGCTTACCTCTGTAATTATTATAGTCATCTCATTTAATCACTCGCTACCGCAGTTGTGATGACTTATGCTACCTCTCTGGCGCCCCCAGATGTGCTGTGAAAAAGGGGCATTGCCCGAAACGTTGTCGGTTAAATACTTTTTTTTATTTTGATGTTAGCGACGATGAAAAAAATCTCATACAAAATAAACTAGAAGCAATAAAAAAATATGTTATGTAACAGTGTGCGTCGATCAACCGACGTAAGAAATACGCAGGCAACATCGCAGTAGTTAGTCAACATTGGGCCAACGTCGAACCGACGTCAACCAACGTTGGTCCGACGTCTACCAACGTTGACCCGACGTCTACCAACGTTCACCCAAAGTCAACCAACGTTGAACCGACGTCAACCAACTTTGACCCGACGTCTACCAACGTTGGTCCGACGTCTACCAACGTTGATCCAAAGTCAACCAACGTTGAACCGACGTCAACCAACTTTGACCCGACGTCTACCAACGTTGGCCCGACGATACACGTTCACTCGGATATCTCCTTCGCACATACGTCTCTCCACCCACACACACAAACCAAAGGTGCCTCTCACACTTTCCCGTCATCCCCACGCGGCAGCACCGATTCAATACGAGCAAAACTGTGGACCGGATTCGACACGCGGTGCCTCATCAGCAGCGTGGTGCCAGGCGTGCTTGAAATCAATCAATAGATCGATGCGGTGAATTGCCGATCCTACAGGCATCGAGGACCCTCTGTGAACGACGTGGGTTCCTGTGAGGGTTCGTGGGTCCGAGTTGGGAGCTGTATGGGCCACAGTTGGACGCACCCAAAGGGTTGAATGTTGAACACGCAGTCGGATTTCGCGACCAATGTTATCCATGAAAGAGGTATTTTGGGGTTAGATTGCGTTCATATAAATGCGTCGTTAAACCCGCCACCACCCGACACAGCTTATTGGTAAGGTTTGTCACGTAAACAAAACGTGCCAATACGTTACCAGTACAGCACGCCGGTTGTGTGTAGGAGAGTAAAACCCACTACAACATTTACAATTCGAGTCCGACGTTTTCGCCGATAACTGCAACTGGCATCATCAGGCGACAGTCGGAGTTGTGAAGGCGGCAACATGAGGATGGTTTCCTCCACAACATGAGGATGGTTTCCTCCACAACATGAGGATGGTTTCCTCCACAACATGAGGATGGTTTCCTCCACAACATGAGGATGGTTTCCTCCACAACATGAGGATGGTTTCCTCCACAACATGAGGATGGTTTCCTCCACAACATGAGGATGGTTTCCTCCACAACATGAGGATGGTTTCCTCCACAACATGAGGATGGTTTCCTCCACAACATGAGGATGGTTTCCTCCACAACATGAGGATGGTTTCCTCCACAACATGAGGATGGTTTCCTCCACAACATGAGGATGGTTTCCTCCACAACATGAGGATGGTTTCCTCCACAACATGAGGATGGTTTCCTCCACAACATGAGGATGGTTTCCTCCACAACATGAGGATGGTTTCCTCCACAACATGAGGATGGTTTCCTCCACAACATGAGGATGGTTTCCTCCACAACATGAGGATGGTTTCCTCCACAACATGAGGATGGTTTCCTCCACAACATGAGGATGGTTTCCTCCACAACATGAGGATGGTTTCCTCCACAACATGAGGATGGTTTCCTCCACAACATGAGGATGGTTTCCTCCACAACATGAGGATGGTTTCCTCCACAACATGAGGATGGTTTCCTCCACAACATGAGGATGGTTTCCTCCACAACATGAGGATGGTTTCCTCCACAACATGAGGATGGTTTCCTCCACAACATGAGGATGGTTTCCTCCACAACATGAGGATGGTTTCCTCCACAACATGAGGATGGTTTCCTCCACAACATGAGGATGGTTTCCTCCACAACATGAGGATGGTTTCCTCCACAACATGAGGATGGTTTCCTCCACAACATGAGGATGGTTTCCTCCACAACATGAGGATGGTTTCCTCCACAACATGAGGATGGTTTCCTCCACAACTCTGGCTGTCTTCACTGCGGAAAATGATAAGAGTGTTGTAACAAATCAATCGACCGTGGCTATAGCGACCTCTAGCGGCTGTCTGGAGACCTCGGCTCGCCGTGCCGGGCAGTGCGAACTGGGCCGCGCTCCCTGCTGCCCCTGCTGCTGGGAGTGGTGGTGATGCTGGTGGCTGTGTTGGGTGGTTGTTTATCTGGCCCGCATATTTACACAGGTCCGTTGGCGAAAACGTTGAGAGCGTGGAGCCCTGACAGCATGAAGAGCAAGGCCAACGGGCAGGGCCACTCCTGCCGCCGTAATATTAACGCAAGAACCTTTACGTCGCTCCACTGCTGGATGATGATGATGATGGCCTCCTCCCCCACTCCCTGCGGCTCGCGAGGGAGTGGTGGGGGAGCTCTTTGACCATACTTCACCACACTTGACCATACTTCACCACGCGGCAAGAGATCGTAGCGGCGTCACGGTTAACGCGCTGGAATGGCAATCCAGAGGTCGGTCGTCGCTGCGATCTCCCTGCGCGGCAGCAGAAACAATGGTCACGTTACTTTGATTTGCTTTTTCCCTAAATCCACCCCCGCGTCGAGGTTACGTCGTGACAGAGATACGTAGAGACACACAGGGAATGCATCGTGACACATAGAGACACTTAGAGACCCACTAGCTTGTTGGCCCGACCTAGGACGGAAACTGTAAAATGTACGAAAATAATCTGCCACAAAACGAAGTCATAAAACACTTCACTTCATGTCACTGTAGCACTGTATATAACTGACCTTCAATTTGTTCAAATTCACTGCCCTGATACTTTATTCTCTACTGCTTTCGGTCGCTGGGGTTGAAATAAATTGGAATTCGATACAATATCTGGAAAATCACCGAGAGATGTCTATTTTACCATAATGTAGAAGCATAAATTAAACTTACCTTTCGTCTCAAGTGCTGAAGAAATAAATAAAGACACCAAATCCACTTTGTTGCTGCGTATAATTATTCATTAGATTCACTTTCAATAAAGAAACGTCAAACTTAAAGCGAATTTGCGAAAAAAATATATTTCCGCTCGACCTCCTGCGTGAGTGTAAAAAATCCACCGGTCTCATGAATATCCATGAGGAGGGGGTGGGGCATGTTGAGTGACGTCACGCGCGTTACACACAAACAAACATTCTTGGCTCATTATAGTAGTAATAGGGACACAGAGACACATTAAAGACGAGTCGCAGCAGTGCGAGTGTGGCCATGCAACTCAAACTCTGGACCGCGCAGTGAGCCCACTGTGGTCTTCTGTGCTCCTTCAACGCACGAGGAGGAAGAGGAGGAAGAGCGACACGACACGAACTCTCTCTCTGTCTCTCTCTCGCCTGAAGCCCTCTCGTCGTGGCCAGCAGCAGCAGCCCACTTCGACATAGGTTGTTGGCATTGCAGCTTCTGAACCACATCGCTGCTGTTGCTGCTGCTGCTGCCATCACCCGCAAGGAGAGACCAAGTCAGTGAATACAGAAGGCGGGGGGGAGGGGTAGTTGGGGGGGTACCATCAGCAGCAGCCTCACATTATTCAGCCTTTCACCGACCTTGAGCAAAGTGCAGAGGCTCGTATACACGTCTCAACGTCTCCACGTCTCCACGTCTCCACGTCTCAACGTCTCCACGTCTCAACGTCTCCACGTCTCAACGTCTCAACGTCTCCACGTCTCAACGTCTCAACGTCTCCACGTCTCAACGTCTTAAAGGGCCTTTATTGCTCGCGTCACTCGCGATCCCTCACCACCATGCGATCACTCACCACACTGCGATCACTCACCAACCTGCGATCACTCACCACACTGCGATCACTCACCAACCTGCGATCACTCACCACACTGCGATCACTCACCACAATGCGATCACTCACCACAATGCGATCACTCACCAACCTGCGATCACTCACCAACCTGCGATCATTCACCACCCTGCGATCACTCACCAACCTGCGATCACTCACCACACTGCCATCACTCACCACACTGCGATCACTCACCACACTGCGATCACTCACCAACCTGCGATCACTCACCAACCTGCGATCACTCACCAACCTGCGATCACTCACCAACCTGCGATCACTTACCACCCTGCGATCACTGACCAACCAGCGATCACTCACCAACCAGCGATCACTCACCACCCTGCGCGCCCAACATCTGTGAACTCGTCACGCACTCGCGAGGCCCGTAGCGACGTGGCGATATACATACCCACGATACGTATAGATACCCACGATACGATATATACCCATGATACGATTTATACCTACGATACGATACATATACCTACGGTACGATACATGCCCACGATGCGCATCACACGATACGTTGAGACCCACGATAATCGTATCGTCCGATTGTGAGATATCGCGATTCGCGTGGCTCAGATTTTATCAATGACTTCTCTTTACCGCCGTAAATATTTCTTAAATAAACCGTACGAATCAAGGTTATCGTGTTTGTATCACGTTATGAATACACACGCACGCGCCCTTTGCTATTGCCAACTAAATTGGTGCGTCACAACGATTAACCATCAGAACGATTTATCATCACGCGAATTGCATTTAACAATGCGGTCTTTGTAATGTAAAATTAAAAAAAAATGTCACCGGGTCTCAGCACATTGCGACGTGAGGCCCTGGATTCCTGTCGCCGATTAGCACGGTTTGGCTACGTACGGTGCGAAAGAAGTTCAACACACACAAGCATAAAAAATTAAACCCCCGCCACGCATACCAATCAGATGCAGGCGTCACTCCGAAGCACCACACAGATCGATTCAAAAATCCGTTGCTTTTATTGCCATCTCTGAACCCATTCCGAAGTTAATTTTCCACTTCGGGGGCCTCCCCAAATGTGCTGGCACCACCACCACCGACGGTTGTGTAAATTGTGCTGGAGTGCTTCACGTCCCATCTGGGCCGTCCCGCGACCTCCGGGCGCCGAGCCGAGGTCGGGGCTCCGTGGCGAGCGGAGAGGGCTCTGCGCCCTACAGCGTGAAGGGCGGCGCGCTCACTGCAGGGCCACTCACGACTCACGTGCAGCGAGCGATGTACGTGTGTGTGTGCACACGTGTGCGTATGTGTGCGTGTGTGTGTGTACGTGTGTGCGTACGTGTGTGCGTGTGTGCGTACGTGTGTGCGTGTGTGTACGTGTGTGTGCACGTGTGTGTGTACGGGTAAAACTACGTGGCCGGGAGTCAGAGCCATTCCCTGTACATCTTGGGGTGCGACAGGGATGTCCTCTGACTCCCACATTATTTAA
This sequence comes from Petromyzon marinus, assembly GCF_048934315.1. Taxonomy (NCBI): domain Eukaryota; kingdom Metazoa; phylum Chordata; class Hyperoartia; order Petromyzontiformes; family Petromyzontidae; genus Petromyzon; species Petromyzon marinus. Next base: position 1,713,966 of record NC_133694.1, read on the forward strand.
CATCTATTTTGACCACGTAGTTCGTGAAGCCTTCAATAGCTGTACCGGGGGAATCTCCATATGGTACAGATGTAATGGGAGGCTGATCGATGCCCGGGTGCGGTCAAGGGATGGCTCCCTATTGCTCAACCACGTTATGTATGCCGATGATTTGGTAATAGCTGCTCATTCATAGGAGTTGGAGACGCTGCTGCTGAGACTGGAGCATGCCACTAAGAGATGGGGCCTTACCATCAGCCCCACCAAAACTAAGCACCTGCCTGGGTATTTTGTACCATCGGACACTCCACCCCCACAGCTCCCAATCGGTGATGGAGCAGTTGTGGAGAGAGTGTTGAGTTTCCCATACCTGGGCAGTGTGCTTATGACCGGCTCCAGTTTAACAGCAGAGGTCTCACTCCGAATCAGTCGAGCGGCAATATATTTTAATCGGTTGCGTAACGCTGTGTGGAAGCTACTTGGTCTGTCGCCCCGCACTAAGCTTCAGGTCTTCTCGGCCACGGTCATTCCCTCCCTTCTCTACGCTTGCGAAACGTGGACCCCCCTAATGGAACATCTTCGCCGGTTAGAAACATTTAGGCTAGCCTGCCTACGCCCAATCCTGGGTTTAACCAGGCTGGATTGTGTGAGGAGCTCAAAAATCCTTGAAAGATCTGGGCAAGGTCCCATCGGTGAGCTCCTCCGGCAGGCAAGGCTGCGTTGGCTGGGTCATGTAGCCCGCATGCCCAGCCACCTCATGCCGAAACAGCTTTTGTTCGGCCGGATCGAGGGGGCTAAACGGGCTAGAGAAGAGATGGAGTGATGTGGTACAGGAGGACGTGGAGCTGAGTGGACTTGCCGATGACAGATACCAGCGGTGTCAAGATCAGGAGCGACGCTCACAACAACGAGCGGAGCGCCGGGTGGCTAAAGCACAGCAGGTTGGCACAGTAGAGGGCACAGGTGGTGCATCAGCCAGTCGTCTCAGTCATCTCAGTCAGTCGACCCGTGGCACTAGGGTCTGCCCCGTGACCTCCTGCCAGCGGGCGTTCGACACCTCACGTGGCCTCAAGGTGCACATGGCCTGGCACAAGCGTCATGGTGACGTCACCGCCACTTTGTGGCGAATGGCGGTTGTTGTGTTGTGTGTGCGGTAGTGAAGCGGTTTGCGCGCTGTGCTACAAACCCGGCGACACGGCTTCGATTCCCGCTCACGGCCAACACCCAGTGACGATTATCTGAACGGATCCTGGGTCTCCCCAAGGTCGACACAGCCTCAAACATCGCCACTGGGGAGACGAAGGCGGCCGGGCGTGGTGCAGGCCACCCACTCCCTCGTGTGCAGTGCCGCCCTTCACAGGTGCTCGCTAAGAGCACTTTCCGCCCACAGTACGGGAGATCTTTGTCTTTGGAATCCGCAGGGCACGCATCCACAGAGGGACTTGTCAGACAATGATACTACGCACAGTAGTCATCATCAGCCATAGCCCATCCACTGCCGGATGAAGGCCCCTGCGATGTGGTAACCCGCCCGGCACCTGCGGACAAACCTCGCTCCGTCTCCCATGGCAGTGGACGTCCTCACCTGGACGCGTTCCGCAATTTGCGGCTCTGCCCACGGATTCTCAACGTTGGGCGGCAGGGAGTGGTGGCGGCGCGGTGGTGAAACCCGTGCCCCGCAGCAGGAAGACCTCGGTTCGATTCCAGACTCGGGCACCTTTGTGTATGGAGGGTGTATGTTCTCCCTATGATCTCCGTATGTTCTTCGTATGTTCTCCGGGGTCTCAAGTTTTCCTGCCCTTATCGACAATAAATTGCACGCGATGTAACCGGTATTGGATAGAACATCCCGAGGTTGCAAACATTCACAGCAAATTACTCGGTTGGGATTACACACAGCAGTATCCTTGGAAGCCACTGCGCACAAAGAAAAATGCACTTGGCAGGAACATCCTGACGCATTCCTGGGTAAAACAAGCGTCACAATTTTACTATTGAGAACCCTGAATTAAATTGCTCCTTGTAAAATGTAAATTATTATGATCATCAAGCACATCTTTTTAGAACTGTGTTGATGTGCTTAGTTTGTTTTGCCCTTCCCCCGCACCTCCAATTAGCACGGTTGGCTACGTACGGTGTGAAAGAAGTTCACCATACATACAGTGAGGGAAAAAAGTATTTGATCCCCTGCTGATTTTGTACGTTTGCCCACTGAAAAAGAAATGATCAGTCTACAATTTTAATGGTAGGTTTATTTGAAAAGTGAGAGACAGAATAACAACAAAAAAATCCAGAAAAACGCATGTCAAAAATGTTATAAATTGATTTGCGTTTTAATGAGAGAAATAAGTATTTGACCCCTCTGCAAAACATGACTTAGTACTTGGTGGCAAAACCCTTGTTGGCAATCACAGAGGTCAGACGTTTCCTGTAGTTGGCCACCAGGTTTGCACACATCTCAGGAGGGATTTTGTCCAACTCCTCTTTGCAGATCTTCTTCAAGTCATTAAGGTTTCGAGGCTGACGTTTGGCAACTCGAACCTTCAGCTCCCTCCACAGATTTTCTATGGGATTAAGGTCTGGAGACTGGCTAGGCCACTCCAGGACCTTAATGTGTTTCTTCTTGAGCCACTCCTTTGTTGCCTTGGCCGTGTGTTTTGGGTCATTGTCATGCTGGAATACCCATCCACGACCCATTTTCAATGCCCTGGCTGAGGAAAGGAGGTTCTCACCCAAGATTTGACGGTACATGGCCCCGTCCATTGTCCCTTTGATGCGGTGAAGTTATCCTGTCCCCTTATCAGAAAAACACCCCCAAAGCATAATGTTTCCACCTCCATGTTTGACGGTGGGGATGGTGTTCTTGGGGTCATAGGCAGCATTCCTCCTCCTCCAAACACGGCGAGTTAAGTTGATGCCAAAGAGCTCCATTTTGGTCTCATCTGACCACAACACTTTCACCCAGTTGTCCTCTGAATCATTCAGATGTTCGTTGGCAAACTTCAGACGGGCATGTATATGTGCTTTCTTGAGCAGGGGGACCTTGCGGGCACTGCGTAGTGTGTTACCAATTGTTTTCTTGGTGACTATGGTCCCAGCTGCCTTGAGATCATTGACAAGATCCTCCCTTGTAGTTCTGGTCTGATTCCTCACCATTCTCATGATCATTGCAACTCCACGAGGTGAGATCTTGCATGGAGCTTCAGGCCGAGGGAGACTGACAGTCATTTTGTGTTTCTTCCATTTGCGAATAATCGCACGAACTGTTGTCACCTTCTCACCAAGCTGCTTGGCAATGGTCTTGTAGCCCATTCCAGCCTTGTGTAGGTCGACAATCTTGTCCCTGACATCCTTGGAGAGCTCTTTGGTCTAGGCCATGGTGGAGCGTTTGGAATCTGATTGATTGATTGCTTCTGTGGACAGGTATCTCTTATATAGGTAACAAGCTGAGATTAGGAGCACTCCCTTTAAAAGTGTGCTCCTAATCTCAGCTCGTTACCTGTATAAAAGACACCTGGGAGCCAGAAATCTTTCTAATTGAGAGGGGGCCAAATACTTATTTCCCTCATTAAAATGCAAATCAATTTATACATTTTTTTGACATGCGTTTTTCTGGATTTTTTTGTTGTTATTACGTCTCTCACTGTTCAAATAAACTTACCATTAAAATTATAGACTGCTCATTTCTTCGTCAGTGGGCAAACGTACAAAATCAGCAGCGGATCAAATACTTTTTTCCCTCACTGTACATACTCACTGGTCAGAGTAAAATTATCAAGACTCAAGCGCAAGATTGCGAAAGATTGCACTCGAATAGCAAACTCAAGGTTCAATGGTACAAGATGACCAAAAAAAACCCGAAAACAATGGGCCCAATTGAGACCACGGCTGGCGTGGCTATCGGCGGTGAGTGTCGATTCTCCCTCCCGTCGTATCGCGCCCACCGCAGCACCTGAAGCCAGCTTGACGACCCTGGGGCACCAACTCGGTCCGCGCATCTCGCCCCCCCCCCCCCTCCAGTTAGAGATGATCGCGTGGGAGGGAGGCCTGCGACAATAAACGAATGGCCCTGACCTGAAGCGATGACTTCACAAAGAGAAAGATGCCCAACGTTGACGCGGTGCTATCTTGCTGCTCGTCTGTGTGTGTGTGTACACAATGGATGGGAGGGGGGATAGTGGCGCAGTGATTAGCACACCGCGCTACGATCCCGACGACCCTCACTTCAATTCCCCCAGCCATGGCCGTGGTATATCTGACGATGTCATACCCAAGATTATGTAACGTTGGGCCAACGTTGGAAATACGGTTCGAACTACATTAGCAACGTTGGCCCAACCGTTGCACGTGCAATGAGTAGCACCAGCCCTATAGACGAGTACCGGATGACTACGTCACGCACTGTGCGCTGGGGTGGGAAGACAAAGGCGGCCGCCGGGCTGCCACGCGGTGTCTGCCCATGCCGCCCCCGCATGTGTCACGTGGGCCTGTGGCAGGAGGTCCTCGCTCATAGCGCGCGGCCCTTCGCAACGTCGCGGAACGAGCGGGCGGCCGATGGCAGCGGACGAAGCGGCTGATCTCGTGGCGGCCACGTGACCTGGGTTATAATTGACCTTTGACAGCCAAAAACAAAGATAGCCGGCGATGATTAACGGAACGAATCCGTGGAGATTACAGAGGAGACGCTCACAGTTTAACACGCGGTGGGAGGCTTTACCGACCAATATCATCCATATTACAGGGTTTTTTGGGGGAGTTAGATCGCGTTAATATAAATGCGTCGTTAAATCCGCCACAAACCGAAACACCGCCAACGAGTAAGGTTTGTCACGTAAACAGAACGTGCCAATTCGTGACTAGTACAGCACACCGGTGTGTTGGAGAGCAAATCCACAACATTTACAATCTGAGTACTGTGGACTCGCTGTCCAACACACCGGTGTGCTATACGAGTAACAAATTGGCACGTTCTGTTTACGTGACAGACCTTACTAACGGGCTGTGTCGGGTGGTGGCGGGTTTAACGACGCATCTATATTTACGCGCGATCTAACCCCAAGAAAACTGTATTAGAAACGCTGACAGCACTTGCTCCCAACAACGTGAGAAGTTTATACCTGGGGGAGGTGAGCGTGGTGGAAGGGACCTTTCTCTTTGAGCACAATGCAGCCGCCGTGATCGCTTGTTTGCGATCGATAAGCCGCGTGTACAGAGGAGGAGTGTTGTGTACGGTTCTGATGTTACCATATTGTGTCAACGGCCGAGAGAGGTTATACAAGACAGCGCGCGCGTGTGTGTGTGCGTCTTTGTGTGCTCAGGGGAGCGGTAGTGTAGCGGTTTAGCGCTACGCTGCGCTACAAACCCAGCGACCCAAGTTCGATTCCCGCTCACGGTCACCAACACCGGTGACGATTGTCTGAACCGGCCCTGGGCCTCCCCTAGGTCGACTCAGCCTCAAATTAGTACCTGGTGCGGTGTGGAAATATCGCCACTAGGAAGACAAAGGCGGCCGGGCTTGGTGCTGGCCACCCACCCCCTCGTGTGTCGTACCGGCCTTCATAGGTGCTACTCACTAACAGCACTTGCCCCAAAAGTCTGCTAAGACTATACGGGGGGGGGGGGGGGGGGGGCTTTATCTTTGTCTGTAAGAAGCTCACAGGTCAGAACAAGTGAAGGCTGCTGCTGCGGTGTTTGTGTAAAATTGAGGGGTGGTTAAAATTCCTCTGAACTTGGCAACAAATTCCACCGCCTTATTATTATTGTTGTTGTTGCGACTCGCCGGTCAGAGGTCGCCTGCTACAGCCCAACAGGGGCACCACGGTGGCTAGGTGATGTTAACTACCTCGCCTGGTATGCAGGAGGTCGCTGGTTCGATCTCGACCTTGACGATGCCTGCTGCTGTATATTTGGAGCTTGCGTGTCTGTCTGACCGTGGTGGCGTGGATGTTTCTGCTGATCCTCCGGGTTCTTCTCACCACATTTAGAATCAACGTCACACGTTAACAGGATTTGTCTGCTGTGAATTTCCACGTGATAAGCGACTTCGTTGAACTGTCATTTGTGACCAGGTCGCTTCTGAAAAGGAGTTATATATCTCAGTGGACCTTACCTGGTGAAATAAAAATAGTAGTTTGAATTTATAGTTTTCAAGTACCCTGCGAAGCAGGTATAACCCCAACGGGCAATGTCTCGCAATTGCAGGGCTGCGCCTTCATCTGTGTCTGACTCAGTTCGTGTTGGGGACTCGTGCGGATTTGTGAGATGCGAGATGGCCAGGGGATGGATGAGGTAGACTAATAATAATAAGTCGACGGACCCACACTTTACACCACCCAGGACGGGCCCGGGGCATATCCCACCTTGTGGGTCCCCCTCCCGACGCCTTCAAACTAAACCGGAATTATCTGACGTCGCAGCGCGGGGCCCCCCAAAGCACGGGGCCCGGGGCGGTTGCCCCCGATTCGTCGTGCCCTGGGGACAGTTCTGACTCGACCACCCGCGGACCTGCCGTGCAGTGTCCGGGATATCCGCTGGGTAGGCAGAGCGTTTTGGCTCAGAGCGTCGGAAATTTTTAAAGACGAGAAAACTCGCAACATGATTTCACCTGCCGCGCCGTGCCGTGCCAAGTGTCGAATCTTTAGCGGCGACCTCTTGGGTTGCAAGTCCAGTTGAGACACCCCCCCCTCCCCCCCAGTGTGGCCATTTACACCGCGACTATGGCAACCCCTCGAAACTCCGAAGACTTCAAAGACTAAACGACGGCGCCTTAAATAGTTCACTCCCGAGGAGTGCAACTCTTAAAATGGCTCACTTTGGTGACGCGCGGCGTGGTTGTCATGGAGATCCGCGAATGGCGCACGTAGCCCACCGTGCATATCGGGAGGTGCGGGGGGAAGGACAACGAACGGTGGGGTCTCTGTGTGAGTCCATGGGTCTCTGTGTGAGTCTATGGGTCTCTGTGTGAGTCTATGGGTCTCTGTGTGAGTCTATGGGTGTCTGTGTGAGTCTATGGGTCTCTGTGTGAGTCTATGGGTCTCTGTGTGAGTCCATGGGTCTCTGTGTGAGTCCATAGGTCTCTGTGTGAGTCTATGGGTCTCTGTGTGAGTCTATGGGTCTCTGTGTGAGTCCATGGGTCTCTGTGTGAGTCCATGGGTCTCTGTGTGAGTCTATGGGTCTCTGTGTGAGTCTATGGGTCTCTGTGTGAGTCTATGGGTCTCTGTGTGAGTCCATGGGTCTCTGTGTGAGTCCATGGGTCTCTGTGTGAGTCTATGGGTCTCTGTGCGAGTCCATGGGTCTCTGTGTGAGTCCATGGGTCTTCGTGCGAGTCCATGGGTCTCTGTGTGAGTCCATGGGTCTTCGTGCGAGTCCATGGGTCTCTGTGTGAGTCCATGGGTCTTCGTGCGAGTCCATGGGTCTCTGTGCGAGTCCATGGGTCTCTGTGTGAGTCTATGGGTCTCTGTGTGAGTCTATGGGTCTCTGTGTGAGTCTATGGGTGTCTGTGTGAGTCTATGGGTCTCTGTGTGAGTCTATGGGTCTCTGTGTGAGTCCATGGGTCTCTGTGTGAGTCCATAGGTCTCTGTGTGAGTCTATGGGTCTCTGTGTGAGTCTATGGGTCTCTGTGTGAGTCCATGGGTCTCTGTGTGAGTCCATGGGTCTCTGTGTGAGTCTATGGGTCTCTGTGTGAGTCTATGGGTCTCTGTGTGAGTCTATGGGTCTCTGTGTGAGTCCATGGGTCTCTGTGTGAGTCCATAGGTCTCTGTGTGAGTCTATGGGTCTCTGTGTGAGTCTATGGGTCTCTGTGTGAGTTCATGGGTCTCTGTGTGAGTCCATGGGTCTCTGTGTGAGTCCATGGGTCTCTGTGTGAGTCTATGGGTCTCTGTGCGAGTCCATGGGTCTCTGTGTGAGTCCATGGGTCTTCGTGCGAGTCCATGGGTCTCTGTGCGAGTCCATGGGTCTTCGTGCGAGTCCATGGGTCTCTGTGCGAGTCCATGGGTCTCTGTGCGAGTCCATGGGTCTCTGTGCGAGTTCATGGGTCTTCGTGCGAGTCCATGGGTCTCTGTGCGAGTCCATGGGTCTTCGTGCGAGTCCATGGGTCTTCGTGCGAGTCCATGGGTCTCTGTGTGAGTCCATGGGTCTTCGTGCGAGTCCATGGGTCTTCGTGCGAGTCCATGGGTCTCTGTGCGAGTCCATGGGTCTCTGTGCGAGTCCATGGGTCTCTGTGCGAGTCCATGGGTCTCTGTGTGAGTCCATGGGTCTTCGTGCGAGTCCATGGGTCTTCGTGCGAGTCCATGGGTCTCTGTGTGAGTCCATGGGTCTTCGTGCGAGTCCATGGGTCTCTGTGCGAGTCCATGGGTCTTCCTGCGAGTCCATGGGTCTCTGTGTGAGTCCAAGGGTCTCTGTGCGAGTCCATGGGTCTCTGTGTGAGTCCATGGGTCTTCGTGCGAGTCTATGGGTCTCTGTGCGAGTCTATGGGTCTCTGTGCGAGTCCATGGGTCTTCCTGCGAGTCCATGGGTTTCTGTGCGAGTCTATGGGTCTCTGTGCGAGTCCATGGGTCTCTGTGTGAGTCTATGGGTCTCTGTGCGAGTCTATGGGTCTCTGTGCGAGTCTATGGGTCTCTGTGCGAGTCCATGGGTCTCTGTGTGAGTCCATGGGTCTTCGTGCGAGTCCATGGGTCTCTGTGTGAGTCCATGGGTCTTCGTGCGAGTCCATGGGTCTTCGTGCGATTCCATGGGTCTCTGTGTGAGTCTATGGGTCTCTGTGTGAGTCTATGGGTCTCTGTGCGAGTCTATGGGTCTCTGTGTGAGTCTATGGGTCTCTGTGCGAGTCTATGGGTCTCTGTGTGAGTCTATGGGTCTCTGTGCGAGTCTATGGGTCTCTGTGTGAGTCCATGGGTCTGCGTGCGAGTCCATGGGTCTCTGTGTGAGTCGATGTATGTGTAGTGACATGGAATGGGTCACGACGTTGCATTGCGCGGGTTTTGCTGGCAGAGAAGAGAATCTGCAGTTGCAGCTGCCCTGTCTGGGCGTCAGGTCACGTGACAAGCCAGCAAAGGTCACAGAGGGGGCACGTGAGGGAAGCCCGCGAACCCGCGAGGAGGTTCTAGAAGGGGGGCGTGGCCGGGGCGGAGCGAGGCCGCGCTTGGAGGATAAAAGGAAAACCCCGAGCGAAGACTCGGGGCTGTCGCCTGGAGTGGGATCTCCTCGTCGTGCTGCTGGAGTTGCGGATCTGGTCGTCACACCAAGATCAAAGACAAAGATCCCCCGTACAGCATTAACAGACTGTAGGGGCAAGTGCTGTTAGCGAGCACCTATGAAGGTCGGAACGGCACACGAGGGGGTGGGTGGCCAGCACCACGCCCAACCACCTTTGTCTCCCCTGTGGCGATGTTTACACACAGCACCAGGTACTCATTTGAGGCTAAGTCGACCTAGGGGAGGCCCAGGACCGGTTCAGATAAACGTCACTGGTGTTGGCCGTGAGCGGGAATCGAACTGGGGTCGCCGGGTTCACAGCGCAGCGCGCTAACCGCTACATCACACACACACACCCAGTGACACACACCTAGTGACACACGCAGATACAACAACAAAAACCCCCATTCGCCACTAAGTGGCGGTGACGTCACCACGACGCTTGTGCCAGGCTATGTGCACCTTGAGGCTACCACGTGAAGTGTCGAACGCCCGCTGGCAGGAGGTCACGGGGCAGACCCAGCAGGTGCCACGGATTGTCTGACGGAGACGACTGGCTGATGCACCACTTGTGCCCCCTACTGTGCCACTTGCTGTGCTTTAGCAACCCGGCGCTCTGCCCGTTATTGTGAGCATCGCTCCTCCGCCCTCCATTGTTGTTGGAGGGCGACTGCCTCCAAATTACCACGAGACCACAGACACATACACAGACACACAGATACACACAGACACACACACACAGACACACACACAGACACACATACACAGATACACACACACAGACACACACACAGGTACACACACGCGCGCGCGCACGTGACCGATTAATCGCCTGGCACGCTGCGCAGTGCGTACTTGCTCGCACGCTGCAACTGTCACGACTTGTCCAAATGTGTTCGCATATCCGCCTGCACATCACTCCGCAGCGAAGTGGGATGTGGCCACGGTGAGCAATGAACGCACTTCGTGCGCAATCTATGAACACGTTAGCTGCTGCTGCTGGGTTGGTAGCACAATTCACAAACTCAGCCCAAAACGTGCAAAAAATAAGACGAGGTTTCACCCTTTCTGGCAATAAATCAAGAGGTGATAAGATGTTCGAACACCAAATAGTAACCCATTGGCAGGGAATCGTGTCTGCATTAACCACAGATACCTGTGGTGAACATGCAAACAAAAACATGCTCTGATAATTACAAAATATGACGGCATCGTCTTTGAGACAACAGCCGCCTTCTCTCGGGCCCAGTCTCACCACCGGTGTCGGATCAGAGAACAACACAGAAAGGCGAAGTGGCAAAAAAAATGTCCCATTTTTCAACGCAACACATTCCGTGTCAATAACACTCTGCCTGGCAATAAATAAATATGACAGGCGACGTTACGGGCAATGCTCCTTTGTCCGTGTGCATTTGTGCATGTGTGTCTGCATAATGTCAGCGGCATCGGTTCGACGAGAGCAAACTCGGGTCCGGTTTCGACATGCAGTGTCTCATCAGCAGTCACGATCGCGTGAACCAATGCTTGTGAACTGCCGGATGACGGCCGCTAATCGTCTTGCGTACGCGGTGCATTTAATGACGACTTATATTCTCCACGCCGACGCGAGTGATTGCGTTCTGTTGCCATTCTTGGCTGGGGGGGGCCCTCGCGTGGTGAAGTATGGTCGAGTGACCCCCACAAGCGCTGTGGTGCGTGGTGGGTGGGGGTGGAGTGGAGGTGGGGGGACGGCGGCGATGACTCGTCTCATTTTGCCTTTGGGTGGCAGCCAACAGATGAATAATTGACACACGGTGCGCTGTTATACCTTGCCGTGAGATCAGCACGCGTGGAGTGGAGCTCGAGAGGGAGGGAGAGGAGAGGAGACGGTGGTGGTGGGGTGAGAGGGAGTGGTGGTGGTGGTGGGCGAGGGGGTGTCGATGATGATGACGACGACGATCCAGGGGGAGGAGGAGGAGGAGCGTGAGACGTGAGGGAGGTGCGGGGGGAGGGTGCCTCCAGCTGGGAACTCGCTCAGCTGGTGCCCGCGTCGCACATCGGTGCCAGGGGACGGACGAGAGCGACTGCCGCCCGACCAGGTAAGGGGTCCCTCCGCGTTGGGGTCCCTCCGCGTTGGGGTCCCTCCGCGTTGGGGTCCCTCCGCGACGGGGTCCCTCCGCGACGGGGTCCCTCCGCGACGGGGTCCCTCCGCGATGGGTACCTCCACGACGGGGTCCCTCCGCGACGGGGTCCCTCCGCGATGGGGACCTCCACGACGGGGTCCCTCCGCGACGGGGACCCTCCGCGACGGGGACCCTCCGCGTTGGGGTCCCTCCGCGACGGGGTCCCTCCGCGACGGGGTCCCTCCGCGATGGGGACCTCCACGACGGGGTCCCTCCGCGACGGGGTCCCTCCGCGACGGGGTCCCTCCGCGATGGGGACCTCCACGACGGGGTCCCTCGAGCCCGGCCACACCAGCGAGGCGTCTCCCCCCACGTCTAACGCGCGCACTCCCATCACGGCTTCAGAGACGCATGCCGCGTTGTTAGGCGCATGTTATGCACCTGGTGTGTGTGTGTCATCGACGTGGGGGTGGTAGTAGTGGTGGTGGTGGTGTTACCTGGCGAAGTGTAATGATGGTTTGTACAGCTGGCTGCTCACCCTTCTCATCTCCAGGTAGCTGGGACAGTGGGCAACTTAAATCCCCAGCCCCCCATTGCCCTCTTCTCGCCTTTGTCCACCCAGCAGCAGGCCGCGTGTGCTGGCGGTGGGGTAGAGTGTGGGTGACTCCCAGTGGTAGCGGTGGGGTAGAGTGTGGGTGACTCCCAGTGGGAGCGGTGGGGTAGAGTGTGGGTGACTCCTAGTGCTGGCGGTGGGGTAGAGTGTGGGTGACTCCCAGTGGTAGCTGTGGGGTAGAGTGTGGGTGACACTCAGTGGTAGCGGTGGGGTAGAGTGTGGGTAACTCCTAGTGGTAGCGGTGGGGTAGAGTGTGGGTGACTCTCAGTGGTAGCGGTGGGGTAGAGTGTGGGTGACTCCTAGTGGTAGCGGTGGGGTAGAGTGTGGGTGACTCTCAGTGGTAGCAGTGGGGTAGAGTGTGGGTGACTCCTAGTGGTAGCGGTGGGGTAGAGTGTGGGTGACTCTCAGTGGTAGCGGTGGGGTAGAGTGTGGGTGACTCTCAGTGGTAGCGGTGGGGTAGAGTGTGGGTGACTCCTAGTGGTAGCGGTGGGGTAGAGTGTGGGTGACTCTCAGTGGTAGCGGTGGGGTAGAGTGTGGGTGACTCTCAGTGGTAGCGGTGGGGTAGAGTGTGGGTGACTCTCAGTGGTAGCGGTGGGGTAGAGTGTGGGTGACTCCCAGTGGTAGCGGTGGGGTAGAGTGTGGGTGACTCTCAGTGGTAGCGGTGGGGTAGAGTGTGGGTGACTCTCAGTGGGAGCGGTGGGGTAGAGTGTGGGTGACTCTCAGTGGGAGCGGTGGGGTAGAGTGTGGGTGACTCCCAGTGGTAGCGGTGGGGTAGAGTGTGGGTGACTCCCAGTGGTAGCGGTGGGGTAGAGTGTGGGTGACTCTCAGTGGTAGCGGTGGGGTAGAGTGTGGGTGACTCCTAGTGGTAGCGGTGGGGTAGAGTGTGGGTGACTCCCAGTAGTAGCGGTGGGGTAGAGTGTGGGTGACTCCTAGTGGTAGCGGTGGGGTAAAGTGTGGGTGACTCCTAGTGGTAGCGGTGGGGTAGAGTGTGGGTGACTCCTAGTGGTAGCGGTGGGGTAGAGTGTGGGTGACTCCCAGTGGGAGCGGTGGGGTAGAGTGTGGGTGACTCTCAGTGGTAGCGGTGGGGTAGAGTGTGGGTGACTCTCAGTGGTAGCGGTGGGGTAGAGTGTGGGTGACTCTCAGGGGTAGCGGTGGGGTAGAGTGTGGGTGACTCTCAGTGGTAGGGGTGGGGTAGAGTGTGGGTGACTCTCAGTGGGAGCGGTGGGGTAGAGTGTGGGTGACTCCTAGTGCTGGCGGTGGGGTAGAGTGTGGGTGACTCCTAGTGGTAACGGTGGGGTAGAGTGTCAGTGACTCCCAGTGGTAGCGGTGGGGTAGAGTGTGGGTGACTCTCAGTGGTAGGGGTGGGGTAGAGTGTGGGTGACTGTCAGTGGGAGCGGTGGGGTAGAGTGTGGGTGACTCCTAGTGCTGGCGGTGGGGTAGAGTGTGGGTGACTCCTAGTGGTAGCGGTGGGGTAGAGTGTGAGTGACTCCCAGTGGTAGCGGTGGGGTAGAGTGTGGGTGACTCTCAGTGGTAGCGGTGGGGTAGAGTGTGGGTGACTCTCAGTGGTAGCGGTGGGGTAGAGTGTGGGTGACTCTCAGTGGTAGCGGTGGGGTAGAGTGTGGGTGACTCTCAGTGGTAGCGGTGGGGTAGAGTGTGGGTGACTCCTAGTGCTGGCGGTGGGGTAGAGTGTGGGTGACTCCTAGTGGTAGCGGTGGGGTAGAGTGTGGGTGACTCCTAGTGGTAGCGGTGGGGTAGAGTGTGGGTGACTCTCAGTGGTAGCGGTGGGGTAGAGTGTGGGTGACTCTCAGTGGTAGCGGTGGGGTAGAGTGTGGGTGACTCTCAGTGGGAGCGGTGGGGTAGAGTGTGGGTGACTCTCAGTGGTAGCGGTGGGGTAGAGTGTGGGTGACTCCTAGTGGTAGCGGTGGGGTAGAGTGTGGGTGACTCTCAGTGGGAGCGGTGGGGTAGAGTGTGAGTGACTCCTAGTGGTAGCGGTGGGGTAGAGTGTGGGTGACTCTCAGTGGTAGCTGTGGGGTAGAGTGTGGGTGACTCCTAGTGCTGGCGGTGGGTTAGAGTATGGGTGACTCCTAGTGCTGGCGGTGGGGTAGAGTGTGGGTGACTCCCAGTGGTAGCGGTGGGGTTGAGTGTGGGTGACTCTCAGTGGTAGCGGTGGGGTAGAGTGTGGGTGACTCCTAGTGCTGGCGGTGGGGTAGAGTGTGGGTGACTCCCAGTGGTAGCGGTGGGGTAGAGTGTGGGTGACTCCCAATGGTAGCGGTGGGGTAGAGTGTGGGTGACTCCCAGTGTGGGCGGTGGGGTAGAGTGTGAGTGACTCTCAGTGGGAGCGGTGGGGTAGAGTGTGAGTGACTCTCAGTGGGAGCGGTGGGGTAGAGTGTGGGTGACTCCCAGTGGTAGCGGTGGGGTAGAGTGTGGGTGACTCCCAGTGGTAGCGGTGGGGTAGAGTGTGGGTGACTCCCAGTGGTAGCGGTGGGGTAGAGTGTGGGTAACTCCCAGTGGTAGCGGTGGGGTAGAGTGTGGGTGACTCTCAGTGGGAGCGGTGGGGTAGAGTGTGGGTGACTCCTAGTGGTAGCGGTGGGGTAGAGTGTGGGTGACTCCCAGTGGTAGCGGTGGGGTAGAGTGTGGGTGACTCCCAGTGGTAGCGGTGGGGTAGAGTGTGGGTGACTCTCAGTGGTAGCGGTGGGGTAGAGTGTGGGTGACTCCCAGTGGTAGCGGTGGGGTAGAGTGTGGGTGACTCTCAGTGGTAGCGGTGGGGTAGAGTGTGGGTGACTCTCAGTGGTAGCGGTGGGGTAGAGTGTGGGTGACTCCCAGTGGTAGCGGTGGGGTAGAGTGTGGGTGACTCCCAGTGGTAGCGGTGGGGTAGAGTGTGGGTGACTCTCAGTGGTAGCGGTGGGGTAGAGTGTGGGTGACTCTCAGTGGGAGCGGTGGGGTAGAGTGTGGGTGACTCCTAGTGGTAGCGGTGGGGTAGAGTGTGGGTCACTCTCAGTGGGAGCGGTGGGGTAGAGTGTGGGTGACTCCTAGTGCTGGCGGTGCGGTAGAGTGTGGGTGACTCCTAGTGCTGGCGGTGGGGTAGAGTGTGGGTGACTCCTAGTGCTGGCGGTGGGGTAGAGTGTGGGTGACTCTCAGTGCTGGCGGTGGGGTAAAGTGTGGGTGACTCCCAGTGGTAGCTGTGGGGTAAAGTGTGGGTGACTCCTAGTGCTGGCGGTGGGGTAGAGTGTGAGTGACTCCTAGTGCTGGCGGTGGGGTAGAGTGTGGGTGACTCAGTGGTAGCGGTGGGGTAAAGTGTGGGTGACTCTCAGTGGTAGCGGTGGGGTAGAGTGTGGCTGACTCCTAGTGGTAGCGGTGGGGTAGAGTATGGGTGACTCTCAGTGGTAGCGGTGGGGTAGAGTGTGGGTGACTCCTAGTGCTGGCGGTGGGGTAGAGTGTGGGTGACTCCCAGTGGTAGCTGTGGGGTAAAGTGTGGGTGACTCCTAGTGGTAGCGGTGGGGTAGAGTGTGGGTGACTCTCAGTGGTAGCGGTGGGGTAGAGTGTGGCTGACTCCTAGTGGTAGCGGTGGGGTAGAGTATGGGTGACTCTCAGTGGTAGCGGTGGGGTAGAGTGTGGGTGACTCCTAGTGCTGGCGGTGGGGTAGAGTGTGGGTGACTCCCAGTGGTAGCTGTGGGGTAAAGTGTGGGTGACTCCTAGTGGTGGCGGTGGGGTAGAGTGTGGGTGACTCCTAGTGCTGGCGGTGGGGTAGAGTGTGAGTGACTCCCACCACCACTGCTTCTAAGACGGCTGCTCTGCGTGGAAGAGCAGGGTAGAGATGTCGCAGCAGCGGCGTAAGCAATTGCAGGGCAGCGCCTTTACCTTTGCCAATCAGCAATAACATCATCGTCAGCCATGGTCAGTCTACTACTGGATGAAGGCCTCCCTCCGCTAGCCTGTGATGTTTAATCCACATTAGCGCGGTTAATCGCCCCATCTCCTCTCCGGATGTCATCATCCACCGACCGCTCTCTCGTTTTAACTACCACTGTTACTATGACTACCACTCTCACCATGACTACCACTGTTACCATGACTACCACTCTTACCATGACTACCACTATTAACATGACTACCACTGTTACCATGACTACCAATCTCACCATAACTACCACTCTCACTATAACTACCACTCTCACCATGACTACCACTGTTACCATGACTACCACTGTTACCATGACTACCACTCTCACCATGACTACCACTGTTACCATGATTACCACTGTTACCATGCCTACCACTCTCACCATGACTACCACTCTCACCATGACTACCACTGTTACCATGACTACCACTCTCACCATAACTACCACTCTCACCATAACTACCACTCTCACCATGACTACCACTCTCACCATGACTACCACTCTCACCATGACTACCACTGTTACCATGACTACCACTCTCACCATAACTACCACTCTCACCACACTTTACCCCACCACGTTGCCTGGTGCAGGGCGGACGCGGCCGGGGTCTCGGGGTGGATTTACGGAAAGTTTCACTGCTTTCACGGCTGCCGCGCCGTGAGATCGAATCGAGCCGGCGACCCCTGTGACACTTCAAATCCAGCGCGCGCGAGCACCACTTTACACCACCAATGTGGCAGCATTCCCTTAAACGGCTGCAGTGGTTTAGAGTGACCCGCTTATGTGCGTGTGTGCGTGCGCACGCATGTTGAACTTCGTTCGCACAGCAAACTACACACAACAAGCAGTGCTGAAGAAATGAGTGTTCAATCTGGTGGACTTAAATGTGCACAGCTGCGGTGGCTTCCCGATATCGGAAGGAAAGAACGTTCCAGACGGCCGCGGAAGCGCATCTGAAAGCGCCGCGCGCTGCGGTGAGTCTCTTTGTTCGATGGCCCAGCCAACAAAAGCCGCCGCCGCTGCTGCTGCTGCAGCGAGGACGCGGAGTTGATCACAGCAAGCGGCTGGCTCGTCATCTTCTGCCCTGTCCCCCCGTGGCTGCAGACGGAGACGGAGTAGCAGCCCCGTACGCCGATACAGTGGAGGACAGGTGGCACGCAGCGTGTGGCAGTCACGCCAGGAGACGTGACCACCACCACCACCACCACAGTCGTCTCTGAAGACCAGGGGACCGCGTGAGACGCACGGCGCATCATGCAACACCACCAGACCACCTCGGCAGACCTTCCCGCCTCTCCCGAGGATGATCGCGGAGTTCGTCTCAAGGTAAAGGGCACCGCGACAGCTGCCGCGGTGCCCTGGGCGAGTTCGGGTTGGGGCGGTCGTGGGCGGTCGGGGGCGGCCGGGACCTTCGGTTGCCCCGGCCGCCTGACTCGACCCCTGCCGGGTGAATGGGTGGCCGGGTCCACCCGCACCCCCGCATCGATTATTTAGGGCGCAGCGGAGAACGCCGTCACGGTAATCCTACGAGGACTGTACAGTGTGGTCCAGATGTCTTGTGATACCCCCCCCTCCCCATTTAATTATCTAAGACGTAATCTCTTTTTTAAAAGTATCGTTTATTTACAATATGAAATGGGGGGGGGGGGGAAACGGTTTAGGGGTAAATTAATTAGGGGTCACAAGACCTTTGGACCACCCCGTACGCCACGCCTGATCCGGTGCTGCACCGGCCACAGATCCGTGAGTTCCAACCTCGCGCGTGGATCCCATCCGTCCGGGTTGTTCTCCCTCCCTCCCTCTCTCTGGGGCAAAGTCCTCGCTTTGATGGCAACGCAACCTCGTACTGGTACCCTAAACGTCACTTGGACGTGGCCATAAATGTCACCAATGCCCTCTGGAGGGACTGTCTGGAGCCGCGTTCTTCACCCATTTGAAACCATTGGGGGGGGGGGGGTTGTGACAGCAACACCACGACAACGATGGCGATGATGATGGAGTTGTGTTCTCACCATTTGTGTATCGTCAGGGCCCGCACTAAAGGCCATCAGGGGCCGCCAGGGGCCGCCAGGGGCCCACGGGGCCTTGCGGTGACTCACTCTGGTCTAGAGCCCCTCTCTAGCTGTGCCTTCTACCGCCAGCAGTGGCGTGAGCCGGCACTTGCGGGGCTGCGCCTTTACCTCTGACTCAGTCCAGCCGTGAAGGGCTTCTTCCCACAGCGGTGTCGGTCGTTCGCAGGGGGGTTATTTGACCATACTTCACCACGCTGATCAGCGCAAGGTTGGCGAAGGGGGCAGGGGGGGAGAAGTATGGGGGGGGGGGGCACAGTGGCACCTAGGACCGCACCTCCGATTAGCACGGTTGGCTACGTACGGTGCGAAAGAAGTTCAGCGTACATACACGACCCTCGAGGCCGACGTTAGCCTGACGTTAGCCGTGACCGTGAAAATCGAGAAGGTCACAGGGGTTCGTCGGCGCTGGGTGCTAGCCACTGCGTCACCGCTCCCCATAACACCTGCTTGGCAAAGGTACAGATCCCCCGTGTAGCCTTGACAGACTGGTGGGCAAGTGCTGTTAGCGAGTAGCGTCTATGAAGACCGGCACAACGCACGAGGAAAAGGGAGGCCAGCACCACTCCCTGCCGCCTTTGTCTCCCCAGCGGCGATGTTTACACACCGCACCAGGTACTCGTTTGAGGCTGAGTCGACCTAGGGGGAGGCGCAGGACCGTCAGCAATGGTTTGCTTGGGGGTGGGGTGGAGGGTGAACCTTACTTTCCGCAGCGTTTTCTAGTCGGGTGAATACGTTAACTGTGTGTGCAGTAAGGCAAATAACAAGTAGTAGTAATAATAAGTCGTAGTAGTAATAATAAGTCGTAGTAATAATAATAATAATAAGTCATAGTAGTAATAATAAGTCGTAGTAATAATCAGTCGTAGTAGTAGTGATAATAAGTAGTAGTAATAATAATAAGAGTGTGCTGAAGACGGGCGAGCGGGTGGATCGCGCGCGCGTGCCACGCGCACCGCATGCATCTTTAATGCGGACAATGATGCGGCTGGGTTATTTACGCAAGTGTTCGCTTACAACGTGGACACAACAACAATAATGATGGTGGTGGTGGTTGTTGGTGATCATGGTGGTTGGCGGTTGTGATGATGGGGCGCGGTCGCGTAGCGGTTAGCGCGGTGCGCTATGAGCCCGGCGACCCGAGTTCGATTCCCGCTCACGGCCAACACCGGAGAAGATATATGAACGGGTCCTGTGCCTCCCTTAGGTCGACTCAGCCTCAGTTGAGTACCTGATACGATGTGTAAAGACATTAGCACTAGGGCGTGGTCCTGGCCACCCACACCCTCGTGTGTAGTGCCGGCCTTCATAGGTTCTCGTTTACAGCAATTTCCCCAACAGTTTGTTAAGGCTATACCGGGGATCTTTGTCTTAGATGATGATGATGATGGTGGTGATGATGACACTATCATTATCTGGTGCAGGAGCTCTTCTGTATATAACAATTATAATGTCCAGCCAGGGTAGTTGAATTAATTTAGATTGTTTCCATAGGAAGTGTTATGACTGACGTTAATGTATGAATCGTGTAATGTATAGTAGTTCAATTAGAATTTAATCATTCTTATTTATGTATCGGAGAAGCCACTACTCGTGTTGTAATCCCGAGGTGGTGGGGGGGGGGAGTCGATTCGATCTCCCCCAGTGCGCAAGTTGAAACTTCTTAAATTCGCCCCCCCCCCCCCATACCTCTGTCCGGCCACCACAGCTAGTCGATGGACAGGTCCAAGTGTGGTGCGGTGAAGTGTGGGGAACGTCCCAAAGACGTCGGAAGAAGTAGGCCAAAATACCCTCGCAGAGGGCAGATCAACAAATAGCGTCTCGTTCGTCTGGTCGTGTTGCGTACGATGGCAAAAAGCGTTCAGGAGCTCGATGCCGATGCCGAGGTCTGCTGCTGCTGCTGGCCACGACGAGAGGGTTTCAGCAGAGAGAGAGACAGAGAGAGTTCGTGTCGTGTCGCTCTTCCTCCTTCTGCTACGTTGAAGGAGCGCAGAAGACCACAGTGGGTTCACTGCGCGGCCCAGAGTGTTGGGTTGCATGGTCACAATGGCTTGGGCCCCCACCCTTCCCCCACAGCGGGGCCAGCACGAACACCGCTGGGCACACGCAGAGAGACCACGGCGAGAGGGGTGGGGGGGGGAGCAGCAACTCGCGCCTCCACACAGACCGGCAAAAGAAATCTCTCTGGCCGGATCAATTTGCCTTCAACCGGGGATAGGGTGACGCCGTCAACTTAATCCACTACCCGCGCGCTGGCTCACGGGAATGCTTTGTTCTCGGAAGGAGTGGGATTAAAGATTAAAGATTCAAGGTGCTCACACGTGGACGCTCGACTGAGGGGGCACAGCCAGTGCGCGTGACCGTGTGTGTAGGGCCACCCACAGCGTGTGTCTAGATGTGACTAGGAGACACACAGCGTGTGTCTAGATGTGACTAGGAGACACACACAGCGTGTGTCTAGATGTGACTAGGAGACACACAGAGTGTGTCTAGATGTGACTAGGAGACACACGGGGTGTGTCTAGATGTGACTAGGAGACACACGGGGTGTGTCTAGATGTGACTAGGAGACACACACAGCGTGTGTCTAGATGTGACTAGGAGACACACACAGCGTGTGTCTAGATATGACTAGGAGACACACGGGGTGTGTCTAGATGTGACTAGGAGACACACACAGCGTGTGTCTAGATGTGACTAGGAGACACACGGGGTGTGTCTAGATGTGACTAGGAGACACACGGGGTGTGTCTAGATGTGACTAGGAGACACACAGAGTGTGTCTAGATGTGACTAGGAGACACACAGCGTGTGTCTAGATGTGACTAGGAGACACACACAGAGTGTGTCTAGATGTGACTAGGAGACACACAGAGTGTGTCTAGATGTGACTAGGAGACACACAGCGTGTGTCTAGATGTGACTAGGAGACACACACAGCGTGTGTCTAGATGTGACTAGGAGACACACAGCGTGTGTCTAGATGTGACTAGGAGACACACAGAGTGTGTCTAGATGTGACTAGGAGACACACAGCGTGTGTCTAGATGTGACTAGGAGACACACAGCGTGTGTCTAGATGTGACTAGGAGACAGAGTGTGTCTAGATGTGACTAGGAGACACACAGGGTGTGTCTAGATGTGACTAGGAGACACACACAGCGTGTGTCTAGATGTGACTAGGAGACACACAGCGTGTGTCTAGATGTGACTAGGAGACACACAGTGTGTCTAGATGTGACTAGGAGACACACAGCGTGTGTCTAGATGTGACTAGGAGACACACACAGCGTGTGTCTAGATGTGACTAGGAGACAGAGTGTGTCTAGATGTGACTAGGAGACACACAGCGTGTGTCTAGATGTGACTAGGAGACACACACAGAGTGTGTCTAGATGTGACTAGGAGACACACACAGCGTGTGTCTAGATGTGACTAGGAGACACACACAGCGTGTGTCTAGATGTGACTAGGAGACATAGTGTGTCTAGATGTGACTAGGAGACACACAGCGTGTCTAGATGTGACTAGGAGACACACACAGCGTGTGTCTAGATGTGACTAGGAGACACACAGCGTGTGTCTAGATGTCACTAGGAGACACACAGCGTGTGTCTAGATGTGACTAGGAGACACACACAGAGTGTGTCTAGATGTGACTAGGAGACACACAGCGTGTGTCTAGATGTGACTAGGAGACACACACAGAGTGTGTCTAGATGTGACTAGGAGACACCAACAGCGTGTGTCTAGATGTGACTAGGAGCCAGAGTGTGTCTAGATGTGACTAGGAGACACACACAGCGTGTGTCTAGATGTGACTAGGAGACAGCTTGTGTCTAGATGTGACTAGATGTGTCTAGATGTGACTAGATGTGTCTAGATGTGACTAGATGTGTCTAGATGTGTCTAGATGTGACTAGATGTGTCTAGATGTGACTAGATGTGTCTAGATGTGACTAGATGTGTCTAGATGTGACTAGATGTGTCTAGATGTGACGAGATGTGTCTAGATGTGACTAGATGTGTCTAGATGTGACTAGATGTGACTAGATGTGTCTAGATGTGTCTAGATGTGACTAGATGTGTCTAGATGTGACTAGATGTGTCTAGATGTGACTAGATGTGTCTAGATGTGACTAGATGTGTCTAGATGTGACTAGATGTGTCTAGATGTGACTAGATGTGTCTAGATGTGACTAGATGTGTCTAGATGTGACTAGATGTGTCTAGATGTGACTAGATGTGTCTAGATGTGTCTAGATGTGACTAGATGTGTCTAGATGTGACTAGATGTGTCTAGATGTGTCTAGATGTGACTAGATGTGTCTAGATGTGACTAGATGTGTCTAGATGTGACTAGATGTGTCTAGATGTGACTAGATGTGTCTAGATGTGACTAGATGTGTCTAGATGTGACTAGATGTGTCTAGATGTGACTAGATGTGTCTAGATGTGACTAGATGTGTCTAGATGTGACTAGGAGACAGCTTGTGTCTAGATGTGACTAGATGTGTCTAGATGTGACTAGATGTGTCTAGATGTGACTAGATGTGTCTAGATGTGACTAGATGTGTCTAGATGTGACTAGATGTGTCTAGATGTGACTAGATGTGTCTAGATGTGACTAGATGTGTCTAGATGTGACTAGGAGACACACACAGCGTGTGTCTAGATGTGACTAGGAGACAGCTTGTGTCTAGATGTGACTAGATGTGTCTAGATGTGACTAGATGTGTCTAGATGTGACTAGATGTGTCTAGATGTGTCTAGATGTGACTAGATGTGTCTAGATGTGACTAGATGTGTCTAGATGTGACTAGATGTGTCTAGATGTGACTAGGAGACACACACAGCGTGTGTCTAGATGTGACTAGATGTGTCTAGATGTGACTAGATGTGTCTAGATGTGACTAGGAGACAGCTTGTGTCTAGATGTGACTAGATGTGTCTAGATGTGACTAGATGTGTCTAGATGTGACTAGATGTGTCTAGATGTGACTAGATGTGTCTAGATGTGACTAGATGTGTCTAGATGTGACTAGATGTGTCTAGATGTGACTAGATGTGTCTAGATGTGACTAGATGTGTCTAGATGTGACTAGATGTGTCTAGATGTGACTAGATGTGTCTAGATGTGACTAGATGTGTCTAGATGTGACGAGATGTGTCTAGATGTGACTAGATGTGTCTAGATGTGACTAGATGTGTCTAGATGTGACTAGGAGACAGCTTGTGTCTAGATGTGACTAGATGTGTCTAGATGTGACTAGATGTGTCTAGATGTGACTAGATGTGTCTAGATGTGACTAGATGTGTCTAGATGTGACTAGATGTGTCTAGATGTGACTAGATGTGTCTAGATGTGACTAGGAGACACACACAGCGTGTGTCTAGATGTGACTAGATGTGTCTAGATGTGACTAGATGTGTCTAGATGTGACTAGGAGACAGCTTGTGTCTAGATGTGACTAGATGTGTCTAGATGTGACTAGATGTGTCTAGATGTGACTAGATGTGTCTAGATGTGACTAGATGTGTCTAGATGTGACTAGATGTGTCTAGATGTGTCTAGATGTGTCTAGATGTGACTAGATGTGACTAGATGTGACTAGATGTGTCTAGATGTGACGAGGAGTGCCGTGGTCTCCGACTTCGCGTGGCCGCTGTTTGGTGTCCAGGCGGTTGTGGAGCCCCGGATGATTTCGTCAGGAGTAGCGGGGTGGTGATGATGCCTCCTCCACATGCAACTCTTACGTGAATCTCTACGTCTCTATGTGAATCTCTACGTCTCTATGCGAGTCTCTACGTCTCTATGCGAGTCTCTACGTCTCTATGTGAGTCTCTACGTCTCTATGCGAGTCTCTACGTCTCTATGTGAGTCTCTACGTCTCTATGTGAGTCTCTACGTCTCTATGTGAGTCTCTACGTCTCTATGTGAGTCTATGAGTCTACGTGGGATCTCTGCGTGTGTCTGTGGTCTATGGATCTCTATGTGAGACTGGATCTCTATGTGAGGCTATGGATCTATATGCGAGTCTACGGGTCTCCGTGTGAGTCCGTGGGTCTCTGTATTTGGGTTCGTACGGCTGATGTAGAGCTACAGCCGTGATGTTACGTCGAGGTGGTGGGCGAGCCCAGATGATCGCGTCAGCAGTAGCGGAGTGGTGAATCATCGCTGCTGTGATGATGCCTCCTGCTGCTCCATCGCGTCTGTGACTCGTGAACATTGAGTCGGTCTGCGCTCCACGGCTCTGTTCTGGGTGGTGACCACAGCCCGCGCGCACTGCTGCAGGGCTTTAAATTCCCGATTTGTGCAGCAGCAGCATCAGCATCACCATCAGCAGCATCACCATCAGCAGCATCACCATCATCACCATCATCAGCATCACCATCAGCAGCAGTGTCCGCGTCTGCCACTGCTGCCTTGCGTTGCGCAGTGGATGCGGCTCCTTTGGGGAATGGCGACCCTTAAGCCCCGCGAAGGGAAGTCGAGCGAAGCCATGGAGGGATCTTCTGCGTCGTCCGCAGTCTTACGAGGAGGCGCGCGCGCGCTGCGTGTCGTGCCGACGGCCTTCACAGGTCCCCGCTTAGGCTACACGGGGGAAATCTTTGTCTTCGTGTGCGCTGTGTGCGCGTGCGATGGGTAGCCCCGGGGGATTCAGTGTGTGCGTGTGTGTGCCGCGAAGCAGCAGGTGTTGGCAGGCTGATAAGGTGGTGGTGTTGTGTGTGGTGTGTGTGCTGTGTGTGTGTGCCTGTTGTAAGCGTGCCTCTCCGGGCTCTCCAGTTTACCTATAAACAGCTCCTCCCACCCCCCCCCCCCCCCCCCACGGTCTTCCCGTGCGCGTGTAAACACCACGGGGAAGATGAACCCCGGTTTTGTCCCCCTGCCCTCCTCCGCGTTGTGAGAAAGCGCTGCTTCCTATAATCCGTTATGGCTGCGTCCTATAATCCGGCGCGTGTCATTCGATTTTCCACGTGTGGGGAGCGGTGGCGCAGTGGTTAGCTCGCCCGCGTTCGATTCCCGCTAGCGACCAATACCAGCGGTGCATTGTTCGAAGCGGTGCTGCGCCTCCCCTAGGTCGGCTCAGCCTCAATAAGTGCCCGGTACGGTGTGTGAACTTCGTCACTGGGGAGACGACGGAGCGCCTGGCCGGGCGTGGTTCTGGCCACCCTCACCCCGTCGTGCGCCGTGCCGGCCTCGCAGAGGTGCTCCCCAACAAGACTTGGCCCCAACAGTCTGTTCGAGAGACGGTAGTGAGATGAGCAGAGCGAAGCAGACGGGATAGAGATGAGCAGAGGGGCGAATTGGCTTTGAATGCAAATGAGCTCGGTAGGGTTTTGCTTGGCGTGAGCTGGGCCGGCGAGACATGTGGGGGTCTGGGCGGATATGCGAAAAGGTCACATGGGCGAACATCATCACATCGAGAGCAAATTGACGCTTACACCGCGCACGAAAACAGCGCTGGGTGTGGGGGCGGTCGATCGGGCAGGGCAGGCATGCGACAGCCGGGTCGCGTGGACATCTGTGCAAAGAAAGAGCTCAATGGCCCTTCGCTATTGCTGCTGTGTAAATACATATTCTGATTCCGGTGTGACATCGTACCGTGCGCGTTTACGGGCGCGAAGATCGTTGACAATCCGTTGGAACGATGTGGGACAATCTGACAACGAATTGAAAAAAAACATCAGCAGCAGCAGCGGCAAACGGGAAAAAAACCCTACCCACATAATCCGCGACAAAGAGAGCCCTGGACAGACAGGGGCTGCATGGTGGAGCAAAACTCATGCCACCAATTTATTAAGGGTCACGTCGTCATAGAGGTCAAATGTCGTTGGGGGGGGGGGGGGCGGGTTTGTTTAGCATAACCCTCCACCACCCGACAGAGCCAATCAAGTTGTCGCATGGGGTGCAAATCCGTCCCCGAATGATTTGTGTGGTTTGTTTTGAGTAAACTGGTGGGATTTAACAACAGCTGAGCTCTCTCTGGAAACAAAAAGAAAACACAATCGGGGCACATTCGCCCACGACGTGGCAACTTGATTTTATTCGCTCCGTCGGGTGGTGTCAGGGGTTATAGTTCAAACACGAATTTGACATTACACACTCCAAAAGAAACTGCTGTGCTCATAAACCGTTACATCTCCTTCGATTCATTTATTTCTCACGGTTCAAACGCCAGCTTGAGTTGAGTTGATTTGTTACGCAGATGGCGATGGTGGTCCCCTTTAGCCCAGTCGCCCGGATATTTTACACGGGTGATGCTGCATTGAGCAGAGCAGCAACAACGAAACTAAACTATGTTTAATTTTACCAGGTAAAGCCGACTGAGCGATATAGCTCTTGATCAGACGCGACCTGGATATCACATATGATAGCCCGACGAAGTGGCTTATCACGTGGACATTTATAGCGGCCAACTACTCTCTAGACACGTGATGTCGATGACAAATGTGGGAGGGAAAAAATCGGAGACACCCAGAGAAAAAATCCACGCGACCACGAGGAGAGAAAGAGAGAGATGCAAACTCCAAATATACAGCAGCAGACGGCGTCGTGGTCGGGATCGAACCCACGACCTCCTGCATACCGGGCGAGGCAGAGCACAGAAGGGTCGTCATTGAGGCATATCGCAGGACTAACAAGGGAGGCGTTTGGATGCTGCTCGTGCCGCTGAGTTGTTTATCGGCACAGGGACGCAGGGCCCCTGGCTCGGCGTGGCGTCGACTCGCGAGCGCGACGGAGTCGTAAACACGGGGTGGTTTGAACGTTGGATTGAGGACAGACTCCATCCGAAGCCCCGTGGCTCGTAACGAATTTTCCCCTCTGATAACCACCCTGCTCCACCCCCCCCCCCCACGTGGGACGAGGGTATTTAACGAACTGAGTGAGCGACATTCCGCCACTGGCGACCTTTGGTCCGGGCGGCCCTGTTGTTTTCGAGCGAAGGAAAAAGATAAAGAAGAAAAACCATCATCATCACCATCATCATCATGATCACTATAATCACCATCACTATGATCATCATCACTATAATCACCATCATCATCACTATAATCACCATCACCATCACTATGATCATCATCACCATCATCATCATCATCACCACCATCATCATCATGATCACTATGATCACCATCATCACCACTATAATCACCATCACCATCACTATGATCATCATCATCACCATCATCATCACCACCATCATCATCACTATAATCACCATCATCACCACTATAATCACCATCACTATGATCATCATCACGATCATCATCATCAATATAATCACCATCATCACCACTATAATCACCATCATCACCACTATAATCACCAACACTATGATCATCATCATCACCATCACCACCATCACTATAATCACCATCATCACCACTATAATCACCATCATCACCACTATACTCACCATCGCCATCACTATGATCACCATCACTATAATCACCATCATCACCACTATGCTCATCATCATCACCACCATCACCATTACTATTATCACCATCACTATAATCACCATCACTATGATCATCATCACCATCACCACCATCATCATCACTATAATCACCATCATCACCACTATAATCACCATCACTATGATCATCATCACTATAATCACCATCATCACTATGATCATCACCATCATCACCACCATCATCATCATCATCACTATAATCACCATCATCACCACTATAATCACCATCAGCATCACTATAATCACCATCATCACTATGATCATCACCATCATCACCACCATCATCATCATGATCACTATAATCACCATCATCACCACTATAATCACCATCAGCATCACTATAATCACCATCATCACCACCATCATCATCACTATAATCACCATCATCACCACTATAATCATCATCACTATAATCATCATCATCACCACTATAATCACCATCATCATGTTCCCTATAATCACCATCACTATGATCATCATGATCACTATAATCACCATCATTGCCACTATAATCACCATCACCATCACTATGATCATCATCACTATAATCACCATCATCACCACTATGATCATCGTCACCATCATCATCACCACCATCACCATCACTATGATCACCATCATCACCACTTTAATCATCATCACTATAATCACCATCATCACCACTATGATCACCATTATCACCACCATAATCGCCACCATCACCATAATCACCGTGTTGTTCGCCAGCGATGATCGAGGTGACGTCAGGAGCAATGCACGACGGGAAACGAGGAGAGACGGCGAGTCGGCTGTGGTTGTGGTGTCTGCCCAGACACCCAGTCCGCAACAATCACCATGGCCCCTCGCTCCTTCCAACCGACTAGTCTAACCACGATTTAAAGCTTTCGTGACTGCAATGATTCATCTTCTTTGGTTCTTTCGGTAAAGTCACGTAGAATGAGAATAATTCTACGTGACTTTACCGAAAGAACCAAAGAAGATAGTCTAACCACAATAGCAACAGCAACGACCTAATCATCATTTTTCTATGAGACCCTTTTTTCCAGTATCAAAGTATGAAAAAACAAGAATAGAATTTCTCCCTCCCTGGTAAAACAAAAAAATAGGTCTCAAGATGTTCAGAGATCAAATAGGTACCTTTTACAAGGAATAAAGTCTGCATTAACCACAAGTACCTATGGCAAAGCATACAAACAAACATGCTCTGACAGTATATCAGAGCATTGTCTTTGAAACTGATTGGCGTCCGTCGTGTATGTGCATTGCATCTCACAATTGCTTAGGAACCAGATGTGAAGGCGACGAGTGTTGTCTGCTTTTCCGTCTCGTTATTTATATTTCACTGCAAAGGCCCTCGACAAAACAATTCCTCAGGAGTCACCAACATTGGCCGAGCCGAGCGTCAGCACGGCAAAGAAGGACCGCTGTGACATTTTGGGATGGCGTTTTGTTCCACCCAAACGCCATGGATCACCACCGTTCATTTTGCCATGCAAATGTGGTCAAAGAAAATAAATCTTGGCTCAATTTGTATTTTGTTGCTACTGCTGCTGCTAAAGGTTAGGCCCATAAAGAGCCTCTGGGTAAATGGCCATCGGGAAGCGTTTTGACCGTAGGGTGCTGTGGCGTGGTAGAATGAGGCCGTGAAATATGGAAGTCTGAAATTGTGATAATGAAAGTCGACGTCTCATGCCCGCACAGGGTTAGCCTGGGTGTGTGGGTGTGTTACCGGCCGCGCCTGGTATACTACAGGAGGTCGTCAGTTCGACCCTGACGCCTGCTGTATTTTTGGAGCTTGCATGTTCTCCCCGTGGTTTTTCCCCTCCACATTTATAAACATGTGTTTATAAATTTTGACTTGAAACTTTCGTGACTGTAGGAATTCATATTCTTTGGTTCTTCCGGTAAAGTCACGTAGATAGAATAATAATTAAGTGAATAAAAAAATATGAAAAATAAAGTATCCAAGACGTTTCGATTGCAACACAAGCGGTCGTCTTCAGAAAAAGGGGGGTGAGCCTCTAAAGGCAAACTCTTGGGCACCATAGAGCCCAATGCATATCCGACCAGGAACACATAGCCAGTGAACTCAAGCACGTACACCAAGCTCTTAAGGTTAATGGTTACTCCGACTACACAATCCGCAAAGCTATCACTCCAACCATGAAGAAGGACCCTCTTGAGGAGCCATTCAAAACCATCACTTTACCCTGCATTGCTGGGATCACGAAAAAAGATCTCCAAAATCTTGAATAAACACAAGATCCAGGTCCAATTAAACACATTACATAAAATCCGTGATCTGGTTCCGTCTGTAAAAGATGTGATTCCGGATATACAGTACCCTGGTGTCTGCAAACTAAGTTGCCTCTGTGGTAGTAGTTACATTGGAGAAACCAAACGACATGTCTCGGACCGCATCCGTGAACAAAAAGCAGACCTAAAACATGGTAGGACCAACACCTCGGCCGTGGCAGATCACTGGTATAATTCAGTAGGCTCACATGACATTGACTTCTCCAAGACAGAGGTTATCTGCA
The DNA here is from genome assembly GCF_048934315.1 of Petromyzon marinus. Classification (NCBI taxonomy): domain Eukaryota; kingdom Metazoa; phylum Chordata; class Hyperoartia; order Petromyzontiformes; family Petromyzontidae; genus Petromyzon; species Petromyzon marinus. The sequence continues at coordinate 1,743,851 of NC_133694.1, forward strand.
AGCCATCTGGCTACCATGAGAGATTCGTTCATGAGGCTATCCACATATACAAACACAGAGACAATTTCAACGGAGAAGATGGATTCTGGCTTAGCAATCATTGGAAGGATTTGATAAACCATTTCGGGTCTTAATTGATTGTTCACGCTTACGGTGGCTTTCAGACCGCATCCATTATTTTCGTCTCCCCCCTCCTCTTTTCCGTACATAGATGGACTCGTCCATCTGAATAACTGCCAAATCGCTCTCCGTGGTGCTAACGTTAAAAAACCGCCACTTTTTTCAAAATTTTCTTGCTGTGGTTTTCACACCTGATGATGATTGCTTGTGTTGCAGTCGAAACGTCGTGAGAATCTTATTATTTTATATTTTTATTATTTTATTGTTTCTCTTCGAAGTGACTTTACCGAAAGAACCAAGAATATGTTTATAAACAGTTAGCCCCCTTTTCTTGATGACGACCGCTTGTGTTGTGATCGAAACGTCGTGGTTTTTATTTTTATTATTTTTTATTTAAATATTTTATTTTATTACTGTTATTAATTATTTTTATTTTATTATTATATTTAATTATTTTTCTATCTACGTGACGTTATAGGAAGAACCAAAGAATATGTGTTTATAAACATGCATTTCGAGTAAGTGGCTGATCTAAATTTCCACGTGATAAGCCACTTCGTAAAAGTTATCATTTGTGGCCAGGACGCTTCTGAAAAAAAGCTATCCAACTCGGTGAGTCTTACCTATTGAAAACAAAACATTGTTTCGTGTGCTTGCCCATATGTTGCGGAATTTATCTTGGTGATTTCGATTCTTTGCTCGACCCAATGCTCGATCTCACGCTGAACCCCACGCACAAACACACAACACCTCCAACGCTCTCAAGTCGAACCGGTAACCTCGGCGATTTCTAATTTCCCTCGTGACCGAATCGACGCTTCCCATCGGTTCGGTCACTGCGTGCCGTCGCTCTCCCCATCGGCTCCAATTTGGACCGCGCAGCACGTGCAGCGGCGAGCGCCACAGCGCCCCCCGGGCCGCCACGTGCGCCGTGAGTCCGCACCCGCCCCCCCCCCCCCCCCCGTGAGTGGTTGGGCCGGATTGTTTCCGTGGGGGAAGCTGGAAAATAACCAGAGGGGGGGAAAAGAATGAGGCCGCACGTGGGGGGTTGTTGCTGCTGTTGGCGTTCTGTTTTGATGGCGACACAATTGCAGCGGCAGTAGCATTGCTGCCGCTGCAATTGGAGGAGGACCCAAATAAAAAATTTCTTAGGCCCCCCCCCCACTTCCCAATTATCCTGCAGCCCCACTGAGCGTGCACATTACTCGGGAGGGGGGGGGGCAATTTAAACCCGCGTGACCTCGTCCTCACAATGACGGCAAAAGTCCCTCTGCAGCGCGCCGAGAGGAGCCAAGTTCACTGAGCGAGGCGCCCGCAGGGCAACGTCGTGGCAGGGCCACCAACCTCACCTCACGGTGCAGGGGCGGCAGGGCCACCACGATCGCTAACCGGCGACCTTTGGGCCCTGAGTTATAAAAATGTAAAAAAAAAACAGAGTAAAAAAAGACACCGACCCGAGGCGTCGTCGTCGTAGTCCGCGCGGTGTTAATGTTTCACCAGAGCAGCAGCAGCAGCAGCACGTGGCACTCGATGAACTCACACCGCCGCACATCGATGGCCTTGAGGTCAAACCGCGCGGTCCCCCCCCCGCCCTCCAAAACCTCAGCCGATTAAACGCGCTGTCAGCCACACGGGCAAAGGTGTTCAATGCTATCATCTCCACGTCGTCATGGTTTAATTGTGTACTATGATCATTATTCTTTGGTCTTTCGGTAAAGTCACGAAAGACCCAAGAATATGAATATCCTGCAGTCACGAAAGCTTTAAGTCACGGTGATTCTTGTTGCTTGTCCTTCCACCGCACCTCCGATGAGCACGGTTGGTTACGTACGGTGCGAAAGAAGTTCAACAAACATCTGCAGTACACACAGCTCTGTCCATCCACTGCTGGAGTATAGTACATTAACAACCGTGGATATAAACATTTATGCTTTTGTATTTCATCGGATTTACGATTATTACAGTATTTAAAAATTATCATATTGTCCCATTGCATTATTAAACGTCCGCTCGTTCTTATAATGTGGCTCAAATTTCCAGCAACGCGTTAAAACTCGTTCTTCGATGATGACGATGACATGAACGGTGCTGTTTGCTGCTGCCCTCTTGGTGGTGGTGTTTTTTTTTATTTAGCCTCTGGGACCTCTGCGCTCAGCAACCGCGATAATAAAAATAGAGGAGGAGTGAAACTAAAGGCCGACGTTTTGTAGCCTCTGGTGCCAACCGACTCGAGGGCCAGGGTTTATAATGCCACGCCATACCTTTGTTGTGACACGGAAAGAGGGGGAAAATTGCACGGTTGGGGCTGGGTTTCTTTATCTTTTTGAGGGTGTGAGGCCCTCTTTGAAGGCCAGCTCGCCCGCTCGGCGTCTGCGTGGAAATTCTATACTCGCCGGCCGGCCGGCGTCTTTCAGCAAGAGGAAACAAAGCGAGAGAACAAGTCCATTACTTTGTAAGGGCGCCAGAGGTATGAGGCGCCATCCTTGACGACAGCGGCAACAGCAATTGACATCGCTCATAGGAACGGAGGGGGATGGTGGGGGGGGGGCTTTGAGATTCTGTCGCTGCCACTTGTGGTGAAATGGGTTTTTTAGCGCCACGGACTTACAGTGATGGTTGGGGATGATGATGATGGTGCGAATGGTGGTGGTGGTGATGATGATGGTGGCGCTGATTGTGATGTGTTTAGTGTTGATGATGGTGGTGGTGCTGATGATGATGATGGTGCGAATGATGATTATCTTGATAGTGGTGCTGATGATGGTAGTGTAGATGATGATGGTGCTGATGATGATTGTGGTGTTGATGACGATAATGGTGCGAATGATGATGATGATGATGATGTTTTAGTGGTACTGATGATGGTAGTGTAGATGATGATGGTGCTGATGATGATGATGATGGTGGTGGTGCTGATGATGAACAATTTTGTGGTGTTGATGACGATGATTGCGGTGTTAATGAAGATGATGGTGTTAATGATGATTGATGGTGCTGATGATGATGATGGTGGTGTTGATGATGATGGCAGCTGAAACAACGGCGCAGGTTTCTTAAATCCGATGCCCCGCCGCACTCCCACGGCCTCTGTCCGCCCAGCAGTATGAATGGTGGTGTAATAAAGAGTAGGCCAAATACACATCGACAGAGAGGCGACTCTCGAGGTGGACCTCGTGTGGAGGCTGTTCCACCCGCAGTGGCGCGAGGAACAACGAGCGCAAAGTCAGCAGCAGCCGGCACGTGGCAATCCGGCACCAGAGCCCCCCCCCAAGCTCTGCGGTCCCTTACATATACTAAGATTGTATTGGCCGACCGTTGAGTGTTTACTCGCGCGTGCGAGGGGGAGCAACACCTCCCCCCTCCCCACACATACACACATAGCCGGGACACGCGGAGTCCACGTGTGTTGCTGTACCGCCGTCTCCTGGCCCAGCCGGGGTATGGCGCCTCCTCGACCCCGCACCCACGGGAGCGAGGGAGCTTCGCGGCTGCACCTGCGGTGATCCACCGACACTGCCTGCACAGCGCTGTGTGACAGGGAGCAGCGACGTGCAGCAGCGTAGCCACTACACCCCCGGTAGTGCAGCAACACAACCACCACTACACCCCCGGTGGTGCAGCAACACAACTACTACCACCACCACAGTGGTGCAGCAGCACAGCCACCACTACACCCCCGGTAGTGCAGCAACACAACCACCACTACACCCCCGGTGGTGCAGCAACACAACCACCACTACACCCCCGGTGGTGCAGCAACACAACTACCACCACCACAGTGGTGCAGCAACACAACTACCACCACCACCACAGTGGTGCAGCAGCACAGCCACCACCACCACAGTGGTGCAGCAACACAGCCATCACCACCACCACCACCACAGTGGTGCAGCAGCACAGCCACCACCACAGTGGTGCAGCAGCACAGCCACCACCAGGTGTGCTGCCACATGGCCACGGCGTCGCGATTGCGCGCAACCGGTTGCAGAGGCGTCCACGCGCACTGTATCAGAATCAGAATATTTATTTATTTTGGAGGAATCCGATGAGCTATGAAGCTCTTTTTCGCAGAGCGCAAAGGTATAGGTAATGTAAACAAATCGCGTAAAATAAATATGAATATACACAAATAAAAATAAACTACGTTTGTAGTTTTTTTTAATCGGCCGTGGACATCGACAGCGGCGACTTCGTCAAAGCGAATCTCGGATTTCACGCCACCACCGATCGCTCGCGTGTCGGAGCCGCCTCGACCCGGCCGCTGTCCGGCCGCCGTCACCGCAGAAGTTCCACTGCGGGGTTTTATTTCATTTTTTTTCCGCCTGAGGACGGCCGCTTGCGTTTGCGATCGAAACGTCGTGATTCATTTTATTTTCTACCTACTGCGTGATGACTTTACCGAAAGAGCCAAAGAGTTTGGATTCCTGCAGTCACGAAAGCTTCAAATCAAGATCGATTTGAAGCATGTTTCATGTTCAAAATGGAAATATGGTTTTGGGGGGGGGGGGGAGCTTTGTGACGTCATATTTGAGGGGGGTCTAACTTTTTGTGACGCCGTGTGACGAGGGGGGGAGTGGGGGACAAAAATCGGCCAAAATCGCGTGACGTCATTTATGGATGGCCCCTCTGTCTGTGAGTGAGTCTATGGGGTCTGTGTGTGAGTCTATGGGGTCTGTGTGTGAGTCTGTGGGGTCTGTGTGTGAGTCTATGGGGTCTGTGTGTGAGTCTATGGGGTCTGTGTGTGAGTCTATGGGGTCTGTGTGGGAGTCTATGGGGTCTGTGAGTGAGTCTATGGGGTCTGTGTGTGAGTCTATGGGGTCTGTGTGTGAGTCTATGGGGTCTGTGTGTGAGTCTATGGGGTCTGTGTATGAGTCTATGGGGTATGTGTGTGAGTCTATGGGGTCTGTGTGTGACTCTATGGGTCTCTATGTGAGTCTATAAGTCTCTGTGTGCGAGTCTGTGGGGTCTGTGTGTGAGTCTATGGGGTCTGTGTGTGAGTCTATGGGGTCTGTGTGTGAGTCTATGGGGTCTGTGTGTGAGTCTATTGGGTCTGTGTGTGAGTCTATGGGTCTCTATGTGAGTCTATGAGTCTCTGTGTGTGAGTCTGTGGGGTTTGTGTGTGAGTCTATGCGGTCTGTGTGTGAGTCTATAGTTCTCTGTGTGAGTCTATGGGTCTCTGTGTGAGTCTATGGGTCTCTATGTGAGTCTGAGTCTCTATGTGAGTCTATGAGTCTCTATGTGAGTCTATGGTTATCTGTGTGAGTGTATGGTTCTCTGTGTGAGTTTATGGTTCTCTCTGTGAGTCTATGCTTCACTATGTGAGTCTATGGTTCTCTGTGTGAGTCTATGGTTCTCTGTGTGAGTCTACGGTTCTCTGTGTGAGTCTATGGTTCTCTCTGTGAGTCTATGCTTCACTATGCGAGTCTATGGTTCTCTATGTGAGTCTATGGTTCTTTATGTGAGTCTATGGTTCTCTATGTGAGTCTATGGTTCTCTATGTGAGTCTATGGTTCTCTATGTGAGTCTATGGTTCTCTATGTGAGTCTCTCTGAGGTGTCTTTCTAATCGAGAAGGCTTCAAAGTTGGGCTAAAAATAAAAGCGCACAGATCAACAAGCTTTGTGCAGTGGAAAACACATCAGAGTTCGTGTACCCAGGGCAGTCATTGAAGGCGGATCAGCCTCAATAATATAAAACTGAGATTAGTAGCAGCATTGGCCTTGGATGATAACATAAAATCGCCACATTCCGTTGAGATGTGTTTTTGTTTTTCTGGGCAGAGTGCTGTCTGTAAATCTGTTATTTCCCCCCATTCCGTGAGCAAAGAGGCTGCATTCTGGACGTTTATGTGGTTGTTGTGACATCCTCTGTGACTGCCAGAGTGGTTCCTCGTCTGTGATGTCAACTCTGACCTTTCGGCCTCCTCGTGAGGATAGGGCAGGCCCCAATTCACAGGCTCCAGCAAAACCTGCACCACCTCCAGGTCTTCTCTACCACGCTCTGGTTTGGCCAAACTTACCTTCATACAGATCTTCATTTACAAGACACCTTGCCTTGGGCAAAAACACATCAAAGGTATCCCCATACTTTATGATTGCGTGTTACTCAACACTCATGCCTTGGCTGTTGAGCCATTGGTGGAAATTCCATGTTCTCGGGGCGAGGACTCGCCTGTCTTTTTTTCCCACCGTGCGGTTCCTCATTTTACCAACCCCCAGAGAGATGATGGGCTGAGTCTGCTCGTGAACTTAAAGTCTCACGACGAGAGCCCGACTTCTCTCTCTTTCTAGGTATCGGGCCTAGCCAGACGTCTCGGAAGAATTGCCATCACCCACACTTTACCCCACCGCGTGCAACCGTTTGCACTCACGGCTGGCGCAGACCTGCCGCTCCGGGAGAACGAATCGAGCCGGCGACCTCTGTCTAAGGCTTGCAAGTCCACTGGTGCTAAACGAGCATCCTTAGTGGTGTGTACGGGAACGTGTTGATTTAGTGCATCGTGGGGAGCGGTGGTGTAGCGGGTGGCGCTGCGCTACAAAACCCGCCAGAGACCCGGGTTCGATTCCCGCTCACGGTCAACGCCGGTGACGATTATCTGAACCGGTCCTGGGCCTCCTCCCCTAGGTCGACTTAGCCTCAAATTGAGTACCTGGTGCGGTGTGTAAACATCGCCACTAGGGGAGAGGCGTGGTGCTGGCCACCCACCGCCTCGTGTGCCGTACCAGCGTTCATAGGTGTAACTCGTTAACAGCACTTGCCCCAACAGTCTGTTCAGGCTACACGGGGGCGGGTTGTCTTTGTCTTTGTTTCGTGTCTTCTCGGCGTGGTGCTGGCGGCGGCACGTGCGGTCGCTAACAACAACAACAACATTCGCCCTCGCGGTCTGTTGGAGGCTATCTGATGGGGTACCTTCGTCGTTTGGTGCCTGTCCGCACATGAGAGTGACCCTAAGAAGCTCAACATACCTTGCGTGCAAGCGAAACAACAACAACAGCAAAACCTTGTTGCCGAGAAACGAAAAGGGAAGTTTGGCGTGGCGGTGGTGGCGGTGGTGGCGGCGTGCCCCCCCCCCCCCCCCCCACGTCTGGGGAGAAACACAAAGTGGGCCGAGTCAGAACCCGCAGATGAATATAGGACGACACTTTCAGTTCGTCCCACTGGAGGAATCCGATGAGTTATGAAGCTCTTTTTTTCTTCACAAATGTTCAGTAGGGGGCGGAGTCGGCAAGTGACAACAACAGACGAGCGAAAACGCCGCTCACACCCAGCGTGGTCCAAATGTCCAAGTTGTCCAAGTTGTTCAAGTTGTCCAAGTTGTTCAAGTTGTCCAAGATGTATTTTGTTTAGCCAGGTGACATCTCGCATTTTGCTGAGATCACTTGGGGCATCAGTCTGCCAGGAGGGGAGCGATCATTGCTGCTGCCGTGTGTACAATCTCAATTGGGTCATTTGCGGTGTCGCTTTTGAAATGTGGCAGAAAAACATAAATACGTAAATAAATAAACGTGTAAATTTTTATTTAAAGCTTTTGTGACTGCAGTAATTCATATTCTTAGCTCTTTCGGTAAAGTCACGTTGAAGGGAAACAATAAAATAATATATATAAAACAATACAAATTCTCACGACGTTTCGACCATAACACAAACGGTCGTCATATGATGACCGTTTGTGATGACGACCGTTTGTGTTATGGTCGAAACGTCGTGAGAATTTTTATTGTTTTATATATATTTTATTATTTTATTGTTTCCCTTCAACGTGACTTTACCGAAAGAAATAAATGTGTGTCTGTGGAGTCCGGCACGCAATGGGCCCCCCTGCTCGCGGTCACCACACTCGCAGTGGTAACCAGGGCGTCCCGCTGAGATTCGAACCTCTCGAATGGAACGCCTTGCAACGGCAAGCGACGGACGCGCTGAACGCCGGGGCAACGCCTCCAACGTGGGCCAAAAGCCTCGGGACATCACCACGTGCATGTTTTATAACACATCAGAACGATATTGTCTACGGATTGTACATACTATGGTACCCCTTTAATTATATGGGGGAGTTAATCAAAAGGTTACGGCTAGGACCTTGCTATCATGCACCGGTGTGACCTAGAGGTGATACGCTTTAAAACAATCATTGTTAGCATTTGCCACCCTCGTTGGTACCGAAAAGACAAAAGTGTGAACAATGGCTCTGAAGAAACCGAGCGAGCGGTAGCCATGCCGCGTTTTTGCAGCTGTGTTACGCGCAGGGCTCAATTTCTCACGCAGGGCTCAATTTCTCACGCAGTTTATTCCGGAACGCTGGTAGGGATTGTCGGCGTAAGGCACTACCACTAGAATAGTTTTGACAACAAAAATAATAATTAAAAAAAATAATAACCGAATGCAATCCAAAGACTGAGACTTGCCCCCATCTCTGCGACGTTTGTTGTCGCTGACTGTAGACATAGGGGCTTAGGCTCAGCTCACGGGGCGATCCTGAACGTGGCTGGGAACGAGGCTCAGAGCCTCGGAGAACGGCTCAGAGGTGCGAGGAGGAATTGCAGACGAGCGGGGAAGGCAGCGGCAGCAGCCTGGCGGTGATCCGGCAGCATACCCCCCCCCCTCCCCTCACACCAAGCTCTGCTGTCCTCTATATATAAAGGTGTTGTCGGCTAACTAACGAGCGTTTACACGTGGGAGCAAACCGGAGTTCCTGGGACTCCCTTAACAGGCTGTGATTACAAATAGAGCACGTGGGATTAATTGCGATCTGTATTGCATCTGTACGGCGACAGCGTTCTCCTGTCACCCCCACCCCGCGCTCGTGGGGTTTCTCCTGCTACTTTGGGTTTTAAAGGACTCGTTATGAATGGAGTTCGCCAAAAAATGTAGGACCGCAGAGCTTGTGAAATTGCCGGTAGAGCTGGTTCTAGCTGCCTTCCTGCCTGCCCTGTTTGTTCTGTGGATTCCCGCGCCTCTGAATCATTATCTCTCTATATTTGGGAGTGAAGGACAAACGCAGCACGCGTTTTATGAACGTGAAGCCGTGCCTTTATTTGTATTGACTTATTCAGAAGCAAAAGATACTTTGTTCGCGGTGCAGTCTTGCCAAATGAGGTCTGCCTGAACCCCCCCCCCCCCCATCGCTATTGTAATGCGCGGCCACGCCAGGTAAGTGAAGCAGTGGATTGATGGTGTTGTTGGCAGAGCAGGTGGGGGGGAACGAGTGAAGGGGGGGGGAACGAGTGAAGGGGGGGAACGAGTGAAGGGGGGGAACGAGTGAAGGGGGGGGGGGACGAGTGAAGGGGGGGGTCTCGCGTCGTTCCTTGCACCCAGGGTCCATGCCAACCATTCCTCACCTCTGGTGTAGCGTTTGCGTGTGTTGTTAGTATTATAATTAAGTGTGTGTGTGTAGTGTGCAGTGTGTATAACTTCTTTTTCACTTTACGTAGCCAACCGTGCTAATCGGAGGGGAGTGTATGGTGTATGTAATGCGTGTAGTGAGAATCGAATGTGTACACAGCCAATTAAGAAACGTGTGACGTGATGAACAAACGTGCTAATTTATTAGCGTGTCAGCACTACCGGTGCATTTCGAGAGTAATATCTCAATTCTTTAACAATTCGGTTGTCCGACGTTTCGCTTTTAGGTACAAAAACTAACATCATGATCAGACATTCATCAGAACTGTGAAAATCTCATGCATGGGTTCAAAGTGCAGAGTGCTAACCACCACGCCCACCCGTGATTTACACGACACACGCACAAAGACAAAGATCCCCCGTATAGCCTTAACAGGCTGTTGGGGCAAGTGCTGGTAGCGAGCACCTATTGTCGGCACGGCACACGAGGGGGTGGGTGGCCAGCACCACGCCCGACCGCCTTTGTCTCCTTAGTGGCAATGTTTACACACCGCACCAGGTACTCATTTGAGGCTGAGTCGACCTAGGGGAGGCCCGGGACCGGTTCAGATAATCGTCACTGGTGTTGGCCGTGAGCGGGAATCGAACCCGGGTCGCCAGGTTCATAGCGCAGCGCGCTAACCGCTACATTATCGCTCCCTACCCACACCCACACACTCACCCACACCCACACACTCACCCACACCCACACACTCACCCACACCCACACACGCACCCACACACGCACCCACACACGCACCCACACCCACACACTCACCCACACACTCACCCACACCCACACACTACCCCACCTGTGTGTGAGTGTGTGGATACGATTGGGCAACAATGCAAACACTCTCCTCTCCAATGGCACCTGCCCTGGGAGTGGTTACAGGTGAGCCCGTGGCGCTGTGATTAGACTCTATTTATAGTGCGTCCCTGACGTCACCGTGCGAGCAAAGTAAAACTAGTTGGCCAGACCTCCCACCATCTCAATCTCCCCTCTCTCTCCACACCTCCCCCCCCTCTCTCTCTCCACCTACCCCCCTCTCTCTCTCTCTTTTTTCCCCTCTCTCTCCATCTCCCCCCTCTCTCTTTCCACCTCCCCCCACTCTCTCTCCATCTCCCCTCTCTCTCCATCTCCCCCCTCTCTCTCTCCACCTCCCCCCTCTCTCTATTCACCTCCCCCTCTCTCTCTCCACCTCCCCCCTCTCTCTCCACCTCCCCCCACTCTTTCTCCATCTCCCCCCTCTCTCTCCACCTCCCCCCTCTCTCTCCACCTCCCCCCTCTCTCTCCACCTCCCCCCTCTCTCTCCACCTCCCCCCTCTCTCTCCACCTCCCCCCCTCTCTCTCCACCTCCCCCCTCTCTCCACCTCCCCCCTCTCTCCATCTCCCCCCTCTCTCCATCTCCCCCCTCTCTCTCCACCTCCCCCCACTCTTTCTCCATCTCCCCTCTCTCTCCACCTCCCCCCTCTCTCTTCACCCCCCTCTCTCTACACCCCCCCCCCCCTCTCTCCATCTCCCCTCTCTCTCCACCTCCTCCCTCTCTTCACCTCCGCGTGTTATTACCGCCGCTTACTCGACAATCAGTGGGCGCGCTCATAGAGAGCACAGAGGCAAGGTAAGGGAGCGAGCAATATAATGTGGTGATGATGTTTCTGCCCGTAATGATCGAGCTGTTCAGGCGCGTCCAGCGGAGGTAGGGAGGTTTCGCCGTCTGGAGGTGCCACCAGCAGGCATCGGGTCAAACCGGGGCCGACTCCGCTGATGAGACACTGAGAGTCGAAACCATCTTTGAAGCGATGCTGCCGGTCTGCCGGCCTAAATGATGCGCTTCCAGAAGGAATGGAGTGTGGCTGACGGAATGTGTAAAACTTGTTTTTTAAGCAGAGAGACAGATTCGAGGAGGCGAATTGACAGGGTTGTTTGTGATTTGTTTTCTGGATTATAAGACCCCCCCCACTCCCCGGTATTTTTAAGCAAAAGTTGGAGGTGCGTCTTGTAAGGGGCCATCCATTGAGTACGAACGCATGGAGGGGGGAGGGGGGGTTAACCCAAATGCGTTCGCTTGCGTATGGGGGGGGGTCTACTAACAATGTACTTACGCATAGGAAACGAGGGGGGGGGGGTGAAGCCTCGATAATAATTTGTCTACATTGGCCTTCAAATTAGTTAGATAGTCCGGCGGTGGACTATCTGTTTGCTTAAACACGTGAATATTATTAATCCTTGATCGTTTGTGCATGGATTATATATCGGCCGTTCTATAGGATTCGGTGGGGGGGGGGTGGGTCAAGCGAACGTAAGCAGGTGGGGGGGGGGTGTAAAGAGTCCCCGTGCGTACACAGCGCCATTGGGGAGACAAAGGCGGCCGGGCGTGGTGCACCCACCCCGTCGTGTGCCATGTCGACCTTCATAGGTGCACTTGACCCTACATCCTGTTAAGGCTGTACGGAGGATCTTTTGTCTTGTCCTTGTGTGTGCGCGTGACCTCATTTGTGGAACCCAATTCACAAAGTGCGCACGGTTTGTGGCGGAGCGTCTTGTAATCCGGAACGTCTTGTAATCCGGAGCGTCTTGTAATCCGGAGCGTCTTGTAATCCGGAGCGTCTTGTAATCCGGAGCGTCTTGTAATCCGGAGCGTCTTGTAATCCGGAGCGTCTTGTAATCCGGAGCGTCTTGTAATCCGGAGCGTCTTGTAATCCGGAGCGTCTTGTAATCCGGAGGTTGCAGTGACTGCGATGGGTTCCGGGCAGCTTTACATTAACTTATTTTTTTTTTTACCGCGTCAATTTCCCGAACCAAGGGGAGGAGTGGCGGCGCAGTGGTTAGCGCACTGCACAACCATAAACCAAGCCACCTGAGTTTAATTCCCGTTCGCGGCTATCATCTGAACCGGTCTTGAGTTACATTCCACACCCCGACCTCCCCCTCTTTCACAAACCCACACTGACCAGCGTGGTGAAGTATGGTCATATATCCCGGCCCGCGAGGCGTGGGGTGGTGGGCATCATCCCTTTTCTCGGTCTGTTTCACTTTTTAAATCACTTCCTTCAAACGCACCCATGTGGCATTGCAGGCTGTCCGTGTACCGTAAGATTTAAAAGCCAACTTCGTTGTCTGATTGGATTACTCTGCAATTATTATTCGCATTCATCATAGTTCTTCGTATTATTGGAATTTCCAGAGTAGTCGCTGATATTGTGATAATTATCAGCATTACATTTCTCTTCGATTTTATCTCGACTCGACAGTTGTTGTGGATTTGCTTTCCAACACACAACCGGTGTACTCTACTGGTAACGAATTGGAATGTTCCGTTAACGTGACATACCTTACTAACTGGCTTTGTCCGATGGTGGCCGGTTTAACGACACATTTATATCTTCTTTGGTTCTTTCGGTAAAGTCACGTAGAATGAGAATAAAATAATAAATTGATAAAATAAAATAACACAATAATATTCTCACGACGTTTCGGCCACAACACAAGCGGCCTTCATCAGGTGAAGGGACGAGACTGTCAGCGCTGTCCTCCAGACAGTCTCGTCCCTTCACCTGATGAAGGCCGCTTGTGTTGTGGCCGAAACGTCGTGAGAATATTATTGTGTTATTTTATTTTATCAATTTATTATTTTATTCTCATTCTACGTGACTTTACCGAAAGAACCAAAGAAGTTGAATCCTTGCAGTTACGAAAGCTTTAAATCGAGACATTTATATTTACTCGACCTAACCCAAATAACCTATATTATGGGTTTTTTTTAATGTACGGCGCTTTGAAATATTTCAATATGAAAGGCGCTTTATAAAATAAAGGCTATTGTTATTCACCAGTGGATTAACAAACGGACATGCATAAACCCTTCTGTACCATCACCACACACAAACATTCAACACTGATGTGTGCTTAAAGATCATGGCTCAACCAGTGATTCGCTCTGAAACCCAGTGTAAGATTCTTTCCATTCGCATTGCTCTTCACACAAATAGTCCTTGCGGTCATCATCATGATCACCATCATCATGCGTGCTTACCTCGAGAAGACTCACCGAGTCTCAAGACTCTTGGTTCTTTCGGTAAAGTCACATAGAAGGGAGACAATAAAATAATAAAAATATAAAACAATAAAATTATCACGACGTTTCGACTGCAACACAAGCAATCATCGTCAGGTGTGGAAACCACAGCAAGAAAATTTTTGAAAACTTTTTGGAAAAGTGTTTTTTTTTGCTGTGGTTTTCACACCTGATCATGATTGCTTGTGTTGCAGTCGAAACGTCGTGATAATTGTATTGTTTTATATTTTATTATTTCCCTTCTACGTGACTTTACCGAAAGAACCAAGAATATGAATCCCTGCAGTCACGAAAGCTTTAAATCAAAATCTCAAGACTCTAAAGTTTTTGCATGAAGAGGTGAGCTTGCTGCTGCTACGTGATCCCAACTGAGTAAGTTGTAAGTACATCTTCAGTACCACGATGTTTTGGCCAATACCAGTTACAACGTCTTACTTTTTTTGTTTAGCTATCGGAAGGGGGACCGACTAACCCCGGAGGAGAATACATGCAGCATAGGTGGAGAACGTACCAATTCTACACGCTCGCACACTCACGTACACCCTGCAGAACAGACGGAGAACATACACACTCGCTCTACGCACACCTTGCAGAACAGGGCGAGAGCGTACAGACTGCGCCACGCACATACACACATCGTCTATGAATAGTTCAGGGAACAGAAAGTTTACAGACAAAGGCACAGGTAAAACAAAAAATCACCTTGCTGCATATGAGCAGTGAAATACCACAGTTGCAGAGATTGCAAACAAAACCAGCCAAGTGTGGTGTAAACTCATTCTGAGTCAACAGCCATCGTCGTCAGCCACGGTCATTCCAATTCCGCTTGAAGACCTCCCCAAGGCGCCAACATCCCTCACGATCTCGCCGTGTGACTGAGATCGCGCGCCCCCCCCCCCTTCCGCCACGCGCGTTGATTTACGAGTTGATGCCCCCACCACCCCATTCCATTCCTCGGTTGCCACTCGGATCTCGTTATTCTCGACTACCGTCCCTTTTGGCGACGTCTCCGTGAATTGTCGCGTCTCCGAGACCTGGATGCGTCCGCTCATCCCAGGTGCTCTTCAGCCCCCTCCCCTCGGTGTAATCGTGCCCGGAGTGCATCTCTCCGTCTTTCTTCGCAACGCTTTTTCTGTTGCTGTTCTTCCCCCCCCCCCCCCCCCATTTTAATTCATTCGTGATCACGTTTCTGTGCCGCAACTCTCTTTATTTTTTAACCGTGGCACACCGCGGAAAGAGGGACTCATGACAGACAAAGAGAGGAGAGGGCATGGCTCCAGGTGACCAGTAGGACGATAGGAAGAGGGGAGGGGAGAAGGAATGACCGGGCCAAGATGCTGGGGATGAGAGGGCAGCGGCGACGGTGATGATGATGACAGGAGAGGGAAGAGAGGATGAGCAGGAGAGCGGGAAGGAGCGAGCACTAGCGAGCACTAGTGAGCACAAGCGAGCACTAGCGAGCACAAGCGAGCACAAGCGGAGCGGCGTCTGTCCTCGCAGCGGGCGGCGGGGTGGAACTCGGAGTGGGGGTGGCCACACGGAAGTCACGTGACTTACGGGAGGCTTTAGCTGATTTAAATAGATTTTGTCATTCCAGGTGCTGACTATGCAACGATTATTTTTTTTCTCTTGAGTCACATTGCTGCGTTACTTTAAAAAAAACAGATTCAGTTTTCCAAAAGTCGATCCGCCCTGCTCCCGTCCGCCGTCGCTTTATTCGCTGAATTGATCCCGGGCCGCCTTCAAAGCCTCTCCCAGGGTCACGCGCTCAGCCGTGTCTCGAAGTCGTGGCCCTAGGCAAGACGCCTCCAGACGTTTGACCAATGACAGCAAATTCCCTGGCACCTGTTGTCATCGCAGTTCACATCCGACTGATCAGTTGCATGCAAACCGAGCTGCATGCAACTGATCGTGCATAAAGAAAACAATTCTTAGCACGGACCCACCCAAAACACCCACTGGTGGTGTCGGTGATACCCGAGCCGTGTGTGGAGGGATACAGCGGCTGCGGAGGCTTAACCCATCACACGCATGGCTAAGTGGGGAGGTATTTGCAGGAGGTAAACACAATGCGAACGAGAGAATACAGCGGAGTCGGGTTGCACTCAATTTGTATTTCATCGACGCACGCTCATTGTTTGCCGAATCGTGCCGCATGGGAAGATTGACGCCCCAGCAGCAGTCGTGGGTCATTTTCAGTGCGCGGACACGAGCGGGCCGACGTTGAAGCCAAATTTTCCGATTTGCAGTAAAACGGATCGAGGCGGCGTGAGCGTTCACCCCCTCGTTATGAGAAGGGGAGGTTCGAACTTCCGAGAATTAATCAGGCGGGTCGCCCAGGTTCACCACAGCAGGGGGAAGCGCGTTCACCTGTGAACTCGCCCGGTTGCTCAAAGGCTCTCCATCGGAAAGGTTTGTGAAGTCAAGTACCTCCTCCTTCGATGGAGGGAGGGGGGGGGGGCGATAAATGAGGGACCGTAATGGGGATCTTTGTTTTTTTTTCTGTTTGTCGGCATTTTCACTGCACGCGTCCAGAATCCCGTCAACTCTGCAGCAGGACATTCTGAATGTATCTATAAGGGAAATAAATATAAAACTGGTGGCGCTATGCAAAAGTACCAAAATAAATATAGATTTTGCAACGCTTTGAGGAAATAACACGGGTGTCCCATACAGACGTCAATCATCTGAACATGTTGGTATGACAGCAATTTTCCGAAATGCCGCCATATCAAGTGGCAGTTTAGCTGCAACAACAACAAAGGCAAAAGCTCACACCTCCCCTCTATCAGTACTGTGCACCTGCAGGGCAACCGTCCCATGCCCCCCTCCTGGCGAGATGTTAACTACCTCGCCGGGTGTGCAGGAGGTCGTTAATTCGATTCCGACCCTTGACGCCTGCTGTATATTTGTGGCGTGGATTTTTCTCCGGGTCCTCCGGTTTTTCCCTCCACATTTAAGAAACACGCGTTTAGACTATTTGGCAGCTGCTATAAATGTCCACGTGATAAGCCACTTCGTTGGGCTATCATTTGTGGCCGGCTTCTGAAAAAGAGCTTTATAGCTCAGTGGGCACTACTTGGTAAAAAAGTAAATAGTGAATAGTTTTAGTGTAGGTTATTACTGTGGTGTTAACCGTAAATAAATAAATATAACTGTGCGTCGTCAGTTTCGCAGTTGACATAAACAGAACCCCCCCCGTGACGATATCCAAAACGGGTCGGCCGTGTTTGTGTGACTGCGTCACGGTCTCGATTAAATGACACCGAAAATGACTCGACTTGGAACTACACACGGATATCATCCGCCAGCAGGGTGGGACGCTGCTAATTGGTATGACACATGAGGCCCTTCGCCGCCTATAACTGAACGACATCTTCTTTCGCGTGGGCTGCCGATGTGGACGTGGAGCAACGACTACAACTTGACATTCAGGTGGTCAAGCACAGACAACCGCGTCAGGTGTAGCGGAGTGTATCATCGCTGCGATGATGTCTCCTTCTCGTGTGTGTGGATCGGGGCATTGCATCGTTATACGTTGCACGGTGTCTGTTCTGGATGACCGCAGCCGCACACTGCTGGAGAGTTTTTCATCTTCTACTTGACCGACTATCCGTCCGTGAGACAGCACAGCGCCTGAGTGATGGCCCTGCGCTGTATAGGAATGCCGTGAATACCACATTACCAAATTATCAGTCGGTATTATTCCTGCGAGCAGTTAAAATAATAGCACAGTGTATCGCACCGTGCATTGCCTTGCTCACCTGTCTCCTCATCATCCTCTTCCTCCTCCTCAAAGCCCGAGGCTACTTCTGTGGCCTTTACGGCTTACGATCTGGGGGCATTTTGACGCCCCCGACGGCATTCTTTCTAAATTCCTGGTGCGCCGAGCGTGCCTCTCTCCCTCTCGCCCCTTCTTCTTATTAGTATTCCTTCATCGTCATTGTCATCGTCGTCATCTGCGTTTGCGACATCCATGAGGGGTAGGGTCAGTCTGCTGCGGCGCAAGCTTCAGCCGACACGGCCAAAACGTGAGTCTCCGTCGCAGAATCGAACCATCTTGCGTGAGCTATCGGTGCGGTTTTAAATTGGCCACAGATATAATCGTTCCATATGTTGGTATTCCTGCACGTGCTAATGGCAGCAGCAGCAAGATGTTTCAGGAGCTCGATGCCAATGTCAAGGTCTGCAGCTGCTGCTGCTGGCCACGACGAGAGGGCTTTGGCAGGGGAAGTTCGTGTCGTGTCGCTGTTCTTCCTCCTCCGCAGACGGCAGTGGTTTAGTTTGTGGTCCACAGTTTGGGTCGCACGGCCACTTTCACACGACTGTGGCTTGTCTTGAATTCATCTCTATGGGTCTCTATGTATCTCTCTGCGTGTCTCTGTATCTCTGTGGGTTTGTATGTATCTCTATATGTCTCTATGTATATCTAATGTATCTCGTGCGTTTCTATGCATCTCTATGGGTCCCTATGTATCTCTAAGTCTCTATGTATCTCCTTGAGTCTCTGCGGGTGCACTATATAGTTAATAGTTTGTCGCTGCGTGGCCACAATCGCGCTTTTGTGGCTTGCCTTAAATGTCCCATTCATGAAGGAGTTGCGCGTGCCGCCAATTCATATTCCCACGCGGTTGATGCGAACCCCGGCGTATTCGAGGAATGTCGACGCCAGGAGGTGCGGTGTTCGGGTCTCCGCTCAGCCGCTCATTGTGGACGTCCGCGTCGTTGCTCGCTGCCCGCCAAGTGCCCTCCCGGATGTGGGTGAGATTCTGGTGGCGGTGATGGCGGCGGCGGTAGCGGCGCGATCGAGACTCGAGTAGTCAGCGGCGAGTGGCATCGCCGAGGTCTCGGTCGATGGGTAGGAAATGCACAAATCGCAAGCAATTACTCATTGACCGAGGATGGCCTTCACTCGATAGAATGAATAATGGTTCGGAGGTTCCTGCATCGTATGTCATTTTTTTTCGCCCAACGTCAGTGAGGGCCTGCAGGGCACACGCAAGCGGTGGGTGGGCAGCGACCACGCCCGGCCGCCTTTGTTTCCCCAGTGGCGATGTTTGCGCACCGCACCTCCCCAGTGGAGATGTTTACACGCCGCACCTCCCCAGTGGCGTTGCTTGATGTTTACACGAACACGCACACGCACTCACAAACGCACGCGCATGCAAATAAGCGTTATATCGCACACTCGCTGCCGTGATCTATCGGTTGGCTCGGTGGACTTGCAATCCAGAGGTCGTCGCTTGGACTCGATCTCCAAACGCGGCAGTTGAAACATTGGGGGGGGGGGGGTGAATTTCTTCAAGCCCCAACGTCTCTATCCACCCAGCGGTGTACATTGGCTTCACCGCGGGTAGGTTTATCGGCAGGTCACGTGTGGCGGTGGGGTAAAGTGTGGGTAAGTCCCACAACTTGAAATACATTTGGCCGGCGTTGAAGAGTAGACCAAAAATACCCTCCGGAGGAGGGTGGGGGGGGGATCTCTCTCTCGAGCTCACCTTTGTCAGTCGTTTTTGGTGGTGAGGTTGGTTCCGCCAGCAGTGGCGTGAAAGTGGGCAATTGCAGGGCCGCTCCTCTACCTTATCATCAATCTCTCGCCATTGCGCAATGCCGAGTCTTCCTCATTTGTGAAACAAAGGCAACCTCGATCGGTTTCGGAACTGCGCTCGGGGACGGCTTTCGCGCTTGGCGGCTATACAGACGAACACGATATGGGTGTCAAGCCCTGCGTTGCTGATGAGGAAGCCGGTTTGAATGGACGGCTCGGGCGTGGGCGTTCGTACCTTCGCCCTGTGCGCATTCCTCTGCAGAACTGGCCAGTTCAGCCTCAGCACAAACCCCCCCAAACCCCCCCCGCTCCCTGCCCCCTGCCCCCCCTACCCCCACGACACCCACCCCCTCCCTCCAAGTACCACATCCCCAAAGATCAAAGATCCCCCGTGTAGCCTTGACAGACTGTTGGGGGTAGTTCTGTTAGTGAGCAGCACCTATGAAGGCCAGCTTGGCACACGAGGGGGTGGGTACTCATTTGAGGCTGAGTCGACCTAGGGGAGGCCCAGGACCGGTTCAGATATTCGTCACTGGTGTTGTGCCGTGAGTGGGAATCGAACTCGGGTCAGCCGGGTTCTTTGCGCAGCGTAGCGCTAACCACTGCACCACCGCTCTCCCCTCCCTCCCACTGGCTACCACGTGCCCCCAGCACATCCACCAACATAAATTAACGCCATAGTTAAGCCCCCAAAGGTGACAAGACAATGTATTAAAAAATACCTAGAATGCGTGTGTGTCTGTGGTTGTGTGTGCGGCCAAGGCGTGGTGCTGGCCACCCACCCCGTCGTGTGCCGTGCCGGCCTTCACAGGGTGCTCGCTAACAGCACTTGCCCCAACAGTCTGTTAAGGCTATGAGAGGGGGGGGGGTCTTTGTCTTCGTGTGTGTACTTTTAAAAGCCACGTGCCAATCATTGCCGTTTTGCAACATCTAAATAAAGGCGCGGCCAAGCAATTGCTCACCCACGCCAGAGCTGGCTGGCGGGGGCCTCCACTGAGATGAGCTCGAGAGAGAGAGAGACCCTCCTAGTGGAGAGATAGTAGGGTACTTTGGCCTCCTCTTCCATGCTGGCCTGCTTTTTTATGCTATTGGGGCGGCGGTGGAGTGTACACCCACACTTTAACCCCGCCACCACGCGCGTCCCGGTCTGAGCAAGCCGCTGGGTGGACAAAGGCGGCGCGGGGCGGGAGTTGAGGAGCTCGCCTGTCGCCGCCAGCCCCTGGCGACGCCGTCGGCCGTTGGCAGCCGCGTGGACTCTGACCGCTTGGCTCCTCGGCCCCCTCCCGCCGCAGCTCACGCCGGCGGTGCTCGAGCAAGCGCGCCTCCGCCGAATCCCCGGGTTCCAGAAGCCGCGGACTCTCAGCCGCATCCAGGCGAGCCGCGAGAAGCAGGAGCTCGAGCGGCAAAACGGCGCCGAGGAGGGGGACGCCGCCGCCGCTGCCGCCAAGCTCAACGGAAAGGTGACGGAGAAATTGAACGACCGTTTAGTTTGGGTTGTTTTTTCTGTGTGTGACGATTGTCATGGGGAGCGGTAGTATAGCAGTTGGCGCGCTGCGCTATGAACCCGGCAACCCGAGTTCGATTCCCGCTCACGGCCACCAACACCGGTGATGATTATTTGAACTTGTCCCAGGCCTCCCCTGGGTCAATTCCCCCTCGAATGAGTACCTGGTGTGGTGTGTAAACGTCGCCACTGGGGAGACAAAGGCGACCTTCGTGTGCCACGCCGGCCTTCATGGGTGCTGCTCGCTAACAGCACTTGCTCCAACAGTCTGGTCAAGGCTATATGGGGGGATTTTTATCTTTGTGTGTGCGGAAACTTTCTTACCGAGTTCGATCCGTGCGAGTCCAGAAGCCCATGGGTTGTGTGTTTTTTAATTAAATCTTGTACTCGGTTGTATCCCGATTGTGCTGTCGGCGTTATGCCAAGAGACGAGCCATCGATTCAGAACGCTCGCACAGCGCTGGCACTCTTCGATATCCGCTTACGGCCAGTGGAAGCGGATATCACAGAGCTGCGTCTGACATCCCTCAGCGCAACAGAAGGCGGTGCGTTGTAACTCGCTCTGCATATGAGAGTAGTGCTCATCTTGTGACTGTCAAACCAATATTTATTTCTCAGAGCTGGAATTTAATGGGAAATTAGCGCAAAACCAAAATTAAATGTCCTTTTTGTGCAGTCATCGGTGACTGGGCTGAGGCGACCATCAACTCGCTGCTGTACTTGAGAACGTGATTTTAATCACAAGCAACTTCAGTTCGTGAATTCGGTTGCTGCATGAAGCTCCCGGCACGCGGAGAAAAACGCAGAAACGCCCAAAAACGCATCTGGATTGAGCGGCGTGCGCACGGCCCAGCGGCCAGACCCCCTCTCCCCGTGGGCACGCGTGCGGTGCCACTGCTAACGTGGCCGTCTCGCCCCCCCCCCTCCGTGCCCGCATGCTGCCCAGCAGCCCTCCGCTGGCAAGCGGGCGACCCTCTCCCAGCAGTGGATGGAGGTGACGCAGGGAGAGTCGGCGGACGGGGCGCCCCCCCGTGCATGCCCCGGCTCGACGGCAAAGCCCACCGCCTCCGCTCCAAAATTCTCCGCCTTCCACGCCACCGCCATGCCCGTCGCCAAAATCCCGGCCCCTCCGAGCCACCCTCCGCCGGCCGCCCCTTCCGCCGCCGCCGCCGCCCGCGTGCCGACGACGGCCGACAACCGTCCGGACGTCCCGGGCGGCGATCGCGCCGACGGAAGGGAGGCCGTCGTCCCTGGCTCCGCGGCCGCCGTGGATCTCGACTCCGACATCCCGCCGCCCCCCGGCGTGCCGGCACCGCCGCCCCCCGGCTTGCCGGCACCGCCGCCGCCACCGCCGCCGCCGCCGCCGCCGCCGCTGCCACCGCTCGTAACAGAAAACGGCGTCCGCTCGGCGTGGCCGCGGCCCGGCAGCAGCCTGAGCAGCGGCAGCATGGAGGAGACGTACGGCTCGTCGTCCCGCCGCTCCTCCTCCTCGTCGTGTAAGGCCCCCCCACACCACCCACACCCACCGACCCCCCCCCCCCTCCCTGCCGTTGCGCACCGGCGGTCATGGAAAGACGTGTCAATGATTTGGCAGATGTCACAGAGCTACCTCTGAGATCCCTTCTTCAAGTGACCTCTAGTCCACCGCGCATACAGCGGAGGGCAATTCTTTGCCCCCTACTCCGCCGTGTGAGTGTCAGATTCGTCACATGACAGCCAAACTGATAGAGGGCGGACATTGTCGCCACAATTAAGTGCAGAGCCAAATTTAACGCGATGGGTTTTTGTTGTTGTTGTTGTCGTTGAGACCATCAACTCGCTGGACTCTAGAAACCACTTGTATCACGGGCAGTTGAAATCTGGATTCGAACCCGGGACCCCAATAGTTGCCGGCTCGGCACTCTTACCTCTGGGCAACCGTCCCACCCAGCGCGATCCATTCATAGATACCCCGACTAAAATCGTCGAACCGCGTCACAACAACAACGCGGCGAGGGCTGTGTCGCACTCGAGTTCCCATGAATCGTTTTCTCCTCTTGTTTGCGCCCCCCCTTGTCCTGTGGACCCCCACACCCACCACGCCCCCCCCCACCCCGGCACCCCGCGCAGCCAGCATGCCCGTGTTCAACATGCAGTCGCCGGGGCCCAACGACGCGCTGCTGCAGGAGCTCAAGGCGGGCCGCGTGCTGCGCCCCACCGCCAAGAGCAAGGCCGTCACCACGGTGTTCTCCGGCCGGGGACAGACGGTGAGGCCCCGGGTTGTTTACGGCTCGGGGGGGGGGAGGGGGGGGTGGGGGTAGGGGCACCGGGTGGCCGAGTGGCTGTGAGCGGTCGCAGCGGTGGCCGGTTCCACGCGCGTACTTTTCCACTGGCACGTCGGAGCCGAGCCAGCGCAGGGCTCCGACGGTAAGGGGTATTTATTCACTTTTGAGAAAAATCGCCGGCTTCTTTGCCGTGACCAGCCAGAACCACAACCACAACCCATAACACGCCGGCCTCGCGTGAAGACGTCCCATAGCTGAAAATAAATAGTCGCGTACTATCTTATACAGGTTGAAGAGAGCAGCGCCTTATTTAGAGACACTTTAGAACAATTATAATATTGGTATTGAACCCACGACTCTCCCGTAAACCTGGTGAGGGAGTTAACATCGGCCTTCATTTATCGGTGCTCGCTAGCAGCACTTGCCCCAGCAGTCTGTTAGTCAATGCGGTGGATCTTAGCGCGTGTGCGTTGGGGGGGAGCGGCAGTGTTAGCGGTTAGCGTGCCGCGCTACAAACCCAGCGACCCGAGTTTAATTCTCTCTCACGGCCACCAACACCGGCAACGATTATATGAACAGGTCCTGGGCCTCCCCTAGATCGACACAGCCTTAAATGAGTATTTGGTAAGGTGTGTAAAGATCGGCACTAGGGAGACAAAGGCGGCCAGGCGTGGTGCTGGCCACCCACCCCCTCGTGTGCTGTCCCAACCTTGGTAGGTGCTCGCAAGCAACGCTTGCTCCTCCAGTCTGTTAAGGTAAAGGAGGAGATCTTTGTCTTTGTAAAAGTAGCGTGGTGGTTATCACACTGCGCTACGAACCCCGTGACCCGAGTTCGATTCCGGGTCGACTCGGCCTTAAATCAATACCCGGGTTGGTGTGTCAACATCAGCACTGTATTAATAGGTGCTCGCTATCAGCATTAGCACCCAACAGTCTGTAAGGCTATCCAGGGGTATCTGTGTGTTGTATATAGGTGACCGCTGCAGCCACATCCTTGTTTGCTGTTCGTGTGTTTGATGGGTGCTTGGTAGCAGCACTTGTCCTCTGGTGAACTGGAATATGGCGAGTGGCGCCACTGGACGTTCACATCCAGGGGTCACGGAGGTTCAATCCCATCTCCCGGTGTGGCATCTGAACCCGTGGTGTAGAAAGGGTACCCCCGCTGGTTAGCCAATGGGCAGGTCGCGTGCTGTGTGGGTACCCTCACCCCTTCAAGGACGTCTGACCGGTTTGGATGAGTTTGCCACCTGCCCGGGTTTGACTTGGCCACGTGCTGGTTTGACCCGGACAGTCTGCGAAATTGGGCATCCGTGTCCAGGTTGGTGGGGCTATAGTGTGGGGACTCCGACCCCTTCGGAGACGTCTGGCCTGCGTGGAAGAGTAGGCCTGGGGAGGCCCCCTCGAGTGGAGGCCCCTTTCCGCCAGCGGTGGCGTAAGCGGGAAATTGCAGGGCTTCACCTTTACCCGTCACCTGTACCTTTCTCTCGGCGTGTGTTGACTCGGTCCTCAAATGAGTACCCGGTGCGATGTGTAAACGTCGCCACTGGGGAGACAAAGGTGGCCCGGGTGTGGTGTTGGCCACCCACCCCCTCGTGTGCCGTGCAGGCCTGCAGCGGTGCTACTCGCTAACAGCACTTGCCCCAACAGTGTGTGAAGGCTATACGGGGGTGGGGGGGATGGGGGGTTTTTGTCTTTGTTGTGTGCGCAAGGTGGGTAAGGCAATCGGCTGCTGGGATGACATGGCAGCACGAGCGCGACAGCTCCGCTTGTTTGGCCGCTCCTAAAAGCAGGAAATGTGAATGCTGCTCACGGACTCGTGACATCGGGTGGTGGCGCAGGGGTAACACCCATGCCTCGCAGCAGGAAGGAGGGCCTGGGTTCGATTTCCGACCCAGGTCGCCTTCCTGTGCTGGATTTTGTATGTTCTCCCCCTGTTACGTAGAGTGTGAGTGAGTGGGTGATTTTGTATGTTCTCCCCTTGTTATGTAGAGTGTGAATGAGTGGGTGAGTGTGCGGAGTCTGTATGCTCTCCCCCTGTTCTGCACGGGTTTCCACCAGGTTCTCCGCTTTCCTCCCATAGCTGAAAATAAACACACGCATGCACACAATTTGACTGGTATTGCCTATAACATCCCAATGCTACACTCAGCTGCAGCAGCAGTAGCGGCATGATCGCGCCCCCTGCTGTGACATCTTGCGAGAGTCCTCCAATTAAAAATAAAGTCCTGAGACTTGGTGAAGCGTTCCTGGGGAAACAAGCGTGATCATAATTCTTACAGCAATACGGGGGGGGGTGGGGGGGGGCGGGTTGCGTTCCTGCAAAATGCCTCTTTGTTTAACGAGCGGACGGCTAGATGCATTCGACGATGTGAACACTTGCGCTGTGTCGTTATGTGTGTTGAGTACGAGTTACATTATTGTGCAAATAAACTATACGCGAAAAATGTACACGCGCAACAACATACGTGGTAAATAAATCATTCTCGCAGTCAATTCATCCGCACCTTCCGACGGACGCGGCACTACTTTTCAACGCGGAGGTGCCCTCGTGAAGCAAACCGCGTCGAGCCAAAACGAGCGTTCGATAAAACGGCATTGGGTAAGCTTTCCCGTGTATCGAATGAAGCGCGCCGACGATGCAATATCTCATTCCTCCACCCTGCCCCTCCTGCACGTGTCTTTCGACAGAGCCTGAACGACAACGCACACATGACGGAAACGCATGCCGCGCCGCAGAGGGTGGACGGTGCCGGGGCGCAGGCCGGCGGTGTCACCACCAACCCCACCAACGCGGTCAATGGCACGGTCAAAGCCACACCCTGTGTTGACCACATGGCCAATGGCGGCGCAGCTGGCACCAAACCGACAGCCAATGGTGTGCCGAAATCCTACAGCTCCAGTTACGGCCCTACCAGTCCCACCGCGGCCGGTGGGCTCGGCGCCAGTTCCAATGCCGGTAAATCTGCAACCACAAGTTTCTTCGGTGGACCCACTGCCAATTCCGCTGCCGGTAAATCCGTCGCAAGATATTCCTTCGGTGGACCCACCGCCAATTCCTATACTGGTAAATCTGCGACCATAAGTTCCTTCGGTGGAGCCACTGCCAATTCTGCATCCGATAAATCTGGGACAAGAAATTCCTTTGGTGGATCCACCGAAAATTCCGCTGCCGGTAAATCTGTGACTGCAAGTTCCTTCGGTGGAGCCACTACAAATTCTGCATCCGGTAATTCTGCGACAAGAAATTCCTTCGGCGGATCCACTGCAAATTCCGCTGCCGGTAAATCTGTGACCGCAAGTTCCTTCGGTGGACCCACCGCAAATTCTGCTGCCGGTAAATCTACGACCGCCAGTTCCTTCAGTGGACCCACCAGCATTTCCGCTGCCAGTAAATTCACCATCAGTTCTGCCGGTACAACAACCACCACCAGGGCAGGACCCAACTCCGGAGGTGACGTCACGGATGGTAGCGGCGGCGGCGGTAGCGGGGACGCCTCCAGACTCAGGATGAATTTGAATCCCGGAGGAGGAGGGGGATGGGTGGTGACGCCTGGCGGGGGTGGCAGAGGAGGTACCACCATCACTGGAGCAGCGGGTGGGAGTAATGTCGCTATCGGGCAGGTGCTCAACACCAAGGCAGCTGGGCCAGCTGGCGGGGGGGCCAGCTTCAAAATCCGGAGCGCGAACGGAAAGGAATTCGGAGGCATGACGGCCGGCACGGTCAAGGGGGGAGCACCGACCGGTGGTGGCGGTGGTGCTGTTGGCGCTGGGATGAACGGCCAGATCAGGCCGGTGGTGACACTACCAGGTGAAGGCAAGGGAGCAGCACCAATCAGTGGCGGTGGTGGTGGAAAAGCCTTGGGTGCCGGCGCCCGCGGTAGCGTTAAATCTGCTGAGAAGAATGGCCAGGTCCGGTCGGCAGTAGTGGCGCCCCCGCAGATGCCCAGCGCGACGGGAAACACTCTGCCCAGCTGGCAACTGGAGATGATCCAGCACAGGAAATCCAAGAAGGTGGAGAAATGAGAAGGACGTGTCCCGTGGTGGTGAGGTTTGACGATAAATGTTTTTTTGTTCCGGCCAGAGTGATTGTTTAACTGAGATTAAAAATAAGCACCCGGGTGAGTGGATGGTCCTCCGTCACCAAATGGCTGCACAAAAAAAAATAGAAAAAACAATACATTTATTTCTGCACTTCATTTGGATAAATTCCAAAGGATTAAATTATCCGTTTGACTCTCGTGCAATAAAACTCGCTCGCGCGTGGCAGATATATTGTGCTAGTTGACCAGAGGTCGCTGAAAACAACGTCCGACGGTAGCTCTGTGATATCTGCTTCAGCGGGCCCTTCCCCCGTCACGAATCGTCGCACTGCTCCGCGAGAGATCCGAATTCTCCGTCTCGTGACGCGACGCGCGTTGGCGCAATTGGTCATCAACATCAGGTGGAAGAAAAAAAACACAAAACAGATTGACAACAAAAAGGCACGGCATTGATTGCACGCGGTGGAAATGTAAATTAGTATATGCACAAAGGCAGTTTAATATAATTGAAGCTCGTGAGAATATTTTCTGGAGGGTGGTGGGGTGGGGGGAACTCGAGGATGGACTCAAGCTGCACTGCAATGACACTCACGCACTTCCCGTGATGTCCCTACTCGCTCGGTCGCTCGCTCGGACGTTGATGCCACGGACTTCTCCAGATCTCGTTCCGCTGCTTGGAGAGGATTCAGCAGGGGATGAGATGGATGGACGTTGGGATGGGGGTGGGATGGATGGACGTTGGGATGGGGTGAATGCATGGGCGTTGGGATGGGATGGATGGAAGTTGGGATGGGATGGATGGAAGTTGGGATGGATGGATGGACGTTGGGATGGGGTGAATACATGGACGTTAGGATGGGATGGATGGAAGTTGGGATGGGATGGATGGAAGTTGGGATGGATGGATGGACGTTGGGATGGGGTGAATACATGGACGTTAGGATGGGATGGATGGAAGTTGAGATAGGATGGATGGAAGTTGGGATGGACGTTGGGATGGGGTGGATGGACGTTGGGATGGGGTGGATGGACGTTGAGGTGGGCAACGGTGGTTTGGTTCAACGCAGCAATGGCTCTGCCCCATTGGACCGGATGGGAAAGTCTGGTGCGCGTTTCTTGTCGTACGGCTATAACTTTACTAATAAATCAGGTATCGTGATGATGAATGTCTTTAATAATTATTGTGATTACGATAGTCGAGAAATTATGATGGCGGCCCCCGGGCAGGAGATGGAGCGATGAAATGAGTTGCTGTGGAGGTGCCGGGGTGGATTATTTAATCGCAGGATCGCGAAGGGATTTTGGCGACAGTGGCGGCCGGCGGCTTTAGGGCAGGAGGCTCCATCCAGCAGTGGATTTATCGTAGCTGATGATGGTGAATAATAACCGAGTGTATTTTGTTGTTATGTCATCCATGTGAATCGTCAACACTCATTTGTAATACTGCAATCGTAACAAGCATGTCTTGCTCTACAAATTGTGCCATTTTGTATTTTAGAAAAACGTGCGCGTGCACAAACACACACGCACACACGAAGACAAAGACCCCCCCCAAACCCATATCCTTTAAAAGGCTGTTTGGGGCCAGGTCCTGTTAGCGTGCACCAATGAAGGTCGGCATGGCACAAAAGTTGGGGTGGGTGGCCAAAACCCTATCCCGGCTGCCTTCGTCTCCCCCGGTGTTGACGTTTATACACCACATCAGGTACTCATTTTAAGGCTGAGCTGACTTAGGAGCAGGCTCAGGGACCGATTCAAATATTCACTCGCACTCTTATTGATCGTGAGCGGCAATCGAACGCGGCACGCCGGGTTCGTAGCAAAGCGCAGCGTGCTAACCGCTGCAGCGACGCTCCCTCCACACGCATCAAAGACACACACACACAAAGACACACACACACATTATAAATTACACACATATAACCTTGAAAGTGTCTAAATAAAACGTGCTCTTGTGCGACGTGTGAATGATCCGCGTGTCGTGGCGATACTGCGGGGCTGTGCGTGCAACTCCATTCGTCCCGTGGTGGATGTCGCGAACTCGCCCCGCGGTATCTACGAACTGTTCCGTCTGTTTCGGCCGCTGGAGATCGCCGCCTATCGCCGTGCTGCAATGTAAGGTCGACTGACGAGAGGGAGGCAATAAACGTCGACTTTTCGTGGCAACGGGAGTCGTCGCTGTTCTTGTTTGCGTGCCGCGGATTTTTTTTTTGCTTCAACGGCGGTCTTCGGATTTTGTCTTTCGCCGCCCAAATTTGCCGTGACCTAAATCGCCTTCCCAAAGAGTGACCAGCGTGGAAGTGAGACAAAGTTAGCCCATAGAAGAAGGCAACCTGATGATGCCTTAACCCCCTTTTACAGACCGACTCAGACCTTATCGGTCAACCCGTGCCATTAAATCTCAACGTTCATCCTACAAAGTCCGAACACAAGGGAGAAACACAAACAAATAGACAATCACCACTCGTACACTCGCCACTACTCACCACGAGTACACTCACCACTACATACCTGTCAACCCCTTATCAGTGCCTACCCTATTACAGACCGATTCAGATCTTATTGGTCACCCCGTGCCCTTATAAATCTCAACGTTCATCCTTAAGTCCCATCACAAGGGAGAACACACAAAGACTAAAAAAATGTGCCCGGATGGAAACGGCTGTGGCGCCACATGGACATGAAAAGCAATTTCCCTGTACAAGAATACGGGGCACACCGTATGGGTTGACAGGTCTGTGGTGCAGACAGTGATGAGAATGAAACTGTAACTATTTTGACATTCGTGTTGGATGAACAACAGGAAAATTAAAAGTGTCTTGTTGTTATTCGGAAAAATGGAAGGAATAGGAAAGATAGGAAGACCTAACAGAGAATGTCTTAAATTTCGATTTAAAGCTTTCGTGACTGCAAGGATTCATCTTCTTTGGTTCTTTCGGTAAAGTCACGTAGAATGAGAATAAAATAATAAATTGATCAAATAAAATAACACAATAAGAATATTATTAATAAATTGGTAAAATAAAATAACACAATAAGAATATTATTGTGTTATTTTATTTTATCAATTTATTATTTTATTCTCATTCTACGTGACTTTACCGAAAGAACCAAAGAAGAGAATGTCTTGATGACGACAAGAGAGGTCGGTGCCAAAAAGATGCGGCCACTACTTGAGACTATTGGCACGAGACGGAGGAGGAAAGTGACAACAAATGACGAAATGTGCAGTGAACACCTACTGGCGATGTGCCCATGGATCGTGATAATGATGATGATGATGAAATCATTTCCCAAACCTTTCGCACATAAATTAATCAGCGGGCCCGTGATTGGGCAATACACGTGGCTTGTCTGTTGTAATACCGCACGCTGGAAGGCAGCAGGCCAGGGTTGGTGGATCACGCACACGTACACACAGATGTGAAATTCCCTTCCCCGTGGGTGGGCGTACCCTGACTCGCCAGCAGACGACGCCTGTCCCGTCTGTGTGGGATCGAGCGTTTCTCCTCCCACCCCCGTGGGGTTTCTCCCAAGTTTCTCCGGTTTCCTCGAGCATGTGAAGGCTCATTCATCGGCCGAGACCATCTCGGTATGGAGAGGACCCGCAGAGCTTGGGGGCCGTCCATGAATGACGTCAGGCGATTTTGGACGATTTTTGACCCCCCCCCCCTTCGTCACACGGCGTCACAAAAAGTCAGCCCCCCCCTCAAATATGACGTCACAAAGCTCTGCCTCCCCTCCCCCCCCCAAAAAAAAATAAACGATGCTTCAAATAACTTTAAACTATTGTCATTGTAGTGCGCATTTAATGTGGCGCTGCACTCTGATGTTGTAGGAGAAAACATTTATTATAAAAGTATTTAATTAAGTAGAACGTGTTGTACTCTTTGGTTCTATTCGGTAAAGTCACGTAGGTAAAAATTTAAAAACAAAAATCACGACGTTTCGGCCACAACACAAGTGGCCTTCATCAGGTGAAGGGACCTTGCTGTCACGAAGACAGCGTTGGACTTAAGAAAGTCAAGCCAGGTCGCGTCCTTTAAGCTGTGTGGGAGGAAACCAAACGCTTTGACAAAGGAATTAGCGTAAAGTGCTGATAGAGCACCTAACACGGGGGGGAGGGGAGTTTACAAACGTTGTTTTGAAGGGAAATAAGCTGCTGTGAAAGTATGGTATATCACTACTTGGATAAATATACAGTATCATTGAAAATTAGTTTCATGTTTGG
Organism: Petromyzon marinus; assembly: GCF_048934315.1. Classification (NCBI taxonomy): domain Eukaryota; kingdom Metazoa; phylum Chordata; class Hyperoartia; order Petromyzontiformes; family Petromyzontidae; genus Petromyzon; species Petromyzon marinus. The sequence continues at coordinate 1,775,014 of NC_133694.1, forward strand.
TATGATTTAGAACATCTTTCCAATGATTACTTAATTTTAAACCATCTTCTCGGTTGAAATTGTGTCTGTGTTTGTAAATCTGAATTGCCTCGTGGACAAATCTCTGATGATAACCTATTCGTTTGCAAAGGACCTTGGTATTGGAGAACACTATATCGTGATCACCCACAGCGTTGTAACAGTGGTCAGCCACGGCAGAATAATTCGTTCTGCCGTGTTTCAAATCTGATTTGTGCTCGCGAATTCGGTCAGAGACATGTCGCATCGTCTCCCCGATATAGCAATCACCGCAGGTACAACTCAATTTGTAAACCCCGGGGTACTGTAAGTCAGGAATGACATCCTTCACGGATGGGATCAGGTCACGGATTTTGTATACTGTATTGAACCGGACCAGGATCTTGTGTTTGTTTAGAATTTTGGAGATCTTTTTAGTAACGCCTGCTATATATGGTAGTGTGATGGTTTTGACCGGAGTATCAAGTGGTTGTTTCTGTAGGGAGGGAGAAACAGCTTGGCGGATGGTACGGTCAGAGTATCCGTTTCTCTTGAGGGCCAGGTGTACATGTTTTAATTCACTGGTCAGGTGGTGTTGGTCCGACATGCAATGAACCCTGTGGTATAACGTTTTGATGAGAGAATTCTTTTGAGCTGGGTAGTGGTGGGAATCAGGCTTCAAGTAGGAATCTGTGTGTCCTGTAGACAGAATGCCCCAATGAGCCATCAGGTCTCCTCTCAAATTCTTCTGCCGTGGCTGACCACTGTTACAACGCTGTGGGTGATCACGATATAGTGTTCTCCGATACCAAGGTCCTTTGCAAACCTATAGGTTATCATCAGAGATTTGTCCACGAGGCAATTCAGATTTACTAACACAGACACAATTTCAACCGAGAAGATGGTTTCAAATTAAGCAATCATTGGAAAGATGTTCTAAATCAAACCAAACATTAAACTAATTTTCAATGGTACAGTATATTTATCCAAGTAGTGGTATTCCAAACTTTCACAGCAGCTTATTTCCCTTCAAAACGACGTTTGTAAACTCCCCTTCCCCTCCCCCCCGTGTTAGGTGCTCTATCAGCACTTTATGCTAATTCCTTTGTCAAAGCGTTTGGTTTCCTCCCACACAGCTTAAAGGACGCGACCTGGCTTGACTTTCTTAATTCCTACGCTGTCTTCGTGAGAGCACGGTCCCTTCACCTGATGAAGGCCACTTGTGTTGTGGCCGAAACGTCGTGATTTTTGTTGTTTTATTTTTTACCTACGTGACTTTACCGAATAGAACCAAAGAGCATGGATCCTTGCACTCACGAAAGCTTTAAATCTAGAATAGAACGTGTTGTCTATGTTTATTTAAAGTTGCGCATTTTGATGTGACGTCACATTTCTCAACCCCACCCCCCTCGTCACGCATCGTCACAAATGTCTGACCCCACCTCCTCCTCCCCCCTAGGTGCGTGACGTCATTTATGGACGTCCCCTTGGGCAATCGTGAGGGCCGGTTCCTCGACGCGGTGTTTTTGTTGTTGACGAATGTGCTGAGGCGGTCGTTCGGTCATTGTGTGCCCAGAGCCCGCGGGGATCGAACTCGCTTCGACGGCTCCATGGAGCTAAGCCGCGGCCCCTCCGCTCCTCTGCAACCAAAACTCGAACAAATGTGTACACAGTGGACGGCCCGCGATCGTTATGAAGAAGAGAGTACGTGGTGGGGTGTGTTTGGAGATTTATAGATCATTCATAAAGCCACTTCATTTAAAGGCCATCAGCCTGTGAGCCTTCCGGAGCAATAAAGTTGATTGATGGTTGATTGATTGTTGATTGATTGTTTATTGGTTGTTTATTGGTTGTTATTGGTTGTTGATTGATTCATCTTCTTTGGTTCTTTCGGTAAAGTCACGTAGAATGAGAATAAAATAATAAATTGATAAAATAAAATAATAATATTCTCACGACGTTTCGTTGATTGATTGTTTATTGGTTGTTGATTGATTGTTTATTGGTTGTTGATTGATTGTTTATTGATTGTTTATTGGTTGTTGAGTGATTGTTTATTGATTGTGTATTGATTGTTAATTGATTGTTTATTGGTTGTTGATTGATTGTTGATTGATTGTTAATTGATTGTTTATTGATTGTTTATTGGTTGTTGATTGATTGTTTATTGGTTGTTGATTGATTGTTTATTGATTGTTTATTGGTTGTTGAGTGATTGTTTATTGATTGTGTATTGATTGTTAATTGATTGTTTATTGGTTGTTGATTGATTGTTGATTGATTGTTAATTGATTGTTTATTGGTTGTTGATTGATCTGCCAATTGCGAACGATTGCGCCCCGGCGACTGTCCCGTTTTCCGACGTTGCGGCGTGACGTCACCACGCACTTCGGTACGCCGTGACGTCTCAACGCTGCACATGCGTTGTGACGTTGCCACCGCGCTCCGTACGTCGTGACGTCACCACGCTATCTCCGGGGCGTGACGTCGCCACCGCTCCCCGCACCGTCGTGACGTCACCGCGTCATCCGCGCGCCGTGACTCCCGCCCGTCGCTCTCCGTACGTCGCGACGTCACCGCGCTCTCCGCACCGCGGTGACGTCACCGCGTCATCCGCGCGGCGTTACCCTCTTACACTCCACCGGCGCTCGCGATGACGTCACCACGCTCCCCGCACCCGCGAGGTGACGTCAGGACGCACGAGGGGACAAGAGGCGGAGGCGAGCCGCCATTTCACGCAGGGACGAGGCCGCGCCGCACCGCTCCGACTCCACCTCCACCACCACCATGAGCGAGGCCGCGGCGCAGCCCGAGAAGCCCCGGCCGGCGGTCGCCGAGAAGAAAATCATCGGTAATGGGCGCCGAGGCAAATGTTGGGTGGATGGGGGCGGTGGGTTTACCATCACCACCACCGCCGCCGTCAGCGGTGGCCTGACCGGCGTCTCCGCACCGGGCTGCCCGACGAGGCTGTGGCACGTGTTCCCGGGGGCAGGGCCAGGGCGCCCCAGGAGTTGAGCGGGAGCGCCGGGAACTACGAGAGGAGGAGGGGGGGGGGGTTGAGAAGCGTGGCTTAAGGGGATGAAAAGATGGGTGGTGTGTGGAAGCCGACACGAGGGGTGACCCCTGGGCTTGCGGAGCTTGGCGGGAGACGCGCGGTGCAGGCGGCTCCTGCCACGTGGTGGCCGTTCGGGGCCTCCACGAGACCCGCGGCCTTCGCTTGGTATCCCTTGGCCAGCGCGGCTCTTTGTTGGTTTACACCTCTGGGATTTTCGTGCGTTCCCCCCTCCTCCTCCCCCAGTGGTCCACCTCCTAGCGGGCCGCTCTTTGTTCCATTTTTATTAATCGCGCCGCGATGTCTCTTAAAGGTTGCGTCCCGGATCTCGCATGTGTCGTGCGCTCGTCTCTCTCGTGCGGCTCCCCCCGAGCCCTTCACGTGGCATGGGGGGGGGGCCCCTTTCATTCTTAATTTTTGTACCGGGCATGCATTTGATCTTGTGTCCCCTGGCTTTCTTGTTTCGTGAGCTCGTGTGGAATTAATTTATCCGAGGCCCGTCCTCCTTCCACGCGTTCAGGATGTTAAGTGTAACTATCTTGGTCCTTGATTTATATTCATTTGTCGTGGGCCTTCAAGCGTTCGCGTGAAGGGGCCTTAACATATATTTAATGTGACGCCTGACAATTCGTTGGGGTGGGACGCGCATTGATTTTTTATTTGTACCGCTTCAGGTTTCGGATTTAATCCGTGCACGTGTTCCCGAGCCTTCCCTTCGTCTGCCGGGTCCCTTTTCCCTTTAAGTTGGATCCTTAATGCGTACACGGCCTTAAATGCATCTATTTAACCCTGGTCTTCGTGTGTACTCGTGTGGCGTTAATTAGTGTCTTCACGTGTGCAGGATGTAAAAAAAAAAATCCATCTGCATCTCCCCCGGCCTTTGCCGTGTGCGGGGCTTTAGAATAGTCCCCCTGGGCCCCTTCAATACCTCTGTTTTTGAGGCCTTCCACGCGTGCCTTGCACGTGTGCCACGTGTGGTGTCTGCTGTGTGTCAATGGACAGACCTAACCCCCCCCGCTCTCTGATTTTCTTGACGAAATATTTAATACATTTAACTTTGGCTTTTTGAGCTCGTGTGTTGAAGGCCGCCTTATAAATCCAAATGATGTTTGTCCCGGGTCACACACTTGACGTGTCGCGCGCGCTCGTCTCCCCCCCCCCTTCCGTAGCCACCAAAGTTCTCGGCACCGTCAAGTGGTTCAACGTCAGAAACGGATACGGCTTCATCAACCGGTGAGCCTGGGAGGAGGGGTCATTCGGTCATGTGGGGTCATTGGGTCAAACCCATGAGACGGGGGTGGTGGTGGGCTCGCGTCGGTAAGGGCGTGACGTGTGGCCGTTCGGCCCTTTGTGGGTTCTTTGGGGCTGGTTGTTCCACGTGACCATGCGGGCCCTGAGGCTGGTGGTCCCGTGACGGGTGGCTGGGGTTTGCGGCGTCTTTTTCGAGTGGCCGGACTCCCGTGTTGTTGCTTGTCGTCGTCTTTGCTGAGGGATTCTTCTTGCTTTGTGCCGCAGGAACGACACCAAGGAAGATGTCTTTGTCCACCAGGTGAGGCGGGTGACGAGCGAGAGTGGTTTAGCCGTGCACGCCGCGGCGCTCGGCAAGATCACGCGGTGGTGGCTGGTTGGAGATGTGGGCCGCGGGGAGATGGGAAACGGTGGATTGTGAGGAAGAGATTAGGGATTGAAAGGGAAATTGGGGCTTGAGAGTTGAGGATCAGGAGAGATGGGTGTTAAAGGGGAGTTGGGGACACGGGCGCAGTGGAGCCAGGGGGTGGGGAGGGTGAGAGAGATGGCATTGGAGGAATGGGAGGGGGGGGGTGCTACAAAGATGAGTGATGGGGAGAGAAATGTGAGTCAGAGTTTGGAGATCTGCGTGGTGTAGGCAGAGATGCGAGCTAGAAAGGGAGAGATGAGTAAGTGGGGGAGGGTGGCGGCAAGGGGGGGGGGAGGGGAGATTGGGTAATCGAAGACCCGAGTCGGGGGGAGGTGGAGTCGCAGGGAGAAGTGGGAGAGATGGGGTCAGGTGGTCAGTGGTGGGGGCAGGGCTGTCGGGGGAAGGGGGGGGAGAATTTGGACAACACGTGTTCCATGCACACGTGTGGTCCCGGAGTCATTGTACCGCAGCAGTAGACAGAGCCTGAACCTGGCAGAGGGCGCAGCCCATTGTGAGCTGCCCGCATTGGACCCTCGTCGTGCACTACGATAGAATGGTAAACGAGTGAACGCAATTGATAACATTATGCACGTATTTAATCCTGTGCGTATTAATTTTATTGTGATGCTTTAAATATTAATGGATATATCAGTCCTTTGTCAGCTGCCTATAGACCTCTATGCCCATGTGACCTTTTTGGCCATACTTGACCTCGCCGGTCAGCACGGTGCTGATATCCCTCGCCACTGATGTTAGCCGTGGTGGGGAATTGAACTCGTCTCACCGTTGCTTATAGCGCAGTGTGAACCCCTGCTTCACCGCTATGTTGTGCATACATATGATCTGCTCCCCCAAGGTAGACAAAATACTAACCCGAATAGGAGCTCAATAATTATTCTGAAATCGCTGTGGGCTGTACACGTGACGACGATTCTGCACCACGCGCAAGATGAATAAATCCGTTGTGGAGTGACGCGGACGTCTTGTGCGGATGGTTTATTTGCTCGAGAAATGACGACACGCACGGTGTGCCGCTCACAAACGGCAGGAAGGAAGCAGTCCCCCGTCATGGCATGCATGGAAGTCGTGTGTCTTGAACTTCTCCCACCGTACGTAGCAAACCAGTTGGTTGGCTACGTACGGTGGCTGCATGCGACGGTGTGACCCCCCGCACCGCGTTGTGTGTACATTACGCAAAGGCAGGGCTAGAAAACGGTGACTCGAAGCGGTGAGCCAGGCTGTGAACGACTGGAGTGGATGTTGAGATGATGGCTCGGGAACGGGAATGAGTCGAGGAAGTTGGAGCGTTTATGACCAACTAAATCATTCGTAGGGGGGGGGGGGAGGGAGTTGATGAATGACGACAAGCAGAGGCGTGCCGCTAGCACGCAGCAGCGAGGACGGCGGCACTGGAGTCGCGCGGACACCACGCGTTACACGGTCAACGCCGCCAGCCTCGTCTAGACCACCAGCTCAATGGGGACGGGATCGAGTGGAGAAAGGCAGCAGTAAAGTGGAGACCCCCCCCCCCCCATCAGTGGGGAACATGCCTGAAATAAGAATGTTTTGAGTTCTCGCATTGACAGACCTGATGTGCGTGTGTTGTGGGTAGACTGCCATCAAGAAGAACAACCCAAGGAAATACCTTCGGAGCGTGGGGGACGGAGAGGTGGTGGAGTTTGACGTTGTGGAGGGAGAGAAGGTGAGGCCGCCGCTTGGCACGCTGGAACCTGGCGCCCGACCGGGGGTCAATCATCTTTTGCAATTGCAGCATTGCTAGCTGACACGTTCATTTGCATTTTTATTGTAGGCCTTTTTGTATGACCGATGTGATTACAGTTGTAATGGACCCCAGGGACTGTCTCGCGCCGACATCCAAACACGGTAACATTGGTGCAGTTCTCCATGCCCACAGTAATCTGATGGTGTAGTGGTCGAATCTGACTCAAATGAGTACTTGGTGCCAGTGTAAACTGTCAACACTGGGGAAGACAAAGGTGGCCGGGTGTGGTGCTGGACACCCCAACTCCGTCATGTGCCGTGCAGCCATTCATAGCTGCTGTTTGCTAACAGCACTTAAAGGCTGTACGGGGGATCTTTGTATTTTGTGTTAATCCCACGTGTGCGTGCGGGCGCAGGGTGCCGAGGCGGCCAATGTGACCGGGCCGGGTGGAACGGCGGTGCAGGGCAGCCGCTACGCGGCCGATCGCCGGCGCTTCCGCGGGGGTTACTACGCCGGGCCTCGCCGGGGCCGGGGAGGGGCGCGCAATGTGAGCAAAGCCCCACGCTCACCTCCACCAGCAGCAGCCTGCCCACAGCACACTCCTTAACCACCAGCACACTCGCTTAACCACCAGCACACTCGCTTAACCACCAGCACACTCGCTTAACCACCAGCACACTCGCATAACCACCAGCACACTCGCATAACCACCAGCACACTCGCATAACCACCAGCACACTCGCTTAACCACCAGCACACTCGCATAACCACCAGCACACTCGCTTAACCACCAGCACACTCGCTTAACCACCAGCACACTCGCTTAACCACCAGCAGCCTGCATCTGCACCAGCGGACGATTGCTGTGCCAGCAAGCCGCCCACAGCTCCACCAGCAACGCTCAGAAACAGCAGCGGCACACAGTTCCGCCAGCAGACCACAGTGTTGCTTTCGTATCACGGTGTTGTTGTAGCTGTTGACACCTGATGTTGTAGCTACGTTGTCTGTGTTGCGCTGTTTTGTATACAATGTCGTGTGCGGTTGTTGTAGTGTCGCCACAGTGTTGTCTGGGTGTTAAAACTGTTGTAGTGGCTTGTAATGGTGTTGTGGTAACGTAATGGCGTTGTGCGAGTAGTGGCCTGCGGTGTTGTTTTGTCGGTGCTTAACGCGTCTGTGCTGATGGTGTTGCCGCCTTCCATGGCGGACTGCGATGCTGCCCCGTATCGGTTGCCGTCTCGGCGTCGTGGTAGTGACTGTTTGCCGTGTGCGGTGCTGGGCGTGTGTGCCGCACCGCTCAGGGTGGCGAGGGCGGCGATGGAGCCGAGGAGGCGTTGGAGGAGGAGGACGACCAGGCCGGGTACCAGACACAGACGCGACGTCCCGCCTACCGCGGCCGTCGCTACCCGCCCTACTACGTAAGCGTCACCCACCACCCCACCCCGGCCTCGCACAGCCCTCGCTCGCCCCGTCTACTAGCCCAGTGTCTAGAGGTGGATCCACTCTTTGCCCAGCCTCGCTGTTCATCCAGCCCAGTCTTGCACAACCAGCTCCACTGCCTCACAGGGGATAACTCCGATGCTTTCCCTGTCTACATGCCCATTTTCGCAGAGGTGGCACGACTACGAGCCCTGGCCTTGCACAGCTCCGCTATTGTCCATGTCAACTGCTGGACATCTGTGAAAGAGCTTTATAGTTAATCGGATTCCTCCAGTATAAATGAACATTATGATTCTCAACTCGCTCCGGTCTCAAGCACGCATCTCCTAACCCTGTCCAGCCCAATCTCCAGAGCGCAGTCTCACTCGCCACGGTCTCCCAAACAGAGACATCGCCGCCACGCACAGCCCAATCCAGCCCCGTCTCGCATTCCCCGTGCAGCCCAGGTTTTCCTGCACCGTATGGTTGTAGTGGTTGTCATCTCCTGTGGTTGATGTAGATGTTAGCGGTTGCTGTAGTTCAATTATTTGGCGTGTTGCGTGTGGTTTACAGTATTGTTTTCTGTAAATATGGTGAACGTGTGGTGGTTTGCTGTTGTCTCCGTTGGTAGCGGCTGTGATGTCGTTGCAATGGTCACGCGTGCCTTGTGTTGTACCCCACCTCCCCACAGGGCGGCGAGGCTGGCGAGGGCGAGGAAGGCGCCGGTGACGCCGGAGTGGACGGCACGGCTCCACCACGCCGCCCAGGCGGCCGCGGTTTCACTCGCCCCTACCGCAGGTACTGGGGAAGTGGCTGGGAGTTGAGTGAGGGGTGGGGGGGGGATCAGCAGTGGACATTAAGATCGTGTGTCCCGGTTACACAACGGGCTGGGTCTCCAAAACGATTGCACGCTCTCGCTCCTCCGGTGATTACGTGTCGCTTTTGGCATCGTCATTGGTCATAAATTTAGCCGGGCAGTGGCGGCAGCTACGCACGCCTGTAACCCAGCACTGAACCCCTGGTTCGCCCGGGAGAAGCCAGTATAGAAAAACAAATCTGGACTTCAGCTGTTGGAATAGTGTGTTTCCCCTTCACCATGCGTGGGGCTTTCTCCACGTGCCCTTGGTGTTGTTCCCCCTTTCGGAAGGAAGGGCCGGAATCCACAGGCAAGCTTGAATGCAGAAAGAAGCCGTAACGACATCAATTGCCCATGCTCTGTAGGCCTATTTTTGGGATGTTTGGTTATCTTCATTTAACAGGTGTTTTGATGGGACCTTTGTTGATAACAGACAATGGGACCGTTTGGCATTAAAGTTTGCTGATAAAGAGATTAGTTGAGGTAAAGCCCCATTGAGCTAGGAAGGTCCTTTAATCACTGGCTGTGGTGATGAATCGTAATCTGGTCGTGTCTGGGTGGTGGCTGTCGATGGGGACGTGGTTAACGGTTCTCCAGTGCGATGTCGCGTGTGTTGATGTACGGAGTCGTTAGTGTTTTGGGAACATTGTCCGTGGACGGTCGCGTTGGCGCGTGCTGACCGCCCGCCGCTGGCACGTACAGTCCGCTACTGACGTCACCGTGCGACCGTACTGACGTCACCGTGCGACCCTCGCAGTAGGCGCGGGCCCGTGCGGCCCCGCGCCGGCCCCCCCGGGGAGGGTGGCGCCGAGGACAAGGAGAACGAGGCCGGAGAGGAGAGGCCGTTCCGTGCCCAGCAGCAGCAGAACTTCCGCCGGCCGTACTACAGCCGGGGTCGAGGCCGGGGGGCGCGGCGCGGAGGAGGTGCCGCCGCCGGAGAGGGCGGCAAGGCCGCGGCCGGCAGCGGAGGGGAGGCGAGCGGCGCCGCAGCCACCACCACCACCACCAGCGGCAGTGGCACCGCGGCCTCCGCCACGACCACCACGACCGCCACGTCCGCAGGGGGAGAGGCCACCGCCGCCGCAGCGCCACCATCCCCAGCGGTGGCGGCGGCGCCGTCCGAGCCGCCTGCTGCTGCTGAATGACTCCATCAAGGTGTGAAGAAGTGGGTGGAGGGCCCCCGATTTTGGAGCCCTTCCTGGGTCCAATCCCACCCCCCCCCCGTGGAGAAAACGAAATGAGCTTTAAATAAAAATACTCGCCCGCCCCCTGCACGTTTCGCAGTTTTATGAACGGCATCGTTCCAACACGGGAGATTTTCGCAGGCGAATAGATTTTTGTTGGGCCTCGTCGTCTTTATCATCTTGCCAATTTTTTTGTTGTGAAACCCCCTCCACCACCAAACACGCTCGAACCAAGCATTTTGTATCGTGCCAGTTCTGATTCGGCTCGCCAGTAAGTCCAGGTTCTCGCGATCAGCTCGATTGTAGAACGGCGTGTTTGTTTGCTCGCTTAAGGGCAGCATCGGGCGTGTGGTCAATTGTAACTGGAATGAAATGAGCCAGCCCCCCCCCTCTCAATTAACTTTGACTTTTGAATTATTTCTCCAAGGCTGCGTATAGTTGGTGGAACTGAACTCTTGCCGTTTGGTTATGCTGTTAGTTGGCACTGAAAACTGTGTAGTGGGGAGCGGTGGCACAGCGGTTAGCGCGCTGTGCTTCGAACCCGGCCACCCAAGTTCGATTTCCCTTCCCGCGACCAATTAGTCTCCAATTAGCACAGTTGGCTACGGGCGGCGCAGAAGTTCTTCACGTAAAATAATAGTGCCAGCGGCTATCTGAGCCGGCCCTGGGCCCTCCCCTTGGTCGACTCGCCCTCAAATGCGTACCTTGGTGCGGTGTGTGAAACATCAGCACTGGGAAGACGAAGTTCCGCAGGGCGGTGGTTCTGACCACACCACAACCCCCTTTGTGAGCCGCACCGGGTTCCTCTCTGACTGCACTTGCCCCAACAGTCTGTCAAGGCTCTAACGTGGGAAAACCTTTGTCTTTTGTGGTGTGTGCGTGAACAGGAAGCGGAGGGGCCAATGGCCTCATCCCAGCAGGAACGGACGGGCAGGCAGAGACCCAATCCTTGCCGGCACTGTTGACCTCACCATCGCCAGCGTTCTCTCATTGGCCTTCTCTCTCCGCGTCTCATTTTTAAATCAGCTCTTAACACCAAGACTGAAATCTTTATACCTGTCACCGTTTGTAATAACTTTGCGTACCACCAGAAAGTACCTCCTTTGGATTTTAGTAGAGTTCAAAACAACTCTTTTTTTTACCCTTTGTGGAAACTGTCAACACGTGCACAAGGCAAAATAAAGGTTGAGTAACGTGCGTTTAAACCTGCCTGCGAGTCTCCTGTGAATGCAAATTCTTATCCTCCATGGGTGGCTGTATGCTGCTGAGAGTACTCATCACGTTGGCTTGAGTAAGTGAGGGTTGGGGGGGGGTGCTAATTTGTTTTATTTTTATTGGAACCGACTTCATAAAGTCATGGAATTGATGGTCTTAAGTCTTCCACCTTGTTTTCCGGACTCGTGAAGACCTGGACAAATGGGCCTTCCATCCTGCTCTCCCAGCCCAACTCCTCCCTCCAGTTCCGCATCACCCCCCGACCCCTCACCCATGTGTATTTCGAGTTGGTATGTTCTCCCTGTTGGTGGTGTAGACTTTTCTGTGGATCCTCCGGTTTTTTCCTCCACATGTAGCATCAATGTCACGCATTTTAGAGTATTTGGCTGCTATACATTTCCACATGGTAAGCTATTATTTGTGGCCAGGTCGCCTCTGAAAAAGAGCTATGTAGCTCAGTCGGCCTTGCCTGGTAAAATAAAAATAATTTAGTTTGAGATTAATGATGTTTAGGAAATGAAAAATTCCACCAATGCAAAAAAATCAAGTAAACATGTCTCGGGGTGAAGCTGGCACCGCTAATATCCAGCATCGAGGGTCCCTTTAGGTGCTTGTGGTCCGGTCCTGAGCTTTTGGTTTGGGTCACTGCGTCTGCTTCCACAGCAGCGGACGATACTTCGAGGAAATCATGCTTGGTGTGACGGAGGTGAAGCTGATATCCTGGATTTCAATCTTAAGTTTTTGGCTGCTTCGGAGTGAGCACATGGCCATTTGGTGCCTGTCGGCCAATAACTGCACCAAAGACCCCAGCTCTCAAAGACAAGATCGATTTCCAACTCGGCAGTGGGATATGTGGTCGGGCTGAAACTGGGAGTCAATATATGGCCGAGTATTTGTGCTTGAAGCTTAAGGTTTTGGGGCAAGTTTCCCCACCCCCGTGGGATGTCTAGATCTGGGTGGAGTGGGGGCAGCCTCTCACCTGGCCCTGCGCGGGGTTGGTGCCAAGGGGGGGTGAGGGTCCAGGCCGTGTCACGTGGACCCCTCCCGCTCCTGTCGGCACCGTGACAGCTGCGCGCTAAGTTTGGCCATGGCCTCATGAGGCCTATTTCTGCCCCCGCGCCTCCACCACGCACCCATCCCTCCTGTAACCACAACGTTGCTCAGAAACGCATGGAAAGCTCCCCGTTTGGGGACGGTGGCAAGTTCAAAGCCCGGTTGAGGGTTGACTCTGGGCCCATCGTACTTTTACCTGGGTCGATAAAAATTAGTGCCACTCGTGTGGGGGGGGTGAGTCAACAGTGGTCGTTTGAATAGACCGCACCGTGCCATAGCAATGTGCAATTTGCACCATGGTAAAATAAACGTTTCTAGTTTTAGTTTAGATGAACACCACCGCATCGATGCACCTTTGAGCAGGAAGCCTCTGACTTCAAAATCATTATATACTTAAGGAATCTGATGAGCTAATAAACTTGTTTTTGTCACATGTCCAGTAATCTACAGTCGTGCACGTGGTCGGGTGTCTGGTGTGGATCAGAGAGAGCAAGCCCCCTTTCGTGGAAGTTCACCCCTCCGCCGAAGCTGCGATTTCAGTGTCAGCGCAGGCGATGAGATTACGGCGGCAGCTGCTGTGGGATGATGGGTAATGGCCAAGGGGCCCGTTCAAGTCAACAGCAGCCCTTCACTTTCGGGGCCCTATCTCAACCATCTCCCTCCCTGGGGAGTGTTTTGGAGAGGTGCGTTGGAGGGGAGTAAGAGTGAGAATGGATAAGTGGGAGGCATGGACAGGTCCGTGGTGAATCAAGGTCGGGGATCTGAAACTCGCGGCTCTCTAAGGACTTCTGCTTCGTGGCGTTATTTATTAAGGACTCCCCCCCCCCCCCCCCCACGTCTCGCATTCATCCACAGTGCATTATGGTGGCTCTTGTTGTGTTCGTTGCCGACCCCTGATCAAGATTCAATCAATCCCGTTTGTCCTCTCGCCTCTGAAGAAGGCCCGGTGCCTGAAACGTCAGCCTGCTCGGTATTATTCTTCTCGGAGGAGGATTTGCACGTACGCATAGGCCGCTGGCTTACACGCCTGGGCAACGTGCGTCAGCACTCCGTCGCGACCGGCCCACTCCAGCCAGGGGCGACCTCGAGTGGCAGCGGTCCACGTGGGGTCGAGGGTGGCCGCGGCCCCGGCTTGCAAGCGGTCATTCGTCGCCTGCCGCGAGTCGGGGAGCGATGTTGCCGTGAAGTTTAGCTGCAATGAGTGATTTGCGGGGGGAATCTGTGGGGTGGTTGGCCGTAGATCGCGTAAAAATAAATGCGTCGTTAAACCCGCCACCACCCGAGGCAGGCAATTAGTAAGGGTTTGTCACGTGAACAAAACGTGAGAATTAGTTACTACTTCAGCACACCGGTGTGTTGGAGAATAAACCCACAAACAACTACTTTATATTTAGGGAAAAAAAAACCTTTATTATGTATAATACCGGTCGCGAACAGCAGGGAGGAGATTGTTATTGTCTGCCAACGGTCTCCACGACGTTCAATTTATTCGTGAACTTAAGTGCTGTGAAGAAGAGTGATCGTCTGAAACGTCGCCTCATACATTCTCATGTGAAGGCCACAGTGGTGATTAACTAACGTGTAGCAGAGGCTGACGGTTCGAATCCAGCGGCCGCCTCGGTTATCACTGTAGCGTGTGCGTGTCTGTGTGTGAACCGTAGTGGTAGTGTAGCGGTTAGCGCTACGCTGCGCTATGAGCCCGGCGATCCAAGTTCGATTCCCAGCTCTCGGTCAACACCGGCGACGATTATCTGTACCGGTCCTGGGCCTCCCCTAGGTCGACTCAGCCTCAAATGAGTACCTGGTGCGGTGTGTAAACATCGCCACCGGGGAGACAAAGGCGGTCGGGCGTGGTGCTGGCCACCCACCACCTCGTGTGCCGTCCCGGCCCTCTTAGGTGGTGCTACTCGCTAACAGCGCTTGCCCCAACAGTCTGTTACAGGCCGTACGGGGGTGGGGGGTGGTCTTTGTGAACCGTGAACCCCACGCTCTCGTCTGCTTCACTAAGATCCCGTGACGTCGTTCGGCCGTTGTGTGCCGGCGTGTCACGGTCCACGTCGAAATAGTCCCCGCGAAACGACTCAGAGTGGCATCTCGCAGAAACACGCACACACACACACGCGCGCACACACACACACGCACACACACGCACACAAAGCCACCATCGCCAACTGCTGCGAAACAATTTGGCAGGACCCTCCTTGTGGCACTACGGTGGTGAGATGTTAACTCCCTCGCCTGGTATACAGGAGGTCGTAGGTTCGAGCCCGATCCTGTTGCCTGCTGTATGTTTGGAGTTTGTGTGCCTCTCGCCACGTGGTCGCGTGGATTTTTCCTCCGGTCCCTCCAGTTTTTCCCGCTACACGTTTAGAAACACGCGTTTAAGGGTATTTCGCTGATATCACTTTCCATGTGACAAGCCACTTCGTCGGGCTATCAGTTGTGGTGGCCAGGTCGCTTCTGATAAAAGAGCTGTATTACAAACTCAGTGGACCTTCACTTGTAAAATAAATAAATACAAAGTTTCATTAAGACAAAGAGTGACGAGACTGGGTGATGCCTTTATGAGTCAACCCCGCGGAATACGAGGGTCAGGTTCTTGGGAATCTGCGCGAAAATAGAAACACAAACGTCGATGCTGTTCTACGTTTGGGGAAACAGGGGGATGGGTGGGTGGTGAGGTTCCCGTGTCCGAGTGAACGTACCGCAGAAAATTAAAATGTATCATAACATGAATCCTGGGCAGTTACATCCCCATAATGTACTTAATTAAATTGTACAACAGTACAAAAATATAACACAAATAATGCAACAAAAATAGAATACGTAAACAAAGCAAAACCCATGCACACACATTTATACCGTGAATTTGGAAGTTTTATTTACCCCGACACATCAACGTGGCGGTGTCCTTGCGCGTTCAAGATACGCCACCTCGAGGTGCACACAGCAAGGCGTCTTTGCTTGTGAGTGGTACACAAGATGGCTTGAGTGCACCACACACGGACCCCACGATTCACCCACTCAGCAAGTCCCCATGATGACACTTTACCAATTCGCGAATGGTCGAGGGGGGGGCGGAAGGGCGCGAAATTTGAAATGGTATACACATTTTTTTTGTTAACCGCGAATAAATGAATTTCGCGAGGGAAAAAAAATATCCGCGAAAGAAAACGACTTACTGGATTGATAAAAGTTACGATAGCGCGTTGAGTTCGTTCTCCGTTCAAGAGTCAATGCGATGCTGCCGCCTTGTGTCGGAGTGAGGTATAGCGGCAGTGGTCCGGATTCACACTCAAAAAATTAGAGGCGCAGCCCCTGCAAATACTTTATGTTGTGGCTTGGCTCTCCAACACACCGGTGTGCTGCACTAGTGACGAATTGGCACGTTCTGTTTACGTGTTCAACCCGTACTAGTTGGCTGTTTCGGGTGGTGGCGGGTTCTAACCACACATTTATATATTTACGCGATCTACGCCAAAATAACCTTTATTATGAATATTGGTCGCGAAAGCCGAAGTGTTAAACTGCTTTATCTCGTCACTGCTGACGGATGAGGGCCTCAACTAAAAGGGAGCGCGATTGTGCCTTATCAAGAGATGTGTCAAGATCGATCTCTGTCGAGGAGGCTCGTGAAGGACATTACCGGGCGGTGCCAGGCTAGGTGCACTTTGAGGTCACCTGGGCAATTGAAAGGCAGTCGCTTGTAGAGCCCCTCGAGAAGGCATTTGGCCTCGTCGTCCATGCCAGTATGTCGTGGAAGGGATGAGAGTACCCACAATTTGCCCCACCGCACGCGGCCTGCAACATCGACCGCCTGTGGTGGACACATTTGTACCGCTGGATGGACAGAGTTGCGGCGTTAACTGCTAAGCCCTAACCTCCCTCCCCCTCCTCCTCCTATCGTGAGGGGTCGTGGGGGGCCAACGTGGAAGGGTTAGACCATCCGCCAGCAGGGGCGAGATGGAGCCGTTGCAGGGCTGCGCCTCCCCCTCTAGCACACGCGCGAAGCTGCAGATGCCGGCCGAGTCCACGAGGTGGCAGCACCTCCTCCGTAATGAACAGCAACAATTCATATGCTTAGCTCTTTCGGTAAAGTCACGTTGAAGGGAAACAATAAAATAATAAAATATATATAAACCAATATATTTTATTGTTTCCCTTCAACGTGACTTTACCGAAAGAGCTAAGAATATGAATTACTGCAGTCACGAAAGTTCTAAATCAAAATTTGAACAGCAACAAGACAAAGACCGCCCGCATAGCCTTCAACAGGCGGTTGGGGCAAGTGCCGTTAGCGAGGAGCACCGATGAAGGCCGGCACGGCGCACGAGGGGGTGGGCAGCACCACGCCCGGCCGCCTTTGTCTCCCTCGTGGCGATGTTTTACGCACCAGCTACTGAGTCGACCTCAGGGAGGGCGGCCCGGGACGGGTTGAAATCGGATTGGGGAATCGAACTCGGGTGGCCGGGTTCGTAGCGTCGCCTGTTGTATTTGATTTGTTTTCCCCACGTGAAGGCTACCCGGTGTTGTTGACACGTCACGTGTTGCGTTGTCTTCTCGTTGGCTCGCAGCAGCATCACCAAACAATTTGTTGTTATTTTTTTATTCAAATCGGTGTCAAATAGGGGCGAAGTTCACTTCAAGGTCTCTTATTCAACTTGGCCACTCGGGCGAAGAGTAGAAACAAGCCGACGGATGAATCAACAACAAAACGTCTCAAGGAGCGGAGCAATTCACTAATTAAATGTCCCCTTCCTACCCTCTCATCACTGTCCAGTGTCCCGCCCCGCCATAGCCCAGCGATTGCGACCCCTCCCCCTTGAGCACCTGGGACGCCCCTCGTCCCCACCCCCCTCGCCCCCACCCCCCTCGTCCCCCACCCCCCTCGCCCCACCCTCACTGCTTTGGCGCGTGGGACGTGAGACGTGAGACACGAGACGTGAGACACGTGACACGTGAGACACGAGACGTGAGACACGAGACGTGAGACGTGTGACACGTGACACGTGAGACGTGAGACACGAGACGTGACACGTGACACGTGAGACGTGAGACACGTGACACGTGAGACGTGAGACACGAGACGTGAGACGTGTGACACGTGAGACGTGAGACGTGACACGTGACACGTGAGACCGTCTTCCCCCTCTCCCTTCTTCCCCCCCCTTTTCCCGCCCCACCGCTTTGGCGTGTGCGGCCGTCTCCTCCACAGCCCCGCCCTTCTTCCCCCCTACCCCCCCCCCACCACCGCTTTGGCAAGTGCGACCGTGCCCCCCCCCCCCCACCGCTTTGGCACGTGGGCACGTACCCCCCCCCCCCCTTTAGCACGTGGGGCCGTCTCCTCCCCCCACCACTTCCCCACCGCTCCTCTCCGCGCAGCTGCACCGCCTGCGCACCCGCGATAGCCGAGGGGCAGCGCGCGCGCCCCCCCCCCACCCCCCGCGAGACGACGCGGCCGTTGCGAGGCCGGTAGAGACGCAGCGACCCCAGCCCGCGACAGCGGCGGCCTCATCCCTCGCTGCCATGGAGCGCCCGGGTATAGGTTCGACTCCTGCCCGTGGGGGTGTCCCCGGTAAGTCGGCACACACACGCACACACACGCGCGCACGTGCACGCACGTACCACAATAAACACAAACGTTGCTCGTTCTAAACGCGCTTCTTACGTATCCCATCAGTGGCGCGCGCGGCCTTCTGGGGTCGCTAACTTATCAGCAGCGTTTGTTTCAAGACAAGGAGAAGACTCTGGACAGGTCTCGTCACGCAGTGTCTCATCAGCAGGCTCTGGCTTGCTTGACTCCCTGATTTAATGGCCATCGAGGCGGTGTTCATGGCATATTTACAACCTTGAGCCAGCGGTGGGAAATTCCACATTCCTATGGCGGTTGATGTGTTTATCCAAATAGACAACCAGTTGGTCTGCCCCAGAAGTGCGGTAACTATTTTATCGACACCGGAGAGATGATGGGGCGAGTCAACTCCTCTCAACCGGGATGCGAACTCTCGACCCTGTATGTTGAACTTTTCTTGCACCGTACATAGCCAACTGGTCTTCATCCGCTGAGCCACCCGGCTGGACGCGGCACTCAAGGGGAAACTGATATCGCGGTAATCGTCATATCGCGATATTTCATATCGTGAAAAATGCTATCGCGGCAACCTTCTTCCCATGATGTTTTCCATTTTTTTGTACATCAGAGGTGGCAACCCAACATACAGGACGGATTCAAGCCCCCGTCCTCCCTCTGGTCGTCACTGCTCTCTTCTGCTGCTCCTACTGCCTCCTCGTGTTCACTGGACACGCAGTTGCGGAGTTTCCTTACAAGAACGAGTTTGTTCGAGACGAAGGCGAGAGTTGACACACTTGACATCGTGGATATGAGTTCGTATGCACACCACGGCTAACACGAGTGGCGAGTGGGGTTGCCACCCGTCCCGTTTTTTCCCACGATCGTACTCTTGTTGAGGAGGCAATTGTTTACTGTTTTGAGAGATTTCACGGGACATTAACAAATTCCAATAGTTGTATCAATTGCTCAATTATAACAACAACGTACCACTTAAGACCGTGCATTCACATGCAGTAGTCCTCCCCTCTCCTTGGTATTGTGAGATTCTCCCCTCCCATGATATGTCCCGTTTTTATATCAGAGGTGGCAACCCGAGTGGTGAGTGACATCTGATCCAGGCCTGGATTAACCACCCACGCAGGCTGGCTCCTCCTGCACACCATGAGTAGCCAATGTTAACTCGGGACTTAGGAGAAACATAATCGTAGGTGGAACACACGGCGTTGCTACGATGTCGCAGTCTGCTTCAGCTTCTTCTTGTTGCCGTACGTCTGCTGATGCCGACGTAGAGAGACAAGGACTGCAATTTCACATTCGGGCGGTCGAGCCCAGATAAGCGCGTCAGGAGTAGCGGAGCTTTTGCGAATCGTCGCCGCGATGTCTCCTTCGGCATCGGTGTGGTCGTGACACGATTCTGGTAACTCCCCCACCACCACCCCCACCACCACCCCCACCACTCCTCGCAAGGTGCCGGTGGGACGCCGCCGCCGCCGCTCCGGCTGAGCGCCTGGGGCCCGTGGCAGTGCCACTGCGAGGCGAGCTCCCAGGCGCGGTGGCGCCGCGTGCTCTGGACCCAGGGCACGCGGCCCGTGCGCCCCCCGCAGCTGGTGCAGGTGGAGGCGTGCAACCTGCACGCCTGCCCGCGCTGCACGGCGCGAGACTGCCGCCTGCTGCCGGACAACCGCGCCGAGGGGTTCTGAGCTCCCCCCCCCACTCATTCCCCCCCACCCCTCATCCCTCCACCCCTCTACCCCCCAACCCTGATCCCACCCCTCCCCCCCACCCCTCCCCCCACCCCTCCTCCCCCCAACCCTGATCCCACCCTCCCCCCCCGCCCCTTCTCCCCACCCCTCCTCCCCCCCGAACTCTCTCCTATCCCCACCCCTCGTCCCCCCAACCCTCTCCTGCCCCCCCCCACCCTCTCCTGCCCCTACCCCCCCCCCCCACCCTCTCCTGCCCCCACCCCTCCTCCTCCCCCCACCCCTCCTCCCCCCAACCCTCTCCTGCCCCCACCCCTCCTCCCCCCAACCCTCTCTTGCCCCCACCCCTCCTCCTCCCCCCAACCCTCTCCTCCCCCCCACCCCTCCTCCCCCCCCCCACCCTCTCCTGCCCCCACCCCTCCTCCTCCCCCCACCCCTCCTCCTCCCCCCCACCCCTCCTCCCCCAACCCTCTCCTGCCCCCACCCCTCCTCCCCCCCCCACCCTCTCCTGCCCCCACCCCTCCTCCCCCCCCCCACCCTCTCCTGCCCCCACCCCTCCTCCCCCCCCACCCTCTCCTGCCCCCACCCCTCCTCCTCCCCCCAACCCTCTCCTGCCCCCACCCCTCCTCCCCCCCCAACCCTCTCCTGCCCCCACCCCTCCTCCCCCCCCCCACCCTCTCCTGCCCCCACCCCTCCTCCTCCCCCCAACCCTCTCCTGCCCCCACCCCTCCTCCCCCCCACCCTCTCCTCCCCCCACCCCTCCTCCCCCCCCACCCTCTCCTCCCCCCACCCCTCCTGCCCCCACCCCTCCTCCCCCCCACCCCTCCTCCCCCCACCCCTCCTCCCCCCCCCACCCTCTCCTGCCCCCACCCCTCCTCCCCCCACCCCTCCTCCCCCACCCCTCCTCCCCCCCCCAACCCTCTCCTCCCCCACACCCCTCCTCCCCCCCCACCCCTCTTTTGTCCCCACCCCTCCTCCCCCCAACCCTCTCCTGCCCCCACCCCTCCCCCCAACCCTCTCATCCCCCCCACCCCTCCTCCCCCCACCCCTCCTCCCCCCAACCCTCTCCTGCCCCCACCCCTCCTCCCCCCCACCCCTCCTCCCCCCACCCCTCCTCCCCCCCACCCTCTCCTGCCCCCACCCCTCCTCCCCCCACCCCTCTCCTGCCCCCACCCCTCCTCTCCCGCCCCCCGCTGTGTGGTGCCCTATCCTGCCAACCAAATATGAAAATGTAATTTAAAATACAATATTATTCACAACAGAAGTTGTGGGTTAGATCGCGCAAATATAAACGTGTCGTCAAAACTGCCACCACCCGACACAGCCAATTAATGAAGTTTGTCACGTAAACAAACCTGTCACTCCGTTAGCAGTACAGCACTAACCGGTGCGTTAGAGAGTAAACCCACAGTCTGGCTGTCGCCTGATAATGCTAGCTGTAATTACTGGCGAAACGTCGAACTCAAGTGGTAAACGTTGTGGGTTTACGTGACAAACCTTACTAATTGGCTGTGTCGGGTGGCGGCGGGTTTCACGACAAATTTATATTTACACGATCTAACCAAAAAAACCTCTTATGTACGATTTAAAATATTAAAGCTCGGACACGTGTGTATGTTGAATTTGTCTCGCACCATCCGTAGCCGACCGTGATCATCGGGGGGGGGAGGGAGGTGTGTGGGTGTGGGGGGGTGTTTAGTGGGGGGGGGGTGTGAGTGGGGGAGTGTTTAGTGGGGGGGGGGGGGGTGTGAGTGGGGGGTGTTTAGTGGGGGGGGGGGTGTGAGTGGGGGGTGTGAGTGGGGGGGTGTGAGTGGGGGTGTGTGAGTGGGGGGTGTGTGAGTGGGGGGGGGTGTGAGTGGGGGGGTGTGTGAGTGGGGGGGTGTGTGAGTGGGGGGGGGGTGTGAGTGGGGGGTGTGTGAGTGGGGGGGTGAGTGGGGGGGTGTGAGTGGGGGGGGTGTGAGTGGGGGGGGGTGAGTGGGGGGGTGTGTGAGTGGGGGGGTGTGAGTGGGGGGGTGTGAGTGGGGGGGGGTGTGAGTGGGGGGGTGTGAGTGGGGGGGGTGTGAGGTGGGGGGTGTGTGAGTGGGGGGGTGTGTGAGTGGGGGGGGGGTGTGAGTGGGGGGGTGTGTGAGTGGGGGGGGTGAGTGGGGGGGTGTGTGAGTGGGGGGGGTGAGTGGGGGGGGGGGTGAGTGGGGGGTGTGTGATGGGGGGTGAGTGAGCGGGGTGTGAGTGGGGGGGGGGGTGTGAGTGGGGGGGTGTGAGTGGGGGGGGGTGTGAGTGGGGGGGGTGTGAGTGGGGGGGTGTGAGTGGGGGTGTGTGAGTGGGGGGGGGTGAGTGGGGGGGAGTGTGTGAGTGGGGGGGGGTGAGTGGGGGGGTGTGTGAGTGGGGGGGTGTGAGTGGGGGTGTGAGTGGGGGGGGGTGTGAGTGGGGGGGTGTGAGTGGGGGGGGGTGTGAGTGGGGGGGGGTGAGTGGGGGGTGTGAGTGGGGGGGGGGTGTGTGAGTGGGGGGGGGTGTGAGTGGGGGGGGTGTGAGTGGGGGGGGGGTGAGTGGGGGTGTGAGTGGGGGGGGGGGGTGTGAGTGGGGGGGGGGTGTGTGAGTGGGGGGGGGTGTGAGTGGGGGGTGTGTGAGTGGGGGGTGAGTGGGGGGGTGTGAGTGGGTGAGGGGGGTGAGTGGGGGGGTGTGAGTGGGGGGGTGAGTGGGGGGGGTGTGAGTGGGGGGGTGAGTGGGGGGGTGTGAGTGGGGGGGGGTGTGAGTGGGGGGGGGGTGAGTGGGGGGTGTGAGTGGGGGGTGTGTGAGTGGGGGGGTGTGAGTGGGGGGGGGGGTGAGTGGGGGGGTGTGAGTGGGGGGGGGGTGTGAGTGGGGGGGTGTGTGAGTGGGGGGGTGTGAGTGGGGGGTGTGTGAGTGGGGGGGTGTAGAGGGGGGGGGGGAGTGGGGGGGGGGTGAGTGGGGGGGGAGTGGGGGGTGTGAGTGGGGGGGTGAGTGAGTGGGGGAGGGTGGTGGGGGTGTGAGTGGGGGGTGTGTGAGTGGGGGGGTGTGTGAGTGGGGGGTGTGAGTGGGGTGTGTGAGTGGGGTGTGTGAGTGGGGTGTGTGAGTGGGGGGTTCTGTATAGTTACGATCTCACGTGCGAATGAATGACGTGGCCACGAGCCCGATAGCGACTCACGTCGACAGCAGTCGACAAGACCAACGGTGGTTGTTGCTATTGTCACAGAGCCGCAGGTAAATAGGAATAGATAAGGCTCGTGGTGATTAGCGCTGCCACCGAGGGCGTGCATCGACAGGGATAGCGACGGCAGCAGCAGCAGCAGCAGCGACCTGGTTACCCGGTAGCACAGCGATGAGGCCATCAGCAGAGAGGATGGCGACTACGCACGGGGCTATTAATGCGCGACCGGCTCAACGCTACACAAAGTTCCCGCGACACGTTCGTCAGTAACACCGCGCGTGTGTTAGTATGTGTATGTATGTGTATATGTATGTATATGTATGTATGTGTGTATGTATGTGTGTATGTATGTGTGTGTGTATGTGTATGTATGTGTATGTATGTGTATGTATGTGTGTGTGTATGTGTGTGTATGTGTGTATAGGAGTGTGGGGAGCGGTAGTGTAGCGGTTAGCGCCATGCTGCGCTATGAACCCGACCACCCGGGTTCGATTCCCGCTCACGGCCAACACCAGTAACAAATATCTGAACGGGTCCTGGGCCTCCCCAGGTCGACTCAGCCTCAAATGAGTACCTGGTGCGGTGTGTAAACATCGCCACTAGGGAGACAAAGGCGGCCGAGCGTGGTGCTGGCCACCCACCCCCTTTGTATGCCGTGCCGGCCTTCATAGGTGCTCGCTAACAGCACTTTCCCCAAGAGTGTGTTCAGGCGATAGGGGGGATCTTTGTCTTCGGTTTTAAAAGTAAAAACATAAATATAGCATCGGCGGCGATGTTTCGTGTGATGGCCCTACTTCAGAGCACAGCTCTAACGGAGGCCCATCTCCCTTCACGAGTCCCTCGGCGCGAGTGAACAACACAGCGGCGGGTTGAGACGGCAAACCCGCATCACGCGATCGCAGCGACACCGCTCGCTCGTACGCGTGGCGACTTCAATTGGTTTGCCTCTGCCGGCTGGTGGGAGGGCATTTTGACACGGACGTGGTCCCACATCATAACGTGGCTTTGGAAAAAGAGAGACGACAGAAGGGGGAAGGAGGGGGTATCTGGTGAGATTCGATGAAGTCGGCGAATTCAGGGCGACTTGTTCGGCTGTCGCTGACTGCCACCACCACCACCATGACTATCACCACCGCCGTCAATGTCACCGCCACCACCGCCGTCACGTGGCGAACGCGGGCACCCGCCGCTCTCTGCCGCCGTCGGGGGCGTCGCCCGTGGTGCCGTGCGTGCCACCGCTGACGGACGGCACGGCGGCCCGCACGGCCCTCCTCCTCCTCCTCCTCCGGTGGCGGCGCAGCAGCGCTCCGGCGACCTCCGCGCGCAGCTCGGCGGAGCGCAGGCCGTAGACGAGCGCGTTCACCGCGGGCACGCCGCACGCGTTCGCCACCTGCAGCACCGTCTTGGCCGCGACGATGCCGCGCAGCGTCGGGGGGAGCTCCTCGTCCGCCGTGTGGCTCAGCCGCTCGGGCGCCTGGAACTCGGCCACCTCGAGGAGGAAGATGGCCATGCCCACGGCGTAGGAGACGGAGAGCAGCGTGCCGTGCGTGAAGCACGTGTGCAGCGCCTTGCGGCGCGACGGCACCGGCCTCGACCGCTCGCCGGCTCCGGCCATCGACGCCCGCATCACCTACAAATAACAATAATAATAATAATTCTAGATTTGAAGCTTTCGTGAATGCAAGGATCCACACTCTTTGGTTCTATTCGGACGCGACCTGGGCTTGCTGTCTTCACTCCAACGCTGTCCTCTGGACAGTCCAGTCCCTTCACCTGATGAAGGCCACTTGTGTTGTGGCCGAAACGTCGTGATTTTTTTTGTTATTTTATTTTTACCTACGTGACTTTACCGAATAGAACCAAAGAATAATAATGAGAAGTAAGAATCTCAACCTGTCTAACTATATAGCTGTTTTTTTATTAACTCGGTAAGGCCCACTTTGAGCTGTGTGGATTTTATTTTTTCATAAGCGACCTGGCCATCATTAATAATAGCCCAACGAAGTGGCTAATCATCACGTGGAAATGTATAGCAGCCACATACTCTAAACGCGTGATGTTGGTTCTAAATGTGGAGCGAAAACCGGAGGACCTGGAGAAAAAAATCCACGCGACCACGTGGAGGGAGCCACGCAAACTCCAAATATACAGCAGGCGTCAGGGATGGGATCGACCCCACGACCTGCTGCATACCAGGCGAGATAGTTAACATCTCGCCACCGTGACGCCCCTAGTTGTAACTCGCCGTCACGCAGTATTCACTCGGTCTCGACAAGAGAGAGGGAGAGGGAGGAACCACAGCAGCAGCAGCAGCCACGCGTTGAGGAGCCGGCGCTCCGAACGATTTGCCCAACAGAAGCACAGAGAACAAAGCAAGCAACAGAAATAATGAGAATCCCTTGGTGGAACGGCTCACTGTGGAGCCGTTCCACAACGACGATTCTGCACCACTCGCCAGCGAAATACATCCCAGTGGGTGGGGGGGGGGGCGATAATCATCGTGTCGGGTTCACGGGCCCGGTGAGGGGTCGACCCGCAAACGGCGTTGGCCGCTAGCACACACACACACACTCGCACACACACTCACACACACACACTCGCACACACACACACACTCGCACACACACTCGCGCACACACACTCGCACACACACTCGCACACACACACACACTCGCACACACACTCGCACACACACACTCACTCGCACACACACACACTCGCACACACACTCGCGCACACACACTCGCACACACACACACTCGCACACACACACACACTCGCACACACACTCGCACACACACAGTCGCACACACACACACACACTCGCACACACACTCACACACTCGCACACACACACACACACTCGCACACACACTCGCGCACACACACTCGCACACACACACACTCGCACACACACACTCACTCGCACACACACACACTCGCACACACACACTCGCACACACACTCGCACACACACACTCGCACACACACTCGCACACACACACTCGCACACACACTCACACACACTCGCACACACACGCACACACACTCGCACACACACACTCGCACACACACGCACACACACGCTGGCACAAACACACACACTCGCACACACACACACACACGCTCGCATACACACACTCACACACGCTCACGCACACGCACGGCAGCGAGGAAGGCAGCGCCCGAGTGACGCGACCGAGCGTCGGCCTTGCCCAGACCACCAGCTCACGTGGGAGCCCTTGGGGCTGGGGGTGCCCGCGTCACCTTGGCGTAGGTGAAGGTGCTGAGCAGCAGGAAGGCGGTGGACATGACGCCGGTGAAGGCCGAATCGAAGGCGACGTCCGAGGACGAGCTGTGGCACGAGGCGACGGCCAGTGACATGTGGTCGCACATGAGGCCCGGCAGGCGCGGGGGTCGGGGGGGCCGCGTGGCGGGGGCCCCCTCGGAGCCGCCGGGGGGCGGGCAGGCGCGCAGGTGCAGGGAGGCCCCCAGGAAGGAGGCGGCGACGGCGAGGGAGGCCGCCCAGCCCACCGCCAGCGCCACGCAGGTGCCGCGGCCGCCGTGCGTGCAGCGGAGGTAGTGGAACGGGTGGCAGATGGCCAGGTACCTGGGCGAGGTGCGCCGCGGAGGGGAGGGGCGGGGGGGTCGTGGCGGCGGTGGCACCGCGTCGAGCTTACGGCGAAATGTCCGACGTTTCGCTTCACGTGCCGAGAGCTTCGTCGGGAATGGAGCCGTGACTCCCAGATGGGGGAGAGACCGCCCCCACCTCCTCATCCATCCAACCAAACTACCCCCCCCTCCACCCACCGACTCACCCGCCCGCTCACCCCCCCACCCCTCCACCCACCGACTCACCCGCCCGCTCACCCCCCCACCCCTCCACCCACCGACTCACCCGCCCGCTCACCCCCCCACCCCTCCACCCACCGACTCACCCGCCCGCTCACCCCCCCCCCACCCCTCCACCCACCGACTCACCCGCCCGCTCACCCCCCCCCACCCCTCCACCCACCGACTCACCCGCCCGCTCACCCCCCCACCCCTCCACCCACCGACTCACCCGCCCGCTCACCCCCCCACCCCTCCACCCACCGACTCACCCGCCCGCTCACCCCCCCACCCCTCCACCCACCGACTCACCCGCCCGCTCACCCCCCCACCCCTCCACCCACCGACTCACCCGCCCGCTCACCCCCCCACCCCTCCACCCACCGACTCACCCGCCCGCTCACCCCCCCCCACCCCTCCACCCACCGACTCACCCGCCCGCTCACCCCCCCCCACCCCTCCACCCACCGACTCACCCGCCCGCTCACCCCCCCACCCCTCCACCCACCGACTCACCCGCCCGCTCACCCCCCCACCCCTCCACCCACCGACTCACCCGCCCGCTCACCCCCCCACCCCTCCACCCACCGACTCACCCGCCCGCTCACCGAGCCACGCACGCACTCACCTGTCGAGCAGCATGCTGGTGACGGAGGCGAACCCGGCGCTGGACGTGAACGAGAAGAAGAAGAGCTGAGCGCGGCACGCGGACAGCGACAGTGGCACCGCGGCGGCCCCGGGCAGCCCCGGGCGAGCGAACAGGAGGAGCGCGAGCCCCGCGTGGGCGCGCAGGAGGTCCGCGAGCGCCAGGCTGGCCATGAAGCAGAACATCGCCTTGCGGCGGAGCGCCGGCAGGCAGGAGATGGCCGCCACCAGCGCTGCGTCCAAAGCGCAGCCGACGACGTAGAGCGCCACGGCAAGGCCCTGCACCAGTGGGGCGGCCTCGCCCAGCCCGAGGGCCGGGTGGTAGGAGAGGAGCTGCGGTGGCTCGATACCGTTGTCGTCGTCATCCGGCGGCGGCGGCGGCGGCGCCAGCGACGCGTTGGGCGACGCGCGACTCATCTCGCGGTGCCCGCACGGATGCCCCCGTGGGCTTCCGCGCGCCGTGCGCGGTTTGCTGTGGGCGGCGGAAGAGTTGGAAATTGAAGCGGGCATCTTCATCGCGACCGCCGCTAGCATCATTGCGACCGTCATCGGTATCACCATCTTCTCAACTTCGGCTGCCCCAATACAACCACGCGTTCCGCCAGAGCACGCGTGGATGTATTGGGGTAGCTGAGTGGAGTAGTGCACTCGTTCCCCCAGAGTAACCACCCAGGCACTCCATCACATACCTCGCCACCAACACGACCGCCCGCGCCCTCTGGGCAACACAAAGCTCCCCACCCACCACCCAGCACCACCACCCACCACCGTAGTCTTAAGCGGACTGTTGGGGCTGTCGGCACCACGCCACAGCCGGGTTCGCTTAACAACGCCGCGCTAAAGCTGGCTGAGTCGAGTCTGAGTCGACCCCGGGGGTGGGGAGGGAGATCCCAGGAGAGGTTCGGAGAACAATAATAATAAAATAATAATCGTCGCCGTCGGTGGCCGTGAGCGGGACTCAAACTTGGGTGGCCGTGCCCGTGTCTCGTCACGAGACGTAAACACGAGAGAGCGCTCACGCGGACGCGATCCCGACGCTCCCACGCGTTCATCATCATCACAATCAGCCGTGGTTTAGAGACGCGAGCCAGAGCGGTGAGATTGAGGCCACGCAACCCGACACTGCGGGCAGTCCAGTAAAGCCATCGGGATACAGAGAGATATACTCATAGAGATACAGAGAGATACATAGACATACATAGAGACAGAGAGATATAGTCATAGAGATACAGAGAGATACATAGAGATACATGGAGACAGAGACATACATAGAGACACAGAGAGAGATACTCATAGAGATACAGAGAGATACATAGAGACACAGAGAGATATACTCATAGAGATACAGAGAGATACATAGAGACACAGAGAGACACAGAGAGATGATCATAGAGATACACAGAGATACAGAGAGATATACTCATAGAGATACAGAGAGATACATAGAGACACAGAGACATACATAGAGACAGATAGATATACTCATAGAGACACAGAGAGATACATAGAGACACAGAGAGACACAGAGAGATGATCATAGAGATACATAGAGACACAGAGAGATATACTCATAGAGATACATAGAGACACAGAGAGATAAACTCATAGAGATACAGAAAGATGCATAGAGACACAGAGAGATATACTCATGGAGATACAGAGAAATACATAGAGATACATAGAGACACAGATACATATATAGAGACACAGAGAGATACTCATAAAGACACAGAGAGATACATAGAGACATAGAGAGACACAGAGAGATGATCATAGAGATACATAGAGACACAGAGAGAGATACTCATAGAGATACATAGAGATACATAGAGACACAGAGAGATATACTCATAGAGATACAGAGAGATACATAGAGACACAGACAGAGATACTCATAGAGATACATAGAGATACATAGAGACATAGAGACATACATAGAGACACAGAGAGATACTCATAGAGATAATAGAGATACAGAGAGATACTCATTGAGATACATAGAGACACAGAGCGATACATAGAGACACATCGAGATACATAGAGATACTCAGAGACACAGAGATATACATAGAGACACAGAAACATACATAGAGACACAGAGCGATACATAGATATACTCATAGAGATACATAGAGACACATATAGATGCATAGAGACACATAGAGATACATAGAGATGATCATAGAGACACAGAGAGATACATAGAGACACAGAGATACATAGATATACTCATAGAGATACATAGAGACACATAGAGATACATAGAGACACAGAAACATACATAGAGACACAGAGCGATACATAGAGACACAGAGAGATACATAGAGATGCTCAGAGATACATAGAGACACAGAGAGATACATAGAGACACAGAGAGACACATAGAGACACAGAGAGATACATAGGGACACAGAGAGATACATAGAGATGCTCATAGAGATACACAGATATACATAGAGACACAGATAGATACATAGAGGCACAGAGAGACACATAGAGACACAGATATACATAGAGATGCTCATAGAGATACATAGAGACACATATAGATACATAGAGACAGAGAGAGATACATAGAGATGCTCAGAGATACATAGAGACACCGAGAGATACAGAGACACAGAGCGATACATAGAGACACATAGAGATACATAGAGACACAGGGAGATACATAGAGATACTCATAGAGATACATTAAAGACGAGGCACAGTAGTGCGACTGTGGCCATGCAACCCACACTACGGACCGTGCAGTGAACCCACCGTGGTCTGCGCTCCTTCAACGCAGGAGGAGGAACAGCGACACGACACGAACTCTCACTCTGTCTCTCTGTCTCTCTCTGTCTCTCTCTCTCTCTGTCTCTCTCTCTGTCTCTTTCTGTCTTTCTGTCTCTCTCTGTCTCTCTCTGTCTCTCTCTCTGTCTTTCTGTATCTCTCTGTCTCTCTGTCTCTCTCTGTCTCTCTCTCTGTCTCTTTCTGTCTTTCTGTCTCTTTGTCTCTCTCTGTCTCTCTGTCTCTCTCTGTCTTTCTGTCTCTCTCTGTCTCTCTGTCTCTCTCTGTCTCTCTGTCTCTCTCTGTCTCTCTGTCTCTCTGTCTCTCGCTCTGTCTCTCGCTGTCTCTCTCTGTCTTTCTGTCTCTCTCTGTCTCTCTGTCTCTCTCTGTCTCTCTCTGTCTCTCTCTCTGTCTCTCTGTGTCTTTCTGTCTCTCTCTCTCTGTCTCTCTCTGTCTCTCTGTCCCTCTCTGTCTTTCTGTCTCTCTCTGTCTCTCTCTGTCTTTCTGTCTCTCTCAGTCTATCTCTGTCTTTCTGTCTCTCTCTGTCTCTCTCTCTCTCTGTCTCTCTGCCCGAAGCCCTCTTGTCGTGGCCAGCAACAGCAGCACCAGACCTCGACATTAGCATTTAGCTCCTGAACATCTTGACACTGCCATCATACGCAAGAATGTAATCAGCCGTGGTCAATCCACTGCTGGATGAAGGCTTCCCCGCGGCGCCTCCGGAGCCACCGCGATCCTGGCACGGGGAAGATCCGCACGAGTCTCTGATTTCATGGCTCCATCTCCCCGGCCGGACACGACATCCTCTCGTACGACCCCAAAAAACATTCCTCGATCGATTCGCACCTCCGATTGGCAGGGTTGGCAACGTACGGCGCGAAAGAATTTCGACATGCATGCATACGAACTCGCTCCGACGGCGCCTTTCTCAAAGCCAGGGGGCCCCGTGGACTTAGAGTGATCCTCTTAGAAAGGAATAGAGGCCCTCATCCAGCAGTGGAGCGACCGATCCGACGCCGGCACGAGGCAGCACGCACCCTGGGGGTTAGGGGTCAATCCGCACCTCGGTCACTGCCGCACTCTTCTCGATGCGCTGCGACAAATCCCACGGCCGAGGGCCCCGGCGCCCGTGGTCGAGTGCCCCCCCCCCCCCCCCAACGCGGGTCGTCACTCGCAGGGCGCGCCGAGCGGAACGCCGCCGTCGTCTGCGAGTCCCGGGGTCTGGGAGCTTCAGCGGGCGACTCGGAGGCGGCGGCTGCGCTCGTAGCCCCAGCGGGGGGGTCACGGGATAACGAATGGGAGCTCGCGAAGTGGAGGGAGGGAGGGAGGATGGGAGGCGAGAGAGGGAGAGGGACACGCGTCTGCTGACCCAGCCCCAGTGAAGGATGTGGGACAGTATGGTGGTGGTGATGATGATGGTCGTGGTGATGATGATGGTGGTGGTGATGATGATGATGATAGTGATAATGATGGCGGTGATGATGATGGTGGTGGTGATGATGATGGTGATGATGATGGTGGTGATCGTAATGATGATGATGATGGTGGTGATGATCGTAGTGATGATGATGATGGTGGTGATGATGATGGTGGTGATCGTAGTGATGATGATGGCGATGAGATGCTCAGCCATGGCCATTCCACTGCTGGATGATGGCCTCACCCCACACCCCCCTCCCACCTCAAGCCGTCAGTATTTATTGACGCTTCGTGACGTCTTGTTTAAA
The DNA here is from genome assembly GCF_048934315.1 of Petromyzon marinus. NCBI lineage: Eukaryota > Metazoa > Chordata > Hyperoartia > Petromyzontiformes > Petromyzontidae > Petromyzon > Petromyzon marinus. Next base: position 1,806,577 of record NC_133694.1, read on the forward strand.
TATTCTCTACTTTGCACCCCTGTCGTGTTTTTGGACTGTTTGTTGTTGTAACTTGCTGACCCGCCCCGACTTGGACGTCTGTGAAAAAAGAGCTTCACAGCTCATCGGATTCCCTCCAGTCTAATTAAAGATTCGGATTGTGACCTCTCACGCGTCTTGCGATACACTCAACCGCACGAACACACGCATTCTATTATTATTAGTATTACTATGCCGGTAGGAGGAAGCCACTGGAGCTACGCACTTTTAAAACTAGATGGACAAACTCATTTCTTTAGAACTGATTTTTGTGTTTCGTTTGTTTGTCCTCGCCCCCAACCTCTCATGAGAACGGTTGGCTAAGTACGGTGCGAAAAAAGTTCAACGTACATACATACACACATAGACTCGCACGAAGATCCATGGACTCACACAGAGACCCATAGACTCACACAGAGACCCATAGACTCACACAGAGACCCATAGACTCACACAGAGACCCATAGACTCACACAGAGACCCACCGTTTGCCGTCCTTCCCCCGCACCTCCGATTTGCACGGTTGGCTACGTACGGTGCGAAAGAAATTCGACGTAAGTGCGTAGACCAGCTGATTGTCATAGCTCCATCTCCTCGACGGACGTCCCCTCCTCACGAGTTCCCCGTTCCAAGACTTCTGACCACGCCGAGCCCTGCCCACTCCCCCACTCACCTCTTTATAATAATTTAAATTATGCCATTAAACCCTTGCAAGCGTTCCCCCAATCCGTGTGTGTCTCTCTCTCTGTCACGCACTGTAACTTACCAGGATGCACGTCTCTACCCATTTTCGGTGGTTGGATGTTTTTTTGTTGTTTGTCGTTCCGTTTTTCTCTGCGTGGCGATCGGCGGCGGGGGCGGCGGCACCGGGAATTTTGCAATCCACAAACGTCGCCCGGTCAGACCCCCGAGCCCAACTCGCGACTGCGCCCGTTGAAATAGTCGGGGGGGGGGGGTGGGGGGGGGCGACACGCTGAGGTCCTCCCACGCACCCCTCCAAACACGCCCAAGTATTATTGTGGCCGGCCTAAGGCACTACCACGAGAGGACAAGCTACGCCTATCCATAATAACCCCATATTATTGTGCGATATCTTATTATCATTCCGTGAACAGATTTGTAGATATATATAAGAATGTGTATTAGTTATAATTCCTGGAGCAGCGTTCCAGACTCTTCGGACAAATCAAATCAAGCCCTGGGGACCCAGCAGAGTCGATCGTGCGGTGGGGTCGAATGTGGGTACGCGCTGCCTCTTACTTGCAAGTCTCCTGTCGTTGAGCGCGGTTGAGTCGACCAAACACCCGCCTCGAGCTCCCCTTCTCGCAGAGGCTCCTTCCGCCAGCAGTTGACGCGAGCCGAGCAATTGCAGGGCTGCGCCTGTCTATCACGACGATGACGATGCTGCTGCTGGTCTTGGAGGAGAGTTCGGCGCAGCGGAACAAAATCGTAAAATCTTACAACCTCCCAGCTTAGAAGACGCACGCACGCGGTGATGATGATAATGATGATGATGGTGGTGGTAAATCCTGGGTGTATGTTTTGCCCCCACCCAGACAAATACACAACACGTTCTGCCTCTGGACGTGCGCGAAACGCGGCACTGGAATTGACGTCGAAGGTGGGGGAAAGCCCCCTGCCCATCGCAGCCCCTAACCGAGTGGGGGATCCGATAGCACCCCACGTGTTTACAAGCGCGTCCGTCACGGTCGGGTAACAATCGCAACCCCGCACGTCCATCACAGATGGGAAGTTTGGCTCAGCGGGAACTCGGAAATTGCGCGGTTCTCTTGCGCATTCCGCTCGCCTCCTGTAGATGCCCCCCGCCCCCCTACGCGCCCGTGAGCCGTTCTCTCCGTGGGCACTGTGGCGTAACGAGCGTGGGGCAGGCGAGGGGGTGCCCCCCCCCCACTGCTCCCTCCCTCACTGGTGGCCAAAGCTACGAGTTTCCCCCCCCCCTTGACAACCACCATGAGATGTGTTGTCAACAACGGTGTCAAACAACACAACATTGTTTTGCGACGACGGAGCGCCCCTACACGATGACTAGGAGATGTTAATTACCTCTCGCGGTATACAGGAGGTCGCGGGTTCGATCCCGGCCCTGACGCCTGCTGTATGTTTGGAGTTTGCGTGTCTCTCTCTCATCATCATTACGGTGGCTAGGAGATGTTAACTACCTCTCCCGGTATACAGGAGGTCGCGGGTTCGATCCCGGCCCTGACGCCTGCTGCATGTGTGGAGTTTGCGTGTCTCTCTCCCCGTGATCGCGTGGACTGTCCTCCGGACCCTCCCGTTGTCCCCCTTCCATGTTTAGAATCATGCCTTTAGATTATTTGACTGCCTTACCTGGAAAGATAAAAAAAAATAGTTTAGTGTAGTTTTAATGTTCGAGACCGTGCGCGTGACGATGTGATTAGGCAAGAGGAGCTGCGATCTCTAACAGCCTCGAGGTGCGACCGTGCGAGACAAATCAAATATCGGTGCCCCACACCTCACCGATTGCCGCACCCCCTGAGCTGACAACGTCGTTACTACGTCACCGACAACGTCGTTTCTACGTCACTGACGACGTCGTTAATACGTCACCGACAGCGTCGTTACTATGTCACTGACGACGTCATTACTACGCCACTGACGACGTCGTTACTACGCCACTGACGACGTCATTACTACGCCACCGACAACGTCGTTACTACGCCACCGACGACGTCGTTACTACGCCACTGACGACGTCGTTACTACGTCACTGACGACGTCGTTATTACGTCACTGACGACACCGTTACTACGTCACCTACAACGTCGTTAATACACCACTGACGACGTCGTTACTACGCCACTGACGACGTCGTTAATACGTCACTGACGACGTCGTTACTACGTCACCTACAACGTCGTTACTACGCCACTGACGACGTCGTTACTACGCCACTGACGACGTCGTTACTACGTCACTGACGACACCGTTACTACGTCACCGACAACGTTACTACGTCACTGACGACACCGTTACTACGTCACCTACAACGTCGTTACTACGTCACTGACGACGTCGTTACTACGCCACTAACGACGTCGTTACTACGCCACTGACGACGTCGTTACTACGCCACTGACGACCTCGTTACTACGTCACTGACGACACCGTTACTACGTCACCGACAACGTCGTTACTACGTCACTGCATGCATCGATAGATAAGTGAAGTCAAATTGCATTCGGCCCGTGTCTCTGCAGAAATGCACCGCCGATGCTTGAAGGAGGCGCCCACACTGCCAGCTGATTAGCGGTTCTGGTGCGACACGTGGGTCAATATTGCCGTGCTTTGTCAATACACGTACCTACGAGGGCATATGTACATATAACAAAGGCAAAGATCCCCCATAGAGCCTGCGCAGACTCTTGGGGCAAGTGCTGTTAGCGAGCACCGCCACGGCACACGAGGGGGTGGGGGGTACGGGGGGGTGGTCAGAACCAACGCCCGGCCGCCTTTGTCTCCCCAGTTGTAGCGAACTTTTACACACCGCACCAGGTACTAAATTTTAGGCTGAGTCGACAAGGGAGGCCCAGTACCGGTTCAGAAAATCGTCACTGGTGCTGGTGGCCGTGAGCGGAAATCGTAATCGGGTCGCCGGGTTCGTAGCGCAGCGCGCTAACTGCTGCACTACCGCTCCCCCCATATACTTATAAGAATATACAAACATACACACCTACACTAATTTAAACTAAACTTTTACTATTTTGTTAATTTTACCAGATAAGGGCCGCTGAGCTATATAGCTTTTTTTCAGAAGCGGCCTGGCCACAATTGACAACTCAACGATGCATTTCCACGTGGCTTTTTCACGTGGAACTGTACAGCAGCCAAATACGAAATGTGGCGGGGGAAACCGGAGGACCCTGAGAATAATCCACGCGACAACGGAGAGAGAGAGACACGCAACCTCCAAATATACAGCAGGCGTCAGGGTCTGGATCGAACCCACGACCTCCTGTATACCAGGCGAGGTAGCTAACATCTCCCAGCCACCGTGATGATGATGAGAGAGAGAGACACGCAACCTCCAAATATACAGCAGCAGGCGTCAGGATCGGGATCGAACCCACAACCTCCTGTATACCAGGCGAGGTAGTTAACATCTAGCCACCGCGGCGTACAGGCTAGGCGATGTTCTGTGGCAGCACGGGGCTTGCGTTTAAGCCGACGGGAGCGTCGCTAAATCCTGGAGCGCACTACTTCCACTGGCTTGCACAACAGCCTCGGCATATCTTCCGAGAGGGACAGCTGGCAGTTCGCATACTCCAATGAAAGAGTGCGTCCGTGCACGCGAGCGGTGATATGGCCGGACAGACGGTTCGGGTGGGGTCAAGTGCTGTGGGCGAGGAGAATGCGATGCAGTGTTTGGCCGTGGTTATAGCCCCGCGCGACGAACCCGGCCACCCGAGTTCAATTCCCGCTCAAGGCCACAAACATCATTGGCGAATATTTGAAACTGGACGCCTCCCCCCCCACATCCCCTAGGTCGCCTCAGCCTTAAATGGGTACTTGGTGCGGTGTTGGTGTGAATCGTCAGCACTTTGCGAGACAAAGGTGGTCGGGGTTCACAGTGGACGACAACGATCCGTCTATTGGGTGCCGCGTATCACGGTCCAGATTCGTCTGAAATTTTGCCATCAAATTATAGGAACTCCTCTACTTACGAACATTCGACGTACGAACTTTCAGAGATACGAACAAACCTGTCCGTGTGTCCAGTTGCCTGCTCGGAGCGAGGGTCGTAAGTTCAACCGCCGCGCAATGGATGGCGGTGGTGGCATCTACATCTGCAGAACGTGAACCAGTGGCATCTACATCCGCAGAACGTGAAGAACCAGCGGCATCTACATCTGCAGGAGATTATACAACTTATAAAGCCATTCTAGATTTAAAGCTTTCGTGACTGCAAGGATCCATACTCTTTGGTTTTATTGGGTAAAGTCACGTAGGTAAAAAATAAAATAACAAAAATCACGACGTTTCGACCACAACACAAGTGGCCTTCATCAGGTGAAGGGACCAACCTGCCCGGAGGACAGCGTTGGCGTGAAAAAAGTCAAGCGCAGGTCGCCTCCTTTAAGCTGTGAGTGGGTAAACAGAAAAGACGCCTTGACAAAGGAATTAGCATAAAATGTAAAGCTGTGCAAGCTCGCAAATAGCATCAAAAATACATTAGCACCACCGTGAGAGTTTGGGATGCCACTCATTGAATGAATATGCTTAAAGCTTAAAGGAGGCGACCTGCGCTTGACTTTTTTCACTCCAACGCTGTCCTCCGGACAGGTTGGTCTCTTCACCTGATGAAGGCCACTTGTGTTGTGGTCGAAACGTCGTGATTTTTGTTATTTATTTTTTACCTACGTGACTTTACCCAATAGAACCAAAGAGTATGGATCCTTGCAGTCACGAAAGCTTTAAATCTAGAATTGATAACCTCTATGGGGAGGGCTTTCACCTATCTGTTAGAGCTTTTAACAGACAACGGGACAAGAAGTCACAGCTCATCGAGACGCTGACCTTCCTCAAAAGATGCCGCGATCACAAGGTAATACCCATCGCTTTCACACTCACTTCTGCTGCTGTATCTTCTCCGAATTCTAAACAGATTCTGCTTAAGGCCAGCCTATCTTTAATCTCAGAGAGGATAAGGCTACTCCGATTTGAACTCGATACTTTAGACAGGACTCTCCTACAAGCTCATTTAATGTTAACACAAAAAATGTCACATTCGGATTGGAATCACGTAGACAACATGACTGCTTCTTCTGCTGAGTCACTGTCAGTCAAATGTAAAGCTAACCTGATTTATAAATTCAACCACCTATCAAAGAAGAACCCAGTTCCACATATAACAAAACTAGATGTTAACAAAATCGTCATTAATCAGAGTAGCACCCCGATTTCGGACAATCTGAAAACAGTACTGGCTAGGGGACTGAATTTTGCTGTCACCCCAAAACACATACCAGTAGATGATATCATCTCTCAGGTCGATGTAGCCCTCAAAGGCGTAGGACACATCCAAGCAGACGTTGCGAGAGCTGAAATAGCCACTATTCTTAAGAATGCTAAGAAACCCATTAGTAACATCAGCAAAAATAAACGCTCTGAACTCGCGAATTTAAAAAACAGAAGTGATATAGTCATCCTCTCAGCCGATAAAGGCAACGCTACTGTTATTATGGATAAAGATTCATACAACAACAAAATCCAGAATCTGCTCAATGATGGAAGTTACTCAAAAATAAAAAAAATGACCCTACCAATAGCCTAACGATAACAACCAACAAGATCATCACAAGTTCGACCTCCCTAATCGACCCAACTAAACGTCCCTCCCTAAAACCTTCTGCTGCAAGACCCCCTAGATTCTATGGTCTTCCCAAGATTCATAAAGAAGGCACCCCACTACGACCCATCGTATCCACGATCAACTCCCCTACCTATAGACTAGCCCGTTTTCTGTCAGATACCTTGCTGCCTTTCACTGGCAAGACCGCCTCAGCAGTACTTAACCCAGCCCAATTGGTCTCTATGGTCAAAGACGTTGTACTGTCCCCTGACGATATCCTTGTCAGCTTCGATGTGGTCTCTTTGTTCACCAAGGTCCCAGTACCTGATACCATTGAAATAATTGAAAATTTGGTCCAACATGGACTAGACCCCGACACACCTGCACTGGTTAGGCACTGCCTCAACAATACCTACTTTATATTCTTAGTTTTTTCGGTAAAGTCACGTTGAAGAGAAACAACAAAATAACAAAATATATATAAAACAAAAAATTCTCACGACGTTTCGACCATAACTCAAACGGTCATCAAACGGTCGTGAGAATTTTTTGTTTTATATATATTTTGTTATTTTGTTGTTTCTCTTCAACGTGACTTTACCGAAAAAACTAAGAATATGAATTACTGCAGTCACGAAAGCTTTAAATCAAAAATACCTACTTTACTTGGAATGGCTCCTTCTACAAACAAAATGAGGGTACCCCCATGGGTTCCCCGTTGTCACCAGTGATAGCTAATATTTTCATGGAGAAATTTGAATCAGACGCCATCCAGACTTCCACACTCAGACCTTCCTTGTGGAAGAGATATGTGGATGACACTTTCGTCATTTGGCCACATGGCCTCCCAGCTCTGAACCTTTTCCTACACCACATCAATTCCAGACATCCCGCCATCAAATTCACCATGGAAGTAGAGAAAGATGGCAAGCTACCATTCTTAGATGTTCTGTTTGAGAGGAGACCTGATGGCTCATTGAGACATTCTGTCTACAGGAAACCCACCCACACAGATTCCTACTTGAAACCTGATTCCCATCACCACCCAGCCCAAAATAATTCTCTCATCAAAACTTTATACCATAGGGCTCATTGCATTTCGGACCAACACCACCTGACCAGTGAATTAAAACATGTACACCTGGCCCTCAAAAGGAATGGATACTCTGACCGTACCATCCGCCAAGCTGTTTCTCCCTCCATACAGAAACAACCACTTGATACTCCGGTCAAAACCATCACACTACCATATATAGCAGGCGTTACTAAAACGATTTCCAAAATTCTAAACAAACACAAGATCCAGGTCCGGTTCAATACAGTACACAAAATTCGTGATCTGATCCCATCCGTGAAGGATGCCATTCCTGACTTACAGTACCCCGGGGTTTACAAATTGAGTTGTACCTGCGGTGATTGCTATATCGGGGAGACAAAGCGACATGTCTCTGACCGAATTCGCGAGCACAAATCAGATTTGAAACACGGCAAAACGAATTCTTCTGCCGTAGCTGATAACTGTTACAACGCGGTGGGGGATCACGATATAATTTTCTCCGATACCAAGGTTCTTTGCAAACCCACGGGTTTTTATCAGAGATTTGTTCACGAGGCAATCCAGATCTACAAACACAGACACAATTTCAACCGAGAAGATGGCTTCATATTAAGCAACCATTGGAAAGATGTTCTAAATCGAACCAAACGTTAAAGGAATTTTTAATGGTACAGTATATTCATCCAATTAGTGGCATCCCAAACTCTCACGGTGGTGCTAATGTATCTTTGATTCTATTTGCGAGCTTGCACAGCTTTACATTTTTTATGCTAATTCCTTTGTCAAGGCGTCTTTTCTGTTTACCCACTCACAGCTTAAAGGAGGCGACCTGCGCTTGACTTTCTTCACTCCAACGCTGTCCTCCGGACAGGTTGGTCCCTTCACCTGATGAAGGCCACTTGTGTTGTGGTCGAAACGTCGTGATTTTTGTTATTTTATTTTTTACCTACGTGACTTTACCCAATAGAACCAAAGAGTTATAAAGCCATTCCCCGTGCACTCGCCGTATGCAACACGTTTGGAATCGACAGGAGTAAAGTTGGACTTACGAACAAATCAACTTACGAACAGACAATCTAGATTTGAAGCTTTCGTGACTGCAGGGATCCATGCGTAGGTATAAAATACAATGAATCACGACGTTTCGGGCGCAACACAAGCGGCCATCATCAGGTGGGAAAGCCTTGGTCTGCTGCTGAGGCAGACTGTTTTAAAAGGTTTGAAATGGGTGTAGCCCAAGGGTCATAAAGAAGTGGCCGGGGCTAGTGATGTTAATGTGAGAAATTAGCATGATATTAGTGTGAGGGATTAGCATGATGTTAATGTGAGGGATTACCATGATGTTACTGTGAGGGATTACCATGATGTTAATGTGAGAAATTAGCATGATGTTAATGTGATGGATTAGCATGATGGTAATGTGAGGGATTAGCATGATGGTAATGTGAGGAATTAGCATGATGGTTATGTGAGGGATTAGCATGTAACTGTACATTCCTAACAGACCTCTGGAACCGAACTCGTTCGTAAGTAGAGGAGGCCCTGTCCCCAACGAGGTAAAACCACATAGCAACATCGCCCCCTCCTGGCAGACTATATATATCCGCCTGTGAAACAACACACTTGTGATAGCTTTGCGCGATCCTAACGGGGCGGATACCAGATGTACCAAATGCTGGCTATTATTGGTTCTACAATTATCAATCTGTCCGCGACACTCTGTAGACCAACCACCACCACCACCACAAGCAAAGTCAAGTAAAGAGCAACAAAATCGCCTGACGTAAATGGTATAGAACAATATAATGTAGCGTTATGGGGAAAATAGAAGGGAACGTCAAAGTGAAGAGAGAAAGGAAATAAATGGAAAATAAGAGGGGGAACGGAAAAGTGGGAACCGATGGAGAGATGAGGATGGGGCAGGGAAAGGCTGCTGCATCAGGGACGCTGCATCAGGGACGCTGCTGCTGCTGCTGCACGGAGCGGGGTCTGTTTCTCACAGCGGGAGGGAGGAAGCGGATGAGGAGGGAGGAGAGGGGTTCAGAGTCGGGGTGGCCGCACGGACGTGGCCTGATTTACGGGAGGCTTGAGCTGATTTAGATATACACAGCACATCGTGCAGAGCTGTGTTTGACGTTGTATACACGCAAACTGTACGAGTGGAAGATTGTAAAACGCCTGCGCATGAGAGTGCAAATCGCGTGTCCCGTCGCAGTGTCTGTCCCGCTGAGATCCTGGATTTGAATCGGGGTCTCAGCTGCCCGTCGTCAAAACCCAGTTCTGGCGCGTTTGCGGTACTGTCCGCTGACGTCCACCTATCAATCAGGGAGAGTCGATTAGCGGAGCGCGTGTCCTGATATTGGGAACGCTGCGAACGAGGGTCTGGTGTTACCGGGAGGAGGGAACGAGACGACCGCGCGACCGCTCGTGGTGGCGATGTGCGCCATCTGGCAGTCTGGTGTCACCCCAGCGCACTGCCTTCTAGGAAGCCAGCGGGGCGATTGGACAGGCAACACAAAAGACCAAATCTAAACTGAGATAACACTAAGCCATATTTATTTGACCAGGTAAAGGCCCACTGAGCTATATGGCTTTATTTTTCAGACGCGACCTGGCCACAAATTACATCTTATCACGTGGAAATGTATCGCAGCCAAATACTGCAAACTGATGTTGATTCAAAATGCGGAGGGGAACACCGGAGGACCCGGAGAAGAATCTACGCGATCACGGGGAGAGAGACACGCAAACTCCAAATATAGAGCATCAGCAGCAGGCGTCAGGGTCTGGATAGAACCCACGACCTCCTGTATACCAGGCGAGGTAGCTAACATCTCCTAGCCACCGTGATGATCATGATGAGAGAGATAGAGAGACACGCAAACTCCAAATATACAGCAGCAGGCGTCAGGGTCTGAATAGAACCCACGACCTCCTGTAAACCGGGCGAGGTAGCTAACATCTCCTAGCCACCGTGATGATCATGATGAGAGAGAGATAGAGAGACACGCAAACTCCAAATATACAGCAGCAGCAGCAGCAGGCGTCAGGGTCTGGATAGAACCCACGACCTCCTGTATACCAGGCGAGGTAGCTAACATCTCCTAGCCACCGTGATGATCATGATGAGAGAGATAGAGAGACACGCAAACTCCAAATATACAGCAGCAGCAGGCGTCAGGGTCTGGATAGAACCCACGACCTCCTGTAAACCAGGCGAGGTAGCTAACATCTCCTAGCCACCGTGATGATCATGATGAGAGAGATAGAGAGACACGCAAACTCCAAATATACAGCAGCAGCAGGCGTCAGGGTCTGGATAGAACCCACGACCTCCTGTAAACCAGGCGAGGTAGCTAACATCTCCTAGCCACCGTGATGATCATGATGAGAGAGAGAGAGAGACACGCAAACTCCAAATATACAGCAGCAGCAGGCGTCAGGGTCTGGATAGAACCCACGACCTCCTGTATACCAGGCGAGGTAGCTAACATCTCCTAGCCACCGTGATGATCATGATGAGAGAGATAGAGAGACACGCAAACTCCAAATATACAGCAGCAGCAGGCGTCAGGGTCTGGATAGAACCCACGACCTCCTGTAAACCAGGCGAGGTAGCTAACATCTCCTAGCCACCGTGATGATCATGATGAGAGAGATAGAGAGACACGCAAACTCCAAATATACAGCAGCAGCAGGCGTCAGGGTCTGGATAGAACCCACGACCTCCTGTAAACCTGGCGAGGTAGCTAACATCTCCTAGCCACCGTGATGATCATGATGAGAGAAATAGAGAGACACGCAAACTCCAAATATACAGCAGCAGCAGGCGTCAGGGTCTGGATAGAACCCACGACCTCTTGTATACCAGGCGAGGTAGCTAACATCTCCTAGCCACCGTGATGATCATGATGACAGAGAGATAGAGAGACACGCAAACTCCAAATATACAGCAGCAGCAGGCGTCAGGGTCTGTATTGAACCCACGACCTCCTGTATACCAGGCGAGGTAGCTAACATCTCCTAGCCACCGTGGCACCCCAAATGATCACTCAGCGTTGCTTTGGAGGTTGGCATTAACAAATGTGAATAATGTCTTCCGCCCATCGTTGTTTCTTCACGTGAAGAGTACAATAATAAATCATTGTAGATGTCATATCGGACGCACGGCCCTCTGGGGGACTGCCTCACGAGCAGCATTTATTTAAGACAAGCAAAAATTGCAAACTGGTTTCGACATCCAATGTCCATCAGCAGTGTCAGACCTCATAGTACCAGTGCCGGTGAACAGCCAAATGTTTGTAGGCGAGGGCCTTCCGTCAGATAAGGGTCTGAGTTTAGAATCAGAATCTTTATTTAGACTGGAGGAGAAATCCGATGAGCTCTGAAGATCTTTTTCACAGACGTCCAAGTATGGGCGGGTCAGCAAGTTACAGTAGCACATCTGTGGACTGTGTATGATGCACGATGCAAAGGTACGCTGACTAGTCACTTTCTTCCTACATCTGTTCCTCTACGTGAGAAAAAAATATATATAGGTACCGTGGTGGCGAAATATTAACTGGTGTACAGGAAGTCGTGGGTTCGATCCTGACCCTGACGTCTGCTGTATATGTGGAGTTTGCGATGCCTCTCTCTCTCTGCGGTGAGATGTTAACTACCTCGCCCGGTATACAGGAGGTCGTAGGTTCGATCCTGACCCTGACGTCAGCTGTATATGTGGAGTTTGCGATGCCTCTCTCTCTCTGCGGTGAGATGTTAACTACCTCGCCCGGTATACAGGAGGTCGTAGGTTCGATCCTGACCCTGACGTCTGCTGTATATGTGGAGTTTGCGATGCCTCTCTCTCTCTGCGGTGAGATGTTAACTACCTCGCCCGGTATACAGGAGGTCGTAGGTTCGATCCTGACCCTGACGTCTGCTGTATATGTGGAGTTTGCGATGCCTCTCTCTCTCTCTCTGCGGTGAGATGTTAACTACCTCGCCCGGTATACAGGAGGTCGTAGGTTCGATCCTGACCCTGACGTCTGCTGTATATGTGGAGTTTGCGATGCCTCTCTTTCTCTGCGGTGAGATGTTAACTACCTCGCCCGGTATACAGGAGGTCGTGGGTTCGATCCTGACCCTGCGGTCGCGTGGATTTTTCTCCGCGTCCTCCGGTTTTTTCCCCTCCACATTTAGGATCAAAATCGCCACGCGTTTGGAGTATTCGGCTCCTCGTCGTTGAGCTGTCACTTGCGATCGCGCCGCTTCCGGAAAAGATCTACGAATCTCACAGCGCCTGACCCTTAGTTGAGCAACCAAGGTGGTTTAACACATCCCGTCAGCCCCACACAGCTCCACTCAGCCTCGGCTCTGCCCGCAGGGGGCGACTTCCCCCGCGGGCCTCCTTCACGCCACGCGCCTCTCGCTGAGACCAACGTCCCAGGCCTCCCGCGATGGATTCACGCGATACGATCGTTGTTTTCACGATACGGTATAAGATTATTTTTTTACGATACGATACGAGTTTTCACGATATTAATTTTCACGATAAGAGTTTTCACGATAAGATGAGTTTTCACGAAACGAGTTTTCACGATGCGAGTTTTCAAGATGCGATATAAAATGTTAACGATACGATATGAGTTATCACGATACCATATTAGTTATCGCGATACAAATTTTCATGGTATGTCGATTGTCGCGATGTCAGTTTCCCACAACGTTTTCAAAGTATATTTGGCAGGTAATTGAATAAATGTTTTTGTGCTTTTGCCATAAGTTCGGGACAAAATAAAGATTGACTTTAACAGTAGTACAATTGCGTTTCACTCAGCATAAATCTGCAATAGGCCTTATTTTTTTAAATAATCGGCACCACTTTACAATCTATGACGCTTGTGTGTTGAACTTCTTTCGCACTGTAAGTAGCCAAATCGCACGTACTTGCAGCTAATTAGGAAATCTCCATATATATGAAAGGCAAAGTTGTGATTATGTGTGTCTGTTCAAAATGTTTAGCGTACTTCCCGACATGCAACAAACTGGAAATTTGCCATGTGGGTACTTTCCAGACTGTACACCATGCACACATTATAAAAATAAACTTTAGTTTTAGGGGGAGCTCAACAATGCACGGCGAGTGAGCTGGACGTCAAATCTGTCACGTGACCCTCGCATGTGGAAGCGTAACGCATTGTAGTGTAGTGGTTAGCGCGCTGTGTGTGTGTCTGTCTGTGTCTGTGTGTGTGTCTGTGTGTGTGTCTGTCTGTGTTTGTGTGTGTGTCTGTGTGTGTGTGGAAGCGTAACGCATTGTAGTGTAATGGTTAGCGCGCTGTGTGTCTGTGTGTGTGTCTGTCTGTGTCTGTGTGTGTGTCTGTCTGTCTGTGTCTGTGTGTGTCTATGTGTGTGTCTGTCTGTGTCTGTGTGTGTGTCTGTGTGTGTGTCTGTCTGTGTGTCTGTCTGTGTGTGTGTCTGTGTGTGTCTGTCTGTGTGTGTCTGTGTGTGTGTGGAAGCGTAACGCATTGTAGTGTAGTGGTTAGCGCGCTGTGTATGTGTCTGTGTGTGTGTCTGTCAATAGCTGTACCGGGGGAATCTCTATATGGTACAGATATAATGGGAGGCTAATCGATGCCCGGGTGCGGTCAAGGGATGGCTCCCTATTGCTCAACCACGTTATGTATGCTGATGATTTGGTAATAGCTGCTCAGTCAGAGGAGGAGTTGGAAACGCTGCTGCTGAGACTGGAGCGTGCCACTAAGAGATGGGGCCTTACCATCAGCCCCACCAAAACTAAGCACCTGCCTGGGTATTTTGTACCATCGGACACTCCACCCCCACAACTCCCAATCGGTGATGGGGCAGTTGTGGAGAGAGTGGAGAGTTTCCCATACCTGAGCAGTGTGCTTATGACTGGCTCCAGTTTAACAGCAGAGGTCTCACTCCGAATCAGTCGAGCGGCAATATCTTTTCATCGGGTGCGTAACGCTGTGTGGAATCTACCTGGTCTGTCGCTCCGCACTAAGCTTCAGGTCTTCTCGGCCACGGTCATTCCCTCCCTTCTCTACGCTTGCGAAACGTGGACCCCCCTAATGGAACATCTTCGCCGGTTAGAAACATTTAGGCTGGCCTGCCTACGATCCATCCTGGGTTTAACCAGACTGGATTGTGTGAGGAGCTCACAAATCCTTGAAAGATCTGGGCAGGGTCCCATCGGTGAGCTCCTCCGGCAGGCAAGGCTGTGATGGCTGGGTCATGTAGCCCGCATGCCCAGCCACCGCATGCCGAAACAGCTTTTGTTTGGCCGGATTGAGGGAGCTAAGCGAGCGCGGCACGGGCTAGAGAAGAGATGGAGTGATGTGGTACAGGAGGACGTGGAGCTGAGTGGACTTGCCGATGACTGTTACCAGCGGTGTCAAGATCGGCCTCTGTGGAGGAGGCTCGTGAAGCATGCTACTGGGCAGTTGGAGGCAGTCGCCCTCAGCCTCAAACGAGTAACTGGTGTGGTGTGTCAACATCGCCACTGGGGAGACAAAGGCGGCCGGGCGTGGTGGATCCAAGTCCCGGGCGAAGCCGGGTAGTACAGCTAGTAAAATAATCAAACTGACTGCTGCGGTAAGGATGCAAGCACACACAAGGCATGTTTAATGAGAAATACTGTACAGCTATTTAAATTAAAACTGTAATCACCGTCTTTCATATGTTCACAAATATAAATATTTTTCTGGTCAGGAATCATAAGATTTAAAACCAGCAACGGGGTCACGCTATGTGTGTGAAACAATTGCAATAAGATCGGCGATTATCGTCGACATCGTGCGATATATATCGTAGTGTCGCCATATCGCGGCGACTAACGCCGAGTTTATGAATAAATAAATAACCCCATGCGCTCACGGGAGCCGCTACCCCGGGAGAGGTCCTCGACGAGAGGTTCCACGCGCAGGGATCTCAATTCCTTAGGAGACCCAAATTCGGGGTCGCGGGCACTTGGGTGGCTTTGTAGCCCGCGGAGTTGCGAGCTGTGATGACGGGATTCGTGCACAACGCTTCAGGCGTGCGCAGGGCAGTCCACCGTGCCCCCCCCCGCCAGCTCTCCCCACTCCAACCCCTCCCCCCTCAGGTGAGTACAGAGTGTGACGTCATTACCATCTCAATGTCGAGGGCGGCGTCCCGGTACTCGGTGATTTAAAAAGCGGTGGACCCGCTCACCTGCCACAACTCACCTGCCACAACTCACCTGCCACAACTCACCTGCCACAACTCACCTGCCACAACTCACCTGCCACAACTCACCTGCCACAACGCACCTGCCACAACTCACCTGCGCGAGGCTCACACGTTTAAAGACCTGTCACGAGGACTTCACCTGCCACGAGGACCTCACCTGTCACGAGGACCTCACCTGCCACGAGGAACTCACCTGCCACGAGGAACTCACCTGTCACGAGGACCTCACCTGTCACGAGGACCTCACCTGTCACGAGGACCTCACCTGCCACGAGGAACTCACCTGCCACGAGGACCTCACCTGTCACGAGGACCTGACCTGTCACGAGGACCTCACCTGCCACGAGGAACTCACCTGTCACGAGGACCTCACCTGTCACGAGGACCTCACCTGCCACGAGGACCTCACCTGCAACAGATCCCCAACCCGCACGTGGCAGCACGCGTGGATCTCGTTCTCCAGGTAAGCGCGAGAGACTGCTGGGGGCACCCTCCACAGTCAATTGTCAGGTTAATAAATACATAAATGTCCCCATGTGGCGGGGTAAAATGTGGGTACTACCATCCCGTTTGAGACGCCTGGCCAGCATGGAAGAGTAGGCCAAATACCCCCGAGGGCCGTCCGCCAGCAGTGTAGTAAACAAGCAATGACAGGGCTACAAATAAAATTTTTTTGCAGCTACCACTTAAAACCCACGAATGTCGAATTAATCCGAGTTAGCACGTGGCAGAGGTGCAGGAATGAAAGTGCATTGGATGCGCAAGGCTTAGAATGATTTTTTTTAAGGAATTGGCGTTTATATATTTAGTTGTTACAATAATAACGTGAGAGGCGAGACACACAGAGAGAGAGAGCACGTGGATGACCGAGGCGCCAAAAGTTGTTTTGATGGGAACACAGATGAGAACCGGCGGTGTGCACAGCAGAGATTCCTCGGTTGCAGTCATCGCCCGTGAGCAGGAGCATCTTACGCACATTTCTCGTCTCGAATTTAACTACCGCGCGATTTGCATCGAGCGTTATTATGGGAGGCTGATGCACAATGCGGATCGAGTGTCGAACGCCGTATCCCCTACGCCGCATAGCTGCACAGTGTTCCCGTCGAAGATTTTTATTAATTTCATTTTGTATTTACATCGTTAATTTTCTGGTAGTTCTCTAACTAACAACCCCCCCCCCCCCCACTCGAATCCGGCTTGGAGAAGCTTCGCCGCATGTCAGAAAAGGGGAAACCGCGCACGGCGACACTCGCCAGTCTCTCTGTTCATTGCCTCTTTAAATGCCTCCATCTAAGAGAAGGGAGGCATGGTCTGGTTAAATTAAGTGGAGAAATCCTACCCAAGGCGGTTCAAGATCAGGGATAATTAAATCAAAACAACTCCTCCAGGATGTCATATCAACACCTCCACCCCCTCGCCCCTCTCCCGAACCTCCCCTCTAACCCCATTGTCCACCTGGAAAAACCTCACTTCTGACCCCCCCCCCACCCCCATTCGCAGGGCACCACAAATCGGCACCCTGGACGCCAAGGCGGTCGAGGCGTTGGGGTCCATGGACTCCGAGGGACCCGTGGGTCTCGGGTCACCATCCTCGGAGCTGCCCTCCCCGGGGGACCTGCCCCTCTACTCCATGTGCATCCAGACGGCCCCGGCACCGTCGGCGCTGTCGAGCTGGGCGATCCCGTGTCCAGCCAACGAGCAGCGGGCGGCGAGCGCTCGGGACGCGTGCGAGGCCTCCGCGGGGAAGCCCCAGGAAGAGAAGGAGCCCGCGGATCGCGTGACCATCAACGTGGCGGGGCTGCACTTCGAGACGCACCGTTCCACGCTGGCGCGCTTCCCCGGCACCCTGCTGGGCGACCCCGCCCGGCGCGACCGCTACTACTCGGCGAGACGCGAGGAGGTCTTCCTCGACCGCCACCCGGACACCTTCCCGTCCGTGCTCTACTTCTACCAGTCCGGCGGCGTCCTCAAGCGGCCCCTCCACGTGCCCTTCGACATCTTCGTGAAGGAGCTCGAGTTCTACGACCTGGGCGACGAGGCGATGAGCTCCTTCCACGAGGAGGAGGGGTACCTGCCGCTCAAGGTGATTGAGCTGCCCACGCGGCGCGCGCAGCGCATCCTGTGGCAGCTCATGGAGCACCCCGACAGCTCCGTGCTGGCGCAGATCGTCTCCATCGTGTCGCTGCTCTTCGTCTTCATCTCCATCGTCGTGTTCTGCGTGGGGACGCTGCCGGGATTTCAGACCGACGGCTTCGCGCAGAGCTACGCGACGAACGGCGCGGCGGCGGGGAACGCTAGCGGCGCGAACTCGACCGGTGGCAACGGGACGAGCGGGAACGGCACCGCGGTGGCCAACGCTTTGACTTTCGCGGGCGGGCCGCTGTTCACCACCGAGACGGTGTGCGTGGCGTGGTTCTGCCTGGAGATCGTGCTGCGCTACGTGTCGTGTCCCAGCAAGCTGGCCTTCTTCAGGGTCCCCATGAACGTGGTGGACATCGTGGTGGTGGTGCCCTACTTCATCACGCTGGGCATCGACGTGGCCAACATGGACTCGGTCAACGGGCAGCACACCGTCTCGCTCGCCGTCTTCCGCGTGTTCCGCCTGCTGCGCGTGCTGCGCATCCTCAAGCTGTCGCGCTACTTCAAGGGGCTGCGCATCCTCGCCAAGACGCTCACGTCGAGCATCCGCGAGATTCTCGTGCTCTTCATCTTCCTCCTCATCGGCGTCGTGCTCTTCGCGAGCGCCGTCTACTTCGCCGAGTCGGACCAGCCCAACACCGCCTTCCGCAGCATCCCCGAGTCCTTCTGGTGGGCCGTCGTCACCATGACCACGGTGGGATACGGCGACATGACGCCCGTAACGGCGGGGGGCAAGGTCGTGGGCTCGCTGTGCGCCGTCTCCGGCGTTCTCATGATGGCCCTGCCCGTGCCCGTGATCGTCAACAAGTTCACCCTCTACTACGAGCTGGACCGCAAGCAGCAGCTCCTGCTCAGGCGGCCGGCGAACGGCGGAGGGGCCGACGCGCGACTCTCGCAGCGAGTGACTATGGCGCTGGACCAGGTGTGCGAGTGCGGCGGGAGGCGAGGTAGCGCCAGGGCCGCGTGAACTCCCCCCACCACCACCACCACCAACCACCCCCCCACCACCACCACCAACCACCACCCCCCCACCCCCCCACCACCACCAACACTTCCCCACACATGCGCCGGCGTGGTGGGGGTCTGACTGAGGCACCTGCTCCCCCTGCTCCCCCTGCTCTCCCCCTGCTCTCCCCCTGCTCTCCCTCCACTGCTCCCCGCTGATGACCGCTGGTGCACGCACGGCGAGGGAGGGGGAGGGGGCGTGAGCCACGCTGGGGCAGCGCAAGGAAGAGACACAAAGAGGCACTTTTAGCACTCACCCTGACATCACCACACCTCACCACACCTCACCACACCTCACCACATCTCACCACACTTCACCACATCTCACCACACCTCACCACACCTCACCACAGCTCACCACACCTCACCACACCTCACCACAGCTCACCACACCTCACCACCACACCTCACCACCACACCTCACCACACCTCACCACATCTCACCACATCTCACCATACTTCACCACATCTCACCACACCTCACCACACCTCACCACAGCTCACCACACCTCACCACAGCTCACCAAACCTCACCACACCTCACCACCACACCTCACCACACCTCACCACATCTCACCACATCTCACCATACTTCACTCCAAACAGCGAACCACTTGCTCCAAACTTGCACACATCACACCTTGCCCCAACACCACACTTGGGGTGACTAACCCCCCCCCCCCCAACGGGGCATATGAATTCCGCCCCCCCTTAGGGGGTCTATATACCTCCCGGCTGAAGGAATCTGAACCCTTCCTCCCAGAACTCGTTTCGTGTCCGCGCGTTGAAGCTCACCGCGGGGGTCACGTGACGAGCCGGCCAATGTGACGTGTGATCGCAATGCGATCGGTTAACGAATGTGATTGTTTAGTCGCGATCTGTCTTTAAATGTATACTCTTTAGTCTTTAAATGCTGTCATAATAACGGTTTCAAGATGCCTGGTGCAGCTTCAATGGGTGTATGTGCTTCTTAATAAAAAAAAAACACAAAGTATTCTTACGAGACCTCATTTGCCAGTAACAAGATATAGTAATAGGTTGTCACCCTTTTAGCTGGCACAAAAAAACTGACACCTTTATACAAGGGATCATGTTTGCAATAACCACAACACAAGCAGTCAAAAATGCAAACAAAAAGAAGCAACTATGATAATGATATGCACTGTCCTTGAATTTGATTTGTCCACACCCGATACGGCTTTTCTTAGAGCCAAGTCTCCACTGGTGTTGGACCAGATGACGCCATAAGGCGTACAACTCAAAAACAGCGCACTATCAGAGTATTGTGAGCTCGGGGTAAGCCTTTACATTATGAAACTCAAAAACAGCGTATCATCATGTAAAGGCTTACCCCGAGCTCACAATACTCTGATAGTGCGCTGTTTTTGAGTTGTACGCCTTATGGCGTCATCTGGTCCAACACCAGTGGAGACTTGGCTCTAAGAAAAGCCGTATCGGGTGTGGACAAATCAAATTCAAGGACAGTGCATATCATTATCATAGTTGCTTCTTTTTGTTTGCATTTTTGACTGCTTGTGTTGTGGTTATTGCAAACATGATCCCTTGTATAAAGGTGTCAGTTTTTTTGTGCCAGCTAAAAGGGTAAAAACCTATTACTACAAAGTATTCTTATTATTATTTACGTATTTATTTATCCAGCAGAGTCACACTGAGTCGTGTGACTCTTTTTCAAGAGGGTCTTGCTGCTGCTATATAAGTTGCGTTTTACTTTAAGATGTAATTCAGCCCAATTAATGACGACCTGTGTTTATTATTCGCGTGGGAGGAGACCCGCAGTGTGTTAGACTGGAGGTGGCTCGGTGAGTGACTCAGAGGTCATCTGGACATCTGTGAACCAGAGCTTCATAGCTCATCGGATTCCTCCAGTTGAAATACATTTATTCTGATCTCAGAGCGCTGAGCTGCCACAGGTGATATCCTAAGGTTGGATTTCAAGCAGCCAGCTGTCTGTGATTGGACCGGGTCGTCAACGGTGGTGAGATGATTGTTTCAACCTGATCACGAATGACCACATGCACACAAAACATAAGATGGGAATTTGCTTGATGCCCAGGTGGGGTCTAGAGATGGCTTTCACCTGTTCAAACGTGCTATGTATATGCTGGTGCATCTGCCAGTCATCTCAGTCAGTCAACCCGTGGCACCTGGGTCTGTCCCGTGACCTCCTGCCAGCGGGCCTTCGGGACACTTCGCGTGATATCCTCAAAGTGCCCCTGGCCTGTCACCGTAACTTCGTGGCGAGTGGCGGTTTGTTATTGATGTTGTATATGCCGATGACTTGGTAATTTCTGAGAACGAGTTGGAGACTCTGTTGTTGAGCCTGAAGCTTGTTACAAATTACGTGGGATGGGGGGGGGGGGGTCTTACCATCAGTCCGACCAAAACAAAACGCCTGCCTGGGTACTCCGTGTCACGAACATTGAATACCCTCAGCTATCCACGAACCAGTGGAGCAGCTGTAGAGAGTCCAGGTGAGTGTGTGACTCGTACGGGGTGTGCACGATTCGGCTTGTTAAACGGCAAAACGGTGAACCGGTAGCCCCGATTCTTCTTTTCCGGAACCGATTACCGCTTGGGAAAGTTACGAACCTGGAACTTTGTTTGATTGTTGTCACGAATCGCACCGATTTGAGAGATGTGACCACCAACATCGTCGCAGCTTTCCGCGACGGGAGATGGAATTGAACCGGCGACCTCTGGATCGCGACTTCAGTGTCCCGCTTTACCTGCATCATCGATTTTTGTTCAACGCGGTTACCCGTAATGCACAAAGAAAATACGCGCGATGTTAACCCGACCCTCGTCATGACCAGCTGCAGTTCGGCAGCATAGGTCTCACTTCCAATCAGTCGCGTTGAGCTATCTTTGCATCGGCTGCATACCACCGCATGAGATTTGCCTAGCACTACTCTACATACCACACACGCCATCTCATTCTTTGTGGCTGTGATATGTGGAATCCCCCTTAGCAGTAACACCTGCGACCGGCTTGAAACATTCAGGTTGGCTTGCCTACGATCCCTCCTGCGTTTATTGGATCGTGTGAGGACTTCAAAGATCCTTCAAGAGATCCGGACGCGGACCCATCAGTGAGTTGCTCCGGCAGGCGAGGCTGTGGTGGCTGGGTCATGTCACCCCTACAATCATAGCCATCTCATGCCCAAGTAGCTTCTGATTGTATGTATATTGAACTTCTTTCGTACCGTGAATAGACAACCGTGCTAATCGGAGGTGTTTCGATGGTTAAACGGAGATGAATGGGTGTAGTACGTGCTAGAGAAGAGATGGGTTGATGCTGTCCATAAGTATTTGGAGTTTAGTGCACTAACCACTGCACCACCATGCCTCCCCAATGGTAAATATTTTTTGTTCCAAATTAAAATCAATTAAGGCGTAAACGTGAATGCAGGAGGTGTTAGCGATCTCAGGTTTGCTCACGGCGTGGTCATATAAACACCCGAATGGAAATAAACAGGATACGATTGAAGAGCTCCAGAAAGTAACACACATATGTAGGTTCATCACTTTCCTATCAATGCCGAAGCGCTGCACGAGCGAACATTCAAAGTGCTCTGTACCCTGCATGAAGGTCAACCAGCGCTTCTTGTTTCGCCCAGCGGGGAGATTAGCAACGGATATAAATGCGTTCAGCTCGAGGCTGGCGAGCCGGTTGAGGGCTAAGGGGAGTGATGTTCTCGATCACCTGACGCTGCGTGGTCGGCGAATGAGCCAAGGAGACATCGTTGTGGCCGCCACGGTGGCTCGGAGATGTTAACTACCTCGCCTGGTACGCAGGAGGTCGTGGGTTCGATCTCGACCCCGACGCCTGCTGCTCTATATTTGGAGTTTGCGTGTCTCTCTCTCCCTGTGATCCGGTCGATTTTACTCCGGGACCTCCGGGTTTTTCCCTCCATATTTAGAAGCAACATCGGGGCGTTTAGAGAATGTGGCTGCTATGAATGTCCACATGATTATAAGCCACTCGCTCAGCTATCGTTTGTCATAGCCAGATCGCTTCTGAATAGGAGCTGCAAAGTTAAGTGAGCCTTACCTGGTAAAATAAAATACAAATATTTTAGTTTTAGTCGTAGTACGTGTTCCCCTGGTGTTGGATTCGATCGCCACAGTCGCAATGCGCGGGTGAGCGGCTGCTTTAACTTTTTTTGCCGGTCTGATTGGTGTCCCGCATACCCAAGGTTCAAAGCAGACCGCACAGCTTCATTGGTTCGGTCCAATTCACAGGGTTCCGTACGAATGTTGGTTGATCGCGTATGTGGACAATGCATCGACAACACCACCAACATTATCAAAGTGCAACAGCTAAAAAAGGTTGGTTGCGGAATTCCGTTGTGGCGGAATCTCTGGAGGTAGGATCCATGCAAGCTAAGGTGGACTGTGCCTGGCACAGCGGCGTGAACTTCAGCACTGCTTGGGAGACAGAGGACGCCAGAGCCGTCGTGTTTCCGTGCCAGCTGAAATCGGTGGTCATGCCCCAACAATCTTCTCAAGTTTCATGGGATCTTTGTAGTATGTGTTTTAATGTGTGCGAGTTTGTATGAATGTGTGTGTGTGTGATACGTGTGTGTGTGATGGGAGTGTGTGATAAGCGTGTGTTGTGTACGTATGTGTGGGGCGGTGGTGCAGTGATCCGACGAACCGAGTTCAGTTCCTGCTCACAGCCGAACATCGGTGACGAGTATTTGAACCGGTCCTGTGCGTCCCCTAGGTCGAATCAGCCTTTAGCTAGTACTGGCGCGGTGTGTAAACATCGCCACTGGGGAGACAAAGGCGGTCGGGCGTGGTGATGCGGTCATACCATCCCCTCGCTTGCCACAGTGCCCGCCATCGCAGGTGATCGCTAACAGCACTTGCTCCGACAGTCTATTAAAGACTTTACGGGGGGTCTTTGTCTTTGCGTGTAATGAAAGTGAGCGCGCTCAGCAAATGCGTGGACTTCACAGCCAACGCGTGCAGTGTTGCTCAAGCGGCACCGCGGATCTCCCGCGTGAAATAGCCCGGGCGACTGGGATCATGCATCCGCCTGGCGAATAAAATCAACAACACTCAAGCCACCAGCTTCCATCGAGTGCTCAACATCCCAACGGAGGTAGCATCATCATCGTCATCATCGTCGTCAACATCATCAAGATAACATCCTTATCACACGGCACAATGACCCACCCCACACAACGTGTATGAGCTCGGCCAATCTGGGAGAACGCGGGGTGGGGTTCGAACAATAAACTCAGAGCCTCGGGGCCAGAATGATAATGGGCCTCACCACTCTCAGCCCCGTCTCCTTTGTCCACAGCCCCTCTCCGCCCCTCCCGCCACCTCTGCCGTGGGGGGGCCGTGCGGGTGAGGCCGGACCCGGCCGGTTTGAGCCGCGCGGCTGGCGAACAGTTGATAGATAACCCTACGGTTATCGCGATATGGCGATAGTACGATATATACGATATATAGTCTTGCGATAATCGTACCATACATTTGTTCAATATATCAATCCCTGATAAGTCTCCTTCTTTGCTTAATTTAAATTATTTATCTTATGTTATCTTATTCTTTTCTCTTATTCTTTTTTCCTATTTTATCTTAATCTTTTTATATATAATTTATAATAATTTCTAATAATTTATCTTTAAAAAATGCTTTTTTAATAATTTCTCTAGTTATTTTTTACTTATTTTCACTTCTTCTTTTCTTTCATTTTCTCGTATTCTTTAACGTTTCCATTTAACGGCGGAATATTTACGGAGTACCTAAGGACGTGGAGGCTATATTCGTGTGTGTGTGTCATAGAAGCAGCAGCAGCAGCAGCAATGTGGTTCAGGAGCTCGATGCCAATGTGGAGGTCTGCTGCTCCTGCTCGCCAGGACGAGGAGAGGGCTTCATCAGCAAGAGAGAGACAGAGAGATCGTGTCAATTCTGCTGCTCCTCCGTTGAAGGAGCGCAGACCGCGTTCACTGTGAGATGAGAGAGGACAGGCAGGGAGTTTGCGCGGGGGATGTTGATGAGCGGTTGATCAGGGAGAGGACTGGCAGCGGCATTTTGAATAATCTGGAGTTGTGAGAAGGTGAGAGGTGTGGGGAGGTGAGGAGTGTGGGGAGGTGAGGGTAGTGGGGAGGTGAGGGTAGTGGGGAGGTGAGGGGTGTGGGGAGGTGAGGGGTGTGGGGAGGTGAGGGTAGTGGGGAGGTGAGGGTAGTGGGGAGGTGAGGGGTGTGGGGAGGTGAGGGGTGTGGGGAGGTGAGGGGTGTGGGGAGGTGAGGGTAGTGGGGAGGTGAGGGGTGTGGGGAGGTGAGGGGTGTGGGGAGGTGAGGGTAGTGGGGAGGTGAGGGGTGTGGGGAGGTGAGGGGTGTGGGGAGGTGAGGGGTGTAGGGAGGTGAGGGTAGTGGGGAGGTGAGGGGTGTGGGGAGGTGAGGGTAGTGGGGAGGTGAGGGTTGTGGGGAGGTGAGGGTAGTGGGGAGGTGAGGGTAGTGGGGAAGTGAGGGGTGTGGGGAGGTGAGGAGTGTGGGGAGGTGAGGGGTGTGGGGAGGTGAGGGGTGTGGGGAGGTGAGGGGTGTGGGAGGTGAGGGGTGTGGGGAGGTGAGGGTAGTGGGGAGGTGAGGGGTGTGGGGAGGTGAGAGTAGTGGGGAGGTGGGGGTAGTGGGGAGGTGAGGGGTGTGGGGAGGTGAGGCGTGTGGGGAGGTGAGGGTAGTGGGGAGGTGAGGGCTGTGGGGAGGTGAGGGGTGTGGGGAGGTGAGGGATGTGGGGAGGTGAGGGTAGTGGGGAGGTGAGGGGTGTGGGGAGGTGAGGGTAGTGGGGAGGTGAGGGGTGTGGGGAGGTGAGGGTAGTGGGGAGGTGAGGGGTGTGGGGAGGTGAGGGTAGTGGGGAGGTGAGGGGTGTGGGGAGGTGAGGGTAGGTGAGGGTAGTGGGGAGGTGAGGGTAGTGGGGAGGTGAGGGGTGTGGGGAGGGGAGGGTAGTGGGGAGGTGAGAGGTGTGGGGAGGTGAGGGGTGTAGGGAGGTGAGGGTAGTGGGGAGGTGAGGGTAGTGGGGAGGTGAGGGTAGTGGGGAGGTGAAGGTAGTGGGGAGGTGAGGGTAGTGGGGAGGTGAGGGGTGTGGGGAGGTGAGGGTAGTGGGGAGGTGAGGGGTGTGGGGAGGTGAGGGTAGTGGGGAGGTGAGGGGTGTGGGGAGGTGAGGGTAGTGGGGAGGTGAGGGGTGTGGGGAGGTGAGGGTAGGTGAGGGTAGTGGGGAGGTGAGGGTAGTGGGGAGGTGAGGGGTGTGGGGAGGGGAGGGTAGTGGGGAGGTGAGAGGTGTGGGGAGGTGAGGGGTGTAGGGAGGTGAGGGTAGTGGGAGGTGAGGGGTGTGGGGAGGTGAGGGTAGTGGGGAGGTGAAGGTAGTGGGGAGGTGAGGGTAGTGGGAGGTGAGGGGCGTGGGGAGGTCGTATAGGAGAGGGCTGCAGTAGGCAAGCCAAGAGGCAATGAAGACCACGGACGAGGGTCTCAGGCGTAGCCAGGGTAAGGAAATGTGGGATGGGAGAGATTGCGTTGGTGGAGGGGTGAAGTATTCCTGGAACGAGAGCTCTGAAACGTTGAAGTTTCCAGAGCGTTGAAGTGTTGCCTCGCCGTGTGCGTGGTGTGGGTTTGCACTCGTATCTCGGCGAACGTTCACTGACATTCCCTGTTTCTTCAATCATAATAATAATCGGCGACCTCTCTCGGAATGTTTTTGCTGCATTGTCAGCGACATGCGAGTTAGGTCCTCGCTGGGGACACTGCTGACTTTGCCAGTTCGTGCCGCGCCAGGAGCTCTGCCATGCGTGAAGCCCTCCCCAACTCGCGTGACGCCACTCGGATGAAATTTGGGCGGAACAAATGTTTTTGTCTTTGTCTATTTATTTGTACAAAGACAACCAAGACAAAAAAATCCTCCCGTTTATCCTGTAATAGACTGTTGGGGCAAGTGCTGTTCGCGACCACCTATGAACGCGAGGGGGTGGGTGGTCGGCACCACGCCTGACCGCCTTTGTCTCCCTAGTGGCGATGTTTACGCACCGCAACCGGTACTCATTTGAGGCTGAGTCTACCTAGAGGAGGCCCAGGAACGGTGCAGATAATCGTCACCGGTGTTGGCAGTGAGCGGGAATCGAACTCGGGTCGCCAGGTTCGTAGCGCAGCGTGCTAACCGCTACGCCACTGCTCCCCACATTTTTACACACACACAGATGAAGGAGGAAATTCGGCACGTAAAATAAACTTGTGCATTGTCTTGTGGCGAGTCGTGTTTGTGCAAACACATTTATTTTCTGTTGTATATCCGTCTGTGCGGGGTTGTTTTACTCTGAGTTTTAATAGTGATGGTTGTTTTTACTAGTTTTGACGCCCTTGGTTTGATCGGGTATTGCCCTTCCTTGGGAATTGATAACTTGGTAATGATTGCCATTGTTTTACGTTCCAAGGTGTTGGTTGGGTCTCGTTCAATTTTAAGGTAGGTACCCTCATCGAGTAAATCTTTGATGTTATTATTGTAATCCTCACAGGGCATCACAACAGTTGATCGGCCCTTATCAGCAGCAAAAATACATACATTAATATCTGGTACAAATGATGTATTACCGAAGCTATCAACAGAAGGTGTGTACCGGAGTAATTGCGCTTGTGGCAAATGCTATGTTGGCAAATAGGACAAATGATCAGCACGAGACTAAAATAACACCAAAGAAATATTAATGCCTCCCAAATAAAACTGTCGGCAGTAGCAGAACACTGTGCCAACAAGGACAATCAATTGATTTTTATAATGTTGAAGTTCCGTGCAAAATTTGTTATTACTGGTCAAAGCTAATTATAAAATCTATCTAAATTGAGAGAAATTAAAAAATAAATGTAACCGTTCAGATAGCTACAAACTTAGTGCTGATTGTAAGCGAATCATCAAGAAATACACTGTTTAATTGCATGCCTATAAAGGCCACCATACTTCAATGGGGATTACCGTTGAACAATAACTGGTACGGATATTTTAGTGCACACAATTCACAGGAGGTACAAGTACAATGTGCTTGCACAATGCGCATGCATAATGTGCGTTGAGTACCATATACAGCGAGGGAAAAAAAGTTAATTTAAAAGTGAGAGACAGAATAACAACAACAAAATCTAGAAAAACGCATGTCAAAAATTTTATAAATTGATTTGCATTTTAATGAGAGAAATAAGTATTTGACCCCCTCTCAATCAGAAAGATTTCTGACTCCCAGGTGTCTTTTATACAGGTAACGAGCTGAGATTAGGAGCACACTCTTAAAGGGAGTGCTCCTAATCTCAGCTCGTTACCTGTGTAAAAGACACCTGTCCACAAAAGCAATCAATCAATCAGATTCCAAACTCTCCACCATGGCCAAGACCAAAGAGCTCTCCAAGGATGTCAGGGACAAGATTGTAGACCTACACAAGGCTGGAATGGGCTACAAGACCATTGCCAAGCAGCTTGGTGAGAAGGTGACAACAGTTGGTGCGATTATTCGCAAATGGAAGAAACACAAAAGAACTGTCAATCTCCCTCGGCCTGGGGCTCCATGCAGGAGTTGCAATGATCATGAGAACGGTGAGGAATCAGCCCAAAACTACACGGCAGCTGGGACCATAGTCACCAATAAAACAATTGGTAACACACTACGCCGTGAAGGATTGAAATCCTGCAGTGCCCGCAAGGTCCCCCTGCTCAAGAAAGCACATACACATGCCCGTCTGAATTTTGCCAATGAATATCTGAATGATTCAGAGGACAACTGGGTGAAAGTGTTATGGTCAGATGAGACCAAAATGGAGCTCTTTGGCATCAACTCAACTCGCCGTGTTTAGAGAAGGAGGAATGCTGCCTATGACCCCAAGAACACCATCCCCACCGTCAAACATGGAGGTGGAAACATTATGCTTTGGGGGTGTTTTTCTGCTAAGGGGACAGGACAACTTCACCGCATCAAAGGGACGATGGACGGGGCCATATACCGTCAAATCTTGGGTGAGAACCTCCTTCCCTCAGCCAGGGCATTGAAAATGGGTCGTGGATGGGTATTCCAGCATTACAATGACCCAAAACACACGGCCAAGGCAACAAAGGGGTGGCTCAAGAAGAAGCACATTAAGGTCCTGGAGTGGCCTAGCCAGTCTCCAGACCTTAAGCCCATAGAAAATCTGTGGAGGGAGCTGAAGGTTTGAGTTGCCAAACGTCAGCCTCGAAACCTTAATGACTTAGAGAAGATCTGCAAAGAGGAGTGGGACAAAATCCCTCCTGAGATGTGTGCAAACCTGGTGGCCAACTACAAGAAACATCTGACCTCTGTGATTGCCAACAAGGGTTTTGCCACCAAGTACTAAGTCATGTTTTGCAGAGGGGTCAAATACTTATTTCCCTCATTAAAATGCAAATCAATTTATAACATTTTTGACATGCGTTTTTCTGGATTTTTGTGTTGTTATTCTGTCTCTCACTGTTCAAATAAACCTACCATTAAAATTATAGACTGATAATTTCTTTGTCAGTGGGCAAACGTACAAAATCAGCAGGGGATCAAATACTTCTTTCCCTCACTGTACACAACCCAACCGCCAATGGATACCCATTGCCATTTACAGTAAAACCTTGGATTGCGAGCATAATTCGCTCAGGAAACGTGTTTGTAATCCAAAGCACTCGTATATCAGTTGTGATCATGTGACGCTCGGCAGACAAAGCGTATACGTACTACTCGTATTGCAAGACCTCGCTCGTTTATCAAATTAATATTTATTTTAACAAAAATTGCTCATATTGCAAAACACTCGCAGATCAAGGTACTCGCAATCCAAGGTTTTACTGTATATGCATGCATTAATCTCCCCCCCCCCCCACTTTGCTCAAGAAAGGATCACGAGTGACGTCATCACATCTACCCCTCTAAGGAACGAAACAGGAGGATTTCTCCACAAATCTGGCTGTCGCCTGGTGAAGCTAGTTGTAATTACTGGCGAAACGTCGTACTCAGATTGTATATGTTGTGGCTTTGCTCTCCAACACACCGGTGTGCTGTACTAGCGACGAATTGGCACGTTCTGTTTACGTGACAAACCTTACTCGTTGGCTGTGTCGGGTGGTGGCGGGTTAAACGACACATTTATATATTTACGCGATCTATCCCAACAAAAATTGCATTATGGATGATAAAGTGGAAAATCTATTCTCATATTACGGATTATATTGGTCGTGAAAGCCTTCAAGTTAAACTTTAAAATAGCCGTTAGACTGCATATTGGCTTGGAGTGATTTTTCGGTCACTACATCTCCCCCCCCCACCCCCTTGAAAAAAAAACAAGCCGTCTTGGCTAACTTTAAAGGAGGAATGACCGACCTACAGAGCACGAGGAGCCCGTTGGGATTTTAACACAGAACGCGATGGCATCATGTACAACATTTGTGTCGACAGTGTGGCAATAATCAAGTGTAATTACAACGTGTGGTATGGATAATTCTATCAGCGCAGAAATTGCACCTCCCACAATTAGGAACAATAACAGGATTGTGCGAACAAGGGTTGCAATGGTCTGCCGTACCGACCAGTCCATCGTCAGCACCATCTTGTGCAGTCTGCACGGGATCTTGTCGCCAGGCCGGCTTCCGTTGCAGGGTCCCGCTCCGATGCGTCCTGGGTCACACTCGGCCCTGTGGGTGGCACAGAGTCACGAACTTGTGATCCTGGTGCTGCTGGCGGCTGCAGCGGCTCGTCGGACACCCCAGACTCCGGCGAAACAGGGCATGGGGATGAGATGCTCGGGTGATGATGGAAATATGATTTTAGGCGCGACACATACACGTTGCGGCCGCTTTATTTCAATTATTTCCACAGGGCCCTGCCATGGTCGATGCAACTTAGGGGAGGTATGTAGTGGGACCTTGGACAATGCAGCCACGCCTTCTCGCCAATTGGCCGTGGGAGTGTGCGATTCCCTGGCATTTTGTGTTGTTCATTTGCAGCCTGGGCATTCGAGGTGTTGGCCATTGCCGCTATCCGTGCTTCATGTAGTCAGTCCAGCGAGACCTGTAAGGACACCGGCTGACCTGACACGCCTTGTTGAGCATCACCCTCATTAGTGAGGAGCTGCTCAGGAGGTCCTTTGTCCATCACGTACCCGTGAAGGACAACATCAGTAATTGAAGCTGCTGTCTGGTCGGGAGCGGCCATGCCATCGGCCACCTTGTTAGGTATTCTACCCCGACCAGGATATATTTATTTCCCCTGGATGCGCATGGAAAAGGCCCTAGAATATGGAGCGCGACCAATTCGTTGACTTTGGAGACCAACGATGGATTGTAAGAGAGGCTGTGAACTATGTCAGTAGTTTGTGAGGTGCGCACTCTGTGCACTCTGCAACTAAATCATGGCTGACCAATACGGAGCCATCCCTTGACCGCACCCGGGCATTGATCAGCCTCCCATTGTATCTGTACCAGATGGAAATTCCTCCGGTACAGCCATCGAAGGCTTCACGAACTACGTGGTCGAAATAGATGTTAAATAATGTGAGAGCCAGAGGCCACCCTGTCGCACCCCAAGGTTAACAGGAAATGGCTCCGACTGCTGTCCACGTAGTTTTACCCGGGACTGCTCACCATCATGAAGGTCCATAATGATCGTGAGCAGAGGGTCAGGGACTCCGAAAACACGAAGAACAACCCCGAGCCCAGGCCAACTGATGGCATCAAAGGCCTTGACCAGGTCAATAAAGCAGAGATGTAGGTCTTGTTAGAATTCCCTACACCTCTGCTGTAGCAGACAGACAGAAAATATGGCATCTGTGCAGGACCGCCGTTTCCTGAAACCGCATTAGGGCTCCGCAAGTCTCTTCTCAGCGTGCCTGGCAAGGCGATGCTGAATAATCCTTGCCAGGACCTTTCCCGGCACTATACACTACACTACTATACACACTACTAGACACTACACCAGACATGGGCAAAGTACGGCCCCTGGGCCGTATATGGCCCGTTGGGCTTTTTAATCCGGCCCGCCGAACTTGTCCAAATATTATTCAATTAAATTTTACCTTTCTCCTGTAATGCCCCCATTTCCCCATTAGATGGCGCACTTTAACCGGGAGTGTGGTGTTTCGGGCTCGAAAGGGCACATGATCTCACAATGCATTGTGGGCCATCAGCGCCATTTTCAGGGTTTGTTTACATTGCTAAGTTAGATACGGTGCTCCCTTCACTTTTTCGCTTTGCCCTGTGAGCCCTTCTGTAAAATGAGCGGATCAAAGAAACGAAAAGTGGACAATGAGTGCCGAGTGTTTAACACGGAGTGGACAACACAATACTTTTTCACTCAAGTCCAATCGAAGGCTGTATGCCTGATATGCCGAGAAACTCTTGCATTTTTCAAGGAGTACAACATCAGCCATCACTTTGCTACGAAGCATGCTAACTACGCTAGCAAGGAGTCAACACAAGAACGGGCGGCTACGGCTCAGAGGTTAGATAGATACTTTATTGTCATTGTCACCAGTACAACGAAATTTAAAGTGCTCACCAGTCAGTGCATCATTCATAAATTTAAAATAAATAAAACAAGAAATAAAAATAAAATAAAATAAAAGATCATCAATAAATTTTATATATAAAAACTGCCCAAGTATACCCACATACCCACATAAAGGTACATTTTGTCATTGCACATCCCTATTTTACAGTCAATTGTAAACAGTATTACTTAATAATTAATTAGCAGCATTGAGTGTGGTAATTGCTGTAGGATAAAAGCTGTGTTTGAATCTGTTTGTCCTTGTTTTGACTGATCTGAATCGTTTGCCTGATGGCAACAGCTCAAACAGAGAGTGTCCAGGGTGAGAAGAGTCCTTTATAATGTTCTGCGCTTTTTTGATGCAACGGGAGCTGTGTAGTTCTTCCAGTGTGGGGAGAGGGCAGCCGGCGACTTTTTGGGCCGTGTTGATGACCCTCTGCAGCGCTTTCCTCTGAGCCACTGTGCAGCTGGTGTACCATACACAGATGCAGTATGTAAGAATGCTCTAGATGGAGGCTCGGTAGAAGGACACCAGCAGTTTCTGTGTGATGTTATTCTTTCTGAGTATTCTCAGGAAGTAAAGTCTCTGCTGGGCCTTTTTCAGTAGCTCAGAGGTGTTGGCGTTCCAGGTCAGGCCCTCCCCAATGTGGACTCCTAGGAAGCGTAAGTCTGCCACCCTCTACACACAGTCCCCGTTGATGATTAGTGAGTGTCCGTTTTCTTTCTCCTGTAGTCTATTATGAGCTTCTTGGTCTTTGCGGTGTTAAGGAGCAGGTTGTTGCCGCTGCACCATGCTGTCAGCCGCTCCACCTCGTCCCTGTAGGCAAACTCATCCCGCCCAGAGATGAGCCCCACCACTGTGGTGTCATCAACAAACTTCACAATGGTGTTGCTATGGTGGACGGGGGCACAGTCATGTGTGTAGAGGGAGTAGAGCAGGGGGCTCAGTAGACAGCCCTGGGGGGAGCCAGTACTAAGGCTCAGGGCTGTGGATGTATGACGGCCCACTCTGACCCTCTGTCTGCGGCCCGAGAGGAAGCTATGTATCTACATGCAGGTGGAATGTGGAAGCCCCAGGTCGCCCAGTTTTACCACCAGTTTGTGTGGGAGGTTGGTGTTGAACGCAGAACTGTAATCCATGAAGAGCATCCGCACACAGCTCCCCTGCTGCTCCAGGTGTGACAGTGCAGCATGCAGTGCTGTGGCCACGGCGTCCTCCGTGGATCGGTTCGCTCTGTAGGCAAACTGGTTGGGGTCAAGGCTTCGGGGCAATGTTGCAATGATGTGACTCCGGACCAGTTTTTCAAAGCACTTCATCACCACTGGCGTCAGTGCTACGGCCAGGTAGTCGTTGAGGCTGGAAATGTGGGGGGTTTTTTTCGGCAGGGGGACTATGGTGGAGGACTTTAGGCAGGGTGGTACCGTGGACTGTTCCAGAGACAGGTTGAAAATCCTTGTGAAGACTCCAGCCACCTCGTCAGCATAGTCCCTCAGCACACGTCCCGGGACGCCATCAGGTCCCGCAGCCTTCCTTGGGTTGACGGCCCGCAGCGTACGCCTCACCTCATGCTCCTCTACTGTGAGGTTCAAGCTGCTGTGGACCGTGGGGCTTCGTGATGCTGTCCCTGGTGGTGTCACCTCAAAGCGGGCAAAGAAGAGGTTCAACTCCTCTGCCAGAGCGGTGTCACCATCAGCAGCTCCGAGGTTGGCCCTGTAGCTGATGAGGTGCTGGACTCCCTGCCACACCTGCCTGCTGTCGTTACTGTCCAGGCGTTCCTCAATCCTCCTCCTGTAGTCTGCTTTGGCCTCACGGATGCCTCTCTTCAGGTTAGCTCGGGCTGTACTGTAGAGAGCTTTGTCTTGGGATTTGAAGGCGATGTTCCTCTCCTCCAGGTACTGATGTTCGAAGACGCCCCAGTTGGTCCTATCAAAGCAGTCCTGCAGCTGCTGGGTGGCAACCTCAGGCCAGGTGGCGACAGTTTTTGTGATGGTCGGAGCCGTTTTCTTGATGGGGGCGTATGCAGGGATCAAAAGCAGGGACAAATGGTCAGACTGGCCCAGGTGTGGTAGTGGTCTAGCCCTGTAGCCTAGTTTGATGTTGGTGTAGACCTTGTCCAGAGTCTTAGTTCCCCTAGTAGCACACTCAACATGCTGGTGGAATTTAGGGAGTGCTTCCATTAAGTCTGCATGGTTGAAATCCCCTGCTATAATCTGCACAGCGTCAGGATACTTGCTCTGCTGAATGCTAATGCTGCCATGTAAAAGTCCAATAGCTGAGTTAGCATTAGCATCCGGTGGGATATAAACAGCAGTTATCATGACCACAGTAAACTCCCTTGGGAGGTAAATGGGCCTGCATTTAACAGTCACATACTCCAGATCTGGTGGGCAGTGGCTGTCTACAGTCACTGTGTTACTACACCAGCTGTTATTCACGTACACACAAGAGCCCCCCTCCTCTGCTCTTACCGGAGTCTACTGTTCTGTCATGGCGCTGTGCTGTGTAGCCTGCTAGCTCAATAGCAGAGTCCGGGATGGATGAACGAAGCCAGGTTTCTGTGCAAAGCAGAATGCAGCTGTCCTTCACTACGTTGTTCACTGTAGTCTGTAGCCTCAGTTCATCCATTCTGTTCGCGAGGGATCTGGCATTCGTGAGAAATAGGCTGGCTAGCGGTGGTTTGAGTGACTGCCGCCGTAGCCTGGCTAGCGCACCGGCCCTGCAGCCTCGCTTCTGCCTTCTGTCTCTACGCCGCCTTCGCCTCCTCCCCGCCGGGATGACAATCCACGGAGAGCCGGGGTTCCTCGCCAACTCCACCGGAATCTTGTGAAGACGGAGAAGCTCGCTTGTAACACTCCGTTCGTAACATAGTCCGATCTTTAGGAGATCGTGCCGGCTAAAGGTGTTACTCGCCCGACAAAATGTACACAAACAACCATACAAGGCACCGACCGGGTAGACACTGAGCTGCTGTAACTGTGTGCACCGCCATCGTGATCTCGTTGGCGGCTAATTTACAGACTCAGCAACATTTTTTTCACTGACAAACTGCGATTCAAGAGTCAACTACCAAGGCAAGTTTTTTGGTGGCATTCGAAATAGCAAAGGCTAGCTAGCCTTTCTCCGAAGGCGAGTTTGTAAAAGAATGCATGGTACAGACAGCAGACATCTTGTGTCCGAAGATCAAAAGCAAATTTGAAAAAGTCAGTTTATCACGCAGGACTGTGACTCGCCGAGTGGAACTGATTTATGAAAATAACCAGGTGTCTGCTGTCATCGAAAGAATGAAGCTACCTTGGAGTAAACTTGTCAATGTCACAACGGATGGATCGCCAAATTTAACTGGAAAAAAATGTTGGGCTGTTGAAAAGAATCCAGAATAAAGTGAAAGAGCAAAACCCTGACCAGGATCTTATTTTCCTTCACTGCATCATCCATCAGGAATCCCTGTGTAAGTCTGTATTGCAGCTTAATCATGTCGTGAATCCAGCCGTAAAACTTGGTAACTTTATACGAGCAAGGGGACTTCAGCACCGTAGTTTATTACGTTCCTGGAGGAAACTGATGCGGATCATCAGGACTTGCTGTACCACTCTCGTGTTCCGCTGGTTAAGTTTGAGGAAAGTGTTACAACGAGTGTGGGAGCTGAAAGAGGACATCATCGCATTTTTGGAGTTGATGGGGAAATCTGACGAATTCCCTGAGCTAAGCGACAAGAACTGGCTTAGTGACTTTGCGTTTGCTGTGGACATATTTTCACACATGAATGAGCTGAATGTGAAACTGCAGGGGAAAGATCAGTTTGTTCACGACATGTACAAACATTTTATGTTTGTAACCAAAGAAGATGTACAAACATGCGAATGCCTTCAAATCCAAGCTCACTTTGTTCTCCAGACAAATTGCTCATTTCCCCCACACTTGCCATGCAGGAAGAGGCACCGCGAAACGCAAAAAAATACAGCAAATCACTTGAGGACCTGCACGGAGAATTCTGCCGTAGGTTCTCTGATTTCGAAAACATTGAACAGTCACTTCAGCTGGTGTCCTGTCCCCTGTCACAAGACTCTGAAACAGCACCACAGGAGCCGCAGTTGGAACTGATGGATCTATAGTCTGACTCCGTCCTGAAGGAGAAGTTCAACTCTGTTCAACTGAATGACTTTTATGCTTCACTTAACAGAGCCACCTTTCCAAACCTCCGGAGGACTGCACAGAAGATGATGACTTTGTTTGGCTCGACTTATGTGTGTGAGCAGACATTCAGCGTCATGAACGCCAACAAAGCCCGTCACAGATCAAAGTTAACGGATCAGCACATCAGATCTATCCTGAGAATTGCCACAACCAAAATAACTCCAGACTTGGATGCATTGGCAAAAATGGGAGATCAACAACTCCCTTCCCACTGAAACTGAAAGTGATGATGTGTTGCTGCAGCGAGGTTGGAGCCAAATCTCCGACACACAGCCTGCTTGGCTGCTCTAACCTGTTAATGTAGATCATAAAGAAGTTCAAGTGAGGTAATTGGTTTGGGCACAGGTCTCAGATGTTTTCATGATGTTTGATCAGTCACGTTATGACATGTTTTTGTATTGTTCATGTTCGTGCAATTTGTTAATTTGCCTTGCAAATAAATGCTTTGCTACCTGTTAAAGGCCAAATCCTTTCATGTAATGATTTTTACATGTCATTTATATTAGTTCACACAAACACTCCATTCATCTGTTCCTGGCCCGGTCCCTCTGTAAAAATTTAGAACCCATTGTGGCCCGCGAGTCAAAAAATTGTTCCCACCCCTGCACTACACTATACACTACACATTGGGCTCTATGGAGACACGTCGT
Source organism: Petromyzon marinus (assembly GCF_048934315.1). Classification (NCBI taxonomy): domain Eukaryota; kingdom Metazoa; phylum Chordata; class Hyperoartia; order Petromyzontiformes; family Petromyzontidae; genus Petromyzon; species Petromyzon marinus. Next base: position 1,843,732 of record NC_133694.1, read on the forward strand.
TAAGCGATTAGTCATTAACAGGGGTGGTCGTTGAGTGGGGTTCTGCCGTACAATAATGATCAATAATACTAACAACGGAAACAATAAAAGGATCCTTGATAACATAAACATACCTAAGTCGCAAGCTGCCTGAAGTGCACAGAGCAACGCGAGGTCAAGCCGGGCCCTGTTGCAGGGGTGCTTTGGTGGTCCTCAATCTCGATTTGAAGCTTGAAACGTCGTGATTTTATTTTATTTCTAACTACGTGACCTTACCAAAAGAACTAAAGAGTGTTGGTGGAAGTCGTTTTGCCGGGAGCTCGGGGTTGGTGTCCTTGAGAACCGTTGGCTACGTACGGTGTACAAGAAGTTCAACATACACGCAGGTACATACGTGGGCGGGGGGGGGGGGGTCATATTCCTTGCAGCTGATGTAGTAGTGGACGTGATGATGAGGCTTCCGTTAAGCAGCTTCTGTTTGGCCGCATAGAGGGGGGCTAAACGGGCGCGGCACGGGCTAGAGAAGAGACGGAGCTGATGCGGTATGGGAGGACGTGGAGCTGAGTGGACTTGCCGATGACCGGTACCAGCGGTGTCAAGATCGGCCTCTGTGGAGGAGGCTCGTGAAGGACGCTGCTACTGGGCAGTTGGAGGCAGTCGCCCTCCAGCAACAACGGAGGGCGGAGGAGCGACGCTCACAACAACGAGCGGAGCGCCGGTTGAATTAAATGCAGCAAGTTGGCACAGTAGGGGGCACAGGTGGTGCGTCGGTCAGTCGTCTCAGTCGTCTCAGTCGACCCGTGGCACCTGCTTGGTTTGTCCCGAGACCTCCTCCTGTCAGCAGCGAGCCTTCGCCACGTCACGTGGCCTCAAAGTGCATCTAGCCTGGCACAGGCGCCGTGGTGACGTCGCCATCACTTCATGGTGAACGGCGGGTTTGGTTTTTGGTGTTGACGCGATTCCGTGTTCTCCTACGCCGTTTATGATCGTGTAGAGTAGGAGTTAGTGACGTCATGTCACGCTCGCCCTCTGGCACGATGACGTCACTGATGGTGACGTCATGCACAGGGGGCGGGGAGGTGACGTCAGGTCCACCTGGGGGATTTAAGCTGGAACCCGTCACGGGTTCAGGGTCGTCTGGAGGGTCCGGGAACGTGAAGGGTGAAAGTCGGGACCCAGGGTAGGGGGAAATTGGCACCAGGCTAGGGTAGCCTGTGGGTGTGCTAGGGAATCCCCAGTACCTTTCCCCTGGGGTGTGGAGTGTAGGCAGTGAGTGTGCAGTACACGGAGTCGTGTGCGAAGAGAGGTCTTTAATAAAACAGCTGGCGCAAGCCCCTACACGAATATCTGCCTCCGAGTCATCATTTACGCCTCAACAACTGGTGTCAGAGGTGGACTTTTTCAAGGCAATGCTCTTGAAAAAGCGGAACCCACCTGTTGCGTCTTCCAACAACGCATGGGTGGCGCCGCGGGACCGGACGACCCCGGGCTCCGTGGCCCCGGTTATTGCGGCCATGGCTGGTGTGTCTACAGAACCAGTGGAGGACATCGGGTGCGCTGGGAGACGGCCTCCATTACAGGTCCTCCAGTGACCACGTGGCAGGCCGCCGCCATCTTGACCATCGCGGTGGAGAAGCGGTCGGGAGCGGCCATTTTGGAGGTGCCACGTGGTGCGCAGCCTGCTGCTGAAGCAGCTGTGGTGCGGGAAGGAGCCGCGAGGAGAGGACACCGCCGTCGCTGCAGGGGGCTGGCGGGGGAGGCTCGGAGGGCATGCGGGGGCCGCGGTGGGGCCGCCATTTCGGCGGCTGGCGGGGACGCTGGTCCTGCCAAAACGCCGTTCCCGCCAAAATGCCTTTCCCGCCGACATCAACACCTGTGGAGGCGGAGCTCCACACGTTCGGGTGGTGGCTGCAGTCGCAAGAGGAGTCCGTGGTTGGCGTGCAAGATTCTTCGGGGCATCCCAGCGCTCCACCCTGCCGTCCTCCGCTCGTCACAGCTTGTCAGGCGAGGCGTGATGCGACACATACCGGCCCCTGTTGACACCTCATCCATCTTGCGTGCGCCGGGTTGTGAGTTAATGTTGTTATTTTTTTTATTGTTTTCCCGCCGGGATGCGGGGCGTCCAATTGCTTTTAATAACGTGCGTCTGTCCGTGGCGTTCGTGTCGGGTGTCCGTGTGTTACATTATTGGTTCATTAAGGCGTCGGGATTGTTATCTAAAGGAGCCAGTTAATATTCTTGGTTCTTTCGGTAAAGCCACGCAGAAGTAAAACAATAAAATAATAAAAAATATATAAAACAATGAAATTATCACGACGTTTCGACTGCAACACAAGCAATCATCATCAGGTGTGAAAACCACAGCAAGAAATTTTGAAAAAGTGGTGTTTTTTTAACGTTAGCACCACGGAGAGCAATTTGGCAGTTATTCAGATGGACGAGTCCATCTATGTTCGAAAAAGAGGAGGGGGGAGACGAAAATAATGGATGCGGTCTGAAAGCCACCGTAAGCGTGAACAATCAGTTAAGACCCGATATGGTTTATCAAATCTTTCCAATAATTGCTAAGCCAGAATCCATCTTCTCGGTTGAAATTGTTTCTGTGTTTGTATATGTGGATAGCCTGATGAACGAATCTCTCATGGTAGCCAAATGGCTTGCAGAGAACCTCTGTCTTGGAGAAGTCAATGTCATGTGAGCCTACGGAATTATAACAGTGATCTGCCATGGCCGAGGTGTTGGTCCTACCGTGTTTTAGGTCTGCTTTGTGTTCACGGATGCGGTCCAAGACATGTCGTTTGGTTTCTCCAATGTAACTACTACCAAAGAGGCAACTTAGTTTGTACACGCCAGGGTACTGTATGTCCGGAATCACATCTTTTACAGACGGAACCAGATCACGGATTTTACGTAATGTGTTGAATCGGACCTGGATCTTGTGTTTATTCAAGATTTTGGAGATCTTTTTTGTGATCCCCGCAATGTAGGGTAAAGTGATGGTATTGAATGGCTCCTCAAGAGGGTCCTTTTTCATGGTTGGAGTGATAGCTTTCCGGATTGTGTAGTCGGAATAACCATTGGCCTTAAGAGCTTGGTGTACGTGCTTGAGTTCACTGGCTATGTGTTCCTGGTCGGATATGCATTGGGCTCTATGGTGCAGAGTCTTGATGAGGGAATTCTTCTGGGATGGATGGTGGTGGGAATCCGGTTTCAGGTAAGCATCCGTATGGGTAGTTTTCCTGTAGACAGAGTGGCTCATTGAACCATCAGGTCTCTTTTTTACTAGGACATCCAAAAAAGGTAGCTTGCCATCTTTTTCGACTTCCATGGTAAATCTGATGGCTGGGTGTATGGCATTAATGTGGTCGAGGAATTGGTCTCGAGCAGGCCGGCCATGTGGCCAGATGACAAAAGTGTCATCCACGTACCTCTTCCATAAGGTTGGGCGCAGAGTGGCAGTCTGGATGGCGTCAGTCTCAAATTTCTCCATGAAAATGTTGGCTACAACCGGAGATAGGGGGGAGCCCATTGGGGTGCCCTCAGTTTGTTAGTAGAAAGTTCCATTCCAAATGAAGTATGTATTGGTTAAGCAGTGTCTCACCAGGGGGGGTACCTCCGTGTTTAGCCCTTGATGAACCAAGTCTTCAATGATTGCGATGGTGTCAGGTACAGGAACTTTGGTGAATAATGAAACTACATCAAAACTGAGAGGCAGGTCGTCTGGGGACAGGGAAATACCCTTGATTGTCGTTACCAGGTGAGTAGAATGTTGTACCGCAGAGGTGGTTTTTCCATACACCCAGCCATCAGATTTACATAAAAGTTATCCAAAATCTTGAACAAACACAAGATCCAGGTCCGATTCAACACATTACATAAAATCTGTGATCTGGTTCTGTCTGTAAAAGATGTGATTCCGGACAAACAGTACCCTGGCGTCTACAAACTAAGTTGCCTCTGTGGTAGTAGTTACATTGAAGAAACCAAACGACATGTCTCGGACCGCATCCATGAACACAAAGCAGACCTAAAACACGGTAGAACCAACACCTTGGCCATGGCAGATCACTGGTATAATTCAGTAGGCTCACATGACATTGACTTTTCCAAGACAGAGGTTCTCTGCAAGCTATCTGGCTACCATGAGATTCGTTCATCAGGCTATCCACATATACAAACACAGAGACAATTTCAACCGAGAAGATGGATTCTGGCTTAGCAATCATTGGAAGGATTTGATCAACCATTTCAGGTCTTAATTGATTGTTCACGCTTACGGTGGCTTTCAGACCGCATCCATTATTTTCGTCTCCCCCCTCCTCTTTTCCGAACATAGATGGACTCGTCCATCTGAAAAACTGCCAAATCGTTCTCCGTGATGCTAACGTTAAAAAAACGCCACTTATTCAAATTTTCTTGCTGTGGTTTTCACACCTGATGATGATTGCTTGTGTTGCAGTCGAAACGTCGTGAGAATTTTATTGTTTTATATTTTTATTTTATTATTTCCCTTCTACGTGACTTTACCGAAAGAACCAAGAATATGAATCCCTGCAGTCACGAAAGCTTTAAATCAAGAGCCAGTTAATTATTAATTCGGCTAGGTGGGGGGTCTCAGGCTCCGTTAAGATCCAGTGGATTGCCGGGTTAATGATTTGTTGACACTTTGTTGGTTTCCGTTGCGGAGTCGCGATTGTATTTGGGTAAAGAGTATGGAGCTTCGCTTGTGAGTGTTGTCAACGTGTGACTGTGGAAAACTGTTCATCATTGTTAATGTATAGCTGTGCTGTGATTGTTAACAGTGTATAGACTGTATGGGGCATTGCTCGAGATGGTTGGCTGTATGCAGACTGCATACAGTATACTGTGTTACCCCATTCGGCGATTATTGGGCGTTTTGTGTATTAATTTTTTTGCTCCTCAAATTGGAATGCCTGAGTCCCATGATAAATGTTGAGGGGGATTTTGAAATGCAAGGTTCAAATTGTATGTGTTGTGAGGGTGTGAGATTGCGATTGTGTGGGGGATGATTGCCTTGGTTTGTGGCTCTGCCGATGGGTACGGAGCATTTAAATTTAGATGGTGACATGCTGCCAGTGTTTGGAATTGTGGTGCTGGCTGTCAAATTTCTTGGGGCGCAGATCCTGACCAGGATGGTCCAGGGGGTGTTGCGTGCCTAACATGTCAGTTGTGGTCCCGTTATGCTATGGCTGACGGCTTGACCTGGCCACCCGGAGATTGAAACACTCCATGGTGTGGATAGCCTAGTGGGCTGTGCGCTCACATGGCTCAGAGAGTGTGGTCCCGTCATGCTATGGCTGACGCTTGACCTGGCGGCCCGGAGGTTGAGACCCTCCGTGGTGCGTCTGGAGCTGGAGGCTCGCCCTGCCAGCCTGGAGATCGAGGCACTCCGAGGCGCGTTGCAACAGAGGGCTGGCGATTCGTGTTGTTCGGGCGTTGTTGTCCGGTTGCATTGAGACTGTATCCCTCCGTTGTTAGGGTGCATGTTGTGCAGTAAGTGAGCGCTAGGCGGTTCTTCCGTCTTCGCTCTATCACCGTCTAGTGGATGTAACGGTGGCTGGGGGTCGGGGAACCCTGCCACCCGTGTTGTGTGGGTGAAGGTGAACGTACAGTGGTACCCCGGAGATCAAACTTAATTCGTTCCAGACGGCCATTCCAACACCGATTTGTTCCAACACCAATTTGTTCGGGTTCTAGTGCATTCCATCTCCAAGGTTCTACTGTATTTGGGTTCATCGCGGCGTTGGTTGTGCATCCAACGCGTCTGAATTTGTGTTATTTTTTTTCTTCTCTTCTCTCGCGCCGGCCGGAATCCCCTCATCTCCACCACTCAGGGGCCCGGGTGTCTGTTGTGCGGCCCGCCGAGCCGGGCCGCACGAGTTGTGATGGCGCGAGCGATGCCGTGCCTTTGTGTGCACCTGCAGAAGCCCCGCCAGTAATTCCACCAACGGCGCCTCGCCTGGCGGATTGGCCGGCGGACTGGACACCTGCCAGCACACCGCCGATTCTGGCGCCGACGCGGCACGGCCGGCGTCACGCACACGCTCGCGGGGCGTGCGGATACGGTGACGGCCAGTGGGGCCGTTTCTTTGTCCCCTCCCTTCGTCGGACACGTTCCGGTGTCCCGTGTGGGGACCGTCTCCAAGTTGCCCTGTACCGTGCTGCCCTAGTGTTGGGTTGTGTTCTAGCAGCTGGTCCTGTTCTCTTCACACACATGTCACTTGCACTCTTTTGATGTAGTTGTCTTCACATTCGGGTTGCCGGGCGCTGCTCTTGTAATGGTTGCAGCCGGGTCGGCTGATTTTTTTTCACGGGGTGGGGGGGGTGATGTAGAGTAGGAGTTAGTGACGTCATGTCACGCTCGCCCTCTGGTACGATGACGTCACGGATGGTGACGTCATGCACAGGGGGCAGGACGGTGACGTCAGGTCCGCCTGGGGGATTTAAGCTGGAACCCGCCACGGGTTCAGGGTTGTCTGGAGAATCCGGGAACGTGAAGGGTGGATGTTGAGACTCAGGGTAGAGGGAAATTGGCACCGGCTAGGGTATCCTGTGGGTGTGCTAGGGACCTCCCCAGTACCCTTCCCCTGGGGGAGCGATGGGACCCCGGGGTAGGGGGAAATTGGCACCAGGCTAGCGTAGCCTGCGGGTGCTATGGAATCACCAGTACCTTTCCCCTGGGGTGTGGAGTGTAGGCAGTGAGTGTGCAGTACACGGAGTCGTGTGCGAAGAGAGGTCTTTAATAAAACAGCTGGCGCAAACCCCTCCACGAAGATCTGCCTCCGAGTCATCATTTACGCCTCAACAATCGTATAACAATCGTAGCCTGTTGCCACCTGTGGCAAATCTTAAGACACTTTCCTTGACTCCGATTTCAAGTTTCTCTAAAACCCCAGATCCCTGTCAAATATCCAAGTCTCCCGTATATCCCAGAACTCTCATATCCAAGTCTCAGAAAATCCCAGATTGTAGCCATACGTCCCTCTCGTACCCCAAGATCCCCAACGTATCACTCTCTCCCATGTCTCCGTTGCTATCTCTGGTCTCAGAATCGTGACCCCGAAATGACCCCAGAACTCGCTAAGCACCCGTCTCTCCTTCTCTCTCTCTCTCAACGATGTGCTAGGTATCACAAACAAACATCGATGTTCATCGATGCAAGTGGTGAGGGGTGGTGGATAGGGTGGCCCAGAAAACTTGGAACGTTGTGCCAATGTTGGGCCATTGATTCCAAGTATATGCAAACGTTGGCTCAACGTTGCGTGTTTACTGTGGAGTTGAGGTACAATGGTCGTGATGAGGGAAAGGGGGGTAGAGTGAGTGGAGTGGGTTGGTGAGGAATAGTTGATAGGGCGAGTTGACGTACATGTGGAGTGACATAGAATGAGTCACTGGAGCGCATAGCGCTGGGGACTGATAGACAATGGAATTGGGGGTAGCAGCTCGTTCTACCAGTTGGACCCATGGGCGAAGCCCGGAGCCTTCTGGGGGATCCAGAAGGGGGCGTGGCCGAGGGCGGAGCCTGGCCACGCTGGGGAGGATAAAAGGCGGGCTCCGACTCACAGTCGGGGATGCTGCCATCGGGAGTGGAACTCGTCGTGCTGCCATCGTCGTGGTCTTCGCCTCTTCGAGCTATGGGTCTGGCAGCATGTTGGCTGTCCTGACCCGGTATGTAGTTATCCTCTAAAGCTGTGAAGGCCGGAATTAACGAGAGAGTGCCTCCTACTAGTGTATCTGAATTAGTACACTACGCATGTTTGAGGTGAGGGAAAGATATTAACATCGGGGGATAGTGAGGTAAGCAGCGAGGGGTGGTGAGGGACGGTGAGTTGAGGCAATCGGTTGGTGCTGAGGGAGAGGGGTTTAGATTGGAGGGTAGGGAGGTGAGGAACGAGGGGTGGCTAGGGACGGTGAGTCTGAGGTGGTGGGGTGGCGGGAACGGGCGAGAGAGGCCAACCGAGGTGAAGGGACTGTGAGGAACGGTGAGCTGAGGTAAATGTTTGGGGTGAGGGTGAGGAGTGGGATCCCTGCATGCTCGCGGTACTTTTCCACATGCGATGGGACGGGGACGGGTGGCGAGGTGTGGGTGGGGGGGTGTTGTATATATGGGCCTTTTTCCATTTTTGTTTTTGATATTAATAAGGATTTTGCCAGTATTTTTCTTTCAATCGTGGTGTCACTTAGGGCAAAAGGGTGACGTGAACAACCCCCTCCCCTCACAGCAGCCGCCATTCTCACACACAACAGGCCACCGAAGATAGGCAATAAAAAGTAATAAACCCAAACACGGCTAAGAAAACTAGCCAGCTTCCAAGGCGGCGAAAACCGGACAGACAGGTTTTGGTTATTTTTATTAACAGAAAGTCCAAGAAACACTCAGCAACAAGAATAAGCTGACATTATAGGAATCTACACACTCACTACGATAAAAAAGACTACAATCTACATAGTGGGTTATTACTTCCCATACATAATATTAATACTAACGTTATTCACCTTAAATTATATTACATCTTGCCGTTTACGTGACCTTGCAAAAACCAAGGAATATGAATTCCAACAGTCAAGAAACTTACCTCTAAAGCTCAGGAAATAAAAAAATAATAATAACTCAAGCATAACAGCACCGATCCCCGGATACAGGCGGGGGGACGAAATTAATAAACCCTAAAAAAATACGTGGTGATGACAATGTTAAATCACAAATCCTAGGCAACATTAACCAAATAATATTTATGCAGTATTAAACCGAGGGTTATCGAGAAGGTTTGAGGCGAAGTAGGTCAAACTTACACAACCAAGATAAACTGTGTTCCATAGGAAAAGAGCCGCCCAGCCGTCTTTGTCTTCCCGCAGCACGGGATAGCAAGAAATGTAACACCCAGAGGAGGGGGACGGTGATCACAGGGAGAGACACAGATGGCTTAATAAATGACACAATGACACACACACACACACATGGACACACGTACAGCCCCCCCCCCCCCACAACACAGAGCGAGACCAAAGTAAGTTCCGGTCCTTTGTGAGAGGGCGAGCGGAGTAAGGATTTTTTTGGCATGAAAAGAGACACAAGCCAGCGTTGAACGCAGCCACCAGTGGCAGAAGACGGCGACCATCAGCTTGACAAGAAGACACACAGCAGCTCGGAAGAGGACAGCAAGGCAGCTCCGGGGCATGGCCTCGAGATCAACAACAGTGCGTGTGGTGCGTCACAGAGAAGAGTGAGCGCACAGCAGCGCCACCAGCACCACCAAGCGAGGGTGTCAGCCGCCAGCGGACGAGCGTCGTGCCGGCTCGGCTCATCCAGCAGGGGAAAGAGCCTGACCGGCCGCCCGCGAGCGAGAGCGTCGGCGCCAGCGAGCGTGCCGTGAGTCCGACCCGCGCGCGCGCCGAGCGGTACCAGCTGGGAACCAAGACGAGAGCGAGGAACGGCGACCAGCGGACGAGCTGCGGGCGCTATCCGACGACGGATCATCGCGCGCCGACGGCGAGCGTTGTGCCAACTCCTCCAGCCAGCAGTGGACAGAAACTGTGGCCGCCCCCGAGCAAGAGAGAGAACGAAGCCGTTCGTATGACCTTCCCCCAACATTTCGTTAAATGACGAAATCTTGCCTGTGGATTCATTGCCGTATACTTTGCCTTCGGGACATGTTTCTTTATTGTTTTCGTATGAATGTCGTTGCATGAACTTTTAAGGACTTTTGGTTCCTATCGCCGTGTATGCTCGCGTACTCTGAGGAAGTAATCGATTGTTCTGTTACCCAGTTAACAAACGTGATCATTGAGGGTTAAATGTATGGATCAATGAGGGGAACATCTCCTGGAGTACTGTGTTGACAATTTCAAGCATAAGAATTCGCATATTAAAATTGCTTAACACAGAAGTGTTTGAGTGTTTATTTCCTAAGTTCATGCATAATAATCTTAATTATAAGAACTGTATCCTGCAATGAGATTTGAATTTGGAGACCTGACATAAACACACTAATACATAATCAGTAAATGTTAAATCGAGAATAATTGTATTATACCGATTGATAATACAACCCTAGACAACGACGCAAAGTTTAATCTTGTATACTTACAGCACACCTGCATAACTTCATACAATTAATTGTACCATCCCGCTTTATGATACGACCCTCGTCAGCGAGGCAGGGCCTAATTATCATAACGGCTCGCATTAGCATAATCGCATGCATTAGCATAAATTAATATGGTTATCTCTCGAATTAGCATAATTTATGCACATGATTACATCAATTAACATAATTTCGGACAATTACGCGTTTTTCCAAATTTCATTTAAATGTTATTATTTTCATTAAATTTTCATACCCGGCAGGCAGATACAACAGGGGAACGGGGGGAGGGGGTGGGGGGGTGCCTCGCGCTTCGGAACGCCACCAGCTCGGATTCCCGCCAATTGATAAACAACGCCTCGCGCTCACGCAGTGGGAGTGGGGGGGGGGGGGGTCACCGATATTTAAAATAAATAAAAACAATCTTGATTTGAAGCTTTCGTGACTGCAGGAGTCCATACTCTTTGGTTCTTTCGGTAAAGTCACGCGGGTAGAAAAATAATAAAATTAAAATAAAAAAATAAAATTAAATATCACGACGGTCCGATCGCCACACAAAGCGGTCGTCCTCAGGTGGGAAAAAAAACACAAATCCATCAGTGGAACTGCTGCAACAGCGAGAGAGCTGTGACAACAACAAACAACAACCAGAGGTTATTAATGTGGCTACGGGCAAGCAGGCGGGGTCCGAGCGGTGGTGGGGATGGTTCTGCTGGCACGGTGTTCGTCACTAACTTTCAGAGAGGGACACGATGGCCGATAAGATATCATCGGTGTTGAGTGCTGCCAAGCCATTTGAAACCATTGTTTGTGTTTCTGACAGCGACACGACGACGACGATGATGATGATGGGGTTTTATTTTCACTATTTGTGTTCTGTGGGGGTGCCAGGGGCTGCATTGAAGGCCCTCCTCCTGCCAACGCTGAAGCCCCCAGCGAGATGGGGAGTCGAAGAGGTAGCCGAGGAGGGCTATAGACGCGTGGGGAGACTTTCACGTTTGGCTCTTTCGCTTTGTTCTTTGCCACTCCGCAGAATTCTAGATTTGAAGTTTTCGTGACTGCAATGATCCACACTCTCTGATTATTTCGGTAAAGTCACGTAGGTAAAAATAAGAAATAAAGTTAATCAAATCACGACGTTTCGGAGGCAACACAAGCTGCCGTCATCAGGTGTAACTAGCACAGCAAAATGACTGTAAAGTAATTTTAATTTTGCTGTGCTAGTTACACCTAATGATGGAAGCTTGTGTTGCCTCCACTCCGCAGAAGCCGGCCGTGTGCACAGATGACGCGGTGGGAACGGCTCCTCGCAGAGTTGCTGACAGTCGTCGCCAGATGTCCAGATACTTTAAAATATAAAATATATATTAACTAAAGAGACACTTCATTTAGGCCTCCTTTGCCAGTACCAAAATGTAATAGTAGGGTTTTCCCCCTTTTTTCTGGCAACAAAACTGAAACCTTTTTACAAGGATTCATGTCTGCATTAACCACAATACCTGCAGTCAAAATGCAAACAAAAACATACTTTTTTCCAAAATCTTGAATAAACACAAGATCCAGGTCCGTTTCAACACATTACATAAAATCCGTGATCTGGTTCCGTCTGTAAAAGATGTGATTCTGGACATACAATACCCTGGTGTCTACAAACTAAGTTGCCTCTGTGGTAGTAGTTACATTGGAGAAACCAAACGCCATGTCTCGGACCGCATTCGTGAACACAAAGCAGACCTTAAACACGGTAGGACCAACACCTCGGCCGTGGCAGATCATTGTTACAATTCAGTAGGCTCACATGACATTGACTTTTCCAAGACAGAGGTTCTTTGTAAGCCATCTGGCTACCATGAGAGATTCGTTCATGAGGCTATCCACATATACAAGCACAGAGACAATTTCAACCGAGAAGATGGATTCTGGCTTAGCAATCATTGGAAAGATTTGATAAACCATTTCAGGTCTTAATTGATTGTTCACGCTTACAGTGGCTTTCAGACAGCATACATTATATAAAAAAAAAATTCGTCTCCCCCCTCCTCTTTTCAGAACATAGATGGACTAGTCCTTCTAAATAAACTGCCAAATCGCTGCGCGTGGCGCTAACGTTTTTTTTATTATAAATAAATAAATTTATGCAAACCGACACACCTGAAGACGACCGTTTGTGTAATGGTCGAAACGTCGTGAGAAGTTTTATTGTTTTATATATATTTTATTATTTTATTGTTTCCCTTCAACATGACTTTACCGAAAGAACTAAGAATATAAAAAACATACTATGATAATATATGTGGTATTGTCCTTGAAACTGATTGGTCCACACCAAGGGATGGCTTTCTTTTGAGCCTCGACCCAATTGGTGCTCGAGCAGAGGACGCCAAAAGGCGTACCCTCTGGTATTAAAGAGACACTGTCCTCAGTCAGGATGCATCAGCCACATCAGAACATTCACACGTTCATGCACAACATCACCTTCCTCCATGGGAAATTATAGCCTCAAGCCACAGGTGTGCGATTGTGGCCATGCAACCCACACTACGGATCATGCAGTAAACCCATAGAGACATAGAAGGAGACTCAGAGACACAGAGATACATGGAGACCCATAGATACACACAGACACATTGAGACACATTACAGGCAAACCACAGCAGAGCGACTGTGGCCATGCAACCCACACTACGGGCCGCACAGTAAACCCATAGAGACATAGAAGGAGACTCAGAGACACAGAGATACATGGAGACCCATAGAGACACACAGACACATTGAGATGCATTAAAGACAAACCACAGCAGAGCGACTGTGGCCATGCAACCCACACTACGGACCGCGCAGTAAACTCGCCGTGGTCTGGACTCCTTCAACGCATTAAGAGGAGGAGGAAGAAGAGCGACACGACACGAACTCTCTCTGTCTCTCTACTGAAGCCCTCTCGTCGTGGCCAGCAGCAGCAGACCTCGACATTGGCATGGAGCTGCTCCACGTACAGTGTTGTGTTTCTGCCATACACAACTTCGGTGGTCCTCATGCCACCTTGTTACCTGCCAATTAATGAGTGTTCGCATTCAATAATACAATAATTATTCAACGAGCATCCAGTAAGCACCATTTGGTTGGGGAACATTAAGGGCGGTTGTCATATGGATAAACTCGCCCCCTGTCATAGGAATGTGGAATTTCCACCACGCAGCTGAGGGCTGTTAAACGGGAGGATGATCGCCTCGATTCTCACTTGAGCAGGAAATCTCTTCCACTTTTCCAGTGAATCCTGACTATCCAGTGAGCGTTACGTGAGTACACAGTTTATTACACTCGTGCCCCGATTTACGTCTAGCCCTTTTACGTCGTTTCTCAAATACGTCGTCACTTTATTAACACCGCAATCCGATTTCCATCGCCCCATCCCCACACTTACGTCGCTGGTAGCAATCATCCACCCTTTCTCGTAATTTGTCGCCTCTCAGCCTTCGCCTCCACCACCGTACCCTGTAAATCGCTTCCATTTACGCCGTTTCGATATTTGTCGTCGCACATCCCAGGAACGCATCCCCCGACGTAAACCGGGGTGCGGCTGTGTACGCCACGTCGGGAGTAGTCAGAGAGTCGTGAGCGGTTGCCAAGGATGTGCAGAAGAGGTGTGAGCGTCGAGGGCAATTTGTGACACTCTTAGCTGTTATGACATTGCTGCAAGCTGGCGAGGAGGAGGTGGTGGAGGAGGAGGTGTTGGAGGAGGAAGAGCTGGTGGAGGAGGAGGTGGTGGAGGAGGTGGTGGAGGTGGAGGTAGTGCAGGAGGAGGTGGTGGAGGAGGTGGTGGAGGAGGAGGAGGCGGTGGTGGAGGAGGAGGTGGTGGAGGAGGAAGAGGTGGTGGAGGAGGAGGTGGTGGAGGAGAAGGAGGGGCCGTGTGTCACAGATAGGTACAGTCCGCCAGCAGGGAGCGACGTTGCTCATAGCACATCATCCCAAACGGACTAATCTGTGGGTCGGAACCATTACGCCGATCCACGGGAGGGCCTGTCTACTCCTTTCCAACGACGCCCAGTGGGGGGGGGGGGGGGGGGGAGGAGGAGGGATCTTTAACCTCCGCCCGTGTGAAGCAAACGCCGCGCAGAAAGCAATGTTAACGGTTGATCGTGTGCAACATTCATCGGCAGTGATGACCAGCGCGGCCTAACGCGAAATTCAAACCGCGAACCTCCTGCCCGCTAACGGGCAGCGAGTTCGGTGACGCTGTTATTATTACTACTACTACTACCACTAGGCTGGCGAGATGTTAACTACCTCGCTTAGTATACAGGAGGTCGTGGGTTCGATCCCAACCCTGACGCCTGCTGTATGGAATCTGTGTCTCTCTCCCTGTGGTGAGATGTTAACTACCTCGCCTAGTATACATGAGGTCGTGGGTTCGATCCCAACCCTGACGCCTGCTGTATGGAATCTGTGTGCGTGTCTCTCTCCCTGTGGGCGAGATGTTAACTACCTCGCCTAGTATACAGGAGGTCGTGGGTTCGATCCCAACCCTGACGCCTGCTGTATGGAATCTATGTGCGTGTCTCTCTCCCTGTGGCGAGATGTTAACTACCTCGCCTAGTATACAGGAGGTCGTGGGTTCGATCCCAACCCTGACGCCTGCTGTATGGAATCTGTGTGCGTGTCTCTCTCCCCGTGGTCGCGTGGAATTTTCTCCGCATCCTCCGGTTTTCCCCCCTCCACATTTAGAATCAACATCACTACGCGTTTGGAGTATTTGGCTGCTATAAATGTCCACGTGACGACGGTAAGCCACTTGGTTGAGCTCTTGTTTGTGATAGCCAGGTCGCTTCTGCAAAAAGAGTTTTATCGTGCGTCCTCAGGAGCGTCGCTCTCTCCGGCTGCCAGCGAGGAATGCAAGAGACCTTGCCGATGGCTCGGGGGCACGAAGCGAGAATGCAGAGCAAAATAGTTGGAATTGTATTCTGGCCCTCCGGGGACTCTGCCGTTCCGAGCGTTCTTCAACATCTGCGCTTAAACGTGGCGGCCGCGACCGGCGACGTGACGGGGATGTCCAGTGGGGCGAAACTTAGCAGATAATGTCACACGAAACAAAGATAACGATCCCTCGCATAGCCTGCAACAGACTGCTGGAGCAAGTGCTGTTAGCGAGCAACTATGAAGGCCGTCACGGCATACGAGGGGGTGGGTGGCCAACAGCACGCCCGGCTGCCTTTGTCTCCCCAGTGGCGATGTTTACACACCCCACCAGGTACTAATTTGAGGCTGAGTCGACCTTGGGGAGGCCCAGGGCCGATTCAGATAATCGTCATTGGTGTTGGCCATGAGCGGGAATGGAACTCGGGACCGCCAGGTTCGTAGCGCAGTGCACTAATCGATGCACGACCGCTCCCCACATACACAGGAGAAACGAAAACCTGGCAGAACACTTAAAAAATAAGAGTATTGAAACTCTGAGGCTTATCCCGAATAAATTAGCGTCACAATAATAAAGAGATTGCTTTTGGCTTAGATCGTGTCATATAAAAGCGTCGTTAAACCCACCGACACAGCCAATTAGTCAAGTTTGTCACGTAAGCAACACGTGCCAATTAGTGACTACTTCAGCACACCGGCTGTGTGTTGGCGAGTAATCCCACAGCATTTACAATTCGATTACGACGTTTTCGCCGGTAATTACAACCAGCCTCATCAGGCGACACCCCACCCCCCAAAAAAAACATCTCTTATGGATAGTATTTGTCGCTTAAAGCCGACTACGTGTTAAACGTGACGACAATAAAACAAAATAGTCACCTGGAACCTGCACCCCAGCCTCGGGGGTCAGCCGTGTCCACGCCGGCTACAAAGCCGCCAAAGAGTGTCTCGATTTCATGTTTACGGCGGAGAGATAAAGAACGGTGTCCCATACCGCGAACAAAGCAGGGCGTGACGCTGGGCGGGAGGTGTGGAAACACGCGCAACAGGTCAAGGTCACAATCAGCCGCGTACGAAATTCAAAATCAGAATCTTTCTCAAGACTGGAAGCATCCGATGAGGTGTGAAGCCCCTTAGCGCGTTGGCCACGTGCGGCGTGAAAGGAATTCGACATGCATACTTACATACGTACACACCGCGCCACCATCGCAGCTCGAGGACACGCGACTCCGTGCCGAGACGCGCACCGTGACACGCCGATCGATGCCGGTCGAGCGTCTGCCAATTCCCCGACGACACCACAAGAGCATCCCCACCCAAACATTCGTGCAGACACGCGGCGAAGTCTCGCGCCTGCACCCCGCAGCGTCGCCGGCCTGAACCCACCGACGATTCAAGGGGACTTTCACGATGAGATGTTAACTACCTCGCCTGGTATGCAGGAGGTCGTAGGTTCGATCCCGACCCTGACGCCTCCTGTATATTTTTGAGTTCGCATGTTCTCCCTGTGGTCGCGTGGTTGTTTCGTCCGGGTTCCCTCCAGATTTAGAAGCGTACGTTTAGAGTATTTGGCTGCTATACATTTCCACATGATAGGTCACTTCATCCGGTTATCATTTGTGGCCAGGACAGCATCCTTAAAAAGAGCTACATAGCTCAGTGGGCCGTATCTGGTAAAATACAAAGTTTAGTTTAGTAAGTCTGCAGTCCCGTGCGCAGATTTGGAATCGGTGGGCGCTAGCTCTCAAAACACGGTAAGTCACTCAAGCCTGGGAGAGCACCCGGATCCCGAATGAGGGATCACTCGATCCCTGACCCCACGAGATAAACTTCCCAGCTTCAACTCGCCCCCCCCCCCCCCGCGATGGTCCGTAACTAAACCAAGTCAGAGCATCGCACGGCAGATCCGGCTATTTCCTTCACATGACAATTTCATGTTTGTCACACAATGGGACTGATAATTAACCAGTATCGAGTCGTGGACCATACAGAAATGCCGCTGCATTTAAGTCCATGCTTCTCGATTTGAGTCTCTGGGTCTCTCTGTAATCCTGTATGAGTCTCAATGTTAATCTATGGGCATATTTGTGAGTCTATGTGTTCATTTAAATACAGTATATGGGTCTCTGAGTTAATGGGTCTCTATTTAAGCAGTGTACATGGATCTCAATATACGCCTATAAATCTCCATTATGAATCTATGGACATATTTGTGAATCTATGGGTCTCTATGTAAGTCTACGGGTCACTAAGTATATTTGGGGTCTCAACATAAGCCTATATGAATCTCTGTGCGTCTACAGGTGGTGTGTGAGCCTATGGCTGTCTATGCAAAGCCAACGAATCCTGAACGAAGGCTACAACTCACACCATGGACTGAACACCTTCATCAATACTCGCTTCCTCCTGAAGCCAGATTGGCTCACCACCTACAATTGAATTTAGATTATATTCTTAGTTTTTTCTCTTCAACGTGACTTTACCGAAAAAACTAAGAATATGAATTACTGCAGTCACGAAAGCTTTAAATCAAAATTGAATTTAGATTGTTATATTATTGTGTTGATGTTGTTGTTGCTGCTGCTGCTTTGACCAGGTTTCTATTTTTTTACCAGGTAAGGCCCACTGAGCTACACAGCTCTTTGTCAGAAGCGACCTGGCGACAAATTATATCTCAACAAAGTGGCTTATCACGTGGAAGTTGATTGCAACCACATACTTTAAACGCGTGATGTTCATTCTAAATGTGGGAGGGAAAACCCGGAGGACCTGGAAAAAAATCGACACGACCACGGGGAAAACATGCAAACTCTAAATATACAGCAGGCGTCAGGGTCGGGATCGAAACCACGACCTTCTGTATATCGGGCGAGGTAGTTAACATCTCGGTGTAACCATGCCCCCCAATCTAAAGTGTGCATTTATCGCCAAACCTGTGGCCAAAATGATTAAGTTAACATAATTAAACAATTACCACAACCACCAGCCTCCACACGGACAAAGACACCTCATTCCATCAGCTCACCGTGAGTATCCAACGAGTAGTGGATATTTAATGAGTAGTGAGTTAGCTCGCTGAGTATCCGTTGAGGTTGCAATGGGTACGGAGTATCCAGTGAGGAGTGAACATCCAGTGAGGAGTGGGTATCAAGTTATTCGTGAATACCCAGTGAGTTATGGACATTCACTGACACGGACCCAGTGAGTAGCGAGTATCAAGTATCGAAATGTGTTATTGTTAGTTGCAGTGTCAGGTTAGAAACGCTCTGCAGTTGCCTGGGTGAACAGAGGGCTGGGTTTTGCACAATCCTGACCAGGCTGGCTCCACAAACTGAATAAACTAAACGTGTGAATGTCCAGCGACGAGTGAGAATCCAGTGAGTAATGGATATTCATTGATTAATATACGGAGCTAAGTCAGTCGCGAGTATCCAGTGAATATCTAGTGAGCAGTATCCAGTGAATATCTAGTGAGCAGTATCCAGTGAATATCTAGTGAGCAGTATCCAGTGAATATCTAGTGAGCAGTATACAGTGAATATCTAGTGAGCAGTATCCAGTGAATATCTAGTGAGCAGTATCCAGTGAACATCTAGTGAGCAGTATCCAGTGAATATCTAGTGAGCAGTATCCAGTGAATATCTAGTGAACAGTATCCAGTGAATATCTAGTGAGCAGTATCCAGTGAATATCTAGTGAGCAGTATACAGTGAATATCTAGTGAGCAGTATCCAGTGAATATCTAGTGAGCAGTATCCAGTGAATATCTAGTGAGCAGTATCCAGTTAATATCTAGTGAACAGTATCCAGTGAATATCTAGTGAGCAGTATCCAGTGAATATCTAGTGAACAGTATCCAGTGAATATCTAGTGAGCAGTATCCAGTGAATATCTAGTGAGCAGTATCCAGTTAATATCTAGTGAACAGTATCCAGTGAATATCTAGTGAGCAGTATCCAGTGAATATCTAGTGAACAGTATCCCGTAAGCCACCGACGCCCCCGTCACGTGTGAGAGAAAGAGAGACGCCATCCAGGCGGCCAGACCCTGAGGCTCGATATTTCGTAACTTCACTCTGACATTACCCCCCACCCCGCATCCCCCACCAGCCCCTTCCCCCCAGGGCTCCCGCCCCCTAGTTTGGGCAGCACCCCCCTCCATCCTTGTGACCGGACACCTGACACCTCACCGTTTAGGGAGAGAGAGGGGGGGGGGGGTCTGGTTGGCGATCTTCCTCTTAACACAGAAGCACGAGTTACGTAGATGTCCCCCCCCCCCACTTACCTCCCCCCACTCTCTCTCTATGTTTCTCTCCGTCTCTTTCTCTCATGCACGCAGTATCTCGTGAGGTCCTCTCTGATGCGCGCTCCTCACACCCTCACACACAGCGTCTCTCCCGCACAGGCAACCACCTGTTGTGCAACACAATGCACGATTTAGATTCGGAGGGCCTGGTCACACAATGGAAATCTGGTTACAAGATCAGCAATATAATAATACAGTACAACAGTTAAAACTCAATCGCACAATACCCCTCACACTGGCTCGAAGACTCACAGTCCGTCACGCAATCCCGCTCTCACCCACCCACATATTCCCTCTCTCTCTCGCGAAATGTACCGACGATGTCTCCACAGTCCCCCTGTAATCCGTGTGTGGTTTTACTTGTTCGCCTGGGTTGATGAGCGTTGCATTCGATGATGAGTCATTTGAATCGGTGGGCCGCAAGGCAGAGCCGGTAGTTTAGTTTGAGAACACTGGGCGAGATGAACGCAGGTAACGAGCGGCTGAAGATGGCACCAGCAGTGCGTGGAAGAATCTCGCGAGGAGATTCCTACAAGCGCTGTCGAATTCCGGAGAGCCGCAATTCGAATACGTCTCTTGCGCCCTCTCTCTCTCTCCTCTCCCACACACTCACCCACACACTCACCTCACGCATTCTCTGTGGCACGCTCTCACACTCATTGTCGTAATCTGTCTCACACTCAGACTCACAATCCCTCTCACACCCAGACTCACAATCTCTCTCACACCCAGACTCACAATCTCTCTCACACTCAGACTCACAATCTCTCTCACACTCAGACTCACAATCTCTCTCACACCCAGACTCACAATCTCTCTCACACCCAGACTCACAATCTCTCTCACACTCAGACTCACAATCTCTCTCACACCCAGACTCACAATCTGTCTTACACCCAGACTCACAATCTCTCTCACACCCAGACTCACAATCTCTCTCACACCCAGACTCACAATCTCTCTCACACTCAGACTCACAATCTCTCTCACACTAGGACTCCCAATTTCTCTCACACTCAGACTCACAATCTCTCTCACACTCTCACACTCAGACTCACAATCTCCCTCACACTCATGCACACCCAGTCACACAATCACCCTCACGCTCAATCTCACATTTTCTCTCTCTCTTTCACACACAATCACTGTCACACTCCATACACAATATCGCTTTCTTTCATTCGTTCTTGTTCTCTCCCAACACGTCTCAAATTTTCACACACACTCCCACTCTCTCCCTCTCGAAATCTCTCTCACACACTGTATGTATCGTATGTTTTTCACAAAATGTTCACTTCCACCATCTCTCACACTCCCCATCTCTCGCACTCCCCATCTCTCGCACTCCCCATCCCTCGCACTCCCCGTCTCTCGCACTCCCCGTCTCTCGCACTCCCCATCTCTCGCACTCCCCATCTCTCGCACTCCCCATCTCTCGCACTCCCCATCTCTCACACTCCCCATCTCTCGCACTCCCCATCTCTCGCACTCCCCATCTCTCGCGCTCCCCATCTCTCACACTCCCTATCTCTCACACTCCGCATCTCTCGCACTCCCCATCTCTCGCACTCCGCATCTCTCGCACTCCCCGTCTCTCGCACTCCCCGTCTCTCGCACTCCCCGTCTCTCGCACTCCCCATCTCTCGCACTCCCCGTCTCTCACTCCTCGCCGGCTCTCTCACAAACTCTCTCACGCTCTCCCCGTGTCTCCTCCTCCCACTCTCTCCATTCTAAGACACAATAACAACAGCGGCAGTTAGGTCACCCCAACGCTTGTGCCAGGCTAGGTGCACCTTGAGACTACGTGAAATGTCGAACGCTCGCTGACAGGCGGTGACGGGACAGACCCAGGTGCTATGGGTGGACTGACTGAGATGACTGGCAGATGCCACCAGTTGTGCCCCCCACTGTGCCACCGAGCTGCGTTATCCAACCCGGCGCTCCGCTCGTCGTTGCGAGCATCGCCTTTGTTGCTGGAGGGCGACTGCCTCCAAATGCCCCAGTAAGTAGCAGCGTCCTTCACGAGCCGCCTCCATAGGGGCCGATCTTGACACCACCGGTACCGGTCATTGGCAAGTCCACTCAGCTTCACATCCTCCCAATGCCTCTGCATCTCTCATACCCCCCCCCCCTCATTGATGACTGCCTCTCTCCCCGTGAACCCGTGAGAATAGGTCACCACCAGCAGTCGCAGCATGGGGGGGGAGAGTCGGGCGGGGGCGCGCGCACCTGGGTCACGTGCCCCCCCCGCCGCCGCCCCCCGCGGCCCCCCGCCGCGCGCGCCCTAATCCCCGCGTGCACGCGCATTCCACGCCTATTGTGTTCCTGGCCCGGGTCCCAACTTAGAACTCCCCTTTTTAAATGGAGAGAAACGCGACTCAGTTCCGCTTGACGGTAACTGGCGCAGTGAGCGCACATTTATTGAACTCCCTTCCTCTCTTTCTCGCGCGCGCGCGCTCTCACCTGGAATAATGGGAACGAGTTAGTGAGTTAGTGAGTGAGTGGGTGGGTTCGTGTGTGAGTGAGTGGGTTGGTGTGTGGATTGGTTGGTGAGTGAGTGAATGGGTGAGTGAGCTTGTGAGTGGATGCGTATGTGGAGGGATGATTTGGTGAGTAGGTTCGTGTGTGAGTGCGTCGTTTGGTAGGTGAGTGAGAGGGTGGATGAGTGAGTGGATGGATGAGTGGGTTGGTGAGTAGATGATTGAGTGAGTTGGTTGTTGAGTGAGTGGGTTGGTGAGTGGATGATTGAGTGAGTAGATAAGTGACTTAGTGGGTGAGTGTCTAGGTGAGTGGATTCGTGTCTAGTTCAGTGTCTGTATGAGTGTCTAGGTGTGTGGGTGAGTGTCTGGGTGAATTTCTAGGTGTGTGAGTGTCTGGGCGAGTGTCTAGTTTAGTGTCTGGATGAGTGACTGGGTGAGTGTCTAGGTGAGTGTTTGGGTGACTGTCCCTCTCCCCTCAAATCCGCAAATAATCACGGAGATCCGGGGCGAGCGAGTCATCCATTCTTCCTTCATTAACATATGACTAACAACTCATTAACATTTACAATTAACACCGGATTATTATCACACATGAACACGCAATTAACACCCCCCCCCCCCCACTCTCCAACGAGCGAGCACCCCTCCTTAGGACTGTGCAGAGCAGCGCTGGGTCAAGTCAATCCACTGCTGGATGAGGGCCTCCCCCCACGAGGCGCGGGTCCATGGGGGGGGGGGCGGGGGGTGGGGGGAGGTCAGAGGGCTGACATGAACTCACAATTACCGCCGGATTGCCATCGGGCGAGGAATTGCGTCAGTCGCAGACTTTGCTGACGCCACCGGTGATCGTTAACACGCGGGGACGAATTAATGACAGGAAATGATGAAGGACGAACAATGCGGCACCGTGAGTCTCGAAAAACAATTAATGACGAGGGAAATTAAAATTTGACGTCCAACCCAAATTGGCTGAAAAATGCAAAGCAATTGCTAAAGAGGGTCAGCATTGAAATCACGACGGAATGTGTGGTTGTGTGAGTGTGCTTATGACCGGCTCCAGTTTAACAGCAGAGGTCTCACTCCGAATCAGTCGAGCGGCAATATCTTTTCATCGGTTGCGTAACGCTGTGTGGAAGCTACTTGGTCTGTCGCTCCGCACTAAGCTTCAGGTCTTCTCGGCCACGGTCATTCCTTCCCTTCTTTGCGCTTGCGAAACGTGGACCCCCCCCTAATGGAACATCTTCGCCGGTTAGAAACATTTAGGCTAGCCTGCCTACGATCCATCCTGGGTTTAACCAGGCTGGATTGTGTGAGGAGCTCACAAATCCTTGAAAGATCTGGGCAAGGTCCCATCGGTGAGCTCCTCCGGCAGGCAAGGCTGCGTTGGCTGGGTCGTGTAGCCCGCATGCCCATCCACCGCATGCCGAAACAGCTTTTGTTCGGCCGGATCGAGGGGGCTAAACGGACGCGGCGCGGGCCAGAGAAGAGATGGAGTGATGTGGTACAGGAGGACGTGGAGCTGAGTGGACTTGCCGATGACTGGTACCGGCGGTGTCAATATCGGCCTCTGTGGAGGAGGCTCGTGAAGGACGCTACTGGGCAGTTGGAGGTAGTCGCCCTCCAACAACAACGGAGGACGGAGGAGCGACGCTCACAACAACGAGCGGAGCGCCGGGTGGCTAAAGCACAGCAGGTTGGCACAGTAGGGGGCACAGGTGGTGCATCAGCCAGTCATCTCAGTCATCTTAGTCAGTCGACCCGTGGCACTTGGGTCTGCCCCGTGACCTCCTGCCCGCGGGCGTTCGACACTTCACGTGGCCTCAAGGTGCACATGGCCTGGCACAAGCGTAAGGTGACGTCACCGCCACTTAGTGGCGAATGGCGGTTGTTGTTGGGTGTGTGAGTGTGCGGGTGTGTGAGTGCATGAGTGTGCGCCAGGGTGTGGTGCCAGACAACCCAGCCCCTCGTGTGCCGTACCGGCCTTCGTAGAACGAGAGAGAGAGAACAACGCAGCGTGTTGAGGGCCAGTGGGGGAGGGGGGGTAAAGCCACAGCGACGCCGTGGCTGTCTCCGCATCGCGAACAGCCCTGGGCGTCTGGACATTTCCTTCATCCTCCAGAGCAGCAGCAGCAGCAGCCACGGAGCAAGTGGAGTAGCAGCGTCCGGGGAAAGCGAAGGGGTCACCAGGCCATCGATTAATGAAGCGCCACGGTGGCTAGGAGATGTTAACTCCCTCGCCTGGTATGCAGGAGATCGTGAATTCGGTCCCGACCCTGACGCCTGCTGTATATTTGGAGTTTGCGTCTCTCTCCTCGTGGTGGCGTGGATTTTTACTCCGGGTCCTACGGGTCTCCCCCCACCCACATTTAGAAACATGCAATTCGAGTATTTGGCTGATATACATTTTCACGTGACGATAAGCCAACTTTCTTGAGCTATCATTCGTGATAGCCATGTGGATTCTGAAAATACAGCGACGTAGTTCAGTGGGGCCTTGCGTGGTCAAATACATTTTCAAAAGCTCATAGTAGAAGCCTTCGGGACGGCCACACACTCGCTCACGTTGGGGGAGAGAGGGGGGGTTAAATCTGCGAGATAATTTGGTTGTCCACTTTTGTTGAGAGCCTTGTTTGTCTCGAAGGAGAACTCGTAAACAACGTCGTTTTACCGTAACTGCTGATGACACGGTGGCACGGGGGGGCAGAGGCAGGGGCAGGGGACCCTTCATCCAGTAGTGTATTGACAAAGGAATGAAAGTATTGTTGCAATTAGTGTAAACATCCCACGTGAATATCCCACCGTAGGGGGGGCGTGGGGGGTAATTGTCCCACGCCTTCGCCAGGGGGTCAGGGACGCTGGGAAATGGATTTTGTTTCAGTGTGTGAATCCGCCCCAAGCATTGAGCCGCACCGGGAGGTCGAAGGGGGGAGCAGGTTTGTGTTGGGGGGACCCACCGCTCCCCAGCCTCGCCAGACCCCTCCCCTCCCTCCCTCTCGTACCTCCCGATAATTGGATGCGAGCGATCTCGCGGCGACTAGGAGAACATACTGTGCAGTACTTATGCGAACCCTTCACAGGAACATTGACCCTACCTTCTCCCAATCATTCCAAAGTCCACTGAACCTCCTGATTGTTATCATTACCGAATTGCAAGGGCATAACGCGCCAAATAACATTCATGTTTCATGCAAAGGGAGTTCGTGGCCACCAGCTATAAATATCCTATATCCAGGGATTTCCCGAGTTCCCAACTCACGACCCACCAGAGTAGCCCAGATCATTTTCCGTGACCCATGCCCAAGTGAGATCGCGTGTGAAAAATCAGTGGCGGCTGCAGGTAAGTCAGAGGGCGAGGAGGATGCATCGGTACAAAGCCTCGGGGCAATCTTGCACACACATGTATGTGTGTATGTTGATCTTCTCTCGCACCGTACGTAACTAACCGTGATAACGCTAGCAACACAGTTTTGTGTGTGTGTCAGAGGAGTCTATCTTTGTATTGAAGTATTGGAGTCCCAGCTCGCAGTGTGATGATGCTGCAGCTCACACGGTGATGATGGTATTATTTACACGCGGTAATGGTATTTCGCTGCAGCTCACACAACAAGAGACACCGATACACACAGACACGAGAGAGACATACACAGACACCGAAACACACACGTGGATTTGAGTCGAATTCAGTCTAATCCACGTGTTCCTCTTTCTTTGTCTATTTCTCGATCTGCATTTTCGTACAAACGAATGAAACCAGTACGTAGTATTATCGACGATCTGCGCGTTCAGATTTATTTGATAAGATAGAATATGAATTTCGAATTAAAGCTTTCGTGACTGCAAGGAATCATCTTCTTTGGTTCTTTCGGTAAAGTCACGTAGAATGAGAATAAAACAATACATTTATATAATAAAATAACACAATAATATTCTCACGACGTTTCGGCCACAACACAAGTGGCCTTCATCAGGTGAAGGGACGAGACTGTCTGGAGGACAGCGCTGCTAAGTCCGCCAATTAAATGCTATTTTTTTGCTATATCGGGGAGACGAAACGACATGTCTCTGACCGAATTCGCGAGCACAAATCAGATTTGAAACACGGCTGAACGAATTCTTCTGCCGTAGCTGACCACTGTTACAACACTGTGGGTGATCACGATATAATTTTCTTCGATACCAAGGTTCTTTGCAAACCCACGGGTTTTTATCAGAGATTTGTTCATGAGGCAATTCAGATTTACAAACACAGACACAATTTCAACCGAGAGGATGGTTTCAAATTAAGCAACCATTGGAAATATGTTCTGAATCAAACCAAACATTTTCAATGGTACAGTATTTTTTCAAGTAGTGGTATCCCAAACTTTCGCAGCTGCTTAAATTCCCTTTTCACACCATCAATATGTAAACTCCCCCCCTCGCCGGCCTGCACATGCTCCCGCCCGTACATCGTTCATCATGCTAAGTCCGCCAATTAAATGCAAATTTTTATGCTAATTCCTTTGTGAAGGCGCTCTGCTTCCTCTCACACAACTTAAAGGTCGCGGTCTGAGCTTGGCTGTGTTCGCTCCAGCGCTGTCCTCCAGACAGTCTCGTCCCTTCACCTGATGAAGGCCACTTGTGATGTGGCCGAAACGTCGTGAGAATTTTATTGTTATATTATTTTATGAATTTATTATTTTATTCTCATTCTACGTGACTTTACCGAAAGAACCAAAGAAGAAGATAGAATATAATTTAGTTGTATTTGTATATAGTTCAGTGATTTGTTTAGTCACGTAGAAGGGAAATAATAAAATAATGCACATAAAATACAATTCTCATGACGTTTCGATTGCAACACAAGCAATCATCATCAGGTGTGAAAACCACAGCAATATATATTTTTTCAAATTTTCTTGCTGTGGTTTTCACACATGATGATGATTGCTTGTGTTGCAATCGAAACGTCGTGATAATTTTATTGTTTTATTTTATTGTTTTCCTTCTACGTGACTTTACCGAAGGAACCAAGAATATGAATCCCTGCAGTCACGAAAGCTTTAAATCGAAATTTGATTTGTTTAGCTTCACTATACTTCGCACTCCTGTCGTGGTTCTGTATTGTTTGTTGTTGTAACGTTCTGAACTGCCCCTACTGGACATCTGTGAAAATAGTTTTAAAGCTCATCGGATTCCTCCTGCAGTATAAATTACGAATCATTCTGGTATTTAAATTTTGATTTAAAGCTTTCGTGACTGCAGTGATTCATATTCTTGGTTCTGTCGGTAAAGTCACGTTGAAGGGAAACAATAAAATAATTAAATATATAGCAAATGCTTCTTGTCGTCGGTTTTTCACACCTGATGATGACTGTTTGTGTTACAGTCGAAACGTCGTGAGAATTTTATTGTTTTATATTTTTTTATTGTTTCCCTTCAACATTGTGGTATTCTGAAAAATCGATTGTGATCCAACAATGATTTTCCCTCTGGCCTGTAGCGCCGCCTCGCGTCCGCGGGTCGTACCAGCAGCGCCTGGCCCACTCCACGCCAGCAGCCCAGAGGAGCCTCCACGAGCGGAAAGGGGTTTTAGTTCGGGTCCTTGCTTGAAGCGTCTGACAGTTCACCAGCATTTATTCAAGCACGGCCTAGTTCTGCTGCTGATTGAGTTTGGGTTTGATTTATTTCGAGGATGATGGTTTCCGTCTCGCCAGCTCTTGCCCTCCCGTTCAGCTGAATATTCTGGTTCTGATTTTGACACGCGAGATCCGTGGTGCTGCGTGAAGCAAAACAAACACAAAATACAACAAAAACTTCAACTATTGCCGAGAACGAATACAGCAGGGTCCTCAAGAAATATTGCACAAAATAACTGACTGTCGTAAACGTAATACACGAAAATCGAAAAAGAAGTGTAAAATAATTTGAGAGCGATGGGTGTCAGAAAAACATATTAAACTTCGGTACATGCGAAAGAAAACTCTGTTTTGGTCTAACGTCTGTTGATGAGACACTTGCACATCGAAACCTGTCCAGAGTTATTCTCGCCTGTCTTGAATCAATGCTGTTGACATTATCATAATCACAATCGTTATTAATGCCGGAGGAGGGATCCAATGAGCCATGAAGCTCTTTTTCACCGATGTCCAGCAAGTTACAACAACAAACAAGAACTCATATTCTTAGTTCTTTCGGTAAAGTCACGTTGAAGGGAAACAACAAAATAATAAAATATATATAAAACAATAAAAATTCTCACGACGTTTCGACCATAACACAAACGGTCGTCTTCAGGTGTGTCGGTTTGCATAAATTTATTTATTTTTAAACGGTGTATTTATTTATGCAAACCGACACACCTGAAGACGACCGTTTGTGTTATGGTCGAAACGTCGTGAGAATTTTTATTGTTTTATATATATTTCATTATTTTGTTGTTTCCCTTCAACGTGACTTTACCGAAAGAACTAAGAATATGAATTACTGCAGTCACGAAAGCTTTAAATCAAAACAAGAACTCTCCCAGATGGCCACGTGCGGCTGATGGGATGTGCAGGAAATGTAATTGTATTATCGTCGTTCTTTCGGTAAAGTCGCGGAGTTAGAAATAAAATAAAAGGAAGCATCGGTACAATGTTTTTAAAATATTTTAATTTTAATTCTACCTACTACGTGATGACTTTACCGAAAGAAGCAAAGAGTATGGATTCCTGCAGTCACGAAAGCTTCAAGTCAAGATTGTTTTGTCGTCGTTCTTTTTTTTGTTACGTGGAGAAACTGAGAGGTGAAAGAGACATTTCCGTCTGCTTATTTGTGATACTCAAAGTGGTGCAAGCTGGGACATCTCGTAAACTCCGACTCCACGAGGGACTTGGGACAGAAACACTTCGTAAAGTTACGAGAGCGCGGGACCTCGTCGATTGTCAAAGTCAAATTTTTTTTAACGTAATTATTGACCTACAATTGGTTGCCCAAGCTTGCATTTAGGTTTGAAAAATCGGCAGGAATGTATTACTAAGAAATTTGTACTTGTATACTTTATTTATTGCTGTTTATCAGTTTAACACGTAGGCTTTCGCGACCAATATTATTCATAATAAAGGTTTTTGGGTTAGATCGCGTTTATTTATAAATGTGTCGTAACCCTCCACCACCCGACACGGCCAATCAGCAAAAAAGTGTCACGTTGACAAAAGACAAATAATTCACTACTTCAGCCCACCGGTGTGTTGAAGAGTTAATCCACATTTACAGTTTGAGTACGACGTTTCGCTGGTAAATACATCCAGCATCATCAAGCAATTCGCCAGAATGATGATGCTGGATGTATTTACCAGCGAAACGTCGTACTCAAACTGTAAATGTGGATTAACTCTTCAACACACCGGTGGGCTGAAGTAGTGAATTATTTGTCTTTTGTCAACGTGACACTTTTTTGCTGATTGGCCGTGTCGGGTGGTGGAGGGTTACGACACATTTATAAATAAACGCGATCTAACCCAAAAACCTTTATTATGAATATTGCTGTTTATGTTTCACACTTTGGACCCCTTTCGTTTCTTGTGTCATTTGTGGTTGTAACTCGCTGACCCCGCCTCTACTGGACATCTATGAAAAAAGAGCCTCTCAGCTCATCGGATTCCCCATAGGATAAATAAATATTCTGATTCTGAATAACATCAATCACAAATGTAAGGTATAATCATCACCATATAGATATTTATCTCAGTCATAGACTGGCTGCAGGGTACAAGGCGATTACGTCACGGCGGCCATGTTGGGTGAGGTGAGGGTATGGTGGCCATGTTACATGGGGGGTGGTGTGGGGTGGGGGGCTACGTCTTCCTGGCAGCTGATTGGTTGGTGTAGTGAGGGGTGATGACGTAATCCCCTAGCAACCACTTATCGGCGAATGAGAGTTACGATATCACTGCGACTTCGACGCACTGACTTACTTTGACTTTCGATCTGTAACCGCTTGTGACATCGAGCAGCGTACTGTGCATCACAATGGGGTGCAGTCGGACCGCTATTCTGGCTCCACTACATTGTGAATGGGGGAGGTTTTTGGGGAAACATAATCGCTGACGTTTCGGGCAACAGCCCTCCATCATGGCACACTGCCGCCAATGCAGCGTCACCGAATAATTTCATGTTTGTTTTTGGGTTAGTCTGCGTGGCAGTCGTTTGATGCTAAAATCCGTGTCGTTCAACCTTCCACCATCCGACGAGCTTGTCACGTTTACAAAGATATGATTTAGACGTGCCAATGTATTTACGAATTCTGATCGATAAAACTCATTAATATTCGCGAAGGGGTGGGGGGGGGGGCGTTCGATGGGGGGAGGGGGGGTATCTTAGCATGACATGGGAACATCTCGTTTGCATAGGCGTCCAGGGTATTGATTGACACATAGCAAACACGTGATGACACGTGTACACATATACACGTTCAGTCAACAACAACACATCCCTTCTAGCCCTTCGTAGGTGGGTGAAGAAGGTCTGAATAAAGGAAATTGCCCGACAGGTCAGACACCAAAATAGTATTTTGCTATGAGTGTTTATGCACGCGTACAAATCAGAATCAGAATATTTAATTAGACTGGAGGAAATCCGATGAGCCATGAAGCTCTTTTTCACAGATGTTCCTGTAGGAGCGGGTCAGCAAGTTACAACAAACGATACAAAAACACCATTGGCGTGCAATATCGAGAAAAGGTAAGGCAAAGTCACTAAAAATAAAAAAAAGTTGGGTAGCGGTTGGACAGGGACCATCGACTACTTGATACTGGTGACGGAACGCCAGCCAAAGAAGTACACACCCACTGCAGAGGACGTACCCGTGGAGATGGAGCGATAATTATCAATCGGCTCGTGCACGGGAGGAGCGAGAGGGATGGCGGTCGCATCACGAGACAGCTGACGGATGGAGGCGAGGAGGCCTCCATCCAGCAACAGACTGAATAAGGCCCATGATGATGATGAATGCGCTCTGGACATTATCAACCTCAATGCTGTTGGGGGGTTGTGTTGAGGTCATTCGAATCGAGTCAGCTCGGATGAGCCCTAGAACCGTGAGCCAGAGGTTCCCCCCCCCCCCTTCTCACCCCCCACCGCGGTGCCTATGGGTCTCCAAGCCGCCAGGGGGCGCCCGTGAGTAGCGCTAGGCTCAGATAGGGGGTCCCCTGCTCATCACATCTCATCCCTACGATCCCATTCGTTGGGTCCCCGACTCGTCCCTTATGGCTGTGACCCCTGGGAGTCCCATCATACCCATACGATCCCTGGGGTCTCTAATACCTGAGATCCCCATATTATTCCTATAACCCCTAGGTCCCCTCCTCTATGACCCCTGGATCCCCTTCTCATCCCTAGACCATCGGGATCCCCTTCCGATCTAATTGTATATGTATAGAGCACATTCACTCAAGGCACTTTAGGAAACGGTGACACGGAGTGGAATGCCTTAGATGGCAGGGGCGTGCTACAAGGATTGAGGAAGGAGTAACCGTAGCAATAGAGGGGTTGTTGGGGATCACGCAAGGGTAGGAAAGAGACGGGAAGGAGTGGAGGGTCGAGGGGAGGGAAGAGGAAGGGAATGGGCAAGAGAGGTCACCTCTGGGTCCCTTTCTCTAACCCCTCCAAATCATCTTCTCATCCCTATGACCCCCTAGGGCCCACCTACTCACCCGTACGACTTACTGTGGGGCGGTCCCTTTTCTCATCGCCTCTGACACAAACGGGGTCCCCCCCTTTCCCATCCCCAAGACCCCTTTCGAGGTCCCCATCTCAACCCTTCTCATCCCCGTGACCCTCTCCCCCCCCCCCAGGTCCCCCCTCTCATCCCTATGACCCAGTGGGGTCCGCACGTCGGCCGCTTAAAATAGCAAGAAGCTCGGGATGTCCGTTTCCCCAGGCGGGGTGGAGGGGGGGCGGGGCTGGCGGGGCGAGGGGCGGTAGGGGGGGGGTGCAGGCGTCTGTCTGGGCGCCCGGCGTCTGAATGAGCTGCTTCACGCGACGGCGGGAACATGAATTAACCACAAACGGATGCCCCCTCCCCCTCCACCCCACCCCCCAAAACCCCTCCCCTCAACTCCCCCCAACCCCGCCCCGCTACCACGCGGCCACAGCCCCTCCCCCCGCCGTTGCCATGACGCGGGTGTGGAGAGGTGGAGGAGGTGGGGGGGGGTGTCCGGGCGAAGGGCGGGGCTGTTGGGGAGGAAGGGGGATTGGGGAGGGGGCCGTGCACGCTGCCGGGAATCGCGAGCGCCCCCCCCCACACACTCCACCATCCCCCACACGCCCCGCCCCCCCCAAACCGCCCCTCCCCCACGAGCCCCGCCCCTCCGCCTGGGGTTCAATGCCAGAGGCGCGCGGCGGGGCCCGAGGAGGCAGGGAAGGGGGGAGGGGTAGCCGGGGGAGAACGCGCGGGGAGAGGAGGGAGTGGGGAGAGAGGAGAGAGGGGAGAGGAGAGAGAGAGGAGGGAGTGGGGAGAGAGGAGAGAGGGGAGAGGAGAGAGAGAGGAGGGAGTGGGGAGAGAGAGGGGAGAGAGAGAGAGGAAGGAGGAGGAGAGAGAGCGGAGACAGCGGCGGCGGTGCGCGGCGGCGGCGGCGGTAGCGGAGCGCGAACCAAGAGGAGAAACGAAGGGAGGAGTGGAGAGAGAAGCGAAAAGGAGCGAGAGACGAGGTAAGAAGGGACGCGCGGGCGCCGGGGTGACTCGGGATAGACGCGGGGACCCCCAGGGAGCGAGCGAGCGAGCGAGAGAAGAAGGGGGGTCCGAGGGAAACACGAGGAGGAGGAGGAGGAGGGCGAGCTCCTCGCGCACGGGAACCCCGCGCGTGGACCCGGGGAGACGCGGGGACCCCTGGCGGAGAGGGCCGCCGCGGTCGTCTCGCCGGACCTCTTTGTTGCGCAAGGAGGCGAGGCGGAGAGAGGGGGGGGTCTTGATCCCTCGTGTTGTTGATCCTTCTCCCCCTCTATCCCTCCTCTTTTCACATCATCTTCATCTCCCCTACGGTTATCCTGTTGTCCCTCAACCCCGCTACTACTCACCATGCCCGACACTCCGCCTACCCGACTCTGAATCGTTATCCCGTAAATCTCTCGTGCTCATCTCCGCATCCGCCTCTCTTCCCCTCATGATCATCGCAACCATCACCAACCACCACCTCTTCACCTCCTCACCTCTTCACCTCCTCAACCCAACCTCCCAAGGCAGGCGTAGTCGAGCCGGGAGCCCCGGCGCGTCGAGCCCAGCTTCTCCTCCCGGGTTCTCCACCACTCCGCGCGATCCATGGAGGAGGCGGCGGCGGCGGCGGCCGCTGCTGCTGCTGCTGCGGCCGTGGCGTCGGACCAGTTCCAGGCTCACCCGGGTCTCAAGCAGACCCTTCGTCAGTTCCACCTGAGCAGCATGTCCTCCCTGGGGGGGCCCGCAGCCTTCACGGCGCGCTGCGCCTACGACCTGATCTCGCGCAAGGACGCGGCGGACGCGCCCGCGGGCCTGCAGAGGCCTCCCGCCCTGCCGGGGCCCCTGTTGGTGCCGCCCGACAGCTCGACGGAGCGCTGCGGCACCCTGCTGGAGGGCGAGAACATCACCTGCTTCGTGGTGGGCGGCGAGAAGCGCCTGTGTCTGCCGCAGATCCTCAACACGGTGCTGCGAGACTTCTCGCTGCAGCAGATCAACCAGGTGTGCGACGAGCTGCACATCTACTGCTCGCGGTGCACGGCCGACCAGCTGGAGATCCTCAAGGTGCTCGGCGTGCTTCCCTTCGCGGCGCCCAGCTGCGGCCTCATCACCAAGACGGACGCCGAGCGCCTCTGCAACGCGCTGCTCTACGGCTGGGCGAGCCCGGCCGCGGGCCGCAAGGGGATGGGGGCTGCGGCCGGCGGCGGCCTCGGCGGAGCGGCCGGCGACGGCGTTAGCGGCGGGACCGGTGGAGTCGGAGGCGGCGGCGGCGGAGGGGGCGGCGGCGGCGGTGCCGGCGGGTTGGGAGACTGCTCCCCGCCCGGCGGCGGTGGCGGCGGCGGCGGCGGCGTTGGCGGCGTGGGCCCGGCCCTTATCCGGCCTGACAAGAGCATCAGGATCTACCACGAGTGCTTCGGCAAGTGCAAGGGCCTCTTCGTGCCCGAGCTGTACACGCACCCGGGCGCGGCGTGCGTGCAGTGCCGCGACTGCCGCTTGCTCTTCCCGCCGCAGCGCTTCGTCGCGCACTCGCACCGCAGCCCCGAGAACAGGACGTGCCACTGGGGCTTCGACCCGGCGCGCTGGAGGCGCTACCTGCTGCTGAGCGAGGAGTACGCGGAACGCGCCGAGCGGGAGAGGATGCGCGGCCTCTTGGACGCCCTCAAGGAGCGCTTCGAGCCGCACGGAGCGGCGGCGGCGCACGCCGGCAAGAGGGCGGCGGCAGCGGCCGTCGCAGCGGTGGCGGCCCTCGGGAGCAAGGTGGGTGGCTCACGTGGTTGTTGTTGTTTTGTTGTTGGTGGTGGTGGTTGCATGGATGGTGGTGATGGCTGTTGTAACGGTGGTGGTGGTGGTGGTGGTTGCATGGATGGTGGTGATGGCTGTTGTGACGGCGGTGGTGGTGGTGGTTATCATTGTGGTGGGCTTGGTAGTTGTGATGTTAACGGTGTGGTGATGGTGACGGTCGTGGTGATTGTGGTGTATGTGTGGACTTCTTTAGCACCGTACGTACTAAACCGCGGTAATTATAGGTGCGATGGTTGTGGCGGTGGGTTCTGGTGGTGGATCATGGTCGTGACCGTGATGGTGGTGGTAGTTGAGTAGGGTGGCTGTTGTAACAACCATGATGGTGATGGTGGTCTTGGTGGGTGCTGTTTTGACAGTGGTGGGGTGGTGATTGTTTTGTCTGTGCTGTTTGTTGTTGTGATGATGGTGGTGATGTTCTCATGGCACATACCATGGCTGCGTAACAGTAAAGAGATGACGTTCTATAACTATAACACATCTACGTAATACACACCACATTGCACACACATAAACACCCAAACACGTGGGCACGACAACACCAAACAAAATCCACCAAAGTCCACACACCACACACGAGGCCACACGTGGTCACGACGCACCTACACATCTAAGTACAGTTGTAAAACACTGGAGAACACACAGGCACACAACACACACATCCAGAACACATGGCTTCAAACACATGCCCCCCACACACTTAATCACTGACACACACGCACACTTGGTGTTTGTCACTATCGACTATTTTTGAAGTAGGCGCAGGCAACAGAAGATATCAGAAAATATAATTAACTGTTTCAGGTGCTTAATGGTTGGTGGTGGTGACACGAAATGAGTACAACGATAAGCCTACATAATAAATACACACACAGCACACACACCATACACATAACCCACATATACACAAAAACTATACGCTGTACACCTCAAATACACACAACGCGCCACACATACATACAAGTATCTACACAAACACACAAACTTGTATAAATACACACGGTACACAGACACAACACTCGCCCCGTACACACAAACCACAACCCTAAACAAACACACACGCCCTGCACCCCCCCGTACACGGCAGCTTCACGCTGAGTGTTGGCAGCTAGAAGGGCATGGTTTGGTTGTGACAGGGCCGTTCAAATCTGTACACAGTGTACTGGAACTCGTGACCCGGGGTATCGTGGGATTCTGGTTGTTGCAGTTTTTTCTGTTTTTAGTAATGCTGCTTGGTTGGGGGCTCTGGGGAAATCAGAAATTTGTTGAAACTTTTACCTACTTGGTTTTGACCGCGTGGTGTGACGGTCGTGGTTGTGATGTGGTCGATGGTGTCTGTGTGATTACCGCGCGTGGTTGTGATATTACGAAGGTTGCTATTCCCGTTGTGGCTCCCAGGGTGGTTTTGTTAACTGTGGTTGTGATTATCGTTGTGGTTAGGAGTCTGGTGTTGGCGGTTTTGTTTTGTTGTGATAGTTATTCTCGTGGTGGTAGCGGTGGGTGTGATTATCGTGGTTGTGTTTTGTTGTGATAGTTATTCTCGTGGTGGTAGTGGTGGGTGTGATTATCGTGGTTGTGTTTTGTTGTGATAGTTATTCTCGTGGTGGTAGTGGTGGTGGGTGTGATTATCGTGGTTGTGTTTTGTTGTGATAGTTATTCTCGTGGTGGTAGTGGTGGATGTGATTATCGTGGTTGTGTTTTGTTGTGATAGTCTCGTGGTAGTGCTTGTTGTGGTTAAGGCGCGGGCCACATTGCAAAATCCGGGACTGAATGCGCGCGGTGCACCCTGGGAGGGGGAGGAGGCGGCGGCTGTCGAGTCACGTGGTTTCGATCAGGGCGGTGTCACGTGACCCGGCTGAGGGAATCATTGGGCTGAGACCTATCACGTGGTGTGGGTGAGGGATTGGGTGTAGTTGGTGAGTGTTCGGTGATGGTGAGCGTAGTGGGTGAGTAAGAGTGTTCGGTAAAATGAAAGGTGTTGCAAAGGGTAAAGGTTATGTTGGTAAGTAGGCTGGGTGTAGTGGATGTATGAGTGTGGTGAGGATGCATTGTTTGGGTGAGTTATGTGCGTAGTGCGGATAAGTGTAGTCGTGTTAGGTGTTAGGTGAGTAAGCAGTGATTGTAGTGTGCATGTTCGGGGTGGGTTAGTCGGTCATATAGTGTGTATAGGGGATGGTGACCGTTGGTCGAGACTAGGGCTTGGTAAGGTAAAAGGTAAAAACAACGAGCCTACCTTAACCCTTCCTTTTACCATACCACAATACAATCACTCTACCCAACCTTTTACCCTTTAGCAGGTAAGGTAAAAGGTTAAAAGCAACGAGCCTACCTTTACCCTACCCATTACCCTTACCCCATACAAATTACCTGATTACAGGGTAATTACTGGGGTACTACACATGAAAAGGTTTATAACGGTAAACGCTAGGTAGAGCGCTTAATGAGTATAGAATACTCTCGATGGTTCCAATTTTACACGCTTGTTGTATCCTCAAATCTTGTAACTCAATTTTAACCCACTTCCCAATGTGGTTTCGACTGCGAACTTGGTATACTTATGTCATACTGATGACAATACTATATTATATTATAAAAATATATTTTTAAACATTCTTTTTTATATGTTATGTTTCGGCTTGGGTCTAATTGTCCACGGTAAACTGACGTTGGCTGGATTTGGCCACGGCCCCTTACGTTACGGCAAGCTTCGGGGCCACTTCCTGGAGTCGTGGAGTTCTGCCATTACTCGTACATTTCATTAAAGCGTGTTTTAAAAAAAGTTTTTAAAAAATATTACTTATTAAATGGAAGCCACGGACTGCGCCACGGAGCTTTTAGCGGTAAACAAGGCACCGTATTTACCGGGTAATACTTCGCGCTACCTTTACCCTACCGGGTAATTCTTCCGAGCTACCTTTACCCTACCCTTTACCTTACCCCTTGGTATGTCGACACCTTTACCCTTTTACGCGGTAAAAAGGGTAAATTTCCTTACCTTTCCTAGGCCTAGTCGAGACTGGTTACGGAATGGCAGTCAGAAGGAGCGTGCAGGGCCAAGAGGGATGATCTCAGCTCGCTTGCGGGAGTAATTAAACTCAACATTTTTTTTATTTAACTAGGTAAGGCCCACTGAGCTATATAGCTCTTTTTCAGAAGCGACCTGGCCACAAATGATGTGGAAATTTTTAAAGCAGCCAAATACTGTAAACGCATGTTGATTCTAAATGTGGAGGGAGGACCCGGAGAAAAATCCATGCAACCTCGGTATAAACGTGCAAACTCCAATTATACAAGCGTCAGGGTTGGGATTGAACAACCCACGACCGCCTGCATGCCAGCTGAGGTAGTTAACATCTGGCCACTGTGGCATTGCAACCCTGCGGTTGGTGGCGATGACATTCAGCAGTGAAGTAGACATTGCTCATGCTGGGTCCCAGGTGAGACTGCGACACAACACTGGGTCCCGGGAGCACAGAAGTAGGGGCCCAGTGAAGAGAAGCCACACAGATTGGTCCCCTGAAAACTATGGACTGACGTTTGGGCCCTGGCAACCTAGGGGACATAGACAGGTTGGAGCCCGTGAAGACATGGATACAGATTGGGCCACTGAAAACTGTGGGACCCAGACTGGGGTCACAGAGACGCACAGATTGGACTCGCGGGGACACGGATTGGGCCCCCGGTCTCCCCCCCCACCACCATCACCCATCCCACCCCTCTTCGCACGGGACCCGCGGGCCCTGCAGGGAAAGTGGCCGTAAAAGGCTGCGGGGCGCCGCGACGCAGGAAAGTGCGGGGCGGCTCCCGCTCGCTTTGTGCGTCTAGACGGGCGCTGTGCCGCCTAATTAAGCCTCAATGATGACGCCTCACCCTCCCGGCGCGGCAGGGGAGGGAGGAGAGCGTGTTGGAGGGGGGGTTACTAATAGTGCGTAACAGCTACCCCCCGCATCCCACACACAACGCGCTTCTCCCCGTTTGAGATCATTAACGGAGATCGCAGATCCCAGGAGGTGGTTGGGGGGGGGTCGAGGGTTGTACTGTACTCCCACGGTGTACCACTGGGGAGGGGCATGGGTTTGGTGGTGTTTTGTGGGAAGAGAATGAGAGATGGAGAAAAGATGTGGGAAGATGGAAGAGAGTGGTTTGTAGATGTGGAGTTCACGTGGGTGGGGATGGAGAGAGATGGGGGAGGGGGGTATATGCGGATGGAGAATGAGAGAAAGATGATGTGTGAGATTGGGAGGAGGGTTTGTGGATAGAGAAATTGAGAGTTAATTTGGGGAGAGTTTTAGATGGGAGGGGGGGGGGGGGAGAGATGGAGCGATGTCTACAGGAAGCTGTAGAGTGGGAGCGACCGAGAGGTTGGTTGTCGTGTAATCTGATGTGGCTGTGTGGTTGTTCCGGGGCTGTCGCGTCGTGCCGGTCGCGTGTGGAGTCGCCGCCGCCGTGAACACGGAATGGGGAAGTTTGAGGCGCCCGGGTGCCGCGGTTTCCCGTCTCGGTGGTGGGGTGAAGGGGGTGAAAGTGTGGAGGGCTGTCTGGCTGTCCGGCACGGTGCCGAGGTGGGGGGGGTGATCAGCACATGCAGTCTACACGGCGCGGTCTATACAGAGCAGTACAGTCTATACAGCATCTCCAGTACCATAAAATATATGTTATATAGCTCATAGGATTCCTCCAGTATAAGTATTCTGATAGTCGATGCTACAGGCAACACGTACAGTAAATAGCATTCAGCCTGGGTCGTCGAGGCAGGGATGAGTTTGGGGGGTGAGGCTGGATGACGTGTGAGGAGGATGAGGCGAGGTGAGTCTGAGGTGGGCTAGGGATGTGAGTTTGGAGTAAGGAGGACGGGTTCGAGTGAGGTAAGGCTAAGTCTCAGCGTGTGGGGGTGAGTGGTAGTGTAGCGGTTAGCGGCTCGAGTTCGATTCCCGCTCACGGCTAACATCAGTGACGCTTATCTGAACCGTTCCTGGGTCAACTCAGCCTCAAATGGGTACCTGGTGCGGTGTGTAAGGATCATGTGCTCGCTAACAGCACTTGCCCCAACACTCCGTGAAGGCTGTACGGGGGGAGATATTTTTCTTTTTGTGGGGGTGAGTTAAGAGTGAGGCGAGGAGGAGGAGGATGCTGCTGGTTGGCGGGTGGGGTGAGCGAGCGAGTGGATGGCTTGGCTAGACGTCGCAGCTGTGGATGAGGAAGTGGGCGCCGCCAGACGGTGCGGGATGCGGTGGAGCCCAATCCGGTCGGTGCGGCGAGACGCGGGGGGGAGGGGCGGGAGGGAGGGAGGGGGTGAGTACGGGGGCGGCCGCCCCCTCCCTTAACTCCACCCCCACTCCTCCCCCAACTCCACCCCCTCCCTCAACTCCACCCCCTCCCCCACACACGGGGGGGTTGGTGGCTGTGTCGCGGTGTGTTCCTGATTGGTTGTGTCGCGGTGTGTTCCTGATTGGTTGTGTCGCGGTGTGTTCCTGATTGGTTGTGTCGCGGTGTGTTCCTGATTGGTTGTGTCGCGGTGTGTTCCTGATTGGTTGTGTCGCGGTGTGTTCCTGATTGGTTGTGTCGCGGTGTGTTCCTGATTGGTTGTGTGTTTGTCTTCGTGGGGAGCGGTAGCGTAGTGGTTAGCGCTATGCTGCGCTGCGAACCCGGTCACCCGGGTTCAATTCACACTCTAGTCCAACACCAGTGATGATTATCTAAACCGGTCCTGGGCCTCCCCTAGATCGACTCCAACTCATATGTACCTGGTCCGGTGTGGTAAACATCGCGATTGGGGAGACTAAAACATAGTGCTGACCCATCCACCCCCTCCTGTGCTGTGCCGGCCTTCACAGGTGCTCGCTAACAGCACTTGCCCAAACAATCTCTTTAGGCTATACGGGGGATATTTGTCGTTGTCAAATGTCTTTGAATGTGTGTATAAGTATCCCATTATCCTCGCGGCAGTGTTCACGTGTCCCTTTGCCCCTTTCACGTCTGTGTCTACGTGTCTCTTTAGCCACGTGATCATTTGTCCCATGCGTCTCCCTCACTGGTCGATGTGTCCGCGTCTCCCCCCTTTCCCGGCATCACTTTTCACGTAGCGCCCCCCCCCCCCGTTGCTGCATTCAATTCAGAGATAAGGGAATAAAACGTGAGTGTATATTGAGAGCGTGTGTCGAGGAGTGTGAATCGGGGAGAAGTGTTAGACTGCGGGTGAATGAATGATTGTCAGTGTGGCGATGAGCGTTTAACAGTGAGTCATTGAATCAGCGAGTGTGTGTCGGTGTGTTAAGTCGTATCATTGTACACAAGTCTAATAAGTGTGTGAATTGATGTGTGAATTTTGCATTGGTGAGTATCATTTAGGTGTGAGTGGGATGAGTGGTTGTTGATTGTGGTCCGGTATGTGGCCGATTGGTGAGTGTGTGGGTCGGTATGTGGCCGAGTGGTGAGTGTGTGGGTGAGTGTGCCCCATTCATTACTCAACTTCCACCAGCCCAGCTCGCTGAGGAACGCGAGGAATCTAAGCTTCTGACCACGTGCAGCCAATCACAACGCTTAGAATTCATCTGTAAATGAGCCCTCCATTCCGGCCTCCAGTTCTTGGAAATCAGCTCCACACACAGAGACGCTTCTCACGCACACACTCACACTCTGTATTACACTCACTCTGTATTACACATACACTCATATACATATACAATGACACTCACTAATATACATACACACTTATATACAGGACATAATTGCCTTAACAGACTTGGGACAAGTTATATTAACGAGCTCAGAACACAATCATATTTTTAATGACAAAGATCCCCCGTATAGCCTTTAACAGTCTGTTCGGTTAAGTGCTGTTAGCGACCACCGATAAAGGCCTGCCAGGCACATTAAGGGGGTGGGTGGCCAACACCACGCCCGGCCGCCTTTGTTTCCCCAGTGCTGATGGTTACACACCGCACCATGTGCTTGTTTAAGGCTGAGTCAACCCTAGGGAGGTCTTTGGCGGGTTCAAAAATAATCGTCACTGGTCTTGGCCGTGAGCGGGAATTGAACCCATGGCTCAGCGGGTTACGTAATGCAGCGCGTTCACCGCTCCCGCACGGCAGCTCTTGTGTCAGGCTAGGTGCACATGCAGTGGCTCTACTTTGTATTAAAAAGCTCATTACATTCAGTGAATGAATCATTGGGAGATTGCACCATGAGGCCTTGATGTCAACATTTCAACACTCATCCGGTCAGGTGGTCCGGCAGTAGAGCGAGCGGCTCGCAATTCGTAAGATCGCAAGTTCAATTCCTGGTTGCAGATGGTTGACTCGGACCATAATACCTGCAGGGTCGATAAAATAAACACCACTTTGTGGAGAAGATGAATCGGTGGTTGTATTACGGATACTCTATACTCGCCACCGCCGTAATAATGTGGAATTTCCGCAGCTGGCTCGGCAGGTCTGTAAACGGGGAAATGCGATCACGACCGCAAAGACGACGATTCCCCCGTGCGGTTCCGACACGGGCTGTTAGCGAGCACCTATTAAGGCATCTTCAAGACGGCAGCTCTTTGAATGGCCATGGTGGAGGGAGGGGGGAGATAAAGGCGGACGTGAGTCGAGACGAAAGTGCAGCTTCTTACCCTCGCCACGGCTGCGGGGTGGCGGGGGGGCAAAGGTCGCCGGCCAGGCTGCGCCCCCCCCCCCACAATCCCCCCCCTAATCCCCCCTCCCTACCTCGGCCCCGCCCACCGCGCCGTCTGCCACGGCGGCTGCCGTGGCCCCCTGCGAGCGGGGTTGCCATGGTGACCGGGTCACCGGGGTCTCTGGAGGCCACGGGAGAGGCCGCGGGGTGTCGAGGTGGGGGTGGGGGGGAGATGTGGCTGGGGTCGCCCCGGGGGGCATGGGAGTGTCACCCCGCCTATAGGGGGACCCCCTCGCCCTGCCCCCCCCCCTTAGCCTATGGCTCACTTTCCTGGGGTGTCTTCGTGGGGGGCTGGGGAGGCCCCCCTGTGGAGGGGGGGGGGGGGAGTCCCTCCTTTTCCTGGGTGTCGGGAAAGACACCAGCGTGGGGCTGCTGGTCTATAATGGTGGTGGTGTCCTGTCAGGGTGTGATGTATACAGAAGAGGGGGTTGTGTGGTATACCTCAGGGTAAGTGTGATGTATCGTGGCGTGGTGTTCTGCCGTGGTGTTGGGTGGATTAGAGGGGGGGGGGGGTGAAGTTTGTCGTGGGGTGGTGATGTATATACAGTACACAACGTGTGATGTAGTACAGTGGTGTGTAGTTTGGTCGTTGTGTGCCATGGTTTGGATATGCTGTGTAGTGTGTGGTGTGATGTTGCAGTCCGTGTTGCGGATACGCGGCCTGGTGTGCAAGTGGTGTGGTGAACTCATGTCCAGGTTCGGGCACAGCGCTACGAACGCGGCGAACCTGAGTTCGATTCCCACTCACGACCGATATCGGTGACGAATATCTGAACAGGTCCTGAGCCTCCCCTACGTCGACTCCCCTACACCTCTCCTCTTAAATGAGTACCGTAGTGCGGTGTGTGTATACAACATCAGCACTGTGGGAGACAAAGGTGGCCGGGCGTGATTGCTAACTCACACCACGCCCCGTCGTGTACTGTTGCAGCCTTCATAGGCGCTCCTCGTGAACAGCACTTGACTCAACAGCCTGTTGAAGGCTATTGGGGGGTATCTTTGTCTTTGGGTGTTACACGACGGCGTGTGGTGTGATGCCCAGAGATGTGTGTTGTGGATTAGTGGTGTGTGATCCGTCCTGGTGTGATGTATGCGAGTGGGGATCAGCAATGCGGGGTGGTGTGGATTAGTGGGTGTGGAGCAGTCGTGTTGTGGCTGGGTCCCTGTGGTGTGCCCACCCCCGCAGCCCCGCTCCGCTGTTTGCCAGATGGGGGGGCAGAGGGGCAAGG
Organism: Petromyzon marinus; assembly: GCF_048934315.1. NCBI lineage: Eukaryota > Metazoa > Chordata > Hyperoartia > Petromyzontiformes > Petromyzontidae > Petromyzon > Petromyzon marinus. The sequence goes on from NC_133694.1 coordinate 1,886,888, forward strand.
AGGATCGTGGTGGTGGTGGTGGTGATGTGGGGGGGTACGTAATGCGTGAGGAATGCGCGTCTGGGCAGACTCAGTGAGTACAGCGGCCAGGCTGCTTAGGGTGTGGGGCGCATGACGACTACACACAGCTCCCATAGCCTAAACACACACTCGTATAAACACACCCTCATCATACACACTCGTATATATACACATACAACAAGGCAAAAATACCCCGTGTAGCCTTAATACACTGTAGGAGCAAGTGCTGTTAGCGAATACGGCACACGAGGAGGTGGGTGGCCAGCACCAGGCCCGGCCGCCTTTGTCTCCCCGAGTGGCGATGTTTACACACCGCTCCAGGTACTCATTTGAGGCTGAGTCGACCTAGGGGAGGCCCAGGACCGGCTCAGATATTCGTCACTGGTGTTGGCCGTGAGCGCAGGCGCGCAAACTGCTCCACTACCGCTCCCCACCGCTTGTCTAAACACACACACATACACTACTATACACATCCGCACTCAGAGCCTAAACACACGCGCATGGCTACACAGTGTCTCTCGTAGCCTAAACACACTCACACACCCATATGACTCCACTACACACTCGCTCATATGTACGTACAAATATACGTATACGCACATCTAATGTGATTTCAAATCCTGGTTGGTTGCTGGCTCGGCCAATCATCCCTCCCAGGTCGATAAATAGATTCGTCACAGGAACGCGTAACATCCAAAACTGGCTCAGCACCAGATCAACTTTTGACGGTGGCGCTCGTAGGGTGAACAAACTTTCACACACAAGCAAAGACAAAGATCCCCGTATATCCTTAAAACATACCATACTTTCACATGCCTACTTTCACAATCAAGACCATTACATTATTGCTGAACTCGGGAGCCGACACACGCAACATTAATGCAAAGTTTCACTCATATCTTAAACACCCGCTCGCACATACATAGGTGTTAGACAACGATCCCCCGCGTGGCCCCTATGAAGGCCGGCGTGGTGTTGGGTGGCCAACACCACGCCCGGCCGCCTTTGTCTCCCTACTGGCGATTTTTTGTTACACACCTCACTAGGTACTCATTTGAGGCTGTACTCGCGCTCGTACATACACACAGCCTAGCACACTCGTACAACAACAGCCAGCCACGTCGGTTAGGTGCCAGGCTATGTGCAGTTTGAGGTAGTCACGCGAAGCTGTGGAAGGATCGTTGCTGGCGGGGAAGTCACGGCACAGACCCCGGGTGGTATGCGTTGATTGACCGGCGATGGCTGGCAGATGCATAACATGTTCTGCCCGCTGTGCCACTTTGATGCGTTTTAGCCACCCCCGGCGCTCGTTGTTGTGAGCGTAGCACATATACACACCCATACATATACTGGTAGTGTATCGGCTAGCTTATTGCACTATGATCCTGGTGACCCGAGTTGAATTCCCACTCAAGACAAAACACAGTGCCTAATAGAGTATTTGAGACGTTCCTGGGCCCCCCCCCCCCCGACACAGCCTTAAATGAGTTCCTGCTGCTGCCGAGGCGTGGACAAAACATCGCCAGTGGGGAGACGAAGGCGAGCCGGGCGTCGGTGCGAAGCCACCCCCCGCGTCGTGTGTCGTGTTGGCCTTCATAGGTGCTCGCTAACAGCGAAACAGCCTGTTAAAGACTATACGGGAGGTGGGTGGGTTGGTGGTGGGTTGGTGGTGGGGGGTGAATCTTTGTCTTTGTTGGGTGATGGGGGTGGTGGTCGTGGTGGGGTTGTGTGTAGGGTGTGCGTGGGTGGGGGGGGTCGAGCGGCTGTCAGTTGTCAGACCCAGACCCTCGTACCCCCCCCCTGTCTCTCGTGAAATAAATGATGGCGACTTCACGCCCCGTATTCACGGAACAGATGCAGACGGGGGGGGGGGGTGCGGCCATTTCCCTTCACTCAAAACGCCCACAAGCAGCCACACTCACTCACTCACCCCGGCGTTACCCCCCACATCCCTCCCCACGTTACATTATTCGCGTTACTTTCTCGCGTTACCTGCAGCGTGAGCTTCCCCCCACAGGCTAACTCCCCTGGTTACGTCCTCGCGTTACCGACCTCTGTAGGGCACCACCCAACCCCACCACCCCGCTCTTACTCTCCCTGCTCGTTGGCCTTGCGATGGTCGCCAGTCAGATTCACTTTTAAATCACCCCCTTCCTGTGTAACATGCGGTGGAGGAGGGAGAGCCGGGCATTCCTTGGGCGAGGGGGGACCTATCGGGGTACACGGTGGACCCCCGTAGGATAGAGAGATGTTGTGGCTGGCTGTGTGAAAGGGTCCCTATCTGTGAACCGCTGTTTAGTGGTTGGAGGGAGGGGGGGCTATAGCCCCCCCCCCCACTACTCTCCCTTGTGCTCGAGGTACTTCAGAATGAGCCACGGGGCGGGGTGGGGAACTTCTCCCCAGTGCCCCCCCCCTCTCATCCCCGCCCCTCTCCCTGCCCCTTTATTGTGCGTCCCCGGGGTCAGGACGGGGTCCCTTTTAAAGGGGTCACAAAAGGTTAAAACGCAAATTTGTGGGAAGGATGGGGTGAGTGGGGGGGGGGAGACGTGTGGAGAGTAGTGACGGTGGGGGGGGTCAGTGATAAAACCACGCCACGACATCAAAAGGCGCTGAGAGAGGGCGGGAGCGGCCGTGCAGATGGGAGTTTGGGTGCTGGGTGTGTGGGGGGGGGGGGTACAGAGGTCCATGCACCCCCCCCACACCCCCCCCAAGATATATGCGCGTGTGTGTGAGGGCGCGACACTGGCCAGGTGTGAGGAGGAGCAAGGTGTGAGGAGGACCCAGGTGTGAGGGTCGAGGCGAGATGCGTGTGTGTCCGTGTGTGTCCGTGGGGGCCGCGCAACTCCGCGACCGAAAAAACTCCCGTGAAGCCAAAACACGACGGAGTCGGATTACGGGTGGTGGTGGGGGGTGGTGGTGGTGGGGGGGTGGTGGACAGGCATTCTGTGTGTGGGTTTCTCTTGGTATGTATCTGTATTGTGTGTGTGTATATCTGACGATCTGTTTGGGTTGAGTGTGTAGTATATCTGTCTGTGTTTTGGGCGAGTATATCTGCGCACGCGCGCGTTTGTGAGTGTGTATTGTCTGTGTTTGGGTGAGTGTTTTTTTTGTGTGTCTGTCTGTGCGTGCATGCACTGTATACAAAGATCCCCCCCAGTATAGCCTGAACAGACTGTTGGGTAAGTGTTTGTTAGCGAGCACCTATGAAGGCCGGCACACGGGGTGGGGTGGGTAGCCAACACCACGCCCGGCCGCCTTTGCCTCCCCAGTGGCGATATGTGGGGAGCGGTGGTGTAGCGGTTAGCGCACTGCCCTCCGAACCTGGCCATCCAGGTTCGATACCCGCTCACGGCCAACACCGGTAACGATTATTTGAACCGGTCCTGGGCCTCCCCTAGGTCGACTCGGCCTCAAATGAGTCCCTGGTGCGGTATGTAAACATCGCCACTGGGGAGACAAAGGCGGTCGTGCGTGGTGCTGGCCACCCACCACCCCCCCCCCCTCTCGTGTGCCGTGCCGGTCCTGAACAGGTGTTTGCTAACAGCACTTGCCCCAAGAGTGATGAGGCTATACGGGGGATCTTTGGAAACTTTATCAGTGTTCATCTATTCCTGTCACAGCGTTTGGGACGAGTTCGCAAAATAGATATGCAGACTATACTTATCCATATGTCCCGTCTCTCTGCATGGAAAACTAAAATAATTTGGGGTTTTTGTTTGTGCAAGCCAACGATCCCACGGCCTTCTGGGAGTACATCGTTTCAGCAACCACATTGATCCCAATACAGAGAAAAACTCTGAACGTATTTTTTCGACTCTGTCTCATCAGCAGTCATGGCTTGCTTTTGAATCGATGCTGTTAAGCTGCCAGATGCAATGGGCAAAGGACCCTCTTGCCTGTAAGATATGGGCCATAGTTCGACACGTAATTGTATATTGCGTAACAAAATGAGAAATATATATGAATGGGCCCGTGTATTCGTCTGCATAATTTTTGTTCACCTTTTTTCTCCACAACGACGCGAATAATTACGTTGTTTTTTTTTGTATGGGGTAAATGTATGCACAGCACAGCATACATTTACTGCAACCGCCACCCACCCGCCAGCCAGCAGACACGCTTGTGTATTAGAATCGCGTTTGAGTTGGGGAGGGAATTGATTGAGGATGAGTTGGGGTAGGGATGGGAGTCTGCCCCCGTGACCTGCTGTCAGCGAGCCTTCGACACTTCACTTGGCTTCAAGGTGCACCTCGGCTGGCACGAGACGAGTGGTGACGTCATCGCCACTTAGTTGTATATATCTCGGTGTTGGTAAGAGCACGGCCTGTATATATGTGAACGTCTGTGTGCGAGTCGGTGTACGTGTGAGTGGGGAGCAGTGGTTCGAACCCGACGACCATAGTTAATTTCCCGCTCACGGCCACCAGTGACGATTATCCTAACTGGTCCTGGGCTTTCTCGGTCGACTCAAATGAGTACCTTGTGCGGTGTGTAAACATCGCCACTGGGGAGACAAAGGCGGTCGGGCGTGGTGCTGGCCACCCACCCCGTCGAGTGCCACCGTGCCGGCCTTCATAGTTGCTCGCTAACGGCCCTTGCCGCCAAACGTCTGTTAAGGCAGCACGGGGGGATCTGTCTTGTTCGTGTGTGAATGTATGTTCGTATGTTAGTGTGTGTGTGTCCGAGTGAGTGTGGGTGCTGGGCAGGCAGGCAGGGTTCGCTCTAACTGGCTCCAGGTGTCTCTCTCTGCCTTGGCTCTGGAATCCGCGGTCCGGGTCCCCGCCTCTCACCGCTCGCCACGGCACCAACCCGAGCGACTGGCAGCTCAGGCTGGGAGGGTCATTTGTGTGTCTACCTAAACTGTTATATACCCTTGTGTATCTCGCTAACAGCACTTGCCCCAACAGCCTTTGTGTGTACAGTATTTGTATCTGTGTGTGTATGTCTGTGTATGTATATATCTGTGTATGTGTCTGTGTGTGAGTGTAACTGTGTCTATCTGTGGGTATGTGTATGTGTGTGAGTGTAACTGTGTCTATCTGTGTGTATATATGTGTATGTGTCTGTGTGTGAGTGTAACTGTCTATCTGTGTGTCTGTGTGTGAGTGTAACTGTGTCTTCTGTGTGTATGTGTCTGTGTGTGTGTAACTGTGTGGGGAGCGGTAGTGTAGCGGTTAGCGCGCTGCGCTATGAACCCAGCGACACGGGTTCGATTCCCGCTCACGGCCAACACCAGTGACGATTATCTGAACCGGTCCCGGGCCTCCCCTAGGTCGACTCAGCCTCAAATGAGTACCTGGTGCGGTGTGTAAACATTGCCATTAGGGAGACAAAGGCGGTCGGGCGTGGTGCTGGCCACCCACCCCCTCGTGTACCGTTCTGGCCTTCATAGGTGCTCGCTAACAGCACTTGCCCCTACAGTCTGTTAAGGCTATACGGGGGATCTTTGTCTGTGTGTGTTTATCTGTGTGTGTCTATCTGTGTGTGTCTGTGTGTGTAACTGTGTGTGTAACTGTGTATGTGTCTGTGTGTAACTGTGTATGTGTCTGTGTGTGAGTGTAACTGTGTATGTGTCTGTGTGTGAGTGTAACTGTGTCTATTTGTGTGTGTATGTGTCTGTGTGTGAGTGTAACTGTGTCTATTTGTGTGTGTATGTGTCTGTGTGTGAGTGTAACTGTGTCTATCTGTGTGTGTATGTGTAACTGTGTGTGTGTGTCTGTGTGTGTGTGTAACTGTGTGTGTGTAACTGTGTGTGTGTGTCTGTGTGTAACTGTGTGTGTGTAACTGTGTGTGTGTAACTGTGTGTGTGAGTGTAACTGTGTTTATCTGTGTGTGTATGTGTAACTGTGTGTGTGTGTCTGTGTGTAAGTCTGTGTGTATGTGTAACTGTGTGTGTCTGTGTGTGTGTAACTGGGCGTGAGCTCGCGCCGTCCGGTCATTGTCTGGGGGAAGGGAACTCGAGACGCGGCCTTTCCGCTCGAGAGCAAAGAATTCTGGGAAAATTCCACGTGGAGGAAGCGGGCTTTTCTCCTCCTCGCCTCACCACCGCACACACCCTCACCTCACCACCGCCATCACTCTCCCCTCGACCCACCACCTCATACTCAACATCACATATCCTCCCCCATCATCACTTGCCGCCTCTTGCTATCTCATACTTCCTCACCACCCTTCACACACCGCTCACCATCCCACAGAACCTCACCATCGCTACTCTCCTATGTACATCCCACGTTCCTTCCTGCACTATTCCACCCCCCACCACTCACCATTCCACGTTGCTCACCACCCCGACATACACCCCATCCGCAGAGTGTACGAGACTTTCTGAGACGGTGATTTTTCTGCCTTGAGGCTAATGGTATCTGGCAGAAAAATTGTTGTGTGGGAACATGTGTATATTTACACGTGTGTGCACACTCTTGTGTATAATAATGTGTACCCGTGTGTTTCTGAGTTCTTTGTAAACATTTGGTGTAGTAATGCGTATGTATGTTTCTGTGTATCATGTCTGGGACGTGTCTATGCAGCGTCGTATCTCAGATGTCATCAATGTCTACGTGTAAGTCTTTGTGGAAGAGTTGAAGACATCTGTATGGGTCGCGTCTGTGCGAGATCTGTGTCTATATCGGAGGTCTTGTCAACTAGACGTGTTTGAGAAATATCTGTACATTGTCTATATCCGAACTGTTACTTTGCGTGTCTGTGTTATCTATATGTGGATCTTGTCTAAATCTGAGACTTGTGTTAGACGTGTCTGGATCGTGTGCCTGAGTCTTGTTTCTGTACGAGACGTGTCTTTGGGTCTTGTCGCTGTGAAGACGTGTCTGGGTCGTGTCGACTGGTCATGTCTAAGAGACGTGTCTGGGTCGTGGCTATTAGATCTTGTCTGTGTGAGACGTGTCTGGGTCGTGTCTTTGTGAGAGACGTGTCTGGGTCGTGTCTATGTGTGAGACACGTGTCTGGGTCGTGTCTATGTGAGAGACGTGTCTGGGTCGTGTCTATGTGAGAGACGTGTCTGGGTCGTGTCTATGTGAGAGACGTGTCTGGGTCGTGTCTATGTGAGAGACGTGTCTGGGTCGTGTCTATGTGAGAGACGTGTCTGTGTGAGACGTGTCTGGGTCGTGTCTATGTGAGAGACGTGTCTGGGTCGTGTCTGGGTCGTGTCTATGTGAGAGACGTGTCTGGGTCTTGTCTATGTGTGAGACGTGTCTGGGTTTTGTCTATGTGAGAGACGTGTCTGGGTCGTGTCTATGTGAGAGACGTGTCTGGGTCGTGTCTGGGTCGTGTCTATGTGTGAGACGTGTCTGGGTCGTGTCTGTGTGTGAGACGTGTCTGGGTCGTGTCTATGTGAGAGACGTGTCTGTGTGAGACTTGTCTGGGTCGTGTCTATGTGAGAGACGTGTCTGGGTCGTGTCTATGTGAGAGACGTGTCTGGGTCGTGTCTATGTGCGAGACGTGTCTGGGTTTTGTCTATGTGAGAGACGTGTCTGTGTGAGACTTGTCTGGGTCGTGTCTATGTGAGAGACGTGTCTGGGTCGTGTCTATGTGAGAGACGTGTCTGGGTCTTGTCTATGTGCGAGACGTGTCTGGGTTTTGTCTATGTGAGAGACGTATCTGGGTCGTGTCTATGTGAGAGACGTGTCTGGGTCTTGTCTGTGTGAGACGTCTGGGTCGTGTCTGGGTCGTGTCTATGTGAGAGACTTGTCTGGGTCGTGTATATGTGAGAGACGTGTCTGGGTCGTGTCTATGTGAGAAACGTGTCTGGGTCGTGTCTATGTGTGAGACGTGTCTGGGTCGTGTCTATGTGAGAGACGTGTCTGGGTCGTGTCTATGTGTGAGACGTGTCTGGGTCGTGTCTATGTGAGAGACGTGTCTGGGTCGTGTCTATGTGTGAGACGTGTCTGGGTCGTGTCTATGTGAGAGACTTGTCTGGGTCGTGTCTATGTGTGAGACGTGTCTGGGTCGTGTCTATGTGAGAGACGTGTCTGGGTCGTGTCTATGTGAGAGACGTGTCTGGGTCGTATCTATGTGAGAGACGTGTCTGGGTCGTGTCTATGTGAGAGACGTGTCTGGGTCGTGTCTATGTGTGAGACGTGTCTGGGTCGTGTCTATGTGAGAGACGTGTCTGGGTCGTGTCTATATGAGAGGCGTGTCTGGGTCGTGTCTATGTGTGAGACGTGTCTGGGTCGTGTCTATGTGAGAGACGTGTCTGGGTCGTGTCTGTGTGAGACGTGTCTGGGTCGTGTCTATGTGAGAGACTTGTCTGGGTCGTGTCTATGTGTGAGACGTGTCTGGGTCGTGTCTATGTGTGAGACGTGTCTGGGTCTTGTCTATGTGAGAGACGTGTCTGGGCCGTGTGTATGTGAGAGACGTGTCTGGGTCGTGTCTGTGTGAGAGACGTGTCTATGTAAGAGACGTGTCTGTGTGAGAGACGTGTCTGGGTCGTGTCTGTGAGAGACGTGTCTATGTAAGAGACGTGTCTGGGTCTTGTCTATGTGAGAGACGTGTCTATGTAAAAGACGTGTCTGGGTCTTGTCTATGTGAGAGACGTGTCTATGTGAGAGACGTGTCTATGTGAGAGACGTGTCTATGTAAGAGACGTGTCTGGGTCTTGTCTATGTGAGAGACGTGTCTATCTATGTAAGAGACGTGTCTATGTAAGAGACGTGTCTATGTAAGAGACGTGTCTATGTAAGAGACGTGTCTATGTGAGAGACGTGTCTATGTGAGAGACGTGTCTATGTAAGAGACGTGTCTATGTAAGAGACGTGTCTGGGTCTTGTCTATGTAAGCGACGTGTCTACGTGAGAGACGTGTCTATGTGAGAGACGTGTCTATGTGAGAGACGTGTCTACGTGAGAGACGTGTCTATGTGAGAGACGTGTCTATGTGAGAGCCGTGTCTGGGTCTTGTCTACGTGAGAGACGTGTCTATGTGAGAGACGTGTCTATGTGAGAGACGTGTCTACGTGAGAGACGTGTCTACGTGAGAGACGTGTCTGGGTCGTGTCTCTGAACTCCGCTCTCCGCGCGTCTCCATCCATTTTGCCGCGCGGAGCCGCCATTTCCCGCGCCGCGACTCCCAGCGCAGAGCCCGCCCCTCCCCCACGGCCCTCACCAACATCGTCCATCACCATCCATCACCATCACCAACATCGTCCATCACCATCCATCACCATCACCAACATCGTCCCTCACCAACATCGTCCATCACCATCCATCACCAACATCGACCATCACCAACATCGTCCCTCACCATCCATCACCAACATCGTCCATCACCAACATCGTCCATCACCAACATCGACCATCACCAACATCGTCCATCACCATCCATCACCATCACCAACATCGTCCCTCACCATCCATCACCAACATCGTCCATCACCAACATCGTCCATCACCAACATCGTCCATCACCAACATCGACCATCACCAACATCGTCCATCACCATCCATGACCATCACCAACATCGTCCATCACCATCCATCACCAACATCGTCCCTCACCAACATCGTCCCTCACCATCCATCACCAACATCGTCCATCAACATCGTCCATCACCAACACCAACATCGTCCCTCACCATCCATCACCAACATCGTCCATCAACATCGTCCATCAACAACACCAACATCGTCCATCACCATCCATCTCCATCACCAACATCGTCCATCACCATCCATCACCAACATCGTCAATCACCATCCATCACCAACATCGTCCATCAACATCGTCCCTCACCATCCATCACCAACATCGTCCATCACCATCACCAACATCGTCCATCACCAACATCGTCCATCACCATCCATCACCAACACCAACATAGTCCATCACCATCCATCACCATCACCAACATCGTCCATCACCAACATCGTCCATCACCAACATCGTCCCTCACCAACATCGTCCATCACCATCCATCACCAACATCGTCCATCACCAACATCGTCCCTCACCAACATCGTCCATCACCATCACCAACATCGTCCCTCACCAACATCGTCCATCACCATCCATCACCAACATCGTCCATCACCAACATCATCCATCGACCATCACCAACATCGACCATCACCAACATCGTCCACCATCACCAACATCGTCCATCACCAACATCGTCCCTCACCATCACCAACATCGTCCCTCACCAACATCGTCCCTCACCAATATCGCCCCTCACCATCGCCAACATCGCCCCTCACCATCGTCAACATCGACCATCACCAACATCGACCATCACCAACATCGACCATCACCAACATCGTCCATCACCAACATCGTCCATCACCAACATCATCCATCACCAACATCGTCCCTCACCATCACCAACATCGTCCCTCACCAACATCGTCCCTCACCATCGCCAACATCGTCCCTCACCATCACCAACATCGTCCCTCACCATCACCAACATCGTCCCAAACCATCACCAACATCGTCCCTCACCATCACCAACATCGTCCCTCACCATCACCAACATCGTCCCTCACCAACATCGTCCCTCACCAACGTCGTCCCTCACCAACGTCGTCCCTCACCATCACCAACGTCGTCCCTCACCACCAACATCGTCCTTCACCATCACCAACATCGTCCCTCACCATCTCCAACCGACATCATCACTCACCAACACCGTCATCCCTCGCCATCAACACATAGGCATACAAACACGGGCAGACATAAATACGTAGAAGAACGGACACACAAAATTAAGGCAGGCGCACAGGAAGAGAAAAACATCCTCTCATCTATATGCGTTTTATGGCACACGAGGGGGGGTGGATGGCCAGCAGCCACGCCCGGCCGCCTTTGTCACCTCCGGTGACGAGGTTCACCCATCGCACCCGGGGTACTCATTTGAGGCAGAGCCGACCTAGGGGAGGGCAGGTTCCCAGGACCGGTTCAACATAATCGCCATTGGTGTCGGCCGTGAGCGGGACTCGGGACTTCGCAGCGCGCTCACCCGCAGGACAGGCTAAAGGGCAAACCCCGCACTCAGACAGGGCAGACAGACAGGACACGGGCAGACAGACAGGACAGACAAGACATACAGACAGACAAGACACGGGCAGGACAGACAGGCAGACAGGGCAGACAGACAGACAGGGCAGACAGACAGGACAGACAGACAGGGCAGACAGACCAGACAGACAGGGCAGACAGACAAGACACGGGCAGGACAGACAGGACAGACAAGACAGGCAGGCCAGACAGGCAGACAGACAGGCAAGACACGGGCAGGACAGACAGGCAGACAAGACACGGGCAGGACAGACAGGGCAGACAGATAAGACAGGCAGGCAGACGACTAGACACGGGAAGACAGACAGGCAGGACAGATAAGACAGGCAGGCAGACGACTAGACACGGGAAGACAGACAGGCAGGACAGACAAGACAGGCAGACATACAGGCAAGACACGGGCAAGACAGACAGGCAGACAAGACACGGGCAGGACAGACAGACGGGCAGACAAGACACACAGGCAGGACAGACAGATAGGACAGGTAGACAGGGCAGACAGACAAGACACGGGCAGGACAGACAGGGCAGACAAGACACGGGCAGGACAGACAGACAGGCAGACAAGACACACGGGCAGGACAGACAGGCAGACAAGACACGGGCAGGACAGACAGGGCAGACAGGCAAGACACGGGCAGGACAGACAGACAGGCAGACAAGACACGGGCAGGACAGACAGGGCAGACAGGCAAGACACGGGCAGGACAGACAGACAGGCAGATAAGACACGGGCAGGACAGACAGGCAGACAGACACGGGCAGGACAGGCAGACAGACACGGGCAGGACAGACAGACAGGCAGACAGACAGGCAGACAAGACACGGGCAGGACAGACAGACAGGCAGACAGACACGGGCAGGACAGACTGGCAGACAAGACACGGGCAGGACAGACAGGCAGACAAGACACGGGCAAGACAGACATACAGGCAGACAAGACACGGGCAGGACAGGCAGACAAGACACGGGCAGGACAGACAGACAGGCAGACAGACACGGGCAGGACAGACAGGCAGACAAGACACGGGCAGGACAGACAGACAGGCAGACAAGACACGGGCAAGACAGACAGGCAGACAAGACACGGGCAGGACAGACAGACAGGCAGACAGACACACGGGCAGGACAGACAGACAGGGAGACAAGACACACGGGCAGGACAGACAGACACACGGGCAGGGCGCCAGGGGAGGGCATGCGAGGTGCCGCTGTCTCCGTCCGCCCACGCAGTCTCGCCTCGAACAAATCCGCCCCACCCCCACCTCACTCACCTCCTCCCCCCACCTCACTCACCTCCCCCCACCTCACTCACCTCCTCCCCCCACCTCACTCACCTCCTCCCCCCACCTCACTCACCTCCTCCCCCCACCTCACTCACCTCCCCCCACCTCACTCATCTCCTCCCCCCACCTCACTCACCTCCCCCCACCTCACTCACCTTCATTCCCCCGGGCTGGGGGGGGCTCGTCTGGGCTGGGAGGGACCGGGGTCTTGAGGGGGGGATGGGGGCGGGGTTGGGGCATGCTGTGTGGGGGGGGGGGTGACGGAAGCGTTGGGTTCTCCCCGGAGCCTCCATTCATTAAACTCGATTTTCAGGGCGGACAGTGAGTGGGTGAGCGCGTAGAGGACACGTGCGTGTGTGTGTGTGCGCGTGTGTGTGTGCGTGTGTGTGCGTGCGTGTGTGTGCGTGTGTGGGGAGCGGTGGTGTTAGCGCGCTGCGCTATGAACCCGGCCGTCCGGGCTCGATTCCCGCTCACAACCAACACCGGTGACGATTATCTGAACCGGTCCTGGGCCTCATCCCCTAGGTCGACTCGGCCTCAAATGAGTACCTAGTGCTGTGTGTAAACATTGCCACTGGGGAGACAAAGGCGGTCGGGCGTGGTGCTGGCCACCCCCACGAGTGCCGCCGTGCTAACAGCACTTGCCCCTACAGTCTGTGAAGGCTATACTGGGGATCTTTGGCTAACGCGTTGTTAGCCGTGGCAGGGAATCAAACTCGCGTGGCCGGCCTGGTTGATAACCCAGTGCCGCTACCCACTTATCACGACCGCCCGCTCCCCGCGCACACTGGACACCCACCCTCCCGCCCGCCACGTTATATGGAGATAATGAAAGTAGGTAGTTAGTGTTTTGCCCTGTCCCCGTGTGTCTGCCTTAATTCCCCGTCTAGATCTCAGCTCCCGCATTTCAGACCCCACCCCCACCCCCCTTTCTATTTTGTTGGTGCTGAGCGATGTGATGCGGTGTGTAAACATCAGCATTGGGAAGACAAAGGCGGCCGGGCGTGGTTCGGGCATCACCGCTGCCCGCGTGCACCGTTCCGGCCTTCATAGGTGGTGCTCGCTAACAGCACTCGCCCCTACAGTCTGTTAAGGCTATACTGGGGATCGTTGCCTTTGTGCTAGTAAGGGAGTGTGTGTGTGTCCTACACGTTTGTATATTTATATATACACACACGTGTGTGTGTGTCATGTTTTGCGCTCGAGGATCTGAGTCGCGTCCCGAGGGGCGGGGTGAGGTCACCGCGTGTCTCTGTCCCGCCGAGGGGCGGGGCTGTGGGGGCTGTTTACGCCTCTCCGCTGCTTTTGTTTTTCATGCCGCCACTGACCCCCCCACCTCCCCATGCATTCCGAGTGGCGACGAGGTGTGTGTGGGTAGTGGTTACGAGGGCTAGAAGTGATGAGGTGTGCTCGTGAAGATGCGTGTGGATGACTCGGCGTTTGTAGCGGTGCTGACGAGGTGAGGTGGTCACGGTGATGATGCTGATCGTGATGATGTGATGCTGACCACACGTGGTTATGCTGGTGCTGATGACGACGAGATCGATGGTGGTCACGGTAGCGAGGTGATTCGGTTGGTGGTGGTGATGATGATGATGTTGCCTGCAGACGAGGTGAGACGATAATCGGTAATGGTGGCGCTGATGACGAGGTTGATGGTTGCGGCGATGATGTGATGATGATGCTGATGATGGTGGTGGTGTTGGTGCCATGGTGACGAGGTGCGGGTGACGAGGTGGCGATGCGCCCGCGTCCCTACGCGACCCTGTTTACGCGCCTCTCTCCGCTCTTATCTGTCTCCCGTTTTATGGACCCGATGTGCCGACTGGGGATGGCGAGGGGGGGCGGGTAGCGGTGGCGTCGCTAGCGGGGGGGGGGGGTCTGTGGCTCCCAAGGTCACGGGGCGGGGCTGGGGGATTCATGCCGGGGGGGGGGGCAGCAGCAGCTCTGCGTGGGGCCGGGATGAGGGGGAGGAAGGGGGGGGAGGTGGAGACTGTGAGGGGAGGGAAGCGGGGTGGGTGGATGAGCGGCGTGGGGCCCGGGATAAGGGGAGCACAGGGATGTGGGGGAGGTGCAGGGGGTGTGGTGGTGGTGGGGGAGATGAGCCGTGTGGAGGAGGAGGAGGGAGGAGGAGGGGGAGGCTGTGTAATTGGAATGTGCTGGGTCACGTGAGTGGGAGCCGCTGTTTTCGAGTAAAAAATGCCGAGCGGACCCGCGCGCGCGGGGTGAGCGTGTCCTGGTTTGGCTCTCGCACTGCCCTCCTCTCCCGCCCCGTGTTAGCACGCACGCACACACACAAACACCACACCCCCCGTGTTAGCACGCACACACACACAAACACCACACCCCCCGTGTAGCGCGCGCCTGCACACACACACACTCCGCTGTGTAGGACACACACCTTTTCCCCCGTGCATCACACACACACCTCTGTGTAGAACACAGCCTCTCTGTGTCAAGCACACACCAACACCATATGTAGCGCGCGCACACCTAATCTCTTAGCCACACACACGTACCCCTATGTAGCACACACACACTTACCCCTTGTGCATCACACACTTACCCCTTGTGCATCACACACACACACTTACCCCCTGTGTATCGCACACACACACCCGTAACCCTTGTGTTTTCCCTGGTGTGGAACACATTCATATTCGCGTCATCACCCACATCGTATAACGCATACACACGCCCTTCCATACACACACACACTTGCATATGGGGGTGTGCGTGACTGTGGGCGTGTGGTTATACTTATATATTATCCTGTGTGTGTGTGTCTGTAGGGTGTATGACTGTATGTAGACGTGAGTTTGCGTGCGAATATTGTGTATATGTATATTAAGTACGGCGCAAACATATCCGGCGTCCCGAGTTTGAATCTCGACCACGGCGAAGTTCCATGGTAATTATCTGAACCGTTTGTAGGTCCTCCCCTATGTCTACTCGGCCTTAAATGAGTACGTGGTCCCGTGTATAAGTATCAGCTTTGTCGAGACAGGAGTGACTGGGCCTGGTTATATAGCCTCAATAGGTGCTCGCAAACTCACTTGACCAAACAGTATTTAAAATGCTTTATGGGGGATATTTGTCTTTGCGTAGGGTGTTAGTCAATGTAAGTGTGTGTAAAACTGGGTATCACTCGTTGAGGTGTGTGCGGGGCTTTTACATTAACCCCTGACCTACGAACCCGTGTGTGAACACCTACCCGTGAACCCTTCTCTCATGAACCATTTCCCCGTGAAACCCCTGCCCCTGAAAACCCGTGGCATGAACTGCAACCCATGGAACCCTTGCCCAGTTGAACCCTTCTCCCGTGAAACTATTGCCTCGTGAACCTCTTGCCTCGTGAACCCCTGCCCGTGGCTGTTGTTGGTCCTCCGCTACCCCCACTGCCTCCGTCCCCACAAATCGGCGCCGTCAGCATTGGCCGGGGCCCTCTCTTCGCGTCTCCCCCCGGAACGCGGCGCCGATAGACGCGCCATATCTGGCAATAGGGAATGGAATGTGCCAATGTGGGCTTCGGTAGAGGGGGGGGGTCCGGGGGAGCGAGCTAGACTTGCGCCGTCTCTGAGCGGGCTATGTGAGCCTAAGGTTAAGCTAATTTTAGCGTCGGCTTTGGTGACTTCCAGTTTGGGCAGTGGGGAGGGGAAGAGGTGATGGGTTGCCCGGGTTGTGTTGTCTGGGTTGTGAGAGAGAGTGTCTGGGTTGTGAGAGAGAGAGTGTCTGGGTTGTGAGAGAGTGTCTGGGTTGAGAGAGAGAGTGTCTGGGTTGTGAGAGAGTGTCTGGGTTGAGAGGGAGAGTGTCTGGGTTGAGAGAGAGAGTGTCTGGGTTGAGAGAGAGAGTCTGGGTTGAGAGAGAGGGAGAGTCTGGGTTGAGAGAGAGAGAGAGTCTGGGTTGAGAGAGAGAGTGTCTGGGTTGAGAGAGAGAGAGTGTCTGGGTTGAGAGAGAGAGTCTGGGTTGAGAGGGAGAGAGTGTCTGTGTTGAGAGGGAGAGAGTGTCTGGGTTGAGAGGGAGAGAGTCTGGGTTGAGAGAGAGAGAGTCTGGATCGAGAGAGAGAGTGTCTTGGTTGAGAGAGAGAGAGAGTCTGGGTTGTGCGAGAGAGAGAGTCTGGATTGAGAGAGAGAGTCTGGGTTGAGAGAGAGTGTCTGGGTTGAGAGAGGGTGTCTGGGTTGAGAGAGAGTGTCTGGGTTGTGAGAGAGTGTCTGGGTTGTGAGAGAGAGAGTGTGTCTGGGGTGAGAGAGAGTGTCTGGGTTGAGAGGGAGAGAGAGAGTGTCTAGGTTGAGAGGGAGAGAGAGAGTGTCTGGGTTGAGAGGGAGAGAGAGATTGTCTGGGTTGAGAGGGAGAGAGAGAGTGTCTGGGTTGCGAGAGAGAGAGTGTCTGGGTTGAGAGGGAGAGAGTGTGTCTGGGTTGAGAGGGAGAGAGTGTCTGGGTTGAGAGGGAGAGAGTGTGTCTGGGTTGAGAGAGTGTCTGGGTTGAGAGAGTGTCTGGGTTGCGAGAGAGAGAGTGTCTGGGTTGCGAGAGAGTGTCTGGGTTGAGAGGGAGAGAGTGTCTGGGTTGAGAAGGAGAGAGTGTCTGGGTTGAGAGGGAGAGAGTGTCTGGGTTGAGAGGGAGAGAGTGTCTGGGTTGAGAGAGAGAGAGTGTCTGGGTTGAGAGAGTGTCTGGGTTGCGAGAGAGAGAGTGTCTGGGTTGAGAGAGTGTCTGGGTTGCGAGAGAGAGTGTCTGGGTTGAGAGAGTGTCTGGGTTGCGAGAGAGAGAGTGTCTGGGTTGAGAGGGAGAGAGTGTGTCTGGGTTGAGAGGTAGAGAGTGTGTCTGGGTTGAGAGGGAGAGAGTGTCTGGGTTGAGAGGGAGAGAGTGTCTGGGTTGAGAGGGAGAGAGTGTCTGGGTTGAGAGAGAGAGTGTCTGGGTTGAGAGAGGGAGAGTGTCTGGGTTGAGAGAGGGAGAGTGTCTGGGTTGAGAGAGGGAGAGTGTCTGGGTTGCGAGAGAGAGAGTGTCTGGGTTGAGAGGGAGAGAGTGTCTGGGTTGAGAGAGAGAGAGAGTCTGGGTTGAGAGAGTGTCTGGGTTGAGAGAGAGAGTGTCTGGGTTGAGAGAGAGAGAGTGTCTGGGTTCTGGGTTGGGCAATGTGTCTTATGTTGCGTCCTGGTTGTGTTTTTGTCTGGCTTTGTGTCAGTGGTGGTTGTGTTTGGATTGTCTGAGTTGTAATTGTATCTTGAGTTGTGCCTGGATTGTGATTGTCTTGGTTGTGATTGCATTAGCGTTGGTGTGCTATGTACTGGTATACAAGCTACGAAAATAGTACAAGTTAATGTGCGTGCTGGTGTTCGTGTGTGTTGGAGTTGGTGTGTGCGTGCGAATGTGAGTACGAACGCAGGTATTTGCGCAAAATTGCGTGAATGTGTGTGCGTGCGTGCACTAGTGTATATGAGAGTGTGACTATATGAGCGTGTGTGTACCTTGTGCTGTGTGTAAACATCGCCACTGGGGAGACAAAGGCGGCTGGGCGTGTTGCTGTCCACCCACCCCATTCGTGTGCCGTGCCGGCCTTCATAGGTGCTGCTTGCCAACATCACTTGTCCCAACAATATTTCGAGGCTATACGGGGCATCTTAGTTTGTGTTAAGCATCTGTCTGTGAAAGTGTGCACACAACCTGGGCTAGCGTTGCGGTGACCTCACCGTCACTGAGTAATTATATTCTAGTGTGTGTGTGTATATATACCTGTGTAGGTCGACTCGGCCTCAGATGCGTACCTGGTGCGGTGTGTAAACATCGCCACTCGGGAGACAAAGGCAGCCGGGCGTGGTGGCTGTGCTAACGACACACACCCACGTGTGCCGTGCCGACATTTCATATAGGTGCTTGCAACAAAAAAAAGGCTCGTGTTCGAACAATCTGTTAAGGCCATACGGGGGGATCTTTGAATAATTGTGCGTGTGTGATAGTTTTTTTTATATCAAAGTTTTCTTGGTTATGTATTAACAACGCGCACGTGACTGTCCGTCCAGCCAGCAATAGTGTGATGTGTACATATCTCTGTTTTAAGTGTATGTGTGTTATGAATATATATGGCACAATGTGTATATATTTTGTATAATCGTGTGTGTGTGTGGGTCCATGTGTGTGTGTGTGGGTCCATGTATGTGTGTGTGTGGGTCCATGTGTATGTGTGTGTGGGTCCATGTGTATGTGTGTGTGGGTCCATGTGTATGTGTGTGTGGGTCCATGTGTATGTGTGTGTGGGTCCATGTATATATGTGTGTGTGTGTGTGGGTCCATGTATATGTGTGTGGGTCCATGTGTGTGTGTGTGGGTCTATGTGTGTGTGTGTGTGGGTCTATGTGTGTGTGTGGGTCCGTGTATGTGTGTGTGTGGGTCCGTGTATGTGTGTGTGTGGGTCCGTGTATGTGTGTGTGGGTCCGTGTATGTGTGTGTGGGTCCGTGTATGTGTGTGTGGGTCCGTGTATGTGTGTGTGGGTCCGTGTATGTGTGTGTGGGTCCGTGTATGTGTGTGTGGGTCCGTGTATGTGTGTGTGGGTCCATGTGTATGTGTGTGTTTGGGTCCGTGTATGTGTGTGTTTGGGTCCGTGTATGTGTGTGTGGGTCCATGTGTATGTGTGTGTTTGGGTCCGTGTGTGTGTGTGCGCCTACATCACGAATGCGTGACGGTGCCCCCCCCCTCTTCCTCCCCCCATAACCCCCCCTCCCCACCTCCTCTCCCCCCACTCCCCCTCCCCCGCCCGCCCATCCCACCGCCCACATCCCGCACGCGCGTCCTTCCCTTTCAGACAAAACACAGACGAGCTGCCTGGTCACCACGGAAACTAATGTTCCCTTCGAGTCTCGCATGCCGGGGGGCGGGGTGAGGGGGCGAGTGCGCGAGGGGCGGGGGAGCGAGGGGTTGGGTGGTGGGGGGCCCCCCCCTCCACCTCGCCCTCCTAGCCCTCCCCTTCATCCCCATGCTGACGCTCCCATTAGACATGTGTGATGCACGCGTGTCTACTCGTTGCGCGCACACCGCACGCGATGCGATTCGTAGTTATGAGCCAGCGCGTCCGGGCGCTGCCCGATTCGATGATCCGTTTGTTTGGCTTCGTTTAGTTGTGCTCTCATGGTCTCGTTAGTTGTTGTTGTTGTCTTCTGGTCTCGTTAGTTGTTGTTGTCTTCTGGTCTCGTTAGTTGTTGTTGTCTTCTGGTCTCGTTGTCTCCTGGTCTGGCCACCACCTACCATTCAATAACAACTGCTGCTGCTGTTGTGTGTGTCCTTAAAATAAAAAAATACGATAGGCAACGTTTCAGGCAATGCTCTATCGTCGTATAAAGAATGGCCGTTGAAGAGGGGGCATTGCCTGAAACGTCGGCTATTATATTAAGTAATATTTATTTCCTGTTTAACGCCACAGTATAATAGGTGAATGTGAGTTGTGTTGTTATTTATGCTTGTGCGGCGCTGTCAATGCAGCAGCTTCACAAAATAATTTGTTTAAACATAACATTAGCGAATGTAAATATTCATTCGCATGTGATTTACACATGTAGTCGTGGTGATGGTAGTGACGTTGGGGGGTGAAGATGGATGTTGGAGGTGGGTGAGGGAGGTGGTGGTGGTGATAATAATGATGGTAGTGATGATGGAGGTGATAGTTGGTGTGGAGGTGATGATTTTATACTCTTTGGTTCTTTCGGTAAAGTCACGTAGGTAGAAAAATAATAATACATCACGACGTTTCGATCGCCACACACCTGAAAACGGTTGCTTGTGTGGCGTGATCTATTATTATTTTTCTACCTACGTGAATTTACTGAAAGAAGCAACGAGAATAGATTCATGCAGTCGCAAAAGCTTCAAATCGTGATGATTTTAGTTTGTGTGATGGGAGCGGTGGTGACGTGATGCGATAGTGATGGAGGTGCTTGTTGGGAGGTGGTTGTTGGGGATGATGGTGTTCGTGTTGTTGGTCTCGTGTTGCGTGTCTATGCGAGTGGCCACGATCTTCGAAGCTAAGCAGGTTTGAGCCTGCTTCGTAATTGGCTGAGAGACTGCCTGGGAATGCCAGGTGTTGCAGGATTGGGCTGGGAGTTGTCCAGGAAATGTCAGTGCAACAGTATATTATTGAATCCATCTGTGCGGGTCCACGAGCGTCACCTCCTCATAAACCTTGCGTTGAATTTCTTCCAAATCAAGTGTACGAAACAGCACTTCTGCAGCAGCACTCTCCTGAAAATGAGTCTTGAGACTCCGTGAGACTTTTCCGGCTAAATGACGGACCCCGTTATTATTCTACCCGCCTAAGTGAACCAGCGGTAGAGCAAGCAGCTCGGAATGAGAATGTCGTGGGTTCAAATCCCGGTTTGGGGCCGGAGTGGGGAGGGTGACTCCAGCCCATGATCCCTACAGAGTCTACAAAATGCGCACCACTGTATGGGGAAGTTAAAAGCGGTTTTTGCGTCCTCTGGGTCGACTCGCCTCCGCCTTGGGAATATGGAATTTCCAGCACTGGCTCAGGGCTGTAAAGAGGAGAGAGATGAGCGTCAGTGCCTCAATGCTCATTTGAGCAGGATTTCACTGACTTTGGAATATATATTTTTAAATTATTATTATTCAGACTGGAGAAGTGTGGACTGGGAGCCATTGCTGACTGACGACCCGTGTGCAGCCACGATTGGGTGACGGCATTGGATGATGATGGAGATGGGGTTGGGGATGATGGAGATGCGGGGTTTGGGGGGGGGCATGGAAGTAGTAAACGGATGTGGGAGCGAGTGGAGTGGGGCTGGGAGAGAGGGAGACGGGATGGGGGAATAGGAGGGGAGGCATGGGTAGGAGGAGGAGGGATGTAGAGGGGGGAGAAGGGAAAGGCATGGGGGGGGGAGGAGGAGGGGGGAAGAGGCTGTCGTGGGGCCCTCAACAGGGGTCGGTACGCAAACGCCTCGTGTCGTTGCTTCTTGGACCTCGGGCCAGTACGGGGGGATGATGGGATACGTGGTGTGGGGGGTGGAAAGGGATGGTTGGGGATGCGTGGTGTGGGGGCGGAGGGGATGGAATAGTGGGGTGGGGGGGATACGTGATTCTGTATCGTTTGTGCGCGTACGTATGTTTGTGAACGCCTGTGTACTTGTGATTGTGTGCGTATTTCTATATGTGCGTGTGTAACTATGTGTGCGAGTGTTTATTTATCTGTGTGGGGAGCGGTAATGTGGCGGTTAGCGCGCTGCGCTACGAACCCGGCGACCCGAGTTCGATTCCCGCTCACGGCCAACACCGGTGTCTGAACCGATCTTCGGCCTCCCCTAGGTAGACTCGGCCTCAAATTAGTACCTGGTGCGGTGTGTAAACATCGCCACTCGGGAGACAAAGGCGGTCAGGCGTGGTGCTTACCACCCACCTCCACTTTTACCGTTCCAGTACTAATAGGTGCTCGCTACCAGCACTTGCTCCAATCGTTTGTTTGGGCTATAAGGGCGATCTTCTTGTATCTGTGTGCACCTCAAGGTGCACCTAGCTTGGCACAACCGCCGTTGTGACGTCACCGCTACTGAGTGGCAATCGGCTGTTGTTGTGTGTCTGTGTGTGAATGAATGTGTGTGTGGTATGTATTCGCGTGTGTGTGTGGGTGGGTGGAGGAGAGTGGCTGTGTCTCATAAGAGAACCTCTCTCTCATCCCCCCGCTCTCTCCTCCCTGGGCCCCCCGGCTCTGATTCAGAATGAGTGACGTGCTCCACCGTGAGAGCGGAGAGAGAGTGCACGGGAAGGGAGGGGGGAGAGCAGGGAGAGAGGAAAATCAGCGAGAGCAGTGAGAGCTACGGCCAAGACGGGGGGGGGGGAGGGTTGAGGGGAGAGGGAGGACAAAGCTCGCGTCTGTGTTGGCGCCTGGTCACGTGGGGAGCGGTGGTGGTGGGGGGAGAGTTGGAAGAGTGTGTGGGGGGGAATGGGGAAGAGTGAGTGGGTGTGTGTGGGGAGGAGGGCTGGGTGTGTGCGGGGGAGTGTATGGGCACGGTGTGTGGTGTGAGGAGGGTGCGTGTGTGCCTTCCTTCATAGGCGCTCGCTGACAGCACTTGCCCTAACAGTCTTTGAAAGGCTATACGGGGAGTCTTGGTTTTTGTACGCAGGAGAGGTGTGTTGGGAGAGTGGCCGTGTGTGTGGGTTTGAGGAGTGGAGAGGGTGAGTGTGTGTAGTAGAAAGAGCAAGCAGGAGTGAGGCTGTGTGGAGAGAGTGAGTGTGTGCGGAGATGGGGGAAGCCAGTTGGTGTGTGGAGTGGAGACTGTGCGTGGGGAGCGGTAGTGCAGTGGTTGGCGTGCTACGCTGCGAACCTGGCGATCCAAGTCCTATTCCTGCTAAGGGCCAACACCAGTGATGGTGTGTAAAAACATAAGCATTGGGGAGACAAAGGCGGTCGGGCGTGTTGCTGGCCACGCACCCCCTCGTGTGCCGTACCGGCCTTCATAGGCACTCGCTAACGACACTTGCCCCAACAGTCTGTTAAGGCTGTACGGGGGATCTTTGTCTTTTTAAATCTGCGTGAGAGTGTGCGCGTACATCGGTGTGTGTGTGTCTGTAAATGTGCGTGTGAGTGTGTGTGGGAGTGTGACTGCATGTGAGTGGGTGTGTGTACGTGTGACTGCGAGTGGGTGTGTGTGTCTTTGTATATGTGCGTGAGAGTGGTATGATTTTGTGTGCGAGTGTGTGTGTGTGTGTGGGCGGTCTGACGTGCGTAGCCGACTTTGCTGCCAACACAACGCAGCCCCTCCCCGTGTACCCGCATGCGGGCGCGCCTCTGTAGCCGGGAGACACAACACAGACGCACGCAACACAGACGTGGAGGCAGGGAGACGGGAGACACGGAGACACCAACCACATCGTGGCACAACAGAGACGGCGGGACGCGGCATCGAGACACAGAGACGCGACGAGAACCCACAGCACCGAAACGCGACACGCAACACACCCGGCAGGACACAACGGAGACACGTTACATGGGGCTGCTCCCACCAAGCCACCCACCCTCCTCACTCGCGCCGCTGGGGTTTGACGACAAACCCTGCCGGCTTGGCGAAGGGGTCCTCTAGGGGTGGTGGGGGGGGGTCCTAAAGGGGGTCTCTGCCTCTCCCCGCCATCCCCGCTCAACACTAGGAGATGAGAACCCCCCACTTTGGGGAGCTTTGGGGGTCCAATCAGGGTCCCCGCAGCCGTGAGCACACAGCCAGAGTGCCTGTATTCTTGACCTCTCTGTGCACCCAGCTTGGCATGGGTGCTCAGGTGACGTCAGCCACACTTAGCGGTGAATGGCGGCTGCTGTTGCGAGTGTGTGAATGTGCGTGTGTGTGTGCGCTAGTGCGAGTCTACCACCCCCTCGTGCACCATGTATGACGGCCTTAATAGGTGCTTGCGAACAGCACTTGCCCTAAGTCTGTTTAAGGCTATATGGGGGATCTCGGTTTCTTACTGCGTAGTGAGCGATAGAGTAGCGGCTCGCGTGCTGCACAACAGACTCGGCGACCCGAGTTAGATTCCCGCTGATGGCCAACATCGGTAACATATCTGAACTGGTTCTGGGCCTCCCCCGAGGTCGACTTGGTCCTTAGAATACGTACCTGAATCGGTGTGTGAATACCAACACCGAGGCAGCAGAGTGCCACACACACATCTCACCTACCCCCCCCACCCGCACTGTTTTTCCGAGGGTATGAGGAGTGACCACAGCTCACACGGGTGCTCCGGGGCAGGGTTCTGGCGGTGACCGGTGTGTGTGTGGTGACCGGTGTGTGTGTGTGTGTGTGGTGACTGGTGTGTGTGTGGTGACCGGTGTGTGTGTGTGGTGACCGGTGTGTGTGTGTGTGTGGTGACCGGTGTGTGTGTGTGTTTGTGTGATGTGCATATGGGGTTTGTGGTGACGGGTGTGTGTGCATTCATTGGGGCCGGATTGTGTGTGTGTGCGTGTGGTGTGTGTGGGTTGTAGCCGTGTGTGTGTGCTTGCGTGTTGGGGCTGCAGTGTGGTCGCCCCATCACCCTTATCCGTGACGTTGGCAGCAGTACCTCGCGTTTTTGGCCGAACCTTGTTTTAATCCGCGACGCCCACCCCCTCCTCTCTACCACCGCGGACTTTATCTGCGTTTCCTGTGGCTGCCCCCCCCACCTCTTCTGGCACCCCCAGCTCCCCCCCCAGCTCCGTGACTTCACCGACGGTGGCGGCGGCGGCATGACGCACGCGGTTCCGCTGCCTGGCCGATCGTGAGCGTGACGGTGGTTGTGCGGTTGTTTCCCCCCCGGTGCAGGCGGTGAGCGGCAATGACGCGGTGCAGGCGAAGAAGCAGCGTCTGGAGGAGTGCCTCGTCGGAAAGTTCCACTCGATCGGCAAGGAGAGACACGGAGAGAGACACGGGGAGAGACACGGGGAGAGACACGGGGAGAGACACGGAGAGAGACACGGGGAGAGACACGGAGAGAGACACGGAGAGAGACACGGGGAGCGACACGGGGAGCGACACGGGGACGTTAAGCACAAGGTGAGCACCACTAGCACATATCCCCCTGGCTCGTACTCTCTCGCACTCTCTACTACTCTCTCCCAATCTCTCATCCTCATGCACTCTCACACTGTTCCTTCAACACTGCCGATAACACTGTGGCTGTGTGTGTGTGTGCGTGCGTGAGCCGTGCTGTGTGTATTGCCATATACTCAACTATCCCCACTCACCCCACACTTACCTGTGCGTGCTCCGTCTTTGTTGGGCTCGCTTTGCTCGGGGCCACGACCCCTGCACACTCCGGGATGACCTCCCGCACCGCTCGCCATCACCGCTCGTGAACTCGTGAATCTTGACCTCTCCTCTGTGCGTGCGTACGTGTGTGAGGCTGTGTGCATGTGCGTGTGCATACATTGTGAATGTGTGTTTTTAATGTCAACATGTCTATCTCTGTGTGAAAGTGTGCATCTTTGCGTGCATGTTTTTTCGTGTTTGTTTGTCTATGTATTCGTCTGTGGATGGAGACGGCGGGGAGCGATCTATCAGTTAACCCATAACACCTGGGTCTGTCATGTGATCCTCTGTCGGCAGGGCGCTTGCCACACTTCACTTGGCCTCAAAATGCACCTAGCCTGTCTGTGGTGACGTCACCACCACTTTGTGGAGAATGGCGGCTGTTGTTGTCTATAGGTGTGCATGCTAACGTTGTACATGCACGAGTTGTTGCGAGTGTGTGCGTGTGCGTGCGTGTATGTGTGCGTGCATATACGATAAGCGCATGACAACGAGATGCCGCGTTGATTTTGTCGCACAGTCAAGCCATCGGGGAGGGTCGGAGGGCAGTGGCGGTGGGGGTCAGAGGTCGTCCGCGTTCCGCCCCTGGTCCACGGAGGGAGCGGCCGTGAAGGGAGAGAAAGATGGCGGCGCGGGAGTGGCACAGGCGGCCATGATGCACAACCCCAGCCTCATGTTGGCGCCCATGGGAGTCCTCTCTCACTCCGCACTCAACCCGTGAGCGTCGCACCACGCCGCGTCACACTGGTCCTTTTCCACTCCGCACCGCACCCCCTGTGAACTCTGCACCTCACTGCGCTACGCCGTGCTGCGCTTGACAACACGGCCGTGCAATGGTCCACTCCATGCCACCTCGCACCGTTGATAAACAAACATCTCTCTTTGCTGCCCCATGCTGCCCTCCCTGCCACCCCCAGGTACTGTGCCTACCGCAGCTACGACAGCTGCGTGGCACCCAACGTGGCGCTGGTTCCCATGGCGCTGCCCCCGGGTGGTGCGGGAGGAGGAGGAGCGGCCTCGAACCCCCAAGGCCGCGTTGGGAGCCGCGGGGAGCGAGGGTCCCCTCCCCGCGACCCCCCCGACTGCAGGGGAGGCCCCCCGCCGCTGAGGAACCCCTCCGTGGGGGGCCCGGCCCTCGCCGAGCCGCCGGGCTGCGAGGCGGAGCGAGGAGCGGCGAGGCCCGGAGAAGCTGTCGCCCTCCTCACGTCGCCATCGTCGCTGTCGTCTCTCTCATCCTTCTCCCCCGCGGGGGGCAGGGATCCCCGCAAGGAGGCGCAGGGGGGGCCCCCCACTGCGAGGGGAGAGGGCCGCGCCCTGGGGGCTGGCGGCAGAGGGGCCAGTGGGGACGGGACCCTCTCGGGGGTTTCCGGGTCGACGGGGTCGGACGGGGAGTCGGAGGAGGTGGACGTGGAGACGGAGGACGGAGATGAGGGTGAGTGGGGCTGGGTGGGGAGTGGTGTGAGAGGAGTGGAGAGAGTGGTGTAGTTTAGCGGTGTATGGTTGAGTGGTGAGTGGTCTAGGTAAGTGGTAAATGGTGTGGGTAAGTGGTGAGTGATCTAGGTGAGTAGTGAATGGTCTAGGTGAGTGGGGAGTGATGTGGGCGAGTGGTAAGTGATCTGGTTCACTTGGTGTCTCCTACGCTCTGCGCTGATCCTGACTCAAACGTTGTCGCGTCTCCACAGCCTCCTCCACCTCGTGCCTGTCCTCGCCGACGGTTCCTATGGCAACAGTCCCCACGGCGACAGTCCCCGCGGCGCCACGCCGCTCCCCGGTCCCGGCCGACTCCACGCGGAGGAGGAGGAGTGTCACCATGGAGCCCGCGCCCAGCAACCACGGGCGTCGCCACGACGATGATGACGGCGACGACGGCGACGACGACGACACAGCTTCCCCCTCCTCCTCCTCCGGCGGTCGCCATGGAAACGACGGTTTCCGAGGCAACTCGGACAACGTGCCTCCCGTCTCCATGGGTGACAGTGGTTGCCACGACGATGGCGAGACGGAAGCTGGTCGTCGTGGAGACGGAGCAGCCGGGGAGCGGCGCGCAGCGACGGGCGCGGAGCAGAGGACCGTGGCTGTGCACGGAGGCGGAGAGGGGGAGGAGGGGGGCCACGGGGAGGGGAGGGGGTTGAGGCGAGACGAGGAGGTGGAGGAGGAGGAGGAGGCGGACGAGGTGGAGGAGGTGCTCCGTTTGCTCGACTCGGCGCTGGAGTGGAGCGAGAAGAGGGAGCGGCTGCTGAGGAGAATCGCGCGATCGCAACAGATTCACCAGCAGCGCGAGAGAGCGGCGCGCAGAGACCGGGATGCCCTGGCACAGGTGACGCACGCGCCCACCACGCCCACCGCCACACTCGCCACGCTCACCACGCCACGCTCACCTGCCGACCAGAGTTTTTATCCCGCTCACGGTCACCAGTGACGGTTTTCTGAACCAGTCCTAGGCCTCCACTAGGTCACCTAAAATGAGTACCCGGTGTTATATGTAACATCCCCACTGGGAAAACAAAGGTGGCTGGGCGTGGTGCTGGCCACCCCCCCAACCTCCGTAGGTGCCGCTCGCTAACAGCACTCGCCCCAACAGTCTGTTCAGGCCATACGAGGGATCTTTGTCTTTGTTTTGACCTGCGTGTGCGTGCGCGCGCGGGTGCCGTACACAGGTGACGCGCCGGCTGGGCGCCATGCAGGCGGAGCGCGATTGGCTGCACGGGGAGCTCACCGCCGAGCGGTTGGCGCGCGTGGCGAGCGAGGGGCGGCTGTCCCAGCTGCAGGCGCTACTAGCGCCCCCCGCTACCACCACCGCCGCCGCCACCGCCAACCACAACCACAACAACACGAGCAGCAGCGCGGAGAAGCGAGACGCAAAGAACGCTCAGCACCAGCAGCAGCAGAGCCCCAGGGAGAGGGCGGTGGGCACGGGGGATGGAGTGGGGGGCAGCGGGCCCCACCGTGGGGGGCCCTCTTCCTGCCCCTCGCCGCCAGCACCGGCTCCAGAGCAGCAGCAGGACCTCGCCGCCGGCTGTTAACGGCACCGCGGTGCCACCGCTCGGCACCTTTCTTCGTGGACCCCTCCAACGGGGCTCCACTGGTGGTGGTGGGGGGGTGGGGGCGGGCGTCCCCCTAACTGACCCTCGCCGTCCGACGAGGCCCCCATGGGGCCTGAGGGCCCACGGCGGAGCCTTGCAAGGGCCCACACGGAGTCACTGATGAGGGTTCCACCACGCGGAACCTTAATGGCACGTACGGGTCGGTGAGGGTCCCCCGTACATGGAACGCTCGAGGGCCCCACCCGCTGTCGTACCTTGACGGCGCACGCAAGCCACTGAGGGGGACCCCCCCCCCCTTCCGTTTTAACTCTTTGAGGGGCCCGCGCAGGACACGTAGGGGCACCCGTGCGTGGAAACCCGAGGGCCCCCCCCCGCCACGTAGTGGACCGTGACTGGCGCGCACAGTGTCCCAGAGGCCCGTACACAGGACATTGAGACCCCCCTCCCCCACGTGGGGATTACCTGGCCCCTCCCACGGGGGGGGGCCCTGGACTCGCGCGCTCCCGCACGGGCCCGGCTGGAGGTCGTCTCCTCCTCCTTCGTTGTTGTTTTTTTTTACGGTCGCGGCGACGACGGCGGTGGCGGCGGTGGCTTCTGCGTCGTCGCGGTGACGGGGAGCCTGGACGCGAGGCCTCGGCTCCTCCACGGTGCTCATGGAGACTCGCTCAGTATTCGCCCGGAAACGACGGACCGTGGTGGCACGGTGGTGGCACGGTGGTGGCGGGACGGGGGGCCCGTGTAACAGCAGCGGCAGCAGCAGCAGCAGCCACAAGACTCGTTTTATTTAATCATCAGCACCTACCTGTGCGTGTTTGTGTGTGCGTACATAGGCGTGTGTCCGAGAGAGAGCGCGTTTGTATGGGGCGGTTGGGTCTGTTTGTGTGTCGGACAGCGTTTGTTTCTGTCAGCGTGTTTGTGTATGTGGCGTTGTTTTTGTATGCATGTCTGTGTGTGCGCGCGCGTCTCACACCACTCAGCGGTTAGCGTGCTGTGCTATGAACCTGGCTACCCCATTTCTATTCCCGCTCATGACCAACACCAGTGACGATTATCTGAACAGATCCTGGGCCTCTGCTGGGTCGACTCGGTCTCAAATGAGTACCTGGTGTGGCGTGTGAACATCGCCACAGGGACAAAGGCAGTCGGGCGTGGTGCTGGCCACCCACCCCCTCGTGTACCGTGCTAGCCTTCATCGGCGCTACTCGCTAATAGCACTTGCCCCAACCGTATGTTAAGGCTATACGGGGGATCTCTGTCTCACACCACTCAATGCTCTTGCTTGTCACGTTCTAACATTCACACTGGCCTGCCTACGATCCAACCTGGGTTGAACCAGGCTGGATTGTGTGAGAAGCTCACACATCCGTGGGTTCCTCTGGCAGACACGGCTGCGTTGGCTGGGTCACATTCCTCAAGCAGCTCCTATTTGGCCGGATAGTGGTGACTAATACAGGCGCGGTATATGGGCAAGAGAAGAGATGGATTGGAACTGATTAGACTTGCTGATGACTGGTACCAGCGGTGTCAAGATCGGCCTCTGTGGAGGAGGCTCGTGAAGGACGCTGCTGGGCAGTTGGAGGCAGTCGCCCTCCAACAATGAGCGGAGCGCCGAGGAGCGACGCTCACAACGAGCGGAGCGCCGGGCGGCTAAAGTGCAGCAAGTTGGCATCGGTCGTCTCAATCAGTTAACTCGGTGACCTCCTGCCAGCAGCGAACCTTCGACGTCACCGTGGCCTCAAAGTGCACACAGCCTGGCACAGCGCTGTGGTAACGCCATCAATCGCCCCGTGGCGAATGGCGGCTGTTGTACGTACCTTTTTGTCTTTGTATATCTGCGTGTGCCTGTGCGTGTGCCTGTGCGTGTACAAGTGCGTGCGAGAGATTGAGATGTGTTTGTGTGTGGGGAGGAGCGGGGATGAATTTGCCGCGACCACCACCCGACCCCCGTCCTGCTCGCCCGTGCGAAGCTTCGCAGCCGAGAAGAACCGCGACAGACTTAATATATGAGACGCACGGACCGAAAGCGGAGGACCCCACGGGACTTGCACGGATACCTCCGCCGTGTGCCACCCCGGCGCCTTCCGGAGCGCGCCCCCGGCGTGTACATAGCCCCGCGCACACGCACGCACGTATATGCATGCACGCGCGCACGCACGCACACACACACACACGTATATTTTTGTACGTACAGCTCACGCACACATTCCCTGAACCCACGGGCCACAACCGCGCCGCCAACCCCGGGCCCGGGGTGGGGAGTTTCTTTGGGTGGGGGGGGGGGTTGAGGGGGGGGGGAAGAGAGGTGTCCCCCGCTTTGAGTTGGGGAGGGGGGATAGGTGGTTTGTGAATGGATGCATACGTGCATCTGTGTGTATGTATGTATGTACGCCTTCATATATGCTCGCTAACAGCACCTGCCTCAACAGACTAAAGGCTTACAAGGAGGGTCTTTGTCTATGTATGTATGAGTTTGTGGCTGTGTTAGCCAGTCTGTGTGTGTATATACGGTATATATGAGCCCTGGTTGACCAGAGGAAGGAGGTGTTTCAGCGAGAGGAGAGAACTGGGGGGAGAGGGGGGGGGCATTGTCATTCTCAGTCTACACAACAGGCCGCGCTGGAGAATTCAAATGAGTACACGTGCATCCCCTGGGTGTTTTAACGGTTCATGAATTGAAAGTGGTGGTGGCAGGTGATCACGTAGTCGGGTGGCGTGGGTATCGATGGACGAGAGACTGACGAAGAGGAAGCAGAATATCCGCCGGTGAGCATCTCTCACGACGAGATTCAGCATCAAAACTCGAGAAAGAAACAATAGAAAGGAGACGAAACGAGCCACGAGGGAATATCCATCCCTGGCGCGTGTGTGTGATGAGATGACCTGCCTATGAAGGGTCAGAGGGCATGTGTCCCCCGGGGGTTTTGAGGTTAGGATATGGGGGGGGGCACCTCTGGGGGGGGGGGGTGGGTTCAGAGGGGAGGGGCAGGTGTGCACCCTTTGCACTACCCGGCACGCGTTGGGAGGGGTGCGAGATCGTTGCTATCAACAGCAACACGAGTTATGCAATTTCGCTCAAGGGGGACGGGTCGGTGGGGGGGTAAAGGGGAAAGATGGGTTGGAGGGGGTGGAGAAAAATAGAATCTTTATATAAATATATGAGACACGCAAACACGCGCCTATATCAATCACACACACACATATATACATATATATAGAGAGACCCGACTATGAGCAAAACACCGCCTGCCTTACTCGCAGGGCGCGCGCGGTGCCCCCCTCCCCGTGCCCCCCCCCCCCCTTGTCTCCCCCTGTCCCCTATCTCCCTATGCCCTCCGTCCGCTGTCCTCATATCCCACCCTCCTCTCCTTGCTCCCCGTGCCCCCCCCCCCGAGTCTCCCTGTGCCCCCCTCTGCATCCCCGATTTCTCCCCAGCCCCCTCTCCCCCTGCCTCTCCCCCCTTCTCCATGCCCCTCCCTCCTCACCCCGCGCTCAGTATTGCTCGGACCCTGTGCCGCGTCGCCCGTGTTTATGCCGAATGCAGCCGTGCCCCCCCCCCCCTCGTACCCCCCCTCGTGCCCCCCCCCTCGTGCCCCGCCCCTCGTGCCCCGCCCCTCGTGCCCCCCTTGAGCCCTGTCGCTCCATATAAACTCGCGCTCGCCACTTGTCGCCTGCCGTCCTCGTCCTTTCTCGCCGCGACACCACCACGTGGGGCAGTGGTGCAGCACGACAAGTGTCTTCACGTTCCGCACGTGCACCTGTACAAACATAAACTACTTCTTTATTTGACCAGATAAGGCCCACTGGGCTTCTACACATGGCTCTTTTTGCAGAAGCGACCTGGCCATCACGCATGATAGCGAAGTGGCGCATCGTGTGGCTATTCATAGCAGTAGCCAAATATTATAAAGCGCATGATGATTCTAAATGTGGAGGGGAAAAGCGGAGGACCTGGAGATAAATCCACGATCACGGGGAGAGAGACACGCAAACTCCAAATATACAGCAGCAGCAGCAGGCGTCCGGGTCGGGATCGAACCCACAACCTCCTGTAGACCAGGCGAGGTCGGGTCGCAGTTGGCGCGCTGCGCTACGAACCCGGCGACCCGAGTTCGATTCCTGCTCATTTCCAACATCGGTGATGAATACCTGAAGCGAGCCTAGGCCTCAGGTCGACTCTGCCTCAAATTAGTACCTGGTGTCATGTGTAAACATCGCTGCTAGAGAGACAAAGGCGGTCGGGCTTGGTGCTGGCCACCCATCTCACGTGCCGCGCCGACCACCGATTAGCACGGCTGGCTACATACATAGGTGCTAGCTCACAGCACTTGCCCCAACAGTCTGTTTCGGGATCTTTTGTCTTGTGTGATGTGACTGACCGTTGTGTTGTGATTAATGTGTGCTGTGATGCGAGTGTGATATGGAGTGTGAATTATGTGTGTGTCGTGAGGCAAGTGAGCGATGGAGTGAGTGGCTCGCAATCGGAAGGTTGCGAGTCCAAATCTTGGTTGGGAATGGGGGTGGGTGGGTGTTAACTCAGCCCATCATCTTGCCGGGGTCGATAAAATTCCACATTCCATAGGAACGATGTTCCATAGGAATGTGGAATTTTCCACTCAGGATTGTAAAGGGGAGCTGAGCAGTGCATGAAGGAGTGTGATTGGGTGAGTGTCATGTGAATGGCTGTTATGGAGGGAGAGTGAGTGAGGTGTCATCGCGCCCACACCACACAAAAAACGTGTGCCACGCACCACGTGTTCCACACGTGTGTCAAGCGTGCCACGCACCACGTGTTTCACACACGTGTGTCACGCACCACGTGTTTCACACGTGTGTGACGCGTGCCACGCACCACGTGTTCCACACACGTGTGTCACGCGTGCCACGCACCACGCGTTCCACACAACGTGTGTCACGCACCACACGTGTTCCACACGTCTGTCACGCGTGCCACGCACCACGTGTTCCACACAACGTGTGCCACGCACCACGTGTTCCACACAACGTGTGCCACGCACCACGTGTTCCACACCACGTGTTCCACACAACGTGTGCCACGCACCACGTGTTCCACACAACGTGTGCCACGCACTACGTGTTCCACACAACGTGTGCCACGCACCACGTGTTCCACACAACGTGTGCCACGCACCACGTGTTCCACACAACGTGTGCCACGCACCACGTGTTCCACACAACGTGCCACGCACCACGTGTTCCACACAACGTGTGCCACGCACCAGGTGTTCCACACAACGTGTGTCACGCGTGCCACGCACCACGTGTTCCACACAACGTGTGCCATGCACCACGTGTTCCACAACGTGTGCCACGCACCACGTGTTTCACACAACGTGTGCCACGCACCACGTGTTCCACACAACGTGTGCCACGCACCACGTGTTCCACACAACGTGTGCCACGCACCACGTGTTCCACACAACGTGTGCCACGCACCACGTGTTCCACACAACGTGTGCCACGCACCACGTGTTCCACACAACGTGTGCCACGCACCACGTGTTCCACACAGTGTGTGTCACGCGTGCCATGCACCACGTGTTCCACACAACGTGTGTCACGCACCACGTGTTCCACACAACGTGTGTCACGCGTGCCACTCACCACGTGTTCCACACACGTGTGTTACGCGTGCCACGCACCACGTGTTCCACACAACGTGTGTCACGCACCACGTGTTCCACACAACGTGTGTCACGCGTGCCACGCACCACGTGTTCCATACACGTGTGTCATACATGCCACGCACCACGTGTTCCATACACAACGTGTGTCACGCACCACGTGTTCCACAAACGTGTGCCACGCACCACGTGTTCCAAACGTGTGTCACGCGTGCCACGCACCACGTGTTCCACACAACGTGTGCCACGCACCACGTGTTCCACACAACGTGTGTCACGCACCACGTGTTCCACACAACGTGTGTCACGCGTGCCACGCACCACGTGTTCCACACAACGTGTGCCACGCACCACGTGTTCCACACAACGTGTGCCACGCACCACATGTTCCACACAACGTGTGCCACGCACCACGTGTTCCACACAACGTGTGTCACGTGTGCCATGCACCACGTGTTCCACACGTGTGCCACGCAACACGTGTTCCACACACAACGTGTGCCACGCACCACGTGTTCCACACAACGTGTGCCACGCACCACGTGTTCCACACAACGTGTGTCACGTGTGCCATGCACCACGTGTTCCACACAACGTGTGCCACGCACCACGTGTTCCACACAACGTGTGTCACGTGTGCCATGCACCACGTGTTCCACACAACGTGTGCCACGCAACACGTGTTCCACACAACGTGTGCCACGCACCACGTGTTCCACACACAAAGTATTCCCCACACCGGGGGTGGTGGTGGCGGCACGAGCCAGCGACGGAGCACTTTGAGAACGAGTTTGGCGGATCCCGAAGAGAAAATCCTGAAACTCTCAACGTCACTGGGCTGCTGTAAAGTGACCGGGAGATATCAGTACGGCGAGCGGGGTCCGTGAACCCGTCTCGGGTGAGCGGAAGGTTTTCTCCCAGGGGCTCCCTCCTCGTTATCCTCCCAGAGGAAGCCAACTCTCGCTGAAGGAACCCTCCAGAAAAAAAATCCCCTTTTGTCATGGCCTTGTCAATGAATTCGGCTCCCCATGCTCAATGCTGCTAAACGCCGGTTGGTGTACAGCAGGGCCCATGCAGGACCTCTTGCTCCGAATGACCACTCGCCACTGATGGCAACATTGCTGTGGGAATCGAACCCGGATTGCCGGGTTCTCAAAGCCATCGACGCGGGGATGCGAGACGGAGCGCGACTTCCTGTCCTCATTAGCGTCTGGAATTAATTAGCGCCGCCACCCGCCCCTCCCCCACCCACCCGTTACAGTGCCACCACGAGGCCCCCTCCCCCACTCATTAGCACTGCACACCCCTCCCCCTCACATTACCACCACAGCGAGCCCCCCCTCTCCCATTCCACTAATTACATTCACGGGATATCGCCCTTCCCCCTCGCATTAATTAATTAATAAAGATCATGGGGCCACGTGGCAGGGTTCGCCCCCCCCCTTCTCGTCTGTTATCCCCTCGTCCTTCATCTGTTACCCCCCCACCCACCTCATCTGTTAGCCCCCCTTTGTCATCCCCCCCCCCGCTCGCCTCTCCTCGTCTGTTATCCCCTCTTGTATCTTACCCCCCCGCCCGACCTCCCCTCGCCCCGTCCATTCCGGTCACGCCAGGTCGAGCGCAAGCTGCCCGATGATCCCAAATAAGGGGACCCCTTTCCAAGGGTACCACCGTCACCACCACCACCGCCACCATCACCGCCACACACGTGAGCCATTCGCTGGGATGGCGAACGCGGCGGTGGTGTCACAGAAGCTGACACCTGGCTCGTCATCACCATCATCTTCCCACTCCTGTCCATCTTTGGTAGAGGTGGGGGGGGGCATACGTCGGTCACTACCACCACCATCATCGCAACTGCCTTTCCCCCTGGTAAATAAGGGGACGAGTTCACAATTATTACTTGCCACAACAACAACAACCGCCGTTCGCCACGAAGTGGCGGTGACGCCACCACCGCGTTTGTGCCAGGCCATGTGCACCTTGGAGCCACGTGCAGTTTAAAAAGGCTCGCTTGCAGGAGGTCACGGGACGTACTCTAGGTCCCATGGGTTGACTGAGATGACTGGCAGATGCACCAGCCGTACCCCCCCCCCCCCCTATTGTGCCAAATTTTATTGTATTCGCTCGGCGCTCCGCTCGTTGTTGTGAGCGTCGCTCCTCCGCCCTCCGTTGTTGTTGGAATGCGACTGCCTCCAATTGACCAGTAGCAGCGGCCTCCTCCACAGAGGCCGATCTTGACACCGCTGGTACCGGTCATCGGAAAGTCCACTCAGCTCCACGACCTCCTGTACCACATCACTCCATCTCTTCTCTAGCCCGTGCCGTGCCTGTTTAGCCCCTACACACACCCACATAAAGAGTGCCTATACAGTCTCCTTAAAATACTTTTCATGGCCGACACGACATGCGAAGGAGATGGGTGGCCAGAACCACGCCCGGCCGCCTTCGTCTCCCCAACGGTGATGTTTACACAACGCACTCGGTATTCATTTAAGGTTGAGTCGACCTAAAACATGCACGCAACACGGGCAAGCAGATACCGGGAGGTTCGCCATCAGCCCCCACGCCACTCCTCTATCCCTGATCCCCCACCCCCGCGCCCCTCCCCTCCCCCGCGCCCCTCCCTTCTTCTACCCCCTCTCATTCTCGTCCCTCCCCTCTCCATCCCCCTCGATCCCCATTCAGCTCCCTCCCCCCCGCCTGCCATCCCTCCCACCCCGCTCCCTATCCCCACATCCCCCGCGCCCCCGAGGGCGGAGTGGCTGCGCCCCCTGGTGGCTGGGGAGGTCCCCCCCTCCCACCGCCTGTCATTCCCATAGAATATTGGGACGCGCGCCTGTTAGCGAGCACCTATTAAGTCCTCCACAATCGGTGTCGACGCTTGCGCAGCAAATTGGTTACTCGTTTCAGGCCGAGTTGATCTCGAGGAGGGGCCAGGATAGTCGGTGGTGATGGTGATGATGCCGGTGATGTTGATGGTGGTGGTGTTTGTGATTATGCTTGCGATTAAGTTTGTGATGGTGATGTTGGTTGGATATTTTTTTCGTGGTTTAGTGGTAATGAGTTGAAGGTGGGGGGGGGTTACCAACCCCTCGCACCCGTCCAGAGCCCCCTTTGGCCGCTGTGGTGGCGACAAACGCCATGAGGGGAATGACAAATCTAAATTGGCCCTCCCCCCATCGCACAGCGTTACCGTCCGGCACCAACGAGGAGATATGGGGTTGTTTTGTCGGATGGATCGTAGGCAGGCCAGCCTAAATGTTTCTAACCGGCGAAGATGTACCCCCCCCCTCCCCCCCATAATGGAACATCATCGCCTGTTATAAACATTTAGGCTGGCATGCCTACGATCCATCCTGGGTTTAACCAACAGGCTGGATTGTGTGAGGAGCTCACAAATCCTTGAAAGATCTGGACAAAGTCCCATCGGTGAGCTCGTCCGACAGACAAGGCTGCGTTAGCTGGGTCATGTAGCCCGCATGCTAAGAAAATGATGTTTGTAATGATGCTGTTGGTGTTGACGATGTCGGTCAAGTTTATGATGATGTTGGTGATGGCAATGATGGTGAAGTGGATTATGATGGTGAAGTTGGTGATGTTATTGGTGGTGGTGATGATGGTGAAGTTGGTGATGTTACTGATTTCGATGATGATCTTGGTGATGATGATGTTGGCGATGGTAATGATGGTGAAGTTGGTGATGTTACTGATTTCGATGATGATGACGATGATGATCTTGGTGATGATGATGTTGGCGATGGTAATGATGGTGAAGTTGATAATGATGTTGGTCGTGATGTTGGTGACGGTGATGTTGGCGGGACCATCCCCGTTGTTTGACATGAGGGGGGGGGAGGGAGCCGTTCCAGACGGAACACGAGTCACGCAAAGCGCCGATTGCTCTGCCTTTGAAATTAAACAAAAAGGAGAAAAAATATATCCGCGTTCAGGAAAAACAAGCGTCGAAGATCGAGCCACGTGGTCACACACGAGGGCGGCAGAGAGAGAGAGAGCGGGGAGAAACGAGAGCTCATTACGGCCCCATCCAGCAATGAATAGGGAATGTTGGGGACCTTGCTGTAAGCGGGGGTTGTTGCTGTTCGCGATCGCCTGTTAAAGCAGTCCACGCCGGGCCAATGTTCGCTGCACCAAAGCAGTAGGTTAAGGCTGAGTCTACCTAGGGGAATGCGGGGTTATGGCGAACATCACCACTCCCATCACATCCCACACCACCCCCGTGTCATTAGGGTGCGAGTTAGACTTAAGGTGTTGGGGATCGAAGAGTTAGGGGTTATATGCTGTACTGTACACATGGTTTCAGTTCAATATCGGAATAGGGTGAGAGATGTATAGCCATGGTTGAGGATGCGTTTAGGATAGGAAGCGTTAAGCAAATGAGTAGAGGTTCGGGTAAAGGTATGCGGTTAGGGGGTTTGTATAGGATTTAGCATAGGAGTAGGGGTTATGGTTAGGGTTTAGGGGTTTGGTATAGGATTTAGCATAGGAGTAGGGGTTATGGTTTGGGTTTAGGGGTTTGGTATAGGATTTAGCATAGGAGTAGGGGTTATGATTTGGGTTTAGGGGTTTGGTATAGGATTTAGCATCAGAGTAGGGGTTAGCGTCTGGGTTTAGTATAGGATTTAGCATAGGAGTAGGGGTTAGCGTTTGGGTTTAGTATAGGATTTAGCATAGGAGTAGGGGTTAGGGTTTGGGTTTAGGGGTTTAGTATATGATTTAGCATAGGAGTAGGGGTTAGCGTCTGGGTTTAGTATAGGATTTAGCATAGGAGTAGGGGTTATGGTTTGGGTTTAGGGGTTTGGTATAGGATTTAGCATAGGGGTTAGGGTTGAACGGGCAGAGGCGAATGTATTCGCGTTAGGGGTTAGGGTCACGATAAAGTTCTAAAGGTTACGCGTGAGGGGTGGGCAGAAGAGTGCGGGGTTTTAGGGGGTTACGAGGGGAGGGTCCCGTCCCGCTGCCGCGAACCGCGGTGGAGCCGGGGACCCCCTCGGCCGCCAGGGGGCGCACCGGGGACCCCGCGTCTGGGGGGGGGGGCAGGGAGAGGCCGGGCAGAGACGGCGGCGGCGGCGGTGACAGCGAGCGGCGCGGCCTCCCTCGGTGAGTGTCGGGACCCCGCGTCTCAGGGACCCCCCCAACCCCCCTATCCCCGCGGCCCCCCGTCCGCGAGGAACCCCTGTCCATCACGGACCCCCAGGATAGCGCGGCTGGTCCATGACTCCTCGAGAGCCGGCATCGCGGTCGGTCCATCCCCGCCGCTGCCTCTCTCCTCTCACCCCCCCCCCCCTCCCTAAGAGGGGATTGAGTCGGGACCCCTGTGAGGGGACGGCGAGGCAAGGGGGTCTCTAACCCCCCACACACATCGCGTCCCTGCCGGGTCGGTTCTACCTCGACCCCCCCTCAGTCCCCCGTGCGCTAACGAGACCGAGGGGGTACCGGGGCCTGCTGAGGGGACCTTTGCGGGGGTAGAGCGTGCGGGAAGGAGGGGGGGTCCCCTTGGAAGGGGACCCGATGGGGGTTTCCCCGGGGGGAGCCGGGAGAGAGAGGCCGGCAAGAGACGTTGCGCAAGGGGCGGAGGAGACGTCGCGACGTGCCCGAGTTTGCGAGCTCCTCTTGTGGTGGTCGTTGCTGTCAGCCCCCTCATCGGCGCCTCAAGGGGGTCCCCCCTCACGGGGAGTCGCCGGGGTCCGTCCATCCCGTCGGGTACCCGTTCGTCAAAGTGCAAAGTTGATCCCTGACCTCTCCGCTCATACCCCTCACTCTCCCCTCGCTCTCCCCTCGCTCTCCCTTAACTCTCCCCTCCGCTCTCCCTCCGCTCTCCCCCCGCTCTCCCCTCCGCTCTCCCCCCGCTCTCCCTTAACTCTCCCCTCCGCTCTCCCCCCGCTCTCCCCCCGCTCTCCCCTCGCTCTCCCCCGCTCTCCCCCCACTCTCCCCTCACTCTCCCTCCGCTCTCCCCTCACTCTCCCTCCACTCTCCCTTCACTCTCCATTCACTCTCCCCTCACTCTCCCTCCACTCTCCCTTCACTCTCCCTTCACTCTCCATTCACTCTCCCCCCGCTCTCCCTTAACTCTCCCCTCCGCTCTCCCCCCGCTCTCCCCCCGCTCTCCCCTCGCTCTCCCCCCGCTCTCCCCCCACTCTCCCCTCACTCTCCCTCCGCTCTCCCCTCACTCTCCCTCCACTCTCCCTTCACTCTCCATTCACTCTCCCCTCACTCTCCCTCCACTCTCCCTTCACTCTCCCTTCACTCTCCATTCACTCTCCCCCCGCTCTCTCCTCACTCTCCCCTCCGCTCTCCCCTCCGCTCTCCCCTCACTCTCCATTCACTCTCCCCTCGCTCTCCCTTCACTCTCCCTCCACTCTCCCTTCACTCTCCCTCACTCTCCATTCACTCTCCCTTAACTCTCCCTCACTCTCCATTCACTCTCCCTCCACTCTCCCCTCACTCTCCCCACACTCTCCCAACACTCTCCCAACACTCTCCACACACTCTCCCCACACTCTCCCAACACTCTCCCAACACTCTCCACACACTCTCCCCACACTCTCCCCACACTCTCCCTTCACTCTCCCCACACTCTCCCCTCACTCTCCCCTCACTCTCCCTCACTCTCCCCTCACTCTCCCTCACTCTCCCCTCACTCTCCCTTCACTCTTCCTTCACTCTTCCTTCACTCTCTCCTCACTCTCCCCTCACTCTCCCTCACTCTCCCTTCACTCTCCCCACACTCTCCCCTCACTCTCCCCTCACTCTCCCTCACTCTCCCCTCACTCTCCCTCACTCTCCCTCAACTCTCCCCTCACTCTCCCTTCACTCTCCCTCCACTCTCCCCTCACTTTCCCCTCACTCTCCCTCCACTCTCTCCTCGCTCTCCCCTCGCTCTCCCCTCACTCTCCCTCCACTCTCCCCTCACTCTCCCTCACTCTCCCTCTACTCTCCCCTCGCTCTCCCCTCGCTCTCCCCTCACTCTCCCTCCACTCTCCCTTCACTCTCCCCTCACTCTCCCTCCACTCTCCCCTACACTCTCCCCTCGCTCTCCCCTCACTCTCCCCTCACTCTCCCTCACTCTCCCCTCACTCTCCCTCCACTCTCCCCTCGCTCTCCCCTCACTCTCCCCTCACTCTCCCTCCACTCTCCCTCGCTCTCCCCTCGCTCTCCCCTCCCTCTCCCTCACTCTCTCCTCACTCTCCCTCCACTCTCCCTCCACTCTCCCCACTCTCCCCTCACTCTCCCCTCACTCTCCCTCACTCTCCCCTCACTCTCCTTCACTCTCCCCTCACTCTCCCTCCACTCTCCCTCCACTCTCCCCACTCTCCCCTCACTCTCCCCTCACTCTCCCTCACTCTCCCCTCACTCTCCTTCACTCTCCCCTCACTCTCCCTCCACTCTCCCCTCACTCTCCCTTCACTCTCCCTCACTCTCCCCTCACTCTCCCTCACTCTCCCCTCACTCTCCCCTCACTCTCCCCTCGCTCTCCCCTCACTCTCCTTCACTCTCCCCTCACTCTCCCTCCACTCTCCCCTCACTCTCCCTTCACTCTCCCTCCACTCTCCCCTCACTCTCCCTCACTCTCCCCTCACTCTCCCTCACTCTCCCCTCGCTCTCCCCTCGCTCTCTCCTCGCTCTCCCCTCGCTCTCCCCTCGCTCTCCCCTCACTCTCCCCTCGCTCTCCCCTACGCTTTCTCGGCA
The DNA here is from genome assembly GCF_048934315.1 of Petromyzon marinus. NCBI lineage: Eukaryota > Metazoa > Chordata > Hyperoartia > Petromyzontiformes > Petromyzontidae > Petromyzon > Petromyzon marinus. Next base: position 1,928,384 of record NC_133694.1, read on the forward strand.
AGCGACCGCGTTTCCACAGAAGCAGCTGCTAGAATTTCCATAGTTCATCGTTCCATTTATTTGGTATAGCCCTGTGAGCCATTCGGCTCTTGAATCGGGTGCAACCGCAACAAACAAAAAACAAAAACATGAACAAGAAAACATCTTAAAGTGACTTTGTGACTGTGCAAACAGAAAATCCAGGAAAAAAAAACATCAAAATATTCCTGAAATAGCACCGTACACCATGTGGGTCATGGCGAGTGGGGGTGGTGAGTGTGGCTGGAGGGGGGTGAGGGAGACTGGTGAGTGTGGAGGAGACGTCGGGGAGATTGGTGAGCTTGGAAGAGTTGTGAGGGGGAGGTGATGATAGACTGGTGAGTGTGGAGGATAGGTGAGCGTGAGAGAGATGAGGATGGAAGACTGGTGAGTGTGGAGGATAGGTGAGCGTGAGAGAGATGAGGATGGAAGACTGGTGAGTGTGGAGGGGAGGTGATGGTGAGGAAGACAGGACTCAATAGACATTGGTGATATCCGATAAATCGAATAGTAAGTTCCTGTGCTCGCCATGCACACGATGACGAAGGTAGCTCAGGGGTCAGTGCCCCGAGTCTGGCACCACTCAGGTGACCTGACACCTCGCTGATCTCGTATCGGAGCATCAACCATCATCACGTGTACTCCGGTCATCCTCGCAGCAGCGGCGAGGATGACCGGTGGTCACCACATCACGCGCTTTCAAGATGCGCTTCTGTGGCCGTCTGGAACGCTCCTCCTTACTTCTGATATTAGAAAGTCACTGGATTTACGCACTTTTAAATAATATAAGTTGAAAACGCATTTCGTTAGAACTGCTTTTTGTGTTTAATTTGTTGTCCTTACCCCTCGCACCTCCGGTTTGAACGGTTTGCTACGTACGGTGGGGACAATTCGTACATACCGTGGGTTCAAATCTAGGTAGGTCTCCATGTGGGATCACAGCAGTCCTGCGGCAACTTGGCGTGCATAGCGGTCGCCTAGACAAGCGCTATCCAGCCTCACGTCTGCTCAGCTTTCGAGGTCTCACGGGATCTCACGAGATCGGGTGCGTTCCTGGTCGTTTGGTTCATATTTGAATTCGAAATAACGACGACCGTTCGAATTGACGACGTCCTCACATTTGATACAACTACCAACATGAACCGTGTTGGTTGAGTTTTAGAATTCCGTCTCTCACCCAACAGTTGCTTCATCGGAACAACATCGGAAGGGCCGACGCTGCACCGCGTCTCCTTCACGATTGGGGGCATCACGAACACAAATCCACCAGAGCGTGAGTGTGGCCATGCAGCCAAAACTCTGGACCATATATTAACAACCCATGGAGGCACACAGAGATACAGAGAGACACAGAGAGATGCTGTACATAGAGGGCCATAAATTTATGGGCCATGAAACTCAAGCTACGGACCGCACAGTAAACTTACTGTGCATAATATATATATTTTTGGGGGGTTATATCGCGTAAATATAAATGTGTCGTTAAACCCGCCACCACTCAACAGAACGTGCTAATTCGTTACGAGTACAGCACACCGGTTTGTTGGAGAGAAAATCCACAACATTTACAATCTGAGTACGACGTTTCGCCAGTAATTACAGCTAGCTTCATCAGGCGGACAGCCAGATGCTTCGTCCCTTAAATAGGGGGGTAGATGCGATGACGTCACCTGTGAGCCCTTCATATGCGAAGGGGAGAATAATGAATGTATATAAATTACAATGGGTATCCATTTCCCGTTGGGTTATTCATATGGTAAACAACGTACATTATGCATGGACATTGTTTTTGTACCTCCTGCAGTTTGCGTGAAATAAAATAGAAGTACCTGTTAATGTCTGCGTACAGGTAATCCCCATTGACGTATGGTGACCTGTTTAGGCATGCATTTAAACAATTCATTATTTGATTATTCGCTTCCAAGCAGCACTAAGCCTGTAGCTATCCGAACGGTTAAAATTATATTTATTTCTCTCAAACAAACCATGGTCTGCGCTCCGTCAACGCAGGAGGAGGTGGAGGAAGAGCGACACGACACGAACTCTCTCTCTGCTGAAGCCCTCTCGCCGTGGCCAGCAGCAGCAGACTTTGACATTGGCATCGAGCTCCTGAACATCTTGCTGCCATATGTGGGAACAGAATCTCAATTTGGTTCGCAGGCAATCATTATACATATCGGGCGTTTATTTGGAGTTCCATAACGATCTCTAGTTTTGCAGACAATACTTATGTGGGCATTAAATTGAATGCAATTGGGCAGTGTCCTCGTGACAGGTCCAAAGCGGCACAACGCACCATCACTGCCCCAGCCGCCGTGGGTAATGGGGGATTGTCGGTTCCTCGGAGTTTTCCCGAGTACGCCTCGGTGCTTGACGGGAATGTCTCCCGCGCCAACGTTAGGCCAACGTTGGCCTAACGTTAGTTAAGTTGGCCTAACGTTGAGCCAACGTTGGCTCAACGTTAGGCCAACTATAGGTCAACGTTGAGCCAACGTTGGTTCAACGTTGAACTGTGGTTGGAACCCTTGGCCCAATTCCGAATTGACAAACTATTCCGAACACAAGCAAAAAAAAACCACACCTCGATTACGCCTTACAATTAACCAAATCTTTAAAGTGTCTGCGATGCGCATTTGAAGTCGTGGAAATGCCCGCATTGCGGGATTAGTTTAGGATAAGATGATAGGTTTTGTGCTTTCGTATGTTATTGTATGTTACTTTTTTATCAGAATCAGCCGATGCCACGCGACAGCCTCTTTCGATTGCTGCCACAGCAGAAATCATCGCCACCCCGCCCCCCCCCCCCCCCCGACATGCAGACAGACTTTAATTCCCAGGTCCCTCTCGCAAACAAGACAGACTCTCTATCCTGGTCTCCCTCTTTGAGCTCTCAACCTGGTCAAACGTCGAACTTGAACGCGAAACTGTGTGATACAGTCTGGAAAGAAAGAAAACATTTTGGCCGGAGAAAACCACAAGTTTCAAATAACAGGCACAAAAAACCAGGACAACAACGCATTCGCCTTTGTTGTGTTTCATGCAAAAACCATCAACCGGTTCCTCAATACATTTCACCGTGCTTCTTTTCTTGTAGGCCACCATCGAAATGCATGCCAGCCAATTCCACCGACTGACAGGCATGCAAGCAGCGACGCAGACGCAACTTTGTGCACTGGTTTCCATCCTTCTTGCTGTGCTGACGAGCGAGACAAGGGGCTCGACAATGAAATTCTTCAGCAACTGCTGACGGCCTTTTGCATAATGCACAAAGGCCGGGTGCTTTTTGTGTGCTGTTTGAAGCATCTGTTTGACCGGATAGAGGAGGAGGAGGGGGGGGGGGGCGCTAAACGGGCGCGCTACGGGCTAGAGAGAGGAGCTGGGCTGATGCGGTACGGGAGGATGTGGAAGCCGAGTCGACTCGCCGACGACTGTGAGCAGCGGTGTCGAGATCGGCCTCTGAGTGAGGAGCAGGTTCGTCAAAGGGCGCTGCTGGGCAGTCGGAGGCATTCGCCCTCCGGCAACAACGTGGGGCGGTGGAGCCGCGCTCAGAGCAACGGGCGGAACACGGGGCGGATAAAGTTAAGTAAAGGTCGCAGTGAGGATAAAAAAATAACAGCGAATATATTTTTGTTTTTGACACATATGGGCTCGCCCACTGCGGCAGCAGTGCGCGTTGATGACTGAGTTGTTACTGATGAGTCCTAACGGGGACGAAAACCGGTCTGCAGCTCACGTCCGAAGCTGGCCGTGTATACACTCGCACCGCCACACTCGCTCAGCTCTCTTGAGCTGGTGGTCTGGGCAAGGCGGAGAGCATTGTACGTGCAACGCGGTGGTCACGTGACATGATGGGAGGCGTGCTTTCCTGCTGGTGTGCGTACACTGTGTGTGTGTATTGTGTACACTTTGTGTATGTGTTGTGTACACTGTGTATTGTATACACTGTGTGTGTATTGTGAACACTGCGTATGTACACAGTGTGTTCAATATATTGCATGCACGGCGTGTGCATGTTTTTATACACAAAGCGTGTAGCCGTGTGTATACGCTGTGCGTGTGTGTGCACAAGATGTGCCTGCATTGGATACACCGCATGTGTGTGTGTGTGTACACGGTCTGTGTGTATATCTATTGTGTACACTGCGTACTGTATATGTATGCATACACAGAGCGTGTACCGGGTGTGTGGGTGGGGTGCTTCTCTCCGCACACGCACGCTCAGGAATTTGATGTGGTTGCCAGCAAGGAGTGGGGAGGGAGTGGGGATGGGAGGAGGGGAGTGGAGGGAGAAGAGGGAGGGGAGGAGAGTGGAGGGAGAAGAGAGAGAGAGGATGAAGGGGAGGGAGGGGGGGAGGAGAAGGTGGATGCAGGATCGAGAGGTGAACTCGAGCTGGGGTGGCCGTCGTGAGCCGTGACCCCTGGAGGCCGGTCGAAGTGCCACTAGATATGCGTGACCCGAACATTAGGGTACGTGGGGGTCACGGGTCGGAGTTGGGCATCGGTGGTACTGAGGGGCCGTGCAGGCACGTCATGTCACCCACCGCCTTATGCGCATGAACGCCGCTCCCTCTGCCTTGTCCACGTTGTTTACCATTCGTCCGCTTGCTGCGCGCCTTCTCCACTCGTGGTGGGATTTTCATGGTTTGCAGAGACGCGTTGGGTCTGAAGTCAAGCTGGGTTGCTACATCGCAGCATCGCGAAAGATGGTGACGGTGATTACGACGTTGCGATGTTTGGGGGGGGGGGTGTTTGGGGAATGGACGTTCCCGCCGACGATGACCGTCTTCTCTTCTGTGCTGCCCCCCCCGACCCCCCCAGGATATCGAGATTCACGGCTCTCACTGAGCCCCCAACTCCTCCTCTGCCCCACCCCCACCTCCCCCCCCCCCCACCTGCCCACAACTCGCCCAGTCTCGATTCACGCATGGAGGAGGATTGCGAGGGCGACGTGGCCCCCCCTAAGCCCCCGCCCGCCGGTAAGTGACCCCGTGACCCCCCCCCCACCACAACCCCTGTGACTCACGTGATCCCAGGCGTCGGGTTATGGGTAGGGAGACCCCGAACCAGGACCCACGCGGGGGGGGGGGGAGCAACAGAAGGGGGGGGGGCTAGGAAAAGGAGGGGGGGAGCCGGGGGGAGAAAGAGGATGGAACTATGGGGGAGAAGGGAGTCATGGGGGAGAGGGAGGGAGGGAGGAGGATGAGGAGATGTGGGAGGGGGATAGAGCCACGGGGAGGAGGAGGAGGAAACCACAGAGGAGGGAGGATGACATTGGGGAGGTGGAGGGCTGGGGCTTGGTTCAGGACTTGCACGGACGCATCTCTCTTCTTTAACAACGCCCACCTGTACAGCTCATGACAAATGGGCACGCAGGTGGGATTCAACCTTTATTGTAAGGGGGGGCCCTACCATTTCTGAAGTGGGGGGCGGGGGCAAAGGGGGGGGGCTATGGTGTAACGATTAAACCGCCCGAGCGCAAGACCGTGAAATGTTGCATATGGTTTTAATAAATATAATATTTTTTTATTGTTGAATGTAGCGGCCTCTAGTGGCTGGAGAACGGAGACGTGAACCCATCACTCGTGACACACGTGGATGAACGTCGCGTTGATTCTTGCACGCGAGACTCGGTGTTAGAATCGTGAGCTTAATGATCGATGCTATTCTGTGAGGAGACGTAACGTTACACCCTTGGGATGTACCACTCCCATCAGGGCGAGCCAGGTGAGGGCTGTACCACTATCAGAGGGGGGGGGGGGTGTCTAGGTGAGGGGAGCCAGGTGAGGGCTGTACCACTATCTGAGGGGGGGGTGTCTAGGGTGAGGGGAGCCAGGTGAGGGCTGTACCACTACCAGAGGGGGGGGGTGTCTAGGTGAAGAGAGCCAGGTGAGGGCTGTACCACTACCAGAGGCGGGGGGGGGGGTGTGTGTGTCTAGGTGAGGAGAGCCAGGTGAGGGCTGTACCACTACCAGAGGGGGGGTGTCTAGGTGAAGAGAGCCAGGTGAGGGCTGTACCATTATCAGAGGGGGGGGTGTCTAGGTGAGGAGAGTCAGGTGAGGGCTGTACCACTACCAGAGGGGGGGGGGGGGTGTCTAGGTGAGGAGAGCCAGGTGAGGGCTGTACCACTACTAGAGGGGGGGGTGTCTAGGTGAAGAGAGCCAGGTGAGGGCTGGACCACTATTAGAGGGGGGGGGGGGTGTCTAGGTGAGGAGAGCCCAGGTGAGGGCTGTACCACTACCAGGGGGGGGGGGTTGTCTAGGTGAGGAGAGCAGGTGAGGGCTGTACCACTATCAGAGGGGGTGTCTAGGTGAGGAGAGCCAGGTGAGGGCTGTACATTATCAGAGGGGGGGGTGTCTAGGTGAGGAGAGCCGGATGAGGGCTGTACCACTATCAGAGGGGAGGTGTCTAGGTGAGGAGAGCCAGGTGAGGGCTGTACCACTACCAGAGGGGGTGTCTAGGTGAGGGGAGCCAGGTGAGGGCTGTACCACTACCAGAGGGGGGGGGGTGTCTAGGTGAGGAATGCCAGGTGAGGGCTGTACCACTACTGGGTGTAACCTGCGCGTGATGGAGCGGCTGGCCTGTTGACTGCATGCGATGACTTCTCGTGAGCAGCGTAGCGGTAACACGGGGAAGGTCACGCAGGGACGCGGTGTCCTTGTCTGTCAGTCTGTCCGTGAGTCGTTGTGTCTTTGTTTTTGTGTCTTTGTGTATGAGGAGCGGTCGTGTCGTGGGTGAACGTCGGTAACGAATGTCCGAACTGGTCGTGGACATGCCGTAGGTTGGCGCGGCCTTAAATGAGTACCTGGTGCGGTGTGTAAACATCACCAGTTGTGAGACAAACGCGGCTACACCGCTTCCTCTTAGGGCCTTGTTAATAGCAGTTGTCACGGGTGTGTCTGTATGTGTCTGTGCATCTATATGCGTATCTGTGTGTCTTGTGTACTGTATTTATCTGTGCGTGTCTGTTGTGTGTGCCTGTGTATGTGTCTATCTGTGTGTGCGTGCGCTTATGTGCGTGTGTATCTGTTTGTGTGTCTATCTGTGCGTGTGTGTCTATCTATGTATGTGTCTATCTGTGCACGCTTCTGTGTGTGTCTATCTGTGCACGCTTCTGTGCGTGTATGTGTGTGTCTGTGCGTGTGTCTGTGCGTAGTGTGTCTGTGCGTGTGTGTGTCTGTGCGTGTGTGTGTGTCTGTGCGTAGGTGTGTCTGTGCGTGTGTGTGTCTGTGCGTGTGTGTCTGTGCGTAGGTGTGTCTATCTGTGTCAAGCGTGTTAGGTTCTCACTGTGTGTGCCGTGCGCGCTACTCGGCAGACAGCTGTTTCGTGCGGCTTCGCTCGGTGCGCCCTTATTTTTGGAACGCATCTACTACTCCGCGTGAAGCGAGGGGAAACCTGCACCAGTTGTGTGTGTGTACGTGAGTGGTATACGGCCAGTGTGTGTGTGTGCACGTGAGTGTATACGCCAGTGTTTGTGTGTGTGCACGTGAGTGTATACGCCAGTGTGTGTGTGTGCATGTGAGTGTATCTCAGCCCCAATGCGGTTTCAGGAAAGGGGCGGTCCTGCACAGATGCCATATTTTCTGTCCGTCTGCTACAGCAGAGGTGTAGGGAATTCCAACAAGACCTACATCTCTGCTTTATTGACCTGGTCAAGCCTTATGATACCATCAGTAGGCCTGGGCTCTGGGTCGTTCTTCGTGCTTTGGAGTACCTGACCCTCTGCTCACGATCATTAAGGACCTTCATGATGGTGAGCGGGCCCGGGTAAAACTACGTGGCCGGGAGTCAGAGGCCATTCCCTGTACACCTTGGGGTGCGACAGGGATGTCCTCTGGCTCCCACATTATTTAACATCTATTTTTGACCACGTAGTTCGTGAAGCCTTCAATAGCTGTACCGGGGGAATCTCCATATGGTACAGATATAATGGGAGGCTAATCGATGCCCGGGTGCGGTCAAGGGATGGCTCCCTATTGCTCAACCACGTTATGTATGCTGATGACTTGGTAATAGCTGCTCAGTCAGAGGAGGGAGTTGGAGACGCTGCTGCTGAGACTGGAGCGTGCCACTAAGAGGTGGGGCCTTACCATCAGCCCCACCAAAACTAAGCACCTGCCTGGGTATTTTGTACCATCGGACACTCCCCCCCCCACAACTCCAATCGGTGATGGGGCAGTTGTGGAGAGAGTGGAGAGTTTCCCATACCTGGGCAGTGTGCTTATGACTGGCTCCAGTTTAACAGCAGAGGTCTCACTCCGAATCAGTCGAGCGGCAATATCTTTTCATCGGTTGCGTAACGCTGTGTGGAAGCTACCTGGTCTGTCGCTCCGCACTAAGCTTCAGGTCTTCTCGGCCACGGTCATTCCCTCCCTTCTCTACGCTTGCGAAACGTGGACCCCCCTAATGGAACATCTTCGCCGGTTAGAAACATTTAGGCTGGCCTGCCTACGATCCATCCTGGGTTAAACCAGACTGGATTGTGTGAGGAGCTCACAAATCCTTGAAAGATCTGGGCAGGGTCCCATCGGTGAGCTCCTCCCGGCAGGCAAGGCTGCGATGGCTGGGTCTTGTAGCCCGCATGCCCAGCCACCGCATGCCGAAACAGCTTTTGTTTGGCCGGATTGAGGGGGCTAAGCGGGCGCGGCACGGGCTAGAGAAGAGATGGAGTGATGTGGTACAGGAGGACGTGGAGCTGAGTGGACTTGCCGATGACTGGTACCAGCGGTGTCAAGATCGGCCTCTGTGGAGGAGGCTCGTGAAGGATGCTACTGGGCAGTGGAGGCAGTCGCCCTCCACAACAACGGAGGGCGGGAGGAGCGACGCTCACACCAACGAGCGGAGCGCCGGGTGGCTAAAGCACAGCAGGTTGGCACAGTAGGGGGCACAGGTGGTGCATCAGCCAGTCATCTCAGTCAGTCGACCCGTGGCACCTGGGTCTGCCCCGTGACCTCCTGCCAGCGGGCGTTCGACACTTCACGTGGCCTCAGGGTGCACATAGCCTGGCACAAGCGTCGTGGTGACGTCACCGCCACTTAGTGACGAATGGCGGTTGTTGTTGTATACGTGAGTGTGTGCATGTGAGTGTATACGTGAGTGTGTGCACGTGAGTGTATACGTGAGTGTGTGTGTGCACGTGAGTGTATACGCCAGTGTGGTGTGCACGTGTTGTGTATACGACAGTGTGTGTGTGTGCACGTGAGTGTATACGCCAGTGTGTGTATGTGCACGTGAGTGTATACGCCAGTGTGTGTGTGTGTGCACGTGAATGTATACGCCAGTGTGTGTGTGCACGTGAGTGTATACGCCAGCGTGTGTGTGCACGTGAGTGTATACGTGAGTGTGTGTGTGCACGTGAGTGTATACGCCAGTGTGTGTGTGCACGTGAGTGTATACGTGAGTGTGTGTGTGTACGTGAGTGTGGAGAGACGAGCTGGCACAGTAGGGGGCACGGGTGGTGCGTCGGTCAGTCATCTCACGTCAGTTATCTCAGTCAGTCGACCCTTGGCACGGGCTGGGTCTGCCGCGTGACCTTCCTGCCGGCGGGCGTTCGACACTTCACGTGGCCTCAACGTGCACCTAGCCTGGCACGAGCGGCCGTGGTGACGTCACCGCCACTTTGTGGCGAATGGCAGTTGTTGTTGACGAGGAATGCTGGTGGTGGTTGGAGGTGCGTGTGCCCCTACTGGAAACTATATGGCCACATAAATAAGTTCCACTGCTGGATTGTTTTTTTCCGCCTGAGGACGACCGCTTTGTGTTGCGATCGGAACGTCGTGGTTTATTATTTTTTGTTTTATATGTTTTTGTCTACCTACGTGACTGTACCGAGAGAACCAAATAGTATGAACTGTTTTTGTTTATCGTACCAGGTAAGACCCCCACTGAGCTATGTAGCTTTTTTTGCAGAGGCGACTTGGTTATCACAAACGATAGGGCAACGAAGTGGCTTATCATCATCACATGGAAATGTGTAGCAGCCAAACGCTCTAAACGCACGTCGGTTCTAAACGTTGAGGCGAAAAACCCGGGGGGAACCCGGGAGAAGAATCCACGCGATCACGGAGAGAAAGAGAGAGAGAGACACCGCAAGCTCCAAATATAGAGCAGGCGTCAGGGTCAGGGATCGAACCCACGTCGTCTCCTGCGTGCCAGGCGAGGTAGTCAACATCTCCTTGGCACCGCGGTGACACCGGCGTGACGTGGAGGGTTGTGGCCGTGGTGGCGACGCCTCGCGGGCCGACGGAAGCCGTCCTCGTCCGGTGGCTTTGATGTCCCCGCCTGGTCGTGAGTTGCTCGAGACACGGACGACTTCGATTGGCAACGGGACGGGGCAGATCAGCTCGGCAGTGGATCGTGGGAGTGTGCTAGGTGTTCTGCTCAGCCCATGGCCTTGTTGTCCAAGAGTGGTTGTCCATCCCTATGGATAGAGACTCGCTGCCGTCCCTCCCCTCCCCCCAGCCCCACCATAGAAATGTGGAATTGCCACTGCTGGCGGCCCAGGGCTGTTGTGCAGGAAATCGCTTTGGCGTGGAGGGGGGTGGTGAGATTTACCAACGCCCTGTTCCGTCATCGGCGCATCTTGGGCGCACGTCTGGTTCGAGCAAGAACTGTGACCTGTTGACCTCTCTCCCGATTTTGACACTGGGAGAGTGAAATTTTGTTATTTTTGTTGGGGGGGGGGTGGGCGGGGTTGGAGTGCTGTCACCACCAGAGCCTCGATGTTTGCGACGGTGGTGAGATGTTAACTCCCTCGCCTGGTATACAGGAGGTCGTGGGTTTGATCCCCACCCTGACGCCTGCTGCTGTATATTGGAGTTTGCGTGCCTCTCTCCCCGTGGTCTCGTGTGTTTTTTACTCCAGGTCCTCCAGTTTTTCCCTCCGCATTTTGAATCAAAATGACGCGTTTAGATTATTTGGCTGCTATAAATGTCCACGTGATGATAAGGCACTCGGGTTGAGCTATCTTTTGTGATACCCAGGTTGTTTCTGAAAGTCTGTATAGTTCAGTGGGCCTTCCTGGTAAATAAAAAAACTAGTTTTATAGATTTCATAGTTTGAACTGCGACGTTACCCTGAACCAGTCCTGCAGAAGTGTTTATGATTATCAACATCAAGAAGTGTTTATGATTTGAAACATCAAGAAGACAGCGACTCGCGCAACGGAAGTTCGCAATGAGAATCTTTCAATCAACGATTGGTATCTAGAGATACCAAGCTGACTGTGCGTGCGCGTGTCCTTGTTTTGTGTCTGTACGGCTGTGTGCGTGTGAGTGTATCTGTGTGTGGGGAGCGGTAGTGTAGCGGTTAGTGCGCTGCGCTACAAACCCGGCGGCTAGATTTCCGCTCACGGCCAACACCAGTTACGATTATCTGAACTGGCCCTAGGTCAACTCAGCCACAAATGAGTACCTGGTGCGGTGTGTAAACATCGTCACTGGGGAGACGAAGGCGGCCGGGCGTGGTGTTGGCCACTCACCCCCTTCGTGTGGCCGTGCCGGCCTTTATAGGTGATCGCTAACAGCACTTGCCCCTACAGTCTGTTAAATCTATACGGGGGGTTTTGTACGAATGTGCAAGTGTGTGTGTACGAGTATGGGAGCGTGTGTTCCTCTCTGGGTATGAATGTATTTTGAGTTGCGTGCATGTGGTTGCTGCGTGAGTGTGTATGAGTGTGCGTGTCATCCTGCCCGACCGCGCTGCCTGACCTCCTAGCTGGGTCACTCCGACCCTCCTCCCCCAGGTCGCTTTGACCTCCCCGCAGGAGGCGGTGAGAGGGGCCTGCACGTGATTGACAGGTGGGGGCGGTGTTTGTCTGCGAGGTTCGGATGGAACCGGCGAGTCGTGACTCCCCCATTCCGCGCCCCCCTCCCGACAGACTACCCCCCCACCCGTCCCCACCGACAGACTCGGGCCCCCCCCCACCTCCGCCCCCCGATTATGGCGCCGGTCCCGTGGGTCCCCGACTGCGGACCCCACAAAGACCCCCGTCACTGCCCAGACAGGTGACTGGACCCCCGCTCCGTCTGTCTGCTGTCCCCCCCCTCCCTCCCCTACTCCTCCATGTGCCGTCCTCTGCTCCCCTCTTTCTCCTCCTGTCTCCCTGCCTCTCTGTTTCCCCCCTCTGTCTGCCCCCCCCCCGCTCTCCCCCCCCGCCCCCCCACTCTCCCCCCGCCCCCCCCCCACTCTCCCCCCCCCCCCCGGGAAGAGTGGGGGGGCGCAACGCCGTGATTAGAGGCTTGAGCGGTTGCCAAGGCGATGCATGCAGCCGCGTTCCCAATTACACGGTTGCCGTGGCAGCCGTGACATCACAACAATTAGGGCGGTGGCAGCATGTGCAAAACAACACCCCCCCCCCTCTTCACCCGCTGCCCCCACCCCCGCCCCCCCGCCCCCCCCCCACATCTCCCCTCCCACCCTCCCTCCCCTTTTCTCCTCCCATCCCTCCCCTGGTCCCCACCTCTCCCTCCACCCCTCCTCCCACTCTTCTCTCTCTCATCCTCCTGCTCCAATTCACTGGTTCCCTCCCCCGTAATTGAAACGGCGGTCAACATTTAATAACCGGGGAGGCAGCCAGCGAATGGCCCGCGCCCGCGAGCACGCCCGTCGAGAGTGGAGCCGTGAAATCGGTTGGCGTGGAGAGAGCGCCCGGGGGGAATTGGTGCACCGCGGAATCGCGAGAGGCGGCGACGGCTTGGGGGTAAGGAGGCCTTTGTCTAGCAGTGGATTGAGCACGGCCGATGACGGTGATGAATCGGGGTGAGACGGTTGAGGATTTCTATCTGTTGTCTCCACAGGTGACCCCACACAAGAAGATGCCGATGATGAGGAGGAGGAAGAGGAGGAGGGAGAGATGTTTGATTTTGAAGAGGGCGATAACGTGGAAACTCGCACACCGCACCCCGCACTCACCACCACCGCCGCACTCGCCACTGCCACCACCGCCGCACTCACCGCCACCGCCACCACCGCCACACTCACCACTACCACACCCACCACCACCACACTCACCCCCCCAACCACGCTCACCCCAACCAATGCACTCTCGCCCACTGGCCCCCAGCCCCCCACGACCCCCTTGGAGACGGCGGGGGGGGTCCCGGGCGGTGGGGACCCGACCCCCCCCCTGCGGGACGACTCGGTGCGCCTCCCGTGGAGAGAGAGCGGTGAGCGAGGGGCGGTGAGGCAGGGCTGCGGTGAGGGGGCCCCGGGAAGGGAGTGGTGAGCGTGACAGTGAGGGTGAGCGTGACAGTGAGAGTGAGCGAGTGCGCCGTGGCTGGTGAGCGGTTGGTGCCGTGGTTAGTTGTCGGGGATGGTGACTGTGAGAGGTGAGTCTCAGTGTTTCTGGACGTCTGTGAAAAAGAGCTTCATAGCTTATCGGATTTTTCCAGGATAAATACAGATTCTGATTGGGTGGTGGGTGTCGAGGGTGGTCTGTTCTCCGTGGTGAGTGTCACGGTGGTGAGCACGTGTGTGAGTGGTGAGTGTCATGGTGGTGAGCACGTGTGTGAGTGGTGAGTGTCATGGTGGCGAGTGGTGAGCACGTGTGTGAGTGGTGAGTGTCATGGTGGCGAGTGGTGAGTTGTCATGGTGGTGAGCACGTGTGTGAGTGGTGAGTGTCATGGTGGCGAGTGGTGAGTGTCATGGTGGTGAGCACGTGTGTGAGTGGTGGGTGTCATGGTGGCGAGTGTCATGGTGGTGAGCACGTGTGTGAGTGGTGAGTGTCATGGTGGCGAGTGGTGAGTGTGGTCTGTGCCCTGTGGTGAGTGCAGGTCTGGCTATGGTGAGGATGTGAGCGAGACTCAGGGTCCCGCGAGAGATGACCTTCATGAAGTCATCTATGACGACGTTCCTATAGAGGCACAGAGCCCCACCTTATCAGGTTAACCTCATCGGCACATCACTCACACCTCGTCAACACATTACCCACTGTCATTATCGCTTTCATCTTCGTGGTCATCATCACGACTGTAATCATCAGCGTAATCTCTTCGCCTGGGGAGCGGTGGCGCAGTGATTAGTGCACTGTGCTACGAACCCGGCGACCCGAGTTCGATTTCCCACCCGCTGCCAAAGATCGTTGACGGAATATCTGACGCGGTCCTGGGCCTCCCCCAGGTTTGACTCGGCCTTAAATCAGCACGTGGTGCACTGTGTAAAACGTCACCGCTGGGGGAGACACACAAGGCTTCGTGCGCCGTGCCGGCCTTCGTGGGTGCTGCTCGCCGAACAACCGTCGAGCACATTGTAAACACTCCCCGCTGCCTTAACTCCTTTAAAGGAGGAACGGACGAGACAATTGAGCGGATAACAAATCTAAAATTGCATCGTTTAATCTGCCGGCACGAATCCATACGAAAGAGGAGGAAGTAGAAGAGGCTGAACTCTCAAGGCTGCATGCGGGCGGGTGTGGGTGGGCGGGGGACCATTTGTCCTCGCGTAGGGGTGGACCGCATCTACGACGCAGTGTGCCCGGAGGGGCGCGGCGGCGGCGGCGGCGGCGGCGGCGGCGGCGGCGGCGGCGGCTCGGGCAGCGAGGGCTGGAGCTCCAGCGAGTTCGAGAGCTACAGCGACGAGGACGGCGCCGAGGGGGAGGGGCGCCCACCCCGCACGGGGGGGGCGCTCGCCCTCCCCGCCAACCTCCGCAGGTCCCGCCGACCGGTGGGTCCGCGGGTGGAGGTGGTGGTGGTGGACGTGGTGGTGGACGTGGTGGTGGACGTGGTGGACGTGGTGGACGTGGTGGTGGACGTGGTGGACGTGGTGGAGGTGGTGGATGTGGTGGAGGTGGTGGACGTGGTGGTGGACGTGGTGGACGTGGTGGTGGACGTGGTGGACGTGGTGGAGGTAGTGGACGTGGTGGACGTGGTGGACGTGGTGGTGGACGTGGTGGACGTGGTGGAGGTGGTGGACGTGGTGGACGTGGTGGAGGTGGTGGACGTGGTGGTGGACGTGGTGGACGTGGTGGAGGTGGTGGACGTGGTGGACGTGGTGGAGGTGGTGGACGTGGTGGTGGACGTGGTGGACGTGGTGGTGGACGTGGTGGACGTGGTGGTGGTGGTGGACGTGGTGGAGGTGGTGGACGTGGTGGTGATGGGGGAGCGGTGGCGCAGTCGTTGCCGCGCTGCCGCTACGAACCCGCCCACCCCGCTCACAGCCAACGTCGGTGATGACTATCTGAACAGGTCCGGGCCTCACTTGGGTCGACTCAGCCTGAAATGACTACATGGTGCGGTGTGTGTAAACATTCGCACTGAGGAGACAAAGGCAGCCGGGAGCGGTGGTGGCCACCCACCGTAGGCACTACTCGCTAACAGCTCTTGCCCCAAGAGTCTGTTAAGACTACAGAGAGCGGGGGGAGCTTTGTCTTTGGTGGTGTCGGCGATTGTGGTAGTGGTGGGGGTGGAGGCGTCTGCCGGCCACCAGCGCTCGCTGAACCTGTGGCGCCTGGGTGTGCGCCGCGACGTTTGCAGGTGCAGGAGCTGATGCGGGCCGCGCGGGACGGCACCAAGGACGGCCTCGAGAAGCTGGAGAAGACAAAAGCGGCCGTGCTGAAGCGCGGCCGCTTCTTCATGCAGAGGACCTCGCTCATCTCCCAGAGCCAGGGTCGGTCGCGCTCGGGGGTCACGCTCGGGGGTCGCGCTCGGGGGTCGCGCTCGGGGGTCACGCTCGGGGGTCGCGCTGGTGGTTAGAGTCATGTGCCGGCGACATAATGGCCGAGCAGTCACGTGATCCAGCTGCAGAGGTTTGCGATCCACGTCCAACGCCCGCCCTCGACCTGCGTGTGCGTGCAGCCCCTCGCAGCGCGCCGTGCTGCGAGGGGCTGCGAGGGGCTGCACTTGCAGCCGGTGCCGCGTAGGGACGGCTGCCACTGGGGGGGGGGGGGGTCCGCTACGCTAGAATGTCGCAACGGAATGGGTTCGGGATGACGGGCAACGCACGGCGCGCTGTAAGTGAAGGTGGAGTCCAGGCCTTGATCCCTGACCTCTGACCCCAGGGCGACCGGCGGCCTCGGACGAGGACGACGTGCAGCTGGACGTGAAGATGGAGACGCTGACCCTGGGGCCCGCTCCACCGGGCCTCTCCCAGCAGCAGGCAGAGGCCCCCCACCCTCCCACCCTGACCCCCTAAACAGCCCCACGATCCCTAAACACCCCCCACAACGTCCCAAATACGACTATGGACCCCTCACCGCCCCCACCGTACTCCGTACGTCGCCTCAGCGTTCACAGAGCGCAACCCCAAGTAACTCCCTCTCCTCGTGTCTCCCCCGTGTGTCTCCGCCATGTCGTTCCCGAGTCTCGCCCTGTCTCACTATCTCCCCTTGTCTCTCCACGTCCCCCTACTCCTCCTGCCTTCACGTGTCTCCTCATCATCTCTCCCTGTGTCTCTCCGTGTCACCCCGCGTGGTTGAGCAGTTGAAGCGTCGATACATCCTCGGCTCGATTGTGGAGAGCGAGAGAAGCTACGTGCAGACGCTGAAGGACATCCACACGGTGAGGACTCACGCACATACACGCACAGAAACAAGACAAAGATCCCCCCTATAGCCTGAACACACTGTAGGGGCAAGTGCTGTTAGCAAGCACCTATGAAGGCCGGCACGGCACACGATGGGGGTAGGTGGCCGTCTTTGTCTCCCCAGTTGCGATGTTTATACATCGCGCCAGGTACTCATTTTCAAGCTGAGTCGACCTAGGGGAGGCCCTGGACCGGTTCAGATAACCGTCACCGGTGTTGGCCGTGAGCGGGAATCGAACTCGTGTCGCCGGGTTCGTAGCGCAGCGTAGCGCTAACCGCTACACCGCCGCTCCTCCATGCACACAGAAACCGACGGCGTGAATGTGAAGTGCACGCACCCTCGCGAATTCTCATCCACCCCCCGCCCGCCCCACTGTCATCCCGGCCGCCCCCCTTCTCTCGTGCATCCCCCCCCCCCTCTTTCCAGCGGTACGAGCTGCCTCTGCTGGAGGGTGAGAGCCGGCTGCTGAGCGAGCGGAAGGTGCGCGCCGTGTTCAGCGGCGTGCGCGACCTCCTGCAGTGCCACTGCATGTTCCACATCGCACTGGGCAGCCGCGTCGCCCAGTGGGAGCTCACCGACTCCATCGGTGACGTGTTCGTCGCCTCGGTGGGGCGCGCACGGCGCAACATCGGACACCGCCGTCTCGCGATCTCCCCTCTCTCTCCGTCTCCCCTGTGTCTCTGTTCCACCGTCTCGCGCTGTCTTTCTGTCTCCCTATGTCTCTGTGTCTCTATTCCACTGTCTCCCGCTGTCTTAGTCTTTCTGTCTCCGTATGTGTCTGTGTCTCTATTCCACTGTCTCCCGCTGTCTTAGTCTTTCTGTCTCCGTATGTGTCTGTGTGTCCGTTTCGCTGTCTCTATCTGGCGCTGTCTCTATCTTGCGTGTCTGTCTGCCTCACAATCGGAAGTGGTGTTTACCGCCCGCGCCCTCGTGACATCGTAGGTGCTCGCTAAATGGCACTCGCCCCGAGCAGTCTGAGCTGAGGCTGCACTGGGTGGGGGGATTCTTGTCCCCATGTCCCTGTAGTTCTCGCGCTCCATGGTGCAGGACGTGTACAGCGAGTACGTGAGCAACTTCAGCACGGCCATGGAGATCGTGCGCAAGGCGAGCGCCACGCGCCCCGCGTTCCTCGAATTCATCAAGGTCTCGCTCACCCCGCCGCTCACCCCGCCGCTCGCCCTCCCACTCTCGGCTCACTCGCATGCTCACCCACTCACACGCTCACCCGGCTGTTCACTTACCCATTCACGCTCGCTCACGCACCTACACACTCACACGCTCTCCCAGCCGCTCACCCATCCGCTCACCTACCCACTCACCCTCGCTCACCCACCTACCCACTCGCATGCTCTCCCAGCCGCTCACCCGTCCACTCACCTACCCACCCACCTACCCACTCACGCTCGCTCACCCACCTACCCACTCACATGCTCTCCCAGCCACTCACCCGTCCACTCACCTACCCACCCACCTACCCACTCACGCTCGCTCACCCACCTACCCACTCAACCGCTTCCCCAGCCACTCACATACCCACTCACACTCACCCACCTACCCAATCACACGCTCACTTACCTGCTCACTCAGCGGATCACCTACCCACTTACTCACAGTTGTTGATATGGTCGATTTTTGTTGTGGTGGTGGTCGTGGTTATTGTGGTTGTTGTTGATGTTGTGGTGGTGGTTGTTGTTTTTAGGGCTGCCAGGAGACTAGTGCTGACCGCCACTCCCTGCAGGCGCTGATGATGAAGCCAGTGCAGAGATTCCCCCAGTTCATCCTCCTGTTGCAGGTGAAGGGGCAGAGTCGCACACACGCATAGAGACAAAGATACCCCATGTAGTCTTAACAGACTGTTGGGACAAGTGCTGTTAGCGAACACCAATGAAGGTTGGCACGGCATACGAGGGGGTGGGTAGCCAGAACCACGCCCGACCGCCTTTGTCTCCCGAGTGGCGATGTTTACACACCGCACTAGGTACTCATTTGAGGCGTTTTAAGGCACTCATTTAAGGCTGAGTCGACCAAAGGGAGGCCCAGCGCCAGTTCAAATATAACTCGCCACTGACGTGAGCCGTGGTCGGGAATCGAACTTGGATTCGTAGGGCATTGCGCAAACCACTGCGCTGATACCTACACACACACACGCACAACACGTACACACACACACGCACAACACGTACACACTCACAACACGTACACACTCACGCACAACACGCACAACACGTACACACACGCACAACACGTACACACACACACGCACAACACGTACACACACACACGCACAACACGTACACACTCACAACACGTACACACTCACAACACGTACACACTCACAACACGTACACACACACACGCACAACACGTACACACACACACACGCACAACACGTACACACACACACACAACACGTACACACACACCAACACGTACACACACACACACATAACACGTACACACTCACAACACGTACACACACACACACACAACACGTACACACACACTCACAACACGTACACACACACAACACGTACACACTCACAACACGTACACACACACACACAACACGTACACACACACTCACAACACGTACACACTCACAACACGTACACACACACGCACAACACGTACACACACACGCACAACACGTACACACGCACAACACGTACACACAAAACTCAACACATCTGTCAATCACACTGCGGCCTTAACATTTTAACTATAAAACCGGTGACGTTTCTCGCAGTGGCACACAAAGAGTGGGGGTGTTGCCTGCAACAGCGTGCTACGAGGAATCGGCGTTGCCCGAAACGTCTCCTATTTTATATATTTTATTTTAAGGCCGCAGTGTAATATTGACGACTGTGAGATTTTTAAATTTGTTGTTAACTGTGCTTGTTAACTGTATCGTTGACTGCTTGTGCACCGCTGCTAACGCAGCAACAGTGGCAGGATCACCGGATAATTTGTTCTATCAAAAGCAAAACATCACCTTCACGATCATGATGCAGGTGGTGCACTGCTGGCTGGCGCGTGCGTGCGTATATGAATGTACGTAGCCAACCCCGCTAATTAATCGGAGGTGCGTGGGAAAAATAAGTCCTATAAAGCAGTTTTAAAGAATAGAGTATACAAACCAAATTATTTAAAAGTGCGTAGCCCCAGTGGCTTCCTAATATCGGAAGAGCGTTCCAGATGGCAGACGCGCATCTGAACGCGCGCGATGCGTTGACCATCTTCCTTCGATGGCCACCCAACAATAAAAATTGTGTGCGTGTGTGCACGTGCGTACGCGTGTACGTATACGCGTGCCTGTGTACGCCTGTGTATGTGCGTGCGTGCGTGTTTGCGTGTGTACGTGTGCGTGCGCGCTCGTGCAGGACATGCTGCGGAACACCCCGCGGGGGCACCCCGACCGGCTGCCGCTGCAGATGGCGCTCACGGAGCTGGAGACGCTCGCCGGGCGGCTCAACGAGCGCCAGCGTTTCGCGGGTCGGCGCAACGAGCTTCGCGCCGTCGCCAGTGCCATCCACGACCGCCAGCTCGCCAAGGTGCGCACCTAGCCTGGCGCGGTCGCCAACGCCACTCGGCGGCGGGCTGTCGGCGGCGCTGATGTGTGCGCCGTCCGTACGCTGTGCGCCATGTGTGCACCTAGCCTGGCGCGGGTGCTGCCGTGGACGTCGTGCCTTCCACAACTTCGCGTGGCCTCAGAGTGCACCTCAGCTGTTCCGTGTGGGTCACCGTGTGGGTCACCGTGTGTGTCACCGTGTGTGTCACCGTGTGTGTCACCGTGTGTGTCACCGTGTGGGTCACCGTGTGTGTCACCGTGTGTGTCACCGTGTGGGTCACCGTGTGTGTCACCGTGTGGGTCACCGTGTGTGTCACCGTGTGGGTCACCGTGTGTGTCACCGTGTGTGTCACCGTGCGGGTCACCGTGCGTGTCACCGTGCGGGTCACCGTGTGGGTCACCGTGTGTGTCACCGTGTGGGTCACCGTGTGTCACCGTGTGGGTCACCGTGTGTCACCGTGTGTGTCACCGTGTGGGTCACCGTGTGTGTCACCGTGTGTGTCACCGTGTGTCACCGTGTGTGTCACCGTGTGTGTCACCGTGTGTGTCACCGTGTGTATCACCGTGTGTGTCACCGTGTGTCACCGTGTGTCACCGTGTGTGTGTGGAGGGGAGCCGTGGCGTGATGGTTATCGCACTACGCTACAAACCAGACGACCCAAGTTCGACGCTCGCTCTCAGCCAACATCGGTGATGAATATATCTGAACCGGTCCTATGCCTCCCCGAGGTCGACTCAGCTGTAAATGAGCTACCTGGTGCGGCGTGTAAACCGAGCGTTGGGGAGGTGGTGCTGGCCACCGCACACCCTCGTGCACCGTGCCGTGCCTTGAACGGCGCCGCTCGCGAACAGCCCCGGCACTCCGTCACGGCTACACGGCGGCGGTGGGGAGACCTCTGTCTCTGTGCGCGTCCCCCAGCTGCTGGGCACCGGGGAGCGCTACCTGGTGAGGGTGGACGACGTGACGGAGAGCGTGGTGGGCGAGCGCCGCCTCATCCTCAAGACTCGCCCACGACGCCTCTTCATGCTCAATGACACCATCGTGTGTGCCGGCCTCAACCCCAGGCACGCGCGGGGGCGGAGGGGCCATGGGGGGGGCATGGGGGGGGGCATGGGGGGGGGGCATGGGGGGGTGCCACAGATTGGGCCCAGACGTACAAAGCAAGACCGTCACAATTCTGGCTATCGCCTGATGAAGCTGGTTGTTTGAACCAGTAGCGAAATGTAACAGTACTCGAATTGTAAATGTTGTGGGTTTACTCTCCAACACACCGCTTTTCTTAAGTAGTACCTAATTTACACGTTTTGTTTACATGACAAACCTTACTAATTGGATATGTAGGCTTGTGCTGGGTTTAACGACACATTAATGTCTATGCGATATAACCCCAAAACCCCTTTATTATGCATAATATTGGTCGCAAAAGCCTACGTGTTAAACGGACAAAACAACACTAAAAGATACAAGGAGTTACAGGAAGATACAAGGAGAGACATGGAGGTACATGGAGATATGGGGAGACGTGGGGGAGAGTGGAGATACAGGAAGACGCAGGGAGACACGGGGACATGCAGGGACACGCTGGTGCGCATGCCCAGGGCTTAATTCCTGAAGTTAACAATATAGGCACGTGCCTAGCCCTGCACGCGGGGTGCACGCAGGAAGACACGGGCAGCCACGGGGAGCCGTGTGGGGAGACACGGGGACACAGGGACACACGGGGACATGCGAGGGGGTGTGGAGACGCGTGGAGGTTTATAGAGACGCAGGGAGACACGGGCACACGCGGTGATGCAAAGCACAGGAGGAGTTAACCCCGTGACGTACGCTTATTTCCTGCCACCCGCACACCCCCCCCCCAACCGTGGTCTCCCTGGCAGGATCCCCTACGACGGGAATGGGATGGTCCCGGCTGGGCCCCGCTTCACACTCAAGTGGAGCGTTCCACTGCGCCAGGTGCAGGTGTCAGGGGGGGAGTGCGACGAAGAAGGGGGTGCCGACAAGGGGGCGCCCCCCCCACAGCTCTCCGTGGACCCCAAAGGGAGTGAGTGAAGTCCCTCAGCACGTGAACCCTTGAATTAGGGTGGCCGCGATTTGCCGATTGTACGATTTGAGATCCTTCCAGATAAATAAGTGCATGCACGAGCCAAGGAATGGAACGCATCCAGGGGATGACCACCGAGGAGATGGAGCCATGCGTCCCCGTGCCATGTTGTGAGCCTGTCGTGACCTCATGACCCCGCATCACGACCCGGTGACCCTGTGCCGCCAGGTCACTTGTACTCGGGCCCCGCGCGTCTCTACGTGGAGCTGCAGGAGCTGCACAGCGACTTCCAGCTCATGACCCAGATCTCTCAGCTCACGGGCCAGCTGCACGGAGCCTACGCGGTGAGACTCGCTCACCCGCTCGCTCACCCACTCGCTCACCCACTCGCTCACCCACTCGCTCACCCAGACACTCACCCGCTCGCTTACACACTCGCTCACCCACTCGCTCACCCAGACACTCACCCGCTCGCTTACACACTCATTCGCTCACCCGCTCGCTCACCCACTCGCTCACCTACTCGCTCACCCACTCGCTCACCCAGACACTCACCCGCTCGCTTACACACTCATTCGCTCACCCGCTCGCTCACCCACTCGCTCACCCACTCGCTCACCCACTCGCTCACCCACTCGCTCACCCAGACACTAACCCGCTTGCTTACACACTCATTCACTCACTCGCTCGCTCACCCGCTCACTCACCCACTCGCTCACCCACTCGCTCACCCACTCACTCACCCACTCGCTCACCCACACACTCACCCGCTAGCTTACACACTCATTCGCTCGCTCACCCACTCGCTCACCCACTCGCTCACCCACTTGCTCACCCACTCGCTCACCCGCTCGCTTACACACTCATTCGCTCACCTGCTTCATCATTTGCTCATCTCTCCACTCACTTCACCAACTGATCTACTAACTTACTGGCTGACCCCATCATTCAGCCACCCACTCGCTCACCCATTCAATCACTCGCTCGCTCACTCAATCAACCCACTCACCTGCTCACTCACATACTCACTTCACCCACCCTCCGATCCACCCAGTTACAAGCTCATTCACCCACTCATCCACCCACCCATAGTTGGCATTCCTCACAGCCCCATCATCACGTATGCGGGAATGCAGGACTCGCCATCTGCACAGACTTTGTGTTTCCTCTCTGCTAAAGGCCGATCCACATTCCGCTCTCTGCTGCCCGCCCCCTGGGGACTGCATTCGCTTAGCAATCCCACCTGCTCCCCAACCCGGGTGACATATCTAGAGCACCCAGCCCCACTTCTCATCCATGTGGCTGATGGGATGCGCAAATTTCACTTTTTTACGTGAAGGAGGCGTATCGTCTGCTTATTTAGTTCGTTATTTATAGTCTCCACAACGACGCTGGTGATTATTTTTGTGTTGTGCATTGCTGTTTAGTTTTGCGTCAAGCTCGGACCCATGTCTAGCAGAGACGGCGGGGGGTCCTTGCCCATCAACTTGTGGCGCTGTGCCACTCTGCCACCCGATTGTGCGCCTCATCGTTGAACCGGTGGCACCTGGGTCTGTCCCGTAACCGCCTGAGACACTTAAGTTTAAGTTTCATTTATTTGTTACACGGATGATCACTTCACCGGTGCGTGCGTGTCTTTGTGTGTGTGCGTGCGATGTGTAAAAACATCGCCACGAGGGAGACAAAGGCGGCCGGGCGCGGTGCTGGCCACCCCATCGTGTGCCGTGGCGCCCTTCGTAGGTGCTCGCTAACAGCACTTGCCCCGGCGGTCTGTGGAGGCTACACGGGGGACCTTTGTCATTGCAGACGATGACCCCAGCGCTGGTGCAGGAGTGTGCGGCCTCGGTGCAGCGACTCATCCAGCAGAAGGAGGCCCAGATCCGGGGCAGCGATCGCTGCCGCGTGCAGCTGCAGCTGCAGGGAAAACCAGACAAGTAAGGGAAGGGGGGTGGGGTGGCACACGGGGGTACACACGAGGGTACACACGGGGGTACACACGGGGGTACACACGGGGGGTACACACGGGGGGTACACACGAGGGTACACACGGGGGTACACACGGGGGTACACACGAGGGTACACACGGGGGTACACACGGGGGTACACACGAGGGTACACACGAGGGTACACACGGGGGTACACACGAGGGTACACACGAGGGTACACACGGGGGTACACACGAGGGTACACACGAGGGTACACACGGGGGTACACACGAGGGTACACACGGGGGGTACACACGGGGGTACACACGGGGGTACACACGGGGGGTACACACGAGGGTACACACGGGGGTACACACGAGGGTACACACGAGGGTACACACGAGGGTACACACGGGGGTACACACGGGGGTACACACGGGGGTACACACGCGGGTACACACGAGGGTACACACGGGGGTACACACGGGGGTACACACGGGGGTACACACGAGGGTACACACGGGGGTACACACGAGGGTACACACGGGGGTACACACGAGGGTACACACGGGGGGTACACACGGGGGTACACACGAGGGTACACACGGGGGTACACACGGGGGTACACACGAGGGTACACACGAGGGTACACACGGGGGGTACACACGGGGGTACACACGAGGGTACACACGAGGGTACACACGGGGGTACACACGAGGGTACACACGGGGGTACACACGGGGGTACACACGAGGGTACACACGAGGGTACACACGGGGGTACACACGGGGGTACACACGGGGGTACACACGAGGGTACACACGGGGGTACACACGAGGGTACACACGGGGGTACACACGGGGGTACACACGAGGGTACACACGGGGGTACACACGGGGGTACACACGAGGGTACACACGGGGGTACACACGAGGGTACACACGGGGGTACACACGGGGGTACACACGAGGGTACACACGGGGGTACACACGAGGGTACACACGGGGGGTACACACGAGGGTACACACGGGGATACACACGAGGGTACACACGGGGGGTACACACGAGGGTCCACACGGGGGTACACACGAGGGTACACACGGGGGTACACACGGGGGTACACACGGGGGGTACACACGGGGGGTACACACGAGGGTACACACGGGGGGTACACACGAGGGTACACACGGGGGTACACACGAGGGTACACACGGGGGGTACACACGGGGGTACACACGGGGGTACACACGGGGGGTACACACGAGGGTACACACGGGGGTACACACGAGGGTACACACGGGGGGTACACACGAGGGTACACACGGGGGTACACACGAGGGTACACACGGGGGTACACACGAGGGTACACACGGGGGGTACACACGAGGGTACACACGGGGGGTACACACGAGGGTACACACGGGGGTACACACGAGGGTACACACGGGGGTACACACGGGGGTACACACGGGGGTACACACGGGGGGTACACACGGGGGGTACACACGAGGGTACACACGGGGGGGTACACACGAGGGTACACACGGGGGGTACACACGAGGGTACACACGAGGGTACACACGGGGGTACACACGAGGGTACACACGGGGGGTACACACGAGGGTACACACGGGGGTACACACGAGGGTACACACGGGGGGTACACACGAGGGTACACACGGGGGTACACACGGGGGTACACACGGGGGTACACACGAGGGTACACACGAGGGTACACACGGGGGGTACACACGGGGGTACACACGAGGGTACACACGGGGGTACACACGGGGGTACACACGAGGGTACACACGAGGGTACACACGGGGGGTACACACGAGGGTACACACGAGGGTACACACGGGGGTACACACGAGGGTACACACGGGGGTACACACGGGGGTACACACGAGGGTACACACGAGGGTACACACGGGGGTACACACGGGGGTACACACGGGGGGTACACACGGGGGTACACACGAGGGTACACACGGGGGTACACACGAGGGTACACACGGGGGTACACACGAGGGTACACACGGGGGTACACACGGGGGTACACACGAGGGTACACACGGGGGTACACACGAGGGTACACACGGGGGTACACACGAGGGTACACACGGGGGTACACACGGGGGTACACACGAGGGTACACACGGGGGTACACACGAGGGTACACACGGGGGTACACACGGGGGTACACACGAGGGTACACACGGGGGTACACACGAGGGTACACACGGGGGTACACACGGGGGTACACACGAGGGTACACACGGGGGTACACACGAGGGTACACACGGGGGGTACACACGAGGGTACACACGGGGATACACACGAGGGTACACACGGGGGGTACACACGAGGGTCCACACGGGGGTACACACGAGGGTACACACGGGGGTACACACGAGGGTACACACGGGGGTACACACGGGGGTACACACGGGGGGTACACACGGGGGGTACACACGGGGGGTACACACGAGGGTACACACGGGGGGTACACACGAGGGTACACACGGGGGTACACACGAGGGTACACACGGGGGGTACACACGGGGGTACACACGGGGGTACACACGGGGGGTACACACGAGGGTACACACGGGGGTACACACGAGGGTACACACGGGGGGTACACACGAGGGTACACACGGGGGTACACACGAGGGTACACACGGGGGTACACACGAGGGTACACACGGGGGGTACACACGAGGGTACACACGGGGGGTACACACGAGGGTACACACGGGGGTACACACGAGGGTACACACGGGGGTACACACGGGGGTACACACGGGGGTACACACGGGGGGTACACACGGGGGGTACACACGAGGGTACACACGGGGGGGTACACACGAGGGTACACACGGGGGGTACACACGAGGGTACACACGAGGGTACACACGGGGGTACACACGAGGGTACACACGGGGGGTACACACGAGGGTACACACGGGGGTACACACGAGGGTACACACGGGGGGTACACACGAGGGTACACACGGGGGTACACACGGGGGTACACACGGGGGGTACACACGAGGGTACACACGAGGGTACACACGGGGGTACACACGAGGGTACACACGGGGGGTACACACGAGGGTACACACGGGGGTACACACGAGGGTACACACGGGGGGTACACATGCCTAAACAGCCTGTGCAGACTACACGGGAAATCTTTGTATTTACATACACGTGTGTGTACGTGTGTGTACGTGTGTGCGTGTACGTGTCTATGTGTGTGTGCGTGCGTACAGGCATGGCCGCCCCGTGTCGTTCGTCTCCGTCTTCCACTTCTCGTCTCCGGGAGCCAGGGCCTCGTGGCTGCGAGACCTCAAGACGGCGACGCTCTCACTCGGTACCCCCCTGATCCGCCATGATCCCCCTGTGATCCCCTCCTGATGGCGCCTGCTCCCCCATCATCCCGTTTGCTCCCCCGCGACCTCCCCTGCTCCGACGTGATCCCCCCTTGATCCCTTCTGATCCCACATTCCCCCGTGTGCCTCTGGTCTCCCCCCACATCTCCTTCTGCTTCTCTTGCTCCCTCTGTGTAGCGTGGGGTGATGCGGTGTTATCGTGCCCTTAGGCGCCGCCCAGGCCCGGACTTAGCCATAGGAGTAGCAGTCCATAAGGCAAATGCCCGGTGGGCCGGTGGGCCGGTCTGTGTGGGGAAATTGTAAATGTGACCATAGTAAGTAAAAAAATATAAAAAGTTATACATTAAATTTTTGTTTTATTACATTGCGTATTTCCGTTCTCTGTTAGCCCCAACGATTCTTCCTCACCGGCCCCATTTGTGTTTTTGGACCCAGCCCCAAGTGGGCCAATGAGATCGCACGGCAAAATCACGCTCATACGTCAACATTTAAAATCTAGCTGCTCCATTGCCCGAATTTGGGCCGGCGTGTTTACAAATGCCTGGGCTGATTTTTAGTCCCAGTCCGTCACTGGTGCAGAGACTGTGAGTGCAGTGCGTGTCCGCCAAGTGTGGAGAGAGTGTGACTGGATTGTGTCCGAATGTGGAGCTCTCACGTATTGTGCGCATGCACGCCTGCCTACACACGTGTTGTTCCTCCCTGACTCAGAGGATGCGAACCAATGGGGTTGGTTTAGCGCAGAGGACGAGGACCGGCCACAGGCTCCACACAGGTGCCCGCTGCTGCTGTCTCACATGCCCGTGTTCGAGGCCGGGACGCAAGACCTCAGGGTGAGCCACGGGCAGGGTGGGAGATGCACAAAGACAAAGACCCCCCCGTATAGCCGTAACAGACCGTTCGCTCAAGTGCTGCTGGCGAGCAGCACCTGTGAAGGCCGACGCGGCACGCGAAGGGAGTGGGTGCCCAGAATCACGCCTTTATCTCCCCCAGTGACGATGTTTACACACCGTACCCAGGTACTCATTTAAGGCTGAGTCGGCATAACGGAGGCCCAGGACCGGTTCAGATATTCGTCTCACCCATGTTGGCCCTGAGCAGGAATCGAACTCGGGTCGCCGGATTCTTAGGGCAGTGCGTAAACTACTACTCTGCCACTCTCCAGCTGCAAGTGCTGTTAGCGAGCACCTGCACGCACGTACACACACAGAAACACGCACAGAAACACGCACACAACACAACAAACACAGCACTTGCCCCAACAGTCTGTCTTGCTATAGGGGAGTGTGTGTGTGATGTATGTACATGGACTGTGTACGTCTGTATGTGTATCATGTGTATTTGTGTTGTTGTTGTTGTGTGTCTGCATGTCGTGGGTCTGCGTGTCATGTTTGTGTCATGTCTGCGTGTTATGTTCGTTGTGTCTGTGTGTCGTGTCTGTGTTCTGTCTTTGTGTTGTTTAAGTCTGCGTGTTCTGTCTGCGTGTTGTGTCTGCGTGTTCTCTCTGCGTGTTGTTTATGTCTGCGTGTTGTTTATGTCTGCGTGTTGTTTATGTCTGCGTGTTCTGTCTGCGTGTTGTGTCTGCGTGTTCTCTCTGCGTGTTGTTTATGTCTGCGTGGTCTCTCTGCGTGTTCTGTCTGCGTGTTGTATCTGCGTGTTGTGTCTGCGTGTTGTTTATGGCTGCGTGTTGTTTATGCATGTTGTTTATGTCTGCGTGTTGTTTATGTCTGCGTGTTATGTCTACGTGTTGTTTATGCATACGTGTTGTTTATGCATGCGTGTTCTGTCTGCGTGCAGCCCGAGTGCGCCGTCTATAACCCGGTTCCCTCGTCGAGCGTGGGGGAGGGGTGGCGGCACCAGCTCTCCCTGGGCCAGGGAACCATCTGGGTGAGTGGGGTCAGGGGTCACGTTGACGAGGTCAGGGGTCGTCGTGGTGGGGTAAAGGGGGGGCACGGTGGTGGGGTTACAAGTCATGTTCGTGGGGTGAGGCATCATGGTGGTGGGGTTAGGGGTAACAGTGGTGGGGTGAGGGGTCACGGTGGTGAGGTGAGGGGTCACGGTGGTGAGGTGAGGGGTCATAGTGGTGAGGTGAGGGGGTCACCGTGGAGTCCCCTTCTTTTCTCTGTGTCTGTGTCTCTGTATGTCCTCATCATCAACCTATGTGCAGATATGGAGTCTGTGTCTGTCCCCGTGTCCCCAGATAGGGAGTGGGGATGCGTCGATGGGCCAGCTCAGCGTGCTGTCTCTTGGCAACGCGGAGCCGCGCGTCACCGAGGGCTTCAGCGTGGAGGCGCGCGTCCTCTGCGCCGAGTTCGTCCCCGCACCCCCCGACCCCCCGACCCCCGGGGGCTCCCCCCCCGACCCCTCCACCTGGCTCGCCCTGGACGACGGCAGGTGAGAGGTCGGGGGCGTGCACACGTGCGCGCGTACTTGTGTGCGTAGGGTGGGAGGCGGCGCGGTTAGCGCACAGCGCTGCGAACCCGGCCGACCCGAGTTCGATTCCCGCTCACGGCAAACATTGATGACGAATATCTGAACCGGTCCTGGAATTTCCCGAAGTCGACTAGATGACTACCGGCTGCGGTGTCTAAACATCAGCACTGGGGAGACAAAGGTTGGCCGGGGGTGGTGCTAGCCACCCACCCCCTCGTGTTAATGGGTGCTCGTTAAAGGCACTTGCAGAAAGAGTGCGTTAAAGGCTATACAGGGGACCTTTGTCTTTGTATGACCACGTGGCTGTACCTGTGAATGTGTGTTTGTGCGCGTGTGCAGCGTGTGCGCGTACCGCAGCAGCCCGGCGTGTAAGAAGGTTCGTCTGTGGAGGGAGCCGACGCCCGGGGGCTCCCCCGCCAGCAGCTTGCGCTACGCGCACGGGCACGTGTACGCGGGACTACGTGACGGCACGCTCGCAGTGTACATGCGCGGAGCCGGTACGCACGGCGTGCATGCACACACACTAAACGTATTTATATCACACGCAATATCACCTATATCCCCGCGTGTTCCCGTTTCTCCATGTCCTTGTGTGTCCATGTGTCCCTGTGTGGCCCCGTGTCTCGTCGTGTGTCTGCGCGTCCCCACGTGCTCCCGTGTGTCCCCGCGTGTCCCCGCGTGTCCCCGTAGACGCGGCATGGGCGGTTCACGCGACCTTCTCGCTGGGCTCCCTCCCGGTCCCCGCGCTGCTTCCCGTGGGAGAGGCGCTGTGGGCCGCGTGCGGAAACCACATCGCGGTGCGCACCGCGGGGGGAGAGGCGGCCACCCCGGTAACCGCTACAACCGCCTTCCGCCACAACCACCACGACCACATCTACCGTATCCACTCCGACAACCTGTCTCTCTCACCCACGCCCTCGTGACCCCACGTCTATCCCCCCCTCCCATCCCTGTTTTTCCCCCCACACCCACATCGCCCCTGCGTCTCTCCTATCGTGTCCTTGTCTCCTCCTCCATGCCTCCACCTTTGTGCCCCCCCTCACCCCCCCTGGCAGCAGGCTGGGTTTGAGGCGCACCCCGAGGCGGAGGTGCACGTGTGCCAGGTGGCGCTGGCCGGCGTGGGCGTGTGGGTCTCCTTCTCGCGCGGCACCTCCCTGCGCCTCTTCCACACCGAGACGCTGGAGCAGCTGCAGGACGTCAACATCGCCACGCCCGTTAACCGCATGGCGCCCGGTACCACGCGCAGCAGCAGCAGCTACGCGCAACCACCACGCACAACCACGGGCAACCTTGTGCAATAACCGCACCCAACCACGCACAACCACGCACAACCACCATACCCAACGACGCACCACCTTGCGGAACATCCACGCGCAACCACGATGCGGGACAACCATGCGCAACAACCACACGCTACGTGCAACAACCGCACGCAACCATCTGCAACCACACGTAACTATCCACCACCATGCGCAAAAACAACACGCAACCACTCACAACCACATGTAACCATCACACGCAACCACTCACAACCACTCACAACCACATGTAACCATCACACGCAACCACTCACAACCACTCACAACCACGCACGACCACGCACAACCACATGCAACAATGCACAACCGTGCGCAGCAACCACACAACGCCGTATCGTGCACAACCTCAATTTGCTCACAGGCCTTAATGGGTGCCCGCTAACAACACCGAGGCGCAACAGTTGTGTTGAAGTCGTGTTTGTGTGTGCAGGTGGTGCGGCACAGCGGCCCCTCGTGGTCACGTGCCTGGCCAGCTGCCCGGGCCTCCTGTGGGTGGGCACGAGCCTGGGCCTCATCGTCGCCCTGCCCCTCCCCCGGCTGGAGGGGCTCCCCAAGCTCACAGGTCTCACTCACACTCCTCACTCGTCTCACTCGCACTACTCACTCGTCTCACACTCCTCACTCGTCTCACACTCCCCACTTACACTCCCCACTCGTTCACACTCCCCACTCGCACTCCCCACTCGTTCACGCTCCTCACTCGCACTCCTCACTCGTTCACGCTCCTCACTCCCTCTTCTCGCTCCTCACACTCCTCACTCACACTCCTCACTCACACTCCTGACATTCGCTCAGCAAGCACGGGTCTCATTCACGCCCACTCTCATACGTATTCATGCTCACTCGCGCTCAAAGTCACACTCACTGCACTCAACTTCACCCAGTCACACCGACTTACACTCACACCCACCCACTCACCCCGTCACACCCACCCACTCACCCCGACACACCCACACACTCACCCCGACACACCCACACACTCACCCCGACACACCCCCCCACTCACCCCGTCACGCGCACTCACAGCCATCTCCCCCTCGCGGTGCCAGGCCGAGGCATGGTGGCGTACCACGCGCACAGCGGCGCCGTCACCTTCCTCGCCGTCGCCATGGGAACCAGCGCCGCCGAGGCAGGGGCCGAGGCGGCGGGGACTCCCTCCGCCGCCGCCCCCCCAGGGTTCGAGGTGCACCACCCCCCCGACTCCCCTCTCCCCTGCGGCCCGGAGTCCCCCTTCGCCCTCGACGAGGGGACCGCCCTGGGACCCGAGGGGGCGGGCGGCGGCGAGGGGGCGGAGAGGGGGGGGGACGTTGGTGGGGGGCGACGGGGGGCCCGGGCGGCGGGGGTCTCCACGGCCCTGGTGGTTTCGGGGGGACTGGGCTACCGCTCCCTGCCGAGACCGGGGGGCAAGGCCCCCCAGGGCCCCCCTCACTCCCAGCACAGCCTCATGCTGTGGTACTACCCCGTGTGAGCTGCGGGGATCGTGAGGACCCAAGGGGACCTATTGGGGAACCTGTGGGGGGGACTTGTGGAGACACAGGGACCAGTGGAGACTCATTTGGACCTATGCAAAGGAATGTGGGGACCCAAGGGAACCCATTGCGACACAGGGGACCATTGACAACACATTGAGGATGCGTGTAGACCTGTCGGGATGCACGGGGACCATTTGTTGACTTATGGGCTGCCCTGCCCTGGGGACCTATAGGGAGACCAGGTGAGCAGCAGGACCCAGTGGAGGCCAATGGGGACACAGGGGACCAGTGGGGACGCAAGGGGACGCCGTCTGAGCAGGACCATCAGTGGGGACCCATGGTGGGGGGGGGGGGGTACTCGACACTACAACGCTTGTGGCATATAACCAAAATAATGGGGGGGCAGGGTTGCCTCTGGAGGGATTATAGGTTGTCGATTCTTCCTCCACCCCATGTGGAATGGTCCAGCCCATAGCTGTCTCTTCACTTGGGTCGGTCCACTCATGGAGGGGGGGGGGAATTCTCTCGATGTTGGACGGATCTATCATCACTTTTTTGCCGCTTGGAATTTTATTAATCGATTTTTACCCACGGAATTTTTACTCAGTTACGCGACGCCACAGCGCCACCGCGGCGAGCAACCACTGGGGGTGTATCCCACATTAGCCACTTCTAACCCAAATTCCTCGCCCCGCTACTCATCCCGATTCCTCACCCCCCCTCTCTTCACCTTGCTCCTCATCCAACTCCACTCCTCGCCGTGTTCTCAAGCCACAACCGAGACGACCGCACGTGCCGGATCATTGGCAAACACGGCAGGCCGCCGCCTTGGCGATAGCGGGCGAGGGATGTGGGAGGTGCCTTCTAAACCACGAGGGTCGCGTAGGGTTCAGGGGAGGTCACGAGGGGGTCACGTGGAGCGCTGTTACGTGTATTTAAACTTGTAGACGCTGGTGTTTGCGGCCGGGGCGCGCGTTCTGCCCGGGTCACGGGGCGCGAGCGGCGCTAATAAACTCTCGCTTATGCAGCAGCAGCAGCGGATTCTCTGTCTCGAACGCGACGCGGGATGATAGCGGGGCGAAAAGAAAATTACGCCACCAAAAACAACTTGTTTAAAAAATATATTTATTTACAATCGCTTCATTAACCACAACTCTGCACCTCGGTATGGCTGAGCAGAGGTTGTCTACGCCACGCGTGGCTGCCTGTGGAGGCAGCAGGAGCGAGGCCTGGTGGATCGCAGTACAGATGTCGCGAAACTCCCTTCCCGTGGGGGTCGAGGAGGTGCCGCCATACCCATGGCTCGCTCAGGAGAAGGTAGTACAGCAAGCGTGGATTCATCTTCATGTGTCCCACCTATACGGGATAGAGTGTTGCCCCACCTTGCACGTGCGGGTTTTCTCCAGGTGCTCTCTGGTTTTCCTTTCGTGCATAAGCACGCGCGCGGCTCCGTGTGTGAGGATTGCGCAACGTTGTACGATGTGGTTACGGACGCGCGAGAAACACTCAACATTCTTGTTGCTGAACGGGAAGCACCAAACCCACAGAGTCTCCATGGCCCGGGGCCGCCCCGGTGCTATCCCCAGAAAAGACATTGGCCTGGGTTAGTGGAGCCCAGTCCCCCCCTCCCTTCTCCCTCCCCTCACGGTCCCCTGCCCGAACTAAGGTCTGTGGTTGGGGGTGGCCCTGGGGGCAGGGGGATCCCCACGGCGGATTGGCTCTCAGTCTTGTGTGCCTCCTCCACCTGCCCACACACACAACGACAAAGACTGCCCATTTAGCCTTACACAGACTGTTTGGGGCGACTGCTATCTGCAAGCACCTATTAGAGCAAGCATGGCACTTGAGTGTCGGTGGTCATGACCACGCCCGGCTGTCTTCGTCTCCCCAGTGGTGATGTTTACACGACACACCAGATGTTCGTTTAAGGCTTAGTCGACCGAGGGGAGGCACAAGACGGTTTCAGATATTCGTCACCGATGTTGGCCTTAAGCGGGACTCCAACTCTAGTTTCTGGGTTTGTAGTGCAGTGAGTTTGCCACTACACTACCGCTCTGCACCAGCTCAGACACTTACGTTCACATGCGCATACACATACACCAACAAGTACAATAACCACCCACAACAACAACCACAATTCGCTACTGTGGGGAAGACATCACCATGGTGCTTGTGCCAGGCTAGGTGCACCTTGAGGTCACATTAAGTGCCGAAGGTGCGCTGCCAGGTCACGGAAGAGACCCAGGTGCCGCGGGTTGGTTGAGACAACTGACAGATTCACCACCTGTGCTCACTACTGCGCCTAGCGCTTCGCTCGTTGTTGTCAGCGTCACTCCTCTACCCTCCACTGATGTTGGGAGGGCGACTTCCTCCAACTGCCCAGTAGTATCCTTCACGAGCCTCCTCCAAGGAGGCCGATCTTGACTCCGCTGGTCCCGCCCAGACAAAGACGAAGAGCCCCCATGTAGCCGCACAGACAATGTAACGACAACAACCGCCGTTCACGACTGAGTGGCGGTGACGTCACCACTGCGCTCGTGCCATGCTAGGTGTCAAAAGGCCCACTGGCAGGAGGTCACGACCGACTGAGATGACCGAGATGACCCCGGCAAACGATGTAGCCGCACACACGCACTCGCCTGCGCGGGGCTGCAGCAGTCCTGGAGGAAGAGGGTTGCGAGCGTGCGGAGGCGGGCGCTCTCCGCCTGCTGCAGGCGCAGCATGCACTGCACCACGGGGAGCGCCGCCCACGGCCCGCGCTGCTGTCGTTGGTGCCGATGCTGGTGCAGCAGCACCAGCGCGGTGATGGCCGAGAGCACCGTCTCCTCGCTCGCGCGCGACAGGCAGCGCACCGCCGCCTCCACGCCCCCCGCCGCCTCGATGGCGTCCCGGCAGCGCGGGTCCGCGGACAGGTTACACAGGCCTCCTGCGAGGGGGTCACGAGAGTCGTGCGGGGATAGGGGGCATGGGGGTGGAGGTTGGTTGTGGTGCAGGGAGGTTATTGGCGTTGTGGTTTGTGGCTGAGTGTGAGTGTAGTTAGGTGCTGTTCAGTGTTAGTGGTTGTGGTTGAGTGTTAGCGTGGTTGTGGTTGAGCTAGTGTGTGACTATGTTTAGTGGATGCGTGTTATTAGTGTCAGTTCAACGGTCGCGGTCGAGTGCTTGTGTCTCTCCACCCACCCATGCCGAACTCCGCCGTTCTCTCTCTACTGCTGGTCGCTGCATCGCTGAAGAGCGCGGGGACCTGCAGCGCCAGCAGGAAAGGGGCCTGGGTCGGGTCCGACGCGAAGTTGGCCAAGTTCGCCAGCACCTGGTCACACGCGCCTGCAGCAGGGGTCAGGGAAGGGTCAATACAGGGTCAAGGGGTTAGTGGTGCTGGGGTTTATTGATGTCAGGGTTTGTGGAGGTCATGGCGGCCTGGAGGGGGGGTTAAGGCTATTGGGGGTCAAGGTTCACCGCCAGTTTTACAAACACGCCGAGAGGCTCATGTGACATACGTAATGGTCACGTGATGTGGTTAATGGGTCACGGGGTGTAAAACTATCACTATTTTTATTGTACCAGGTTAAGGCCCACTGAGCTGTGTAGCTCTTTTTTCAGAAGCGACCTGGCCACAAATGATGGCTCAACGAAGTGTAAATGTATTGCAGCCAAATACTCCACGCATGTTTCTAAATGTTGAGGGGAAACCCGGAGGACCCGGATAAAAAAAAATCCATGCAACCACGGGGAGAGACGCACGCAACTCCAAATATACAGCAGGCGTCAGGGTTGGGATTGAACCCACGACCTCATGTATACATCTCGCCACCGTCCAGTTAAAGGAGTCTCGGCGGGTTGTGGGAGAAAAGGATGACGAGGTCAGGTTTATGATTCACGGGGGTCGGCCGGAAATCAACGGTGGCAGCCCTGCCCACTCGTAGGTAGCCACGCCCAGTCCCCCACTCGCCTTACCCACAGTGCGTGGCCTCTTGTATAGGGACTCCTATACTTGTGAACATTCGACTTGCGAACTTTCAGAGATAAGAACAAACCTGTCCGTATGTCCAGTTTCCTGTTCGGACTGAGAGTCTCAAGTTAAACCGCCGCACAATAAATGGGAGTGGTGGCATCTACATCTCCAGAACGTGAACCAGTGGCATCGACATCTGCTGAACGTCAAGAACCAGTGGCATCTACATCTGCAGAACATGAAGAACCAGTGGCATCTACATCTACAGAACGTGAAGAACCAGTGGCATCTACATCTGCAGAACGTGAAGAAACAGTGGCATCTACATCTACAGAACGTGAAGAACCAGTGGCATCTACATCTACAGAACATGAAGAACCAGTGGCATCTACATCTGCAGAACATGAAGAACCAGTGGCATCTACATCTACAGAACATGAAGAACCAGTGGCATCTACATCTGCAGAACGTGAAGAACCAGTGGCATCTACATCTGCATAACGTGAAGAACCAGTGGCATCTACATCCGCACATCGTGAAGAACCAGTGGCATCTACATCTGCAGAACGTTAAGAACCAGTGGCATCTACATCTACAGAACGTGAAGAACCAGTGGCATCTACATCTGCAAAACGTGAAGAACCAGTGGCATCTACATCTGCAGAACGTGAAGAACTAGTGGCATCTACATCTACAGAACGTGAAGAACCAGTGGCATCTACATCTACAGAACATGAAGAACCAGTGGCATCTACATCTACAGAACATGAAGAACCAGTGGCATCTACATCCGCAGAACATGAAGAACCAGTGGCATCTACATCTACAGAACATGAAGAACCAGTGGCATCTACATCTACAGAACATGAAGAACCAGTGGCATCTACATCCGCAGAACGTGAAGAACCAGTGGCATCTACATCTGCAGAACGTGAAGAACCAGTGGCATCTACATCCGCATAACGTGAAGAACCAGTGGCATCTACATCCGCATAACGTGAAGAACCAGTGGCATCTACATCTGCAGAACGTGAAGAACCAATGGCATCTAACATCTACAGAACATGAAGAACCAGTGGCATCTACATCTGCAGAACGTTAAGAACCAGTGGCATCTACATCCGCATAACGTGAAGAACCAGTGGCATCTACATCCGCATAACGTGAAGAACCAGTGGCATCTAACATCTACAGGAGATTATACAACTTAAATCCATTCCCCGTGATTAATGGACTCGACAGAAGTAAAGTTGGGCCTTCCGAACAAATCGACTTACGTAACAGAACCTCTGGAGCCCAACTCGTCGGTAGGTTGACGGGGAGTCTCTCTCCCCCCCTCCTCCCC
This sequence comes from Petromyzon marinus, assembly GCF_048934315.1. Lineage (NCBI taxonomy): Eukaryota > Metazoa > Chordata > Hyperoartia > Petromyzontiformes > Petromyzontidae > Petromyzon > Petromyzon marinus. Next base: position 1,966,372 of record NC_133694.1, read on the forward strand.
CTGCACTTCTTTCGCACCGTACGTAGCCCACCCGTGCTGCTGCGTGGCGGCGTTGGGGCCCTGCCACTCGGGTAGCGCCGCACAAGCCGGGGGGGGGGACACTTTGACCCCTTTATCGGCCACTGCACGCAACAATGTCAGCGAGACGGCGAACATTGATATTTCAATTCATTTACCGCTGGGGAATGGTATTGCCTTTCTGTGCCACTACTGTAAGTGGAGACCCTATTTAAGTTAATAGGCGACATTTCGGGCAATGACGTCGCCTATACAGTATATGTACTGTATATACTGCATAACGCACTGTACTGTACAGTATATAGTGTATATACAGTGCGGACAGTGTACAGCGCGAACACGGCGCTGTATACAGTACACACTGTACAGACTGCGTGCGTACAGTATAAACAGTGCGCACGCGGTTGTATACGCAGACTGTATGCACTCTTACAAACACTGTGTACAGTACTACAGAGTGAACGCAGTGTGTGGCTGACGCGGGGCGTGTAGAGGATGGGGCACTGCACCCTCGTCAGTCGAGTCCTGGTACTCGGACACCAGCGCCTGCAGGAACGCGAGCCGCTCCGGGCCGCAGGGGTCGCTCCGCTTCCTGCCGCCGCCGCCGTTCACGTCCCAGGACCCCTGCATCGTCCCCCTCGTGTCGCCCCCCGCGGGTCCCGCCACGGGGTCCCCTCGCTGACCCCCCCACAAGACTCCGGCTCCCTGCGCCACCGAACAGCGCCGCACGTGGCCGGCTTCCAGCCAATCGCGGCTGGGTTAGCTGCGTTGTTTGTAACCAATGGGGGGAGCCCGATGTATTGGGAGGAGTCATATGGCAACCCTCGCCAATGAGAAAGCGGGTCACAAAATGTACGAACAGTACGACGTTTTATTTTAAAAGGTTTCATTTGAAAGTTGTATTTGTACATTTGTTTTGTTTACCTTTCCTATACTTTTCACTCCTATCGTGCTTTTTTGTGCGTGCACTCCTATAGGTTTTTTGTATTGTAACGTTGCCCCCCTATTGGACATCTGTGGGGGGAAAAAAGCGCTTCGTAGCTCATCGGATTTCTCCAAATTCGGTGGCTGCCGTCACGTGGCGCGCTCAGCCAATCGGGCGGCTGCATTTGAAGGCCTAGTAAGATGGCGCCCGCCTATCCCGCGCCTTGAGGCGTTGCGGCTGCCGCGGCGTCTCCTCGCCTCCCGCGGTGTGAGCCGGCACCGGGGCGAGGGGTGAGCGTGTGGGAGAGCTCGCACGCTCTCCTGCCGCCGCCGCCCGCGAAACCAACGCCGCGGGTCTCTCCACTCGCAAAAACGGCGCCTCGCTCCCTCCCCAAGTAAGATGGCCGTCCGTCATGGTGACGTCACGCAGATCACGTGGTTGCGCTCTCAGCCCCCCCCCCCGCGTCCGCGTCACGTGGTTGTGATGTGAGGGTCGCACATGGCGCTGCGTGCTGGGCCGCTGCTGCTGCTGCTGAGGTCGCGGCGGGGTCCCGGGACTCCGGGGCTCGGGGCCCCGGGGCTCGGGACCCTGGTACGGGGTTCTCTGGGGCTCGGCTCCCTGAGGCTCGGGGACGCGAGGACCCTGGTGAGTGGCGCGGTCAGGTCATGTTGCTTGTTGGGTGGGTGGGTTGACCCAGAACAGGTGGCAACCCCCCCACTCGCCACGCTCACCAGCGCGGGTTGCCACCACTCCCGGCGTCTGTGTTCGGGTGGCCGGTATTGATTTTTACGGAGGTAGAACTTTTTTCGCACCGTACGTAGCCAACCGTGCTAATCGGACGTGCGCGGGGGGGGGGGGACACAAACTAAGCACAAAAAGGAGTTCTAAAGAAATGAGTTTGTCAATCTGAATGGTAATTTAAAAGTCCGGAGCTACCCAGTGGCTTCCTGATGTCGGAAGGAAGAGCGTTCCAGACGGCCGCAGAAGCGCATCTGAAAGCGCCGCGCGATGCGGTGACCGGATCGGTATTGTGTTGAACTTTCTGCACAGTTTTTTTTATCGACTTAAAAATATGCCCAGGTGGGATTCATCTGTGGAAGCCGAGTGGGTGGGGACACCTAGCCTGGCACGAGAGCCGTGAGTCGACCACGAATTATGGTGATGGTCATTGTTATTGAAGAAGAAAAGACCATCCAGATCACGGCTTGTCGTGATGATGGTCATGTTATTATCCAAGAGCGGATAGACCTTGACTCGTACAGAAGGATAGGCTTTCATCTAACAGTGGATAGATCATATCCCGGGTTGGGTTCCCTCTATGTGTGCACCTAGCCTGGCACGAGCGCTGCGGTGACCGTCACCCGCAACTTAATTGTCTAACAGAGAAATAAAGAAAAAATAACCTCAACACGTCCGCCATTAACACCGTGGTGTGTTGTTTTTTAAATGAAACAATATAATGGGCGACATTTCGGGCACTGTAGACATTGCCCTCTCTGGGAGATGTTAATGCGTGAGATGAACCAGGGGGTGGCGTGAGATGGCCCAGGAGGTGGCGTGAGATGGCCCAAGGAGTAGCGTGAGATGGCCCAGGGGGTGGCGTGAGATAGCCCAGGGGGTGGCGTGAATTGGACCAGGAGGTGGCGTGAGATGGGCCAGGGGGTGGCGTGAGACGGACCGGCGGCAGCCTGAGACCCTACAGCACGATGTTCTTGACTCATTTTCAGGGAGGGGTGGGTGGTCACTTTTGCCGAAAAGACCTCATCGGTGTGAGGGCCGCCACGCCATTTGAAACCATTGGGGGTTTGTGACAGCATCACGACGATGATGATGGGGGCAGCACTTAAAGGGCGCCAGTGGCCCGCGGGCCTTGCAATGAAGAGCGCTGCTCTGGCAGCGTCCTTCACTCGGGCTCCTCCAGGTGAGTGTTGCAGGGAGCCGGGCATGAAGCATGAGACTCCACTATGCGAGTCGTCGTCGTCTGCTGCTGCCGCCGCGTTGACTCCCAGCAGTCAGGGGGTGGCTCATCTCACTTTCTGGTTTCATCATCCTGAGTCAGCAAAATAGAGGATGCGAGGGGAGGGGCCGGGGGAAGGACGGGGTAGGGGCAGGGCCCACGCTCCCCCCCATCGACTCCATCGTACCCCCCCCCCCCCCAGAGTCCCCCCGCGCCCCCTCGTCCCATGTCTTAAATGACCCACACCAAATATTTAACATGTGGTGCCATCGTCTTTACATCCCAAATAACAATTGAAATGTGCAATTCCTATTTCTTGCGCATTATGGCGGCAGCAGCAGCAGCAGTGTGGACTGCTGCTGGCCGTGACGAGAGAGGGCTTCAGCAGGGAGAGGTGGGGCAGTTTTTGTGTTCCTGTTCCTGCGTTGAAGGAGCGCAGACAAACAGTGAGTTCACTGTGCGGTTTCAGTGTGGGTTTGGTGACTCGGTGCTTGTGTGTGCAGGCTTACTGTGTTGGAGCGGCAGTGCAGCGGTTAGAACGCTGCGCTACGAACCCGGCGACCCGAGTTCGATTTCCGCTCACGGCGAACACCAGTGACGATTATCTGGGCCTCCCCTAGATCTACTCGGCCTCAAGTGCCTGGTGGGGTGTGTAAACATCGCCACTGGGGAGGCAAAGGCGGCTGGGCGTGATGCTGGTGTACCGGCCTTCATAGGTGCTCACTATCAACACTTGCGCCAACAGTCTGTTAAGGATATGTGGGGGGGGGGGGTCTTTGTCTTTACAGGCTTGCTGGTCACGTGACAGGCTGTACAGGTCATGTGACCGGCCCTCGTGGAGGTTCTACGCAACACAGCCCATACCCCCTCCCCCGCCCGGGCAGCGTAAAGAGCGGAGAGCTGGGGTGAGTTCTCCCCCCCCCTCTACCCCCCCCCCCCACTTCACCTCGTATTAGGGGGGGGGGGCGGGCGGGCTATTTTAATCTGGATAATACCTTGAGACTAAAAAGTCTCGTTTGTAACGGGGGGGGTCCACAGTGAAGACAGAAAACATTGTTCAGTGTGAGTGAAGAGGGTCCATGATTCTCCCCCGTGCTCCCCCCTGCCCCCCCCCCTCCTCCTCGCTCCCTCGTGCTCCCAGCCCGTGTCGTGGCGCTCCCTGGCTGTGACGTTTGGAATCGGGGCGGTGCTGCTGCTCGGCATGAAGAGTTACAAGTCACAGAAGGAGGAGCGTGCGTCACACACACGCGGGCACGCGGGCACGCGGGCACGGGCACGCGGGCACGGGCACGCGGGCACGGGCACACCTGTGCACGAAGACAAAGATCCCCCGTATAGCCTTAACAAACTGTTGGGGCAAATGCTGTTATGAAGGTCAGCACGGTACACGAAGGGGTGGATGACCAGCACCACGCCTGCCCGCCTTTGTCTCCCTAGTGGTGATGTTTACTGCACACCGCACCAGGTACTCATTTGAGGCTGGGACAACCTAAGTTGGAGGGAGGCCCAGATTCGGGTTCAGATAATTGTCACTTGCGTTGGCCGTGAGCGGGTATTGAACTCTGATTGCTGTGTTCGTAACACATCACTAACCGCTTCACCACCGCTACGCACACACGGGTATACCCACGTGTACTCGTGTATATACACAAACGTATTTATGCACAGGTGTACATACTTATGCATACATACATACACGTACGTGCTTGTTACGCGTTTGAGCATGTGTTGTGCCCGCATGTTTGTGTTACGTGTTCACGTGTACGTGCGTTGTATGTCTGCACTTTGGTTGCACACATGCACACACTCAAACCCACACACATCCACTATGAAATAGCCACACATCCACTGTCAAACACACACTCACACACCGTCAAACTAAAGCACACACACCAACCCTGAAACGCACACGCGGTTACACCTACACTCCAATGCTCATGCTCCCAAACACTTGCACCTATGCACTCACCTACGCACACACGCACACACCTACGCACGCGCACGTACCTACACATACGCATGCACACGCACGCACCTACGCACGTACCTACACACACGCACACACCTACGTACGCACACGCATACACACGCACGCAATGCGCGTGCCCCACAGGGATGGAGCGCGAGCGCAACCGCTCAGTGGGGCGCCCCAACCTGGGGGGCCCCTTCTCGCTGGTGGACCACACGGGGGCCCCCCGCTCCGACAAGGACTTCCTGGGCCACTGGGTGCTGCTCTACTTCGGCTTCACGCACTGCCCCGACATCTGCCCTGAGGAGATGGAGAAGATGATCGCCGTCGTCGACGAGATCGGTGTGTGCGTGTGGGCGGTGTGTGTGTGTGTGGGGTGTGTGTGTGTGGTGTGTGGGGTGTGTGTGGGGTGTGTGTGTGTGGGGTGTGTGTGTGTGGGGTGTGTGTGTGTGGGGTGTGTGTGTGTGGGGTGTGTGTGTGTGTGGGGTGCGTGTGTCTGCGGTGTGTGGGGTGTGTGTGTGTGGAGTGTGTCTGCGGTGTGTGGGGTGTGTGTGAGTGGGGTGTGTGTGTGTGGAGTGTGTCTGCGGTGTGTGGGGTGTGTGTGAGTGGGGTGTGTCTGCGGTGTGTGGGGTGTGTGGGGTGTGTGTGTGTATGCGGTGCGTGTGTCTGCGGTGTGTGGGGTGTGTGTGTGTGGGGTGTGTGTGTGTGGGGTGTGTGTGTGGGGTGTGTGTGTGGATTGTGTGTGTGTGGGGTGTGTGTGTGTGTGGGGTGTGTGTGAGTGGGGTGTGTCTGCGGTGTGTGGGGTGTATGTGTGTGTGTGGGGTGTGCGGTGTGTGGGCAGTGTGTGTGTGTGGGCGGTGTAGGCGGTGTGTGTGTGCAGGATTTGTGTGTGTGGGGGCGGAGTGGGTGTGTGGGGGGTGTGTAAGGGTGTTGGTACAGCAGGGAGCACAGGTGGTGCTTGTGCCAGTCATCTCAGTTACCTGTGACCCCCTGTCAGCGAGCTTTCGACACTTCACGTGGCCTCAGTGCACCTGGCCTGGCACAAGCGCCGTGGTGCGGTAGTGTAGGGTGTATATGTGGGGAGCGGTAGTGTAGTGGTTAGCTCGCTGCGCTACAAACTTGCCGACCCGAGTTCGATCCCCGCTCACGGCCAACACCAGTGTGACAATTGTCTGAACCGGTCCTGGGCCTCAACTCGGTCAACTCGGTCTGCTCGGCCTAAAATGAGTACCTGGTGCGGTGTGTAAACATCGCCACTGGGGAGACAAAGGCGGCCGGGCGTGCCACTGGCCACCACACCCGCTCGTGTGCCGTGCCCGCCTCCATAGGTGCTACTCGCTAACAGCACTTGCCCCAACAGTTTGCTAAGGCTTTACGGGGGGGGGGGGGGATCCTTGTCTTTGTGTGTGTGCAGACGCGATCCCGTCTCTGCCAAACGTGACCCCGTTGTTCATCACCATCGACCCCGAGAGGGACACCGTGGAGGCTGTCGCCAAATACGTCAAGGGTGGGTGGGGGGGGGGGGAGCGTGGGGGAGACACCCGCGTGTGTCAGCGTGTCTGTGCGTTGTGTTAACGTGTGGGGAGCGGTCGCGGTTGGGGTGCCGCACTGCGAACCTGCCGACCCGAGTTCAATTCCGGCTCGTGGCCAAGATCACCGTGACCAATTATCTGAACCGGTCCTGGGCTTCCCCTCGATTGGTATCCGGTGCAGTGTGGGTGACACATCGCGATGAGGGAGACAAAGGTGGCAAGGCATGGTGCTGGCCACCCACTCCCCCGTGTGGCTACGCGCTTGCAGCTTCCACGGGCCTCCAGATGGGGTCCTCCGTGACCCTTACCCTAGTTCCTCCGCTCTGCCAACACGGCCGTGCTCACGCTCACCGGCGTGTGCACTGTCTGTCCACCACAGCTGCCGCTGCTGTCCAACAACCGGCGCTATTACACTACACATGTATAGAATCAACATATCACGCGTTTAGAGTATTTGGCTCCTATAAATTTCCACATGATGATGAACCAATTCGAGGAGCTATCATTTGGGGCCAGGTCGCTTCTGGTAAAATGAAATCGTTTCGTTTAAGGCTGTCTTTGTCTTTGTCTCGTAGAGTTCTCTCCCAAGCTGATTGGTCTCACTGGCTCTGCCGACGCCATCAATGAGATGTCCCGCGCCTTTCGCGTTTACTACAGCCAGGGTCCCCGCGATGAGGACAACGACTACATTGTGAGTCATCACGTCGTCGTCATCGCGACATCATACCATCTCTCACAACATCATACCATCTCTCACGACATCATACCATCCTTCACGACATCATAATCTCACGACGTCATATTACGGCATCGTACCATCACTCGCATCGTCATACCATCACTTGCCATCATACCATCACTTTACGTTATTGCTATGTCATACCATCACTTATGACATTATATCATCATGGCATATCGTCACACAATATCATAGCATCACGCCATCAGTGTCATACCTTGAAGACGTCATACCATCACAACGTCACGGCTTAACAGCATCACTCCATTGCTCTCGTGTGGTGCGGAGTGTGGTGTATAATGTGTGTGGTGCGTGTTGTGTGCGATCCGTGGTGTATATGTGTGATGTGTGTAGTGTTGTATATTATGTGTGTGGTGTGTTTAATGTGTGTGGTGCATGGTGTATAATGTGTGTGGGTGTGGTGTATATGTATAATGTGTGTGGTGTGGTGCGGTGTGTATAATGTGTATAATGTATGTGGTGTATAATGTGTGTGGTGTGGTGCGGTGTGTATGGTGTATAATGTGTGTGGTGTGGTGCGGTGTGTATGGTGTATAATGTGTGTGGTGTATGTGTGGTGTGTAGGTTGACCACACCATCATCATGTATCTGCTGGGCCCGGACGGGTCGTTTGCCGAGTATTTTGGGCAGAACAAGCGAGCGTCGGAGATCTCGGGAGCCATCGCATCTCACATGCGGGCGGCGCGGGTAGGGGGGTAGACACGGGGGTGGGGGGCGTGGGGGAGACACGGGAAGAGAGGGGAAACAACGATTACAGGGGGAGACATGGGGAGACACAAAACCACAAGGGTCAGAGAGACACGGGGACACGAGGTGTAATTATCTCTGCCTTCAGCAGTGGCTGCGCCTCAGGTGTAGTGAGGCGTGTTTAGTGGTAAGGTGCGCTGAGGTGTGCTTGTGTCAGTGGTGTGGTGTAGCGTGCGAGTGTTTGTGGCGAGGTGTGATGACGGGATCCAGGGGATGCTCACCCTATTGGGATCAAAGGGACCAGCTATGTACACACACACACGCACGTAACACGCTGGTGTGACGCGCACACACACACACACGTGTAACTCACGTAGACAATTAGGACACATGCACCTCGTGTACAACGCGCGCGCACGTACGTGTACCGCACTTTTAGACGAATCTAAAGTTTATCCAAACCGGTTTAAACCCTCGGCGGACCACGGCGCCACGCGGCTGTGATCCAGCGCTTTCGGAGAGCGAGGGTTAGTGGATCACGCGGGGGATCTACGAAACGCCCAACCCCGCTGCCTCCCGGATCTACGATGTGGCGGTCTGGACGGACAACGTCAGAGTGGGTTCATGACCCTGTGCGTACACGGAGCCTGGGGTTGTCACCCCTCACCCCCCTCCCCGTCGTGTGCGTCACTCCCGGTGGTGTGGGTGCGTTTTCTCCGGGCTCTCTCCGGTCCCGTTTCACATGAAGCGCAACACTCCGCGAAAAAGATCCGTTTGACGATGCCGCCGTCGCCGCCACCGATGCTGCTTCTGCGTTGGCAGCGGTGCACAAGCGCAGCCTACGCCGACGACGACAACAACTCAACTTGTCCCGTGTCTGTAACTGCGCGGCTTTTGATTTGTTTTAAATCTATATTTAATAGGCGTCGTTTCGGCCAATGGCCCTTCTTCGTGGCGCCGCCCCGTCCGCGTGCCGTGAAGAAGGGGGCGGCGGTGGGGTTTGCGGTTGGCTTTTTTTTAAAAGAGAAAATCCGGCGGAAACGTCCCTCGAGCGTGTGGCAGGAGCCTCCCTCGGAGGCGATTCTCCAAACTCGACGAGGCTTTCCCCGGCTGCACGAGCGACGCCGTCGATGACCCCCCTTTGGCGCTTCGTGGAGCTGAGGGGGGAGGCCTCCTCGGTGGAGCGGCACTCGACCACGGGCAGCGCCGTTTTGTCTCCGCGTTGTGTTAATGTCGTCGTCGTCGTCGTCGTTGCCATGAACTTTATTGTCGCGAGTAAAACGTGAGCTCCGCGGGGTATCGGTGAACTCGACCACATTTACTCTCGCCTCCGTCTCTCGATGGTCATCTCTGCCCTGTAACGGTCCGCGGCTGCGAGAGGTGACCCCCCCCCCCCCGTCTCCTCTTTTGGAGTCTGGTGGACTCGCCGATGACCGCAACCAGCGGTGTCGAGATCCGCCTTTGTGGAGGCTCGTCAAGGAAGCGTCTGCTAAGATGGACGCAGTCGCCCTCCAGCAGCAGCGAGTGTTTGACACTTCACATGACGGTTTCAATTACACCTATCCTGGCACGAGCGCTGTGGTGACCGGTAACCCTGCACTGTTGAGGCAGCGGCAAGGGTTGGATCACCGCGTGGCTGTTGAGAAGTCTCCCTTGCCGTCGGTGGGTGTCGAGGAGGAGCACATTGCCTTGGCTCGCCAGGAGAATGCGATTCAGCAAAACGTGGAGTCATCTCCATCTATCCGTTTTGTGATGGGATAGAGTGTAGGCTCCCTCGCGCTTTCTCCAGGTGCTCCGGTTTCCTCCCAACGCTCGTTGATTTGGCTGGCAACATACATAGAGGACGGCAGAGCTTGGACAACTCGTGGTACCGGCTAACCGTCCTGACTTGCTGCTGCCTTTCCGCTCGACTCGTTCCTCGACGATTCTGAAAGATACAGCTTGCATGAGCGGTAACGACGCATTGCAGTAAACGATAAACATTCTAAATAAATGGGAGGTGAGGGGTGGCCAAGTGATGGGAGTCCACTGATGTTCGCCAGTTGCTGGGGTGGGAGGCGGAGGTAGTATTGGTCGAGGGTGAAGGGTAACAAAGTCAATGAGAGTGTCCGTACAAAGGTGTAAGTGGTCTGTGTTGCGTGAGCAGTTAGCCCCGTGCGGCCTGTCTCGGGGCAGTGCTGGGTCGGGCCACGAGGTGGCGATGTGGGGCCACGGCGAGCGGCACAGGCTTCGTGCTGGGACCTCGGCAACACGGAACTACACTCCAGCACTAGCCCTGGGTCTATCCCACTAGCTAGACACACTAGCCCTGGGTCTATCCCACTAGCAAGACACACTAGCCCTGGGTCTATCCCACTAACTAGACACTAGCCCTGGGTCTATCCCACTAGCTAGACACACTAGCCCTGGGTCTATCCCGCTCGCTAGACAAACTAGCCCTGAGTCTATCCCACTAGCTAGACACACTAGCCCTGGTCTATCCCACTAGCTAGACACACTAGCCCTGGATCTATCCAGCTAGCTAGACACACTAGCCCTGAGTCTATCCCACTAGCTAGACACGCCCTGGGTCTATCCCACTAACTAGACACACTAGCCCTGGGTCTATCCCACGAGCTAGACACATTAGCCCTGGGTCTATCCCACTAGCTAGACACGCTAGCCCTGAGTATATCCCACTAGCTAGACACACTAGCCCTGAGTCTATCCCACTAGCTAGACACTAGCCCTGGGTCTATCCCACTAGCTAGACACACTAGCCCTGGGTCTATCCCACTAGCTAGACACGCTAGCCCTGAGTCTATTCCACTAGCTAGACACTAGCCCTGAGTCTATCCCACTAGCTAGACACTAGCCCTGGGTCTATCCCACGGGCTAGACACACTAGCCCTGGGTCTATCCCACTTTCCAGCCACACACTAACACTAGCCCTGGGTCTATCCAACTAGCCCTCCTTAAAAGTCTAAATACATGCGACGTTTCTGGCAATGACCCTTCTTCAATGGGCCTTCGTTTGAAAAGGGGGCATTTTCCTGAAACGTCGCCCATTATTTGCGTGTGTCCACCGCCAAACGCAGCAGCGATGGCGGCAGCAACAGCGGCATCACCGAACGACGCGTTTGACACAAGGGCCGGCGACGTCGCGTCTCTTCGTCGTCGATGTCAACGGGGCTACCGCGGGGAGGGTTCCATGAGCTCCCGGGCCGGGTTCGTCTCCTGGGCCACCGTCGCTGTGGTGGCCACGCTGCTGCTGCTGCTGCACGTGGCCAGCCTGTGGTCCAGCGCTGTGTATGTTATGTACTGTATGTTCAAACTTCTTTCGCACCGTACGTAGTAAACCGTGCTGTGGAGGTTAGCTTCGAGGATTGGGTGGATCACCGCACACGCGCGCATGTCGCGCAACTCCCGCCACCAGATACCTCGCCTTGCCAGCAGAATGCAGTCCAGCAAAGTGTGGACTGATATAATCCGTCCCTTCTTTGTGAGATAGAGTGCATAGGCCACGTGCATAGCCGCCACTGCCCAGCAAATGATCGACATTCGCACGTGATAGACACGGTGTGACGTAAACAGGTCTGTTCATGGGCGTACCCAGCTCTGGCAGAGTGGAGATGGCGCACCGGCCTGCTGTGACACTCGGTTCAGGAACGTGGAAACGGTGAGCGCAGAAGCTCAGAGAGTTTCAGTTGATTTATTTTGGTATAGCCCTGTGAGCCATTCGGCTCTTGAATCGGGTGCAACCACAACAAACAAAAAAAACAAAAACACGAACAAGAAAACATCTTAAAGTGACTATGTTACTGTGCAAAACAGAAAATCCAAGAAAAAACACAGCAAAATATTCCTGAAAAAAGCACCGTACACCAACGCTGTGTGCAAAAAATCCCAGTGGGATGCAAGTCAAACAACAACAACCACAAGAAAACTTAGATTAAGGCCATAAGTCTAACTCCGTACTACAACAAAACAAACATGTCCAAACCAAAAAAAACGTTTTCCAAATCACCAAAAAATTAAGCCATAATTGCAACGTAACAGTGATCACAGGGACTGTGACCGAATTTTTACAATAAACTACCTAAATAACATGTAACACCAAATCCTAGAGCCTGCGGTTGCATTGAGAGGCCGAAGGGCACGCGCATTAGAGAACCCTGGGATGGTAAAAGGCATCGTTCAGACCGTACATGAAGCAAATCCACCCTCCTTAGCCTCCTTCCGTTCCTCTCAAAGCCTCACCATCTTCTACATCGCCCGTTCCCTTCCCCTACCCCCCTCTCCTCGCCCTTCCACTCCTTCACGTCCCTCCCCTATTCTTTCGTGATCCCTAAGTAGCCCCTATCGCTGTCACTCATTCCTCGGTCCTCGTAGCAGGCCCCTAAATCATTCTATTGTCACCGTTTTGTATCATCAATCGCCTCGAGTGAAGGTGCTCAATGTGTGTGTGTGTGTCCAGTATTGCTTGTTGGGTGGGTGGGCAAGTAGGTGGTAGGGCTTGACCCGAACAGGTGGCAACCCTCCCACTCGCCCACCCTCTCCTCCACTCGCCAAGTCGCTCGCGAACTCGCCACGCTCATTCACCCACCAGCTCCGGTTGCCACCAGTCCCGGAATTGGCGTCCGTGTTCGGGTGGCACGGGTGGTGTTTGTACCGAGGTCTGTGTAGGCATTTTGAACGTAGCCAACCGTGCTAATCGGAGGTGCGGGCGTGACAGCAAACTAAACGCAAAACGCAGTTCTAAAGAAATTAGTTATCGATCGAGAAATGTCGATGAGATATCAATATCAATTATATTGGGGGAAGGGGGGGACGGGGTAGGACGCGCCACGGCCACAGGGGACGATGCCATGATGGTGAAGAAGACCACGGGGAGCTGGCAGCCAAGGGATGGAACGCGCCCGAGAGGAACGCGCCCGAGAGGAACGCGCCCGAGAGGAACGCGTCCGAGAGGAACGCGCCAGAGAGGAACGCGCCAGAGAGGAACGCGCCAGAGAGGAACGCGCCAGAGAGGAACGTGTCCGCTCAGGAGACGGAGCGACGGAGTCGGCGCGTGGTGTGCGGGAGGGCCGCGTGTGGATCGTTTTACATCGCAGGATCGGGAGAGGCGGCGGCGGCGGCGACCTGGGGAGGCCTTCATCATCCAGCAGTGGATTGACCACGGCCGATGCTGCTACTGATATGATAATTAATAAATCACAGTTCCAGCCATTGCGCTCGGTCAGGTGCGGCCTCGGTGACCGTGGGAGTGGGGGGAGAGGTAGAGGGGAGGGTGGGTGGTGGGTGGTGGGGAGGGTGGGGGGGGCGTCGTGGGGGGCAGGGAGGCCGAGACCTTGCCCGTGTCGCTGTTTACCCTCCCTCCCTCGGCGCATTCCTGCGTAGCGGAGCCCCCCCCACCCCTCGACCCCCGCCGCCCCGCCCCCCCCCCGCGACTCCGCCGTGGCGTCATAAACGTGAGAACAGCTGAGCAAAGCCATGAAGTGGCTCTGTTTGCGCCACGCGTTACCGCGCCCTGGGGGGGGGGGGGGGTGACGGAACCAGCCCACAGACGCCCCCTCCCCGCCCCCACCTTGCGCTACCGGGATAGGGGTACGGGGGACCACAGGGGTAGGGGTACGGGGCTGGAGGGATAGGGGTGGTGGAGTCGGGGGGGGGGGGGTTGAGAGGGTGAGCTCCCCACCCCCGATGCTGTCGGGTTTCCAACTCGGAGGTTCAAAAAAATCGGGACGTATCATGGGGAAGAGGAGGATCTTGGAGAAAAACAACATGAGACGAGGAGGAGGAGGAATTGGGTGTGAATGAAGAGTGCATTGCACATATACATAGGCCGACACACAAAGACAAAGATTCCCCGTATAGCCTTAACTAACTGTTGGGGAAAGTGCTGTTAGCGAGCACCTATGAAGCCGGCACGGCACGCGAAGGGGGTGAGTGGCCAACACCACGCACGGCCGCCTTTGTCTCCCCAGCGGCGATGTTTACACACCGCACCAGGGACTCGTTTAAGGCTGACTAGATCGAACTCGGGGTGCGCCGTAACCACAGCGCAATCGCTCCTCAACAACGACAACCGCCGCCGCCGTTCACCACTAAGTGGCGGTGGCGTCACCACGGCGCCTGTGCCAGGCTAGGTGCACTCCGAGGCCACGTGAAGTGTCGAAGGCTCTCTGGCAGGACGTCACGAAACAGACTCTGGTGCCATGGGTCGACTGAGATGACTGGCAGATGCATCTCCTACTGTGCCAACTTGCTGCGTTTTAGCCGCCCTGCGCTCCGCTCGTTGTGAGCGTCGCTCCTCTGCCACCCTCCGTTGTACAACGCTGGAGGGCGACTGCCTCCAACTGCCCAGCCGTTAGCAGCGTCCTTCACGAGCCTCCTCCACGGAGGGCGATCTTGACACCGCTCGTACCGGACACACAGACACACGTTCACGCACAAAGGCACTTGCACGCACGCACACACTCGTGTAAAGCGCACGTGCTCATACACACACACTCGCACATACCCATACACCCACACACACACACTCGCACATACCCATACTCCGTTACGCACACACGCCCACACGCGCGCACATAAACTTCATCACACACACGAGCGCAAACAACCACACACAGGCTTACAAACAAACACAATACACCCCCCCCCCCCCCCCCGTGTAACCTGTGCTGTTAGCGAGTAACACTCGCGAAGGCCGACACGGATACACGAGGGGGTGGGTGGCAGGAACCACGCCCGACCGCCTTTGTCTCTCCAGCGGCGATGTGTACACACCGCTAACAGGTAACTAATTTTATGCCGAGTCCACCTATATGGGACACACGCCCAAACAAATAGAATAACCACGCACACATACGCAGGCACATTATACCCAGACCAAGGCAAAGATCCCCCGTGAAGGCAGGGCAGGCTTGTTGGGGCAAGAGCTGTTAGCCACGGCACACGAGTTAGTTGGGTGGCCAGCACCACGCGCCGACCGCCTTTGTCTCCCCAGTGGCGATCTTTACACGCCGCTACCAGGTACTCATTTTAGTCTACCTAGGGGAGGCTTAAGACAGGTTCAGATAATCGTCACCGGTGTTGGTGGCCGTGACAGGGAATCGAACTCGAGTCCCTGGCGGGTTCGCAGCGCGCACACCAGCATACTAATCACAACACACATGCAAGTGATCACCTGTGCTCACGCACACTCGTGCTCACGCACACTCGTGCTCACGCACACTCGTGCTCACGCACACTCGTGCTCACGCACACTCGTGCTCACGCACACTCGTGCTCACGCACACTCGTGCTCACGCACACTCGTGCTCACGCACACTCGTGCTCACGCACACTCGTGCTCACGCACACTCGTGCTCACGCACACTCGTGCTCACGCACACTCGTGCTCACGCACACTCGTACTCACACACACGCACACTCGTACTCACACACACGCACACTCGTACTCACACACACGCACACTCGTACTCACGCACACTCGTACTCACACACACGCACACTCGTACTCACGCACACGCACACTCGTACTCACGCACACGCACACTCGTACTCACGCACACGCACACTCGTACTCACGCACACTCGTACTCACGCACACGCACACTCGTACTCACACACACGCACACTCGTACTCACGCACACGCACACTCGTACTCACGCACACGCACACTCGTACTCACGCACACGCACACTCGTACTCACGCACACGCACACTCGTACTCACACACACGCACACTCGTACTCACACACACGCACACTCGTACTCACACACACGCACACTCGTACTCACACACACGCACACTCGTACTCACACACACGCACACTCGTACTCACACACACGCACACTCGTACTCACACACACGCACACTCGTACTCACACACACGCACACTCGTACTCACACACACGCACACTCGTACTCACACACACGCACACTCGTACTCACACACACGCACACTCGTACTCACACACACGCACACTCGTACTCACACACACGCACACTCGTACTCACACACACGCACACTCGTACTCACACACACGCACACTCGTACTCACACACACGCACACTCGTACTCACACACACGCACACTCGTACTCACACACACGCACACTCGTACTCACACACACGCACACTCGTACTCACACACACGCACACTCGTACTCACACACACGCACACTCGTACTCACACACACGCACACTCGTACTCACACACACGCACACTCGTACTCACACACACGCACACTCGTACTCACACACACGCACACTCGTACTCACACACACGCACACTCGTACTCACACACACGCACACTCGTACTCACACACACGCACACTCGTACTCACACACACGCACACTCGTACTCACACACACGCACACTCGTACTCACACACACGCACACTCGTACTCACACACACGCACACTCGTACTCACACACACGCACACTCGTACTCACACACACGCACACTCGTACTCACACACACGCACACTCGTACTCACACACACGCACACTCGTACTCACACACACGCACACTCGTACTCACACACACGCACACTCGTACTCACACACACGCACACTCGTACTCACACACACGCACACTCGTACTCACACACACGCACACTCGTACTCACACACACGCACACTCGTACTCACACACACGCACACTCGTACTCACACACACGCACACTCGTACTCACACACACGCACACTCGTACTCACACACACGCACACTCGTACTCACACACACGCACACTCGTACTCACACACACGCACACTCGTACTCACACACACGCACACTCGTACTCACACACACGCACACTCGTACTCACACACACGCACACTCGTACTCACACACACGCACACTCGTACTCACACACACGCACACTCGTACTCACACACACGCACACTCGTACTCACACACACGCACACTCGTACTCACACACACGCACACTCGTACTCACACACGCACACTCGTACTCACACACGCACACTCGTACTCACACACGCACACTCGTACTCACACACGCACACTCGTACTCACACACGCACACTCGTACTCACCGCACACTAATCACAAACACATGCAAGTGATCACCTGTGCACACACACGCACACACACACACTCGTACTCACACACAATGACGCACACACAATGGCACACACACACACTCGCACACGAACTCCCTCCTCACATCTCCCCGGCAACTCTCCCTTTGACTCTCACCTGGAGCGAGCGCATTGCAACACTGGGCGAGAGAATCTCACCTCACGGTGGGGAATGGGTGGGGGGGCCTCGTTGTCATTGGAGATCATCAGCGAGTCAAGCCATCATTATGAATTGGTTACGTGACACTAATTACCGGCTCCTTTCGATTCACTCCCCGTGATGAGTGGGTTGGGTGTGGTTACATCGATGAGAGGGTGCTGCCGCCTGCCATAGGAATGTGGAATTTCCACCACTGGCTCTGGGCTATAAACATGAAATGAACAACAATGACTCGATGCTCATTTCGGCAACTATGCACTTTTGCCTTGTTTGTGGTTGATTAGACGAGTAGTTGAATAGATGAGTTGGTGAATTGTTGATTATTTGAGTGGGTGAGTGGTTGAATAGATGAGTGGTTGGATAGATGAGTGAATGACTTAATAAACGAGTGGGTGAATAGACGAGTGTGTGTGTGGTTGAATAGACGAGTGGGTGAACAGATGAGTGAGTGAAAGGATGAGTGGTTGAGATTCGTCTTTTGTTCTAACCGGTGTAAGGTAACCGGTTCGGCCGGACCGTGTGTCACCGCGAGTTGCCGTTGGCCCAATCACCCTGAAATGCGACCGATGCTGGAAGCTCAGCCGGAGGCTGCGCCTGCATCGTCGGCCTTCAACGTGGGCGACTTGGGTCCTTCACGGCCAGGCGCTCCCGCCTGCTTGGGCGGGACTACCACGCAGTGGGCGGCACGAGGGCACCATGCGAGGAAGGCCCTCGTCCAGCAGTGGATTGTGCGTGTACGTGGATTGTGCGTGTACGTGGATTGTGCGTGTACGTGGATTGTGCGTGAACGAGGATTGTGCGTGTACGTGGATTGTGCGTGTACGTGGATTGTCGTCGTGTGAACGATTGTAAACTCGTCTCGCTGTGCTCTTTGCCGATGCTGATTTAAGTCGCCTCGATCAGAGCGAAGCTCCAGAGGGCTCCTCTCCCGAGGATATCTTGGCCTACTCTTCCACGATGGCCGGCCGGCCGTCTTGGAAGAGGTGGGAGTTACCCACAGTACCACACTTTACCCTACCACACGCCCTCACCTGGTTTACCTATCCTGCAGCTGGAGGAGGCGGGGGGTATAAGAAACTCGACCAGTGAAACGACTGCCGCGCCAGGAGATCGAATCGAATCGAACCGGCGACCTCTGCATTGCAAGTCCGGTGCGCTGACCACTGCACAACGGTGCTGGTGATAGTGTAGATGATGATGGTGGTGGTGATAGTAGTGGTGAGGATGGTAAAGGTGGTGGAGATGATGGTGATGGTGGTCATGATAGTGGTGTGGATGGTGATGATGGTGGAGATGATGAAGGTGGTGGTGATGATGATGGTGGTGATCATGGTGATGATAGTGGTGAGGATGGTGATGATGGTGGAGATTATGGTAGTCAGGGTGGTGATGGGCAGTGCGGTCAGTGTAGTGGGGTAGGGAGGCAGTGCAGTGGGAATCGCGCTGCGGCCTCACGCGGTGTCCATGTGTTGATCCTCCTGCGTAACGGCTCACGGGAGCGCAGGTGTTCGTCCCCTCCTGCACCCCCCCGCTCACCCCCCCCCCCCCAGTCCTCTGCGCAGCCTTAAACCTGAGCTAATATTTGCGCGGGGCGTGTGGGGGGGGGTTACCCATGCTACCCATGCTACCTATGCTGGATGCGATAGCCGCTACACCTGTCGGGCCCACACCTGGCGGGGAAGGGGTTCTTTGTGTTTTTTTTTACGACTGCGTTACGATACGTGAGCACGAGCCGATACAGGTAACCCCTCCCCCCTCCCACTTGTAAACTCTGGGGGGCGGGGGGGGACTCGCCACCCCCCTCGCCCCCTCCCCTGCGTACCCCTCGTCAATCAACACTGACCTCACGGCTCAAGTGCTTCCGAGTTCCAACGCACGCGTCTCCCCACCTGTGCTCCTACAGTCCTCACCTGTACTGCTACACTCCTCACCTGTGCTCCTACAGTCCTCACCTGTACTCCCAGTCCTCACCTGCACTGCTACACTCCTCACCTATACTCCTACAGTCCTCACCTGTACTGCTACACTCCTCACCTGTACTCCCACAGTCCTCACCTGTACTGCTACACTCCTCACCTGTACTCTTACAGTTCTCACCTGTACTACTACACTCCTCACCTGTACTCCTATAGTCCTCGCCTGTACTCCCACAGTCCTCACCTGTACTCTTACATTCCTCAACTACACTTTTGCACTCCTCACCTGTGCTTCCACTACTCGCTTGTACTCCTAGTCTTCGCCTGCACTCCTAGTCTTCGCCTGCACTCCTAGTCTTCGCCTGCACTCCTACAGTCCTCAGCTGTACTCCCACAGTACTCACCTGCACTGCTACACTCCTCACCTGTACTTCTACAGTACTCACCTGTACTTGTGCAATCCGCACGAACTCCCCTACCTCCCATCTCACTCTACTCCCCTCCACACTCTCTCCTACCTCTCACCTCACTCTACTCCCCTCCACGCACTCCCCTACCTCTCCCCTCACTCTACTCCCCTCCACACACTCCCCTACCTCTCCCCTCACTCCACTCCCCTCCACACACTCTCCTACCTCTCATCTCACTCTACTCCCCTCCACGCACTCTCCTACGTCTCATCTCACTCCACTCCCCTCCACGCACTCCCCTACCTCTCATCTCACTCCACTACCTCTCATCTCACTCCCCTACCTCTCATCTCACTCCACTCCCCTCCACGCACTCCCCTACCTCTCATCTCACTCCACTCCCCTCCACTCACTCTCCTACCTCTCATCTCGTACACGCAGTCCCACACTCACCCACTGATTCGCAATCGCACTCGCAAAGTCACTCACGCACAAAGACAAATACACCCCTTGTAGCCTCTACAGATTGTTGGGTCAAGTGCTATTAGCGAGCACCTATTAGGGCCGGCACGGCACACGAGGGAGTGAGTGGGCAGCACGACGCCCGGCCATCTTTGTCTTCCCAAGTGCCGATGTTTTATACATCACACAAGGTGCTCATTTAAGGCCGAGTCAACCTAGGGGAGGCCCAGGACCGGTTCAGATATTCGTCAGTTTGTTATCCGTGCGCTGGGAATCGACCTCGCACGCAACACACAAATATCCCCCCGTGTAGCCTTCGCAGACTGTTGGTACAAGTGCTGTTTGCGAGCACCTATACAAACACGAGCTCACAATCACCACACACTCCCACGTCCCCTCACCGCCCCCACCAGCTGTGAGACGCGAGGCTGCTGTACACGCTACGGGTTTAATGGGCGGGGAGGGGGGGTGTTACACAGCTCAACAGACAACCACAAATCTCTTCTTCTCGCGAAGTGGGATTGTTTACAAAACAGCAACAACAAAACGAAAACTCCGCACAGATTGATCCACGCAGTGGAACTGTAAACGTGACGACCCGGGGGGAGGAGAAGTGGGGTTTCGGGGTGGGTGAGGGCGATTGGGAATGAGGGGGAGGGGGGGCGAGGATTTGACCCCAGAGTTGACCTCTCCAGGAACCTCACTTTAGCGGGACGCCTTGGGTCAACCTCTACCCCCTAAGGTGGACCGATCCCAAGCGTAACCTCCCATTGGGGGGGGTCTCCCCGGACCCAATCTTGACCTCAGCTGTGACCTTGACCCTGACACTTGGATTGACCAAAGGGCTGCGCGTGTGCACACTTGTACACGTGTACTGTAGTGTTACAGTATCCGTGTACTGTAGTGTTACAGTACACGTGTACTGCCAGTTGGCTTGTCAGCTCTCATCAGACCTCCCCCACCCCCTCCCCATAAAATAAATTGTAATAAATTAACACGCTTCTCAGGGGTGTTTTGGCCTACTCTTCAACAATGGCCGGACGTCTTGGAAGAAGAGGTGGGAGTTACCCACACTTTACCCCACCATCACCACATCGACTGCGCTGTAACCGATTTCTACTGCTGCTGGGGGGGCGGGGGGGGGGGGTTGTCGATCTTTGCCGCGTTGTTCTCACTGCCGCGCCTGGAGATCAGACGGGCGACCTCTGGATTGGCAGTCCAGCGGGCTGCTGACAGTCACAGCACGGCAGCTGCCCATCTAACTCCCAAGTCCCTGTAAACTAAGTGCTTCCCTTGAATGGTTTCAAACCCTCCACTCCTCCCCCGTCAACCACCCCTCCCTCATCTCCCCCTCCCCACCTCAATATCTACACCTTTCGTTAATTGCTACCTCCCCCCCCGCCAACACGTCTCCCTCCCATCCACTATTTAGTGCAAACACAAGACTTTGTTCTCAAAACTTGTTTGACCTCGTCTCCCGCTCCCCTCGCTTATTTACAATCGACTGACGTACCCCCTCCCATCGCCCAATGTCGCTTTCTGACCTCGCCAACTCTCACGCGAACCCTCAGTCAGTCTCTATGCCAGTCTATGGGTCTCTATGCCAGTCTATGGGTCTCTGTATCAGTCTATGGGTCTCACACAAACTCCAAAAAAGTCTAAGTCGGTGGGTCTCTATGTACTGAACCCTCAGTCTCTTAATCTCTTAGTCTGTGAGACTGTCTATGGGTCTCTGTGTTAGTGTGGGTCTCTATGCAAGTTTGTGGGTCTCTATGTGCGTCAGTGAATCTATATACAAGTCGATTGGTCTCTTAGCACGCTTGGCTACGTACGGTGCTAAAGAAGTTCAACATACATACGAGACCTGCGCTCAGCGATTGGCAGTGGTATACGAGTGTCTTTACGAGAGTGTACGCCATCCTTAATAGGTGTTCGCTAACAGCAGTCTATGAAGGCTCTACGGGGCATCTTTGTATGCGTGTACGTTTGGATGTCTTTGTCTGTGTCTGTGTGTATAGTGGGGAGCGGAAGTGTAGCGGCTAGCGCGCTGCGCTATGAACCCGGCGACCCGGGTTCGATTCCCGCTCACGGCCAACACCGGTGACGATTATCTGAACCTGTTCTGCACCTCCCCAAGGTTGGCTCGGCCTCAAACGAGAACCTGTCACTGGGGAGTCAAAGGCGGCCGGGCGTGGTGCTGACCACTCAACCCCTTCGTGTGCCGTGCCGGCTTTGATAGGTGCTCGCCAAGAGCACTTGCCCCAACAGTCTGCCAGGGCTATACGGGGGATCTTTGTGTATGTGTGTCGAGGTGACGCTCGCCCGTTCAGGGGCTCTAACAAGACGTCGTATTTGTGTGCAGTCACATGACCACACACATTATATACAGTACTGCACAAGCAACATAACTTAATCGCACATCACAGCTGTGTAAAATAATTAAGTAAATAGACTACAATTACAACTATATTTTTTTAGTAGTGTTATAAAAAAAATCTCTAGCGTTTTAGGTTTTAATCAGGATCCGAGTTCGAGCTGATAATAGGTTGGCCCCAATTATTTCCGCTTGGCGCCACCGTGCCGATGCGCGTATCTCTGTAAGATGAGGAGGAGCGGTAGTGTAGTGGTTCGCGCACTGCGCTCCGAACCTGGCGACCCGAGTTCGTTTACCGCTCGCCACCAATAACCGTGGCGAATATTCAAACCGGTACTGGTCATCCTCTAGGTCGACTCGGCCTGAAATGAATACCGGTTGCGGTGTGTAAACATCAGCGTTGGGGAGACAAAGAGGCGACAGGGCGCGGTGCTGGACACCCCCCCCCCCCCTCGCGTGCCGTCACGGCGCACGCCTACAGCACTTGCCCCGCCAGTCTGTGTAGGCTACACGGGGAACCTTTGTCTGGCTTGTAGCGTGGCGCACCAGGGGCGGGGGGGGGGGTCACCGTGTGCGTGACCTCTTCGGCAGTGAGCACGTGGCAGTGTTGGCAGTAATTTGTTTTTTTCCCCCCGCATTCCCTACGAACCCCGTTTTCCTGAGACCCCCTTCCGGCGGGGGTCCCCTTTGTTTGGGGGGGGGGGGATGGGGGGCGGGGAAGGGGGGTGGAATCAGGGCCCCACGCGGGGGACCCACGTAAACCTCCACCCCCCACTCTCGTCGCGCGCGGTGAAGGTTTGGCCGTGCGAGAAGGACCGGGTCTTCACGGTCGAGTGATGTCTCACGGCCGTGTAGAACGCGGGGGGGTCGACGGATGCGAGGGGGGAGCAGGGAGGCGGCGGGGAGCAGGGAGGCGGGGGGAGCAGGGAGGCGGGGGGGAGGAGGGAGGCGGGGGGGAGCAGGGAGGCGGCGGGGAGCAGGGTGGGGAGAGGAGGAGCGGCTTCCCCCCAGTGCCGCACCCCGCTGAGACCCCTTCGCCGCCCGCGTCGATCGTGTCGGGGTCCTTGAGCCCCAGGATCTGTAGAACTCGGGGCCACGCGAGCCCGGGGGTCGCGGGGGTCACGGGGGTTGGTGGGGTGGAAAGGGACCCCTGCTGCTGCTGCTGCTGCTGCCCCCCTCCCACAAAGGGGGTCTTGAGCCCCCGTGTCGTGCTGTCGGGGCTCCACGCGGCGCAGCGCTTCCCCAGGGTCGCAGCTCCACGCTCAGAGAGCAGCCGCTGTGGAGGTCGGAGGGGGGGGGGGTGAGAGGGGGGATTTAGGGGGGGTTTGAGAGAGGGGGGGTTGGGGGGGTTGGGGGGCGGGGTTGAGAGAGGGGAGGGGTTGAGAGGGGGGGAGGTTGAGAGGGGGGGAGGTTGAGAGGGGGGGGTTGAGAGGGGGGGTTGAGAGAGGGGGGGGTTGAGAGAGGGGGGGGTTGAGAGAGGGGGGGTTGAGAGAGAGGGGGGGTGGGGGGGGGGTTGAGAGGTGGGGGGGGGTAATGGGGAGAGGTGGGGGGGGTAATGGGGAGAGGTGGGGGGGGTAATGGGGAGAGGTGGGGGGGGTAATGGGGAGAGGTGGGGGGGTAATGGGGAGAGGTGGGGGGGGTAATGGGGAGAGGTGGGGGGGGGTAATGGGGAGAGGTGGGGGGGTAATGGGGAGAGGTGGGGGGGTAATGGGGAGAGGTGGGGGGTAATGGGGAGAGGGGGGGGTAATGGGGAGGGGGGGTAATGGGGAGAGGGGGGGGTAGTGGGGAGAGTGGGGGGTAATGGGGAGAGTGGGGGGTAATGGGGAGAGGGGGGGGTAATGGGGAGAGGGGGGGGGGGTAATGGGGAGAGGGGGGGGGTAATGGGGAGAGGGGGGGGGGGTAATGGGGAGAGGGGGGTAATGGGGAGAGGGGGGGGGTAATGGGGAGAGGGGGGGTAATGGGGAGAGGGGTTTGCAGGGGGGAGGAGGGGAGAGGTAATGTCAGAGGGTGGGGGATGAGGTGTGATGAGAGAGGTAGCAGGTGGGAGGAAGGGATAGGTGGGAGGGGAGGGAGGTAGGAGGGAGTGGGGCGAGAGATGGAGCAGGGAGAGATGGAGGGAGGGACATGGAGGGGAGAGAGGGGGGGAAGTTTGGAGGGGCGATGAAGGAGGGAGAAGCGATGGGGGACGTGAAGTGTCTTGAGAGAGGCGGGAGATGGGGGAGGGAGATGTGGGATCAGCGTCTCCCTCTCCACTCCATCCTCGTTGGGTGTTCAGAGGCGTGGCCCACGACTGGCGGGAGCCGTAGAGGGGGAGTCGGGCAAACGGGGGGAGCAGGGGATGCGGAGGCGGAAGCAAGTGTCGGGGGAACGGGGGTAGGGATGTGATCTAGGGGGTCAGAGGGGCGGGATCAAGAGAGATCATCGGGGGGGGGTCGTGGGGGGGATCGGGGGGGGAGCCCCCACCGAGAGTCGCTGCTCGAGGCTCCGTGCGTGCGCGGCGCTGGCACGGAGGCGCGCGTTCTCGTGACGCAGCCCGGCGAGCTCCTCCTCGGTGCGGGCGAGACGCGCCCTCAGCTACAACAACAACAATAATAATAATAAACAAGAACCACAACAATAACACACGAGCACCGCAGCACACGAACACACAAAACAACATTACTACGAGCAAGAGCAAACAACCACAAACAATAACAGCCATAAACAGCTCCCGCTAGCACGAACAACAACAACAACAAACAGCAGCAGCAGCGGCAACAACACATGCGTAAACAAGGCGTGATAAACAACAACAGGAAGCGCGGTAAACATCAACACAGCCTCGCGTGCTCCACACGAATGCCATGGCGTGAATTACGTGGCGAGTTCCGCTCGTGAATACCACGGCGTGTTCACGACTACCGCACGAGTTCCTTCAGCACCACGGGCATCATCAGCACCATGGGTAGCATCGGTACACTCGGGACCATGGGTGGCATCGGTATCATCAGCGTTATCAGTACCATCAGTATCACGGGTATCCTCAGGATAATCGGTACCATGTGTATCATTACTACCATCCCAAACACGGATAGCATCGGTATTATCAATACCACGAGTACAAATTGGTATCATCTTGGGTAGCTTATGTTCCGTGAGGACCTTGGGCACCATCAGCACCATGGATACCACGAGTACGATGGGTACCCCAAGGACCCGGATGAGTACCACGATCAATAACCACGTGACGCCGTGCACCCACTCACCTGGCTGTTGCGGTTCAGCTCCTCTCCCAGGTGCGCGCGTGTGACCCCACTCCATCCTGTGGGGGTGAGATAGGGGAGGGGGGTGGCGAGGTGAGTTACATCACCGCATGGAGCGTTTAGAGTCGGGGGGCGGGGGGAGGCATGGGAGAGGAGTTAACAGTGAAGGAAAGTTGGGAAGGGGGGAAGAACAAAGCGGAGCAGAGCGATGGAGGGGAGTCGGGGGGAGCAGGAGGAACTGGAGGGGGGACAAAGAGGAGGGAGGGGGGAGAGGGGATATAGCGGGAGACGGGGGAGCATGGTGGAAGCAGGGGTCGGAGCAGGTAGAAGAAGGGGGAGCATGCAGAGAAAAGGGTAGCAGGGTGGGCAGCAGGGGTGAGGGGGGGCAGGGGTGGGTGAGGGGGGGGGGAACAGGGGTGAGCAGGAGGTGAGGGGGAGTGGGGGCAGCAGGGGGGAGCAGGAGTGAGGGGAAGCAGGGTGAGGTTTGAGGGGGGTTCAAGATGGGAGCCGCCAGGACCCGAGCTCCGCGTCTCTCCCGGTTCCACACCGCGCGCCCTTTTATACCTCACCTGGCTACAGCACCGCGCATGCGCACTGCGCCATCCCTGCCCCCCCCCCAGCTCTCACTCCCGCCCCCCCACGCGCCCCCCTCTAAGCCCCCCCCCCCCGTGAATCCCGGCTCTAAGTGCGCGGGCGGAGACCGAGTTGAGGCGGGAGGAATAATGGGGGGGGGGGGGAGGTGGGGGAGGGAGGGATCATGGGGGGGGGGTGGGGGAGGGATCATGGGGGAGGGGAGGAGCGAGACGCAGGGGAGCACGGGGGGGGCGCGTATGGGGGGAGGTGTCGTGGGGGGGGGGGGGTGAGACGCGGGAGGTCACGGGGAGGCACCGTTAGCGGGGTCAGGGAAGCCAGAGGTCACGGCGCTCGGGTCAAGTTGGGGTCAAGACTCCTCCCCTCCAGACCAGGTGTGTGTGGGGGGGCAGGGGGGAGAGGATGAGAAGGGTTGTTGGCAGATTTTGGGGGTGGGGGGGAGGTGCGAGGGGGGGGGGTCGCGAGACATTTGGGGGGTTGTAGACGGGACGGTGGTGGGGGGGGGGGGGTGTAATTGACTCGCTCACAGGTGTCAGCGCGTGCACTAATTGGCAGAGGTAAGGGGGAGGGGTGAGTGTGTGTGGTGGTTGCGGGGGGCGTGTCGGTGAGGCCATATGCCCGGGTAGGACCCCTCTACCGGGGCTTTATCCCCTCCCTGTCCCCCCCCACCCCCTTCCCGCAACTCACGCGCTTTGTTCAGAGCAGAGGGGGTCCCTGGGGGAGTAGGGGGGGCGGATTGGGGGGGGGGCACCTGAGCGTGCGCACCTGGGCTGGGACCCGAACGCGGCAGTGGCTCCCTTCATGGCGGGAACGCGATGGGTGTGGTGATAAATTACGATTATGATGATGATGGTGGTGATGGTGGTGATGGTGGTGATAATAATTGGTACATTGTGTACTTGTGCCAGGTTATACCCGCCTGTGATAGTTATCACAGGCGGGTATAGTCTGTCAGTAGGGGGGCGATGTTGCTACGTGGCATTAAGAATACAACATTTTTTAAATTAATATTTCTTGGTAATTTTCACATTGTAATCATTTGGACCGGCACACAATGGCACATTCTCTTATTCCCAAAAAAGGCCACGGCATCTTTAACGTTCACCCACGAGTGAAGCAGACGGGGTGGTTAATACCACACCACTGCAGTATTAACCAGGGTGACCGCTGGTTGCGAACCGCGAAACCTCTATGTATGTTGAACTTCGTTCGCGCCGTACGTAGCGAATCGTGCTAACCATCGTAATCATCATTATCAATGATGATTACGATGTTGGTGATGTTTATGTCGACTACAATTATGATGGTGCTGCTGCTCATAATGATATTGGTTATGATGTTGACGGTGTTGATGGTGTTGATGGTGTTGATGGTGTTGATGGTGGTGTTGGTGGTGTTGATGGTGTTGACGGTGGTGTTGGTGGTGTTGATGGTGTTGATGGTGTTGACGGTGTTGATGGTGTTGATGGTGTTGACGGTGTTGATGGTGTTGACGGTGTTGATGGTGTTGATGGTGGTGTTGGTGGTGTTGATGGTGTTGATGGTGTTGACGGTGTTGATGGTGTTGATGGTGTTGATGGTGTTGATGGTGTTGATGGTGTTGACGGTGTTGATGGTGTTGATGGTGTTGATGGTGGTGTTGGTGGTGTTGATGGTGTTGATGGTGTTGACGGTGTTGACGGTGTTGATGGTGTTGATGGTGGTGTTGGTGGTGTTGATGGTGTTGATGGTGTTGATGGTGTTGATGGTGGTGTTGATGGTGGTGTTGATGGTGTTGATGGTGGTGTTGATGGTGTTGATGGTGGTGTTGATGGTGGTGTTGGTGGTGTTGATGGTGTTGATGGTGTTGACGGTGTTGATGGTGTTGATGGTGGTGTTGATGGTGATGGTGGTGTTGATGGTGGTGTTGATGGTGGTGTTGATGGTGGTGTTGATGGTGGTGTTGATGGTGTTGATGGTGGTGTTGATGGTGTTGACGGTGTTGATGGTGGTGTTGATGGTGTTGGTGGTGTTGATGGTGTTGATGGTGGTGTTGACGGTGTTGATGGTGTTGATGGTGTTGATGGTGGTGTTGATGGTGTTGACGGTGTTGACGGTGTTGATGGTGTTGACGGTGGTGTTGATGGTGGTGTTGATGGTGTTGATGGTGGTGTTGATGGTGTTGATGGTGTTGATGGTGGTGTTGATGGTGTTGATGGTGGTGTTGACGGTGTTGATGGTGTTGATGGTGGTGTTCACCTGTCTTGCACTCCGTGTCGTCTGGGCCCCAGGAGGGACAGGACACGGGGGCCTGGGGAGGGTTCCAGTCATAGCTGAGCGGTGCGCGGTGCGGGAGGGCGTCCTGCCAGAAACAAAGACACAGTTCCCCCGTATAGCCTCAACATACGTTTGAGGGCAAGTGCTGTCAGCAGGCACCTAATGAAGGCCGGAACGGCACACGAGGGTGGTCAGCACCGCGCCAATGCTGATGTTCCCACACCTTACCCGGTACTCACTATATGCCGAGCCCAGAACCGATTCAGAAATGTGTCACTGATATTGGCAATGAGCGTGAATCGAACTCGGGTGGCCGGGGTTTGTAACGTCGTGGTTAGCGCTACACTGCCGCTTCACACACAACACATATAGCCATGCGGACACACACACACAATAAACACATACAATCACGACACACATACCCACACACACACGGGAAATCATTGTGTACACACACCCTTACACAGATACATACACACACAAACACTCAGACCTATAGTCACTTACACACTTACAAAGACAAATATCCCTCGTATAGCCTTAACAGACTGTTGGGGCAAGTGTGGTGTTAGCGAGCACCTATGAAGGCCGGCACTGTGGCACACGAGGAGGTGGGTGGCCAGCACCACGCCCGGCCGTCTTTGTCTCCCTAGTGGCGATGTTTACGACACGTCGCCACCAGGTACGCATTCGAGGCCGAGTCGACCTCACACACACACACACTCTCGCACTCATTCATACACTCACACGCTCGCTCTCGCACGCGTGTGTGGGTTAATGGTTGCGTAAAGCATCCCCGTCCATGACGTTTGATTGCCTCCCCCGCCTCCCCCCCCGCCCCGCCCCTCACCACCACCCCCCACCCCCACCCGCCCCCCGGTTCTGAGCCGGGCCCCCACGGCTCGGATTCTTGAGAAGCGAGGGCAGCGCGGGGGGGCGGGGGTTGGCGGAGGAGGCTGTTGCCATGGTGATCGGTTTGTTGTGGGAGCTCTGAGTAAGATCGACCAACGGCCCCCGTCACCCCCCCCCCCGTTTTCTACACCCCCCCCCTCCTCCCCCCCCCCACTCAGCCTCGACCCCTCCCCTCGCGGTGCGGAGTGCGCAGCGCCCCCTTGCGCTGCCCCCGTTTGGGACAAGTGTCAGGGAGGGGGGGGGGGCTGCGACGGATGGGTTTGAGGGGTTGCGGGGGATGGTGGTGGTGGGGAGGGTGGTGGTGGTGGGGAGGGTGGTGGTGGTGGTGGGGAGGGTGGTGGTGGTGGGGAGGGTGGTGGTGGTGGTGGGGAGGGTGGTGGTGGTGGGGAGGGTGGTGGTGGTGGGGAGGGTGGTGGTGGTGGTGGGGAGGGTGGTGGTGGTGGGGAGGGTGGTGGTGGAGAGGGTGGTGGGGAGGGTGGTGTCCCCTTCCCTGTGTTAGGGGGATGAGACAGGGCCACTGCGTAAATGGGGGGGGGGGGTCAAACAGCCCCCCCACCCCTCACCCCCCCCCCCCCAAAACCCCCTACCGCCTTACCCCCACCCACTGCGCCCTGGCTTGAATTTTGGAACCAAGTCGCCGCGACATCATCCAGGAACTCAATCCCCGGCGCTTTTATTGTGCATGAACAAGGCGGCTGGATTTCAGACGGAACCGTCCGAGGCTGTGCTCCGGAATATGATGTCCCTGCTCCACTCCTCACTATCGGCGGTGGAGGGGGCGGGGGGTGGCTGGGTGCGAGGTTCGGCCAGTTTCGAATTTGCGGAGCACCGGGAAATATTCCATGAGATCTTAAACCCTACGCAAAGATGTTTAGCGGCATACTGTAATAAAGAGAAGGCGAGGAGCGGGGGGGGGGGGGGGATTCTCCCTCTCTCTCCGTGGGGAAGAAGCTGGGATCCTGAAAGGCGGTAGAGGGGACCTGGGGTAGGTCCCATGTCCCTGGCTGGGCCCAGTTTTCCCCACGAGTTCAGTTGCTGTGGCTGCTGCAGCTGCGGCGCAGAATCCGCGTGTCTGTTAACGCGTCTCCAGTGGGGTGCGGCGGGGGGGGGGGGGGGGCGGTGATTTGGTAGCCCGGGAAAAGGTGGCGAATGTCCCGTCGGGACCTGGGAGCGAGCCCCTTCTACGTAGGGCCTGTACTGACTTTGCAGAATTGTAACCCGCTCCATAACCGCAGACGCAGAGGTAGGCGCCCTAATAAGTAAGTCAGATAGGATACCAAACGGTCAGTTAAGACACCCAGCCAACCACACATCAAGACATGACACGACTCGTGTCGGCACCCTGTCAGCCACACAGTTAGACACCCAGCCAATCACCAAGACACTCAAGACACTGAGTTAGAACGCCCTGCCAAGCACTAAATTAAACACGCTGCCAACCACTCATATACCATGCAAGCCACTTAAATAGACACCAGACTACTCGTTGAGACACTCATGTATGCAGGTAGGGCACATCCATTTGGTTAGACAGCCCAACGACTCCGCTAGACCCCCACAGAACAGCACTGAGCGCACACCGCGGGTGTCAAATTGGAGCACGACTCATTTTCCTCGCCCCCCTCTCGCGCCTCCACCGGACGACGCGCGCGATGCCACCCACAGGTATGGGGGGAGGCACGGCGCCCCCCTCTATCCCCGCACTGGCACCCGACCCGGCAAGCCCGGAACGATCCTCCTGCTGCCCCCCTTTCAAGAGGCTCGGATGAAACATGTGCAGGGAGCGCGCGCCCTGCGTACTTGGAGTGGCGCGCGTCCCTGAAGGCGCCCAGGTGCGGCATTCAAACCCCGTCCCGCCACCGCTTCCTCCACGCCGCATCTCGACGCGAACCACGCCAGGTCCCATCGCCGCACTCCGCCCTTACTGACAACCCCCTCTGAGGGGTCACGAACCACCCCCCCCCCCAGCTTCTTCGCGCACACCCTTCCCCTTTACCCCGACTCCCCCCAGATTCCCTCGGCAAGCCGGCACTTACCATGAGCGGTGCCCCGGGCCAGTGCGCGGTCGTTGACGGTGGCGCGCGTTGTGCAGCGGGGGCTGGAGGCGCGGGGGTCCTTATAACGGGGGCCCCGCGCCGCTGATTCCTCCCCGCGCGATCTGATTCGGCCCTCGGAGCGACACGCGGTGACGCGGCGCCTCCCTCTGCTCCCCTCCGCAACCCTCCGCGCTCTCCTAAACTAAGAGTCTCGTGCGACGACGCGCGGATGGCGAGACCGAGATGCGAGGTCATGAGGCCGCCCCTCTCCCACGGGGGCTCTCTGAGAACCCCTGGGCCGGGGATCCACGGGGAACCAGAGCGCGCGGGGGAGGGGTAAGGAGAGCGGGCCCCCACTTTTTGCCTTCCTCAAAAAAGAAACCTTCACGTGGCAGCTGTTTTCCAGAGGGGGACACGGTGCGCAAAGACAGACCTCGCCGCGGGGATAGGACCCCCGCGCTGAGGACCCCGTGCTCGGGTATGAGTTCACCATTGGGAGCCATTCCGAACCCGGGAAGGGGGAGACATCCAGTGGAAAGGGGGTAGAGGGGGACTGACGCCACACGGAAACCTCCGCTCCGGGAGCAGCTTATGGGCATGGAGGAGCGTGGCTCCGGGTGAGGTCGCGGGACATTCGGCGCACGCGGTATGGGGCGCCTGGGCGGCGGCGCGCGGTTGGGCGATGTGGAGGTTCGGTGGTTGATGGTGCTGGTGATGGTGCAGTGCGTGGGTGAGCCTCTCCTAACCCCCAGGAGTGGCCCCGCACGCACGCGCGCGGCCCGCCGCCGCCGCTCACCTGCGCCGCGCGCCCTTGACGTAGCGCGCGGCGCAGACTCTTATTTTGACTTTGGACCGAAATCACAAACACGGGGGCGTCACCCACGGGCGGGGAGCGAAGCGGGGAGGGGAGGGAGAGGCAGGTTGAGGGGGGCGGGGGAGGGAGGGCGCCGACCTGCCGTCGCCGTAACCGCGGAGCAATAAAACCCACGCGCACGACGCGCGCGCGCGTGTCTCGGAGCCCTCTGTTCCCTCCCCCACCCACCCTATCATCACCCCCTCCTGGACACCGCCGTCCCACCCCCGCACCCAGAGCTTCCTCTGCTTCCTCGGTCTCCGCTGTTATCGGCGCTCCCGCGCCGGACCGCGCGACTCGGGGTGACGCGCGCACGCCGCGGCCCGGCGATGCGGGGACCGCGCGGCCTCGCGGTGCCCTAGAGGAGAGGGACTCGGGGCCCTGGCGAGCCGGGTGTGAGGGGGGATGAGAGAGGGAAGAGGAGCTCTCAAGGGACCTGCATTGACAGAGCGACACTGCGCACGGGGGGAGCGCGCTGCGCTTCCGCCCGCACCCCCGTGTCGTTGCTGCCGCTGTTGTGGCTTCGTTTCCCGTGGTTTCGCGGGGCGTCTCGCTTCGTTGCGCGCTCCCTGTCCTGGCTCCGCGAGCCGCGCGTGGCTCGGGCGCGTGCGCGCGCGATGCGGGAAGGTGGCGCGCGTGCGGGCGCAGGGGAGGCGAGCGCCGGGTGGCGGGGGTGGACGAGGGGTGGATGCGGTAATCGCGGTGCGCGGTCACTGCCTCTGTCCACCGTGTCTCTCCGCGCCCATCCAGACCCCGCCTCTCTCGGCCGCTCCGTCCGCCTCCGCGAGCGGTACGGAACGAGGGGCTGCGCGGTTCCTGCGGGGGGTGGGAACCCCGCGCTCTCCCGGCGACATGGGGTCCCCGCGCGCTCTGCTCGAAGCACCCCGCGCGCGCGCGCGCGCGCGCTACGCTCGCCTCTCGAGACGCGTGGAGCGAGGAGGGGGGTCACAGGGCCTGAGAGGGTGCAGGGCTGGTGGGGGGCGACTTTATTGGGACCCCCGTGAGAGGGAGGACTGTGGCGAGTGCGGGGCAGTCCGGGCAGTGGCCGCGGCGCCTTCATTGTTTGGTCATCTCGGGCTCCACGAGATGCGCCCCGCGCGACGCGTGGAGCCGGGGACCCCACGCTGCGCCGCGCGCCTCTCCGCTGTGGCGCGCGACTGAAGGGGAAGGGGGTGGGCATGAGAGGTCGTGGAACGGGGTGTGGGCCCCCTATCCAATGGTCTGGGTCCCGTGAGTCCCCCGTGAGTCCCCCGTGTCCCCCTTTGGTCTCCGCGACCCGGCTCCGCGGTCTGCGAGAGCGCGGCCTGGGCTCCCGGCGCGCCTCGCCTCGCCTAGAACACAGCTGCACGCGCGAGGGGGACCCCACGTAGCCGCACCCCGGGGTTTCACGGTCTCGGGATCCCGGCTGCGCGGACCCTGCGTCTGCGGCTCCTCGGGGGACGCGCGCCCTGGACCCCGGCGCGAACCCCGGCGCGGGGAAACGCGAGGGGAAGACGGTGGAAACGGCGCCTGCAACCAGCGCGGCGCCGCCATGTTTGCGGGTGAGAGGTGAAAGGGCGGCGGTGACGTCACCGTCCCAGCTCAGCTGGGTCACGGTGGGGGCCGCGGGGGATGGGAGGGGGGCGTGGAGGGGCACCCCGGGGAAATGGGACCTTAAAGAGGGGGCCCCCGGTGAGAGGTGCCACGGGAACCCGTTTCCAAATGAAATTCTCCGCGCTTGTTTAAACTGTGTTCAGTCGCGAACGGTGTGCTCACGGTTGCGATGAAGCGCGGATGTTTTATTTTCATGGCCTTTGCAAGAGTTAATTAACGCAGTGGCGTTGTGTTAATTGGCTCGCGAGTCTGGCGCGCGTTGTGTGTTGTTGTAGTGGTGGTGGTGGTTTGAGGGCTGCGTGTAGGCACCCCCTCGCGCGTTTAAAACAACGGGGGTTTAACCCCCCCCCCCCTCCTACTGGGGTTCATTTACCCAGGGCATTTAACTCCCAGGGCATTTAACTCCCAGGGCATTTAACACCAAAGACATTTAACCAGAGATATTTAACACCCAGGGCATTTAACCCAGGGCATTTGACCCAGGGCATTTGACCCAGGGCATTTGACCCAGGGCATTTGATCCATGGTATTTATCACAGGGAATTGAACCCATGGCATTTAACCCAGGGCATTTAACCCAAGGCATTTAACCCAGGGCATTTAACGCATGCCATTTATCCCATGACATTTATCCCATGGCATTTAACCCAGGGCATTTAACGCATGACATTTAATCCAGGGCATTTATCCCAGGGAATTTAACCCAATGTATTTAACCCAGGGCATTTATCCCAGGGAATTTAACCCAGGGCATTTCACCCAGGGCATTTCACCGGTTGTATTTAACCCAGGACATTTTACCAGATATATTTAACCCAGGGTATTTGATGCATGGCATTTAACTCAGGGTATTTAACCAGAGATATTTAACACACGAATTTACCTCGGGGCATTTAACCCAGTGTTTAATCTGGAACATTAATGTAGAATCTACCAAATGTTATCATTTATCCGGGGCATTTAGCCAAGGGTATTTAAGAAAGGCATATATCTCAGGGTCTTTAACTCAGGCGGGGGGGGGGGGGGGGGGGTCTGACGCAGTGGCTAGCGCACTGGGCTCTGACCCAGGTGAGTTTGATTCCCGGCCACGGCGAACATCAGTGGCAAGCAATAGCCGAACCGCTCTTCAAGCCCGCTTCGGCCACATTCACTCACCAGCTAGGTTGAGTTATGGTCAAACAATCCATAAGTGTGGAGGTCCTCATCCACCAGTGGGATTGACATTATGGGCTGTAAATTATTATCGTTAGTATTAATTCAATCAGGAAATGTTACAAAACTCTCGGTTTAACACTCTCACACGGGTCCTCAAAGGTGATCACAATTATAATCGGCGGTGGGTCTGGGGCCCCTGCGCGCATCCTTTGGAGCGCCCCCTCCCGGTCGACCCCTCCTCTGGGGTCCCTGCGATGACGGACGGCGCTTAGGTAATGCCCAGCAATTGTAATTCAACTGACCCCATCAACCAATCGGCTAACCAATTAAACCACGCGTATCTAACCAGTCAAAGAAGTGAGCGAACACAGTGGGCCATTCGACCGACCCATCACACAGCCGTGTACCAACAGTCTTGTAAACAATCCCACCAGCCTTGCAAACCAACCCAATTAACCCCACCTACCAGCAACCAATTCAGTTGACCCGTCATCCCGTCAACCAATTCAGTTGACCCGTCATCCCGTCAACCAAATCAGTTGACTCGTCATCCCGTCAACCAAATCAGTTGACCCGCCATCCTGTCAACCAAATCAGTTGACCCGCCATCCCGTCAACCAAATCAGCCATACATTCGATGGCTATTCGGCGCTGGTAACTTCTCCCGAAACGTCTCCGCCGTGGCACGATGACGTCGCAGGGCAGTCCGTACTCCGGCTTGCGTCCGGGATGCGTTTGCATTCCTCAAAGGCGCGATGGCGAACATGGAAACGTCGCCAACCGAAGCCATTTACAGGGAAGAAGGTGGAGGCGAAGGTTTTTGAGATGCGACGGATACGAGAAGGGGCTGATGATTGATGTCGACGACGTAAGTGTTGGGGGGGGGGGGGTGAGGCTACGCAAATCGGATAGTGGCGTTAATAATGTGACGACGTATTTATGAAACGACGTAAAGGGGGGGAGACGTGAATGGGGATATTACTGTTTTCGCCATCCTCCCAGGAACAGCATAATCTGGTATAAAGCTCCCAGGAGGTGCTCACCCATACTGAACCGCAGTTTCCAAGCTGAACGGTCTCTGCGTCAGAGCCAGGAGGAGAGAGCCAGGCCAGCGGGACACGTGGTCCCGGGGGAAGGGGGGGATGGGTCCCCTAAGGCCCCAGTCTGATCCAGACGCGCGTGATAGGATCCTATCCCTCTATCCCGAACCCTTTCATTACTGTAATTGGCCACACCTGGAGTGGGCGACCCGCGCCGCTCGCTCTCCTGGGTCCCCCGCGCTGTGGCGGGGGAGGGCAGGGGAGAGAGTAACGGGATCGGTGAGAGAGGTGAGTGGAAGAAGAGGGGGGAGCGGAGAGAGGGGAGAGTGGAGAGAGGAATCGGCGAGAGCGATGAGAGCAGAGAGCGCGGCCAGCCGAGCGATGGGAGAGTAGGGGGATCGGGGGAAATGGGCGTAAGGAGAGTGTAAGGGGGTCAAGGAGAGGGGGGGGGGGTACCAGCGAAAGGTTTGCGGGAGAGGGGATCAGGGAGAGCGAAGTGAGAGAGTGATTGGGGTGATTGGGGACGTAAGGAGACGGGAGGGGGGGCGGCGGGGGGGTGCAGGATTGAGTGAGGGGGGGGAGGGTACAGAGAGAGGGGGATCGGGGAGGGGTCGTCTCGCCAGCGCGAGGCGCACGCGCCCCGTGTGTACAAACAGCGCGCGCGTCGCGAGCACAAACACGCGCTCATTAACGCGCGCGCAGCTAATTACCCCCCGCGACGCGAGACCCCCCCCCCCGGGCCCAGGCCCAACCTCGCAGCCCGGGGGTGGGGGTCGCGACCAGCGGCCGGGCCCCGTCTGATCCCGCTGGGGGTTTGGGGGGGGGACCCCCTCCTCCGCCTACAGGACCCCTGTAATCACCTGTTCGCGCGGGGTCACCGGGTCACGGGGGCGGGTCCCCGGGGGAGCGAGGATTGTGGGATCTAGGGCCCCTCCCTCCTTAGCCCCCCCCCTGAACCCCCCGCTTCTCATCGTCAACTTTGTCATCTCATCTTCCTCCGCCTCTCTCACCTCTCTGCCCCGCCACGTCTCTACACATTCCCTCTTCTCTCCGACTTCACTGTTCCTCCAACACCACCTTCCCCTCCCCAGGACCTATACCTATAGGTCGTAACCTCACCGTGCGCAGGTGACCTCGACCCCCCACACCCCCACACCCCCCACCCCCTGACCCCGTAGCCCCCACCAAAGCAGAGAAAAGGAAGGGGGGTGGTGGCGGAAGGGGGCAGGGGGTGGGGGCCCTACCCCGTTGTCCGCTGCGCACACCCGGGTCCCTGTGCCCCGGCATATGGCGGGGGTCGCTGCGGGGGTCTCATTTAGAGCAGGAACGGGGTGAGGGGATTTAAGGGTGGGGGGGGGGCTTGGTGGGTGGGTGGGGGTCACAATCCACGTCCCCTCGTAATAATGAAATGCCTTCAAGACGCGTGCCCTGCCCATAACATATGTCTTCATATAATGAGGGTTCATATAATGAACCGCGGGGGGAAGGGGGGCGGTGGTGGGGGGGGTTGGGGGGGCGAGAATGGGGGCCCGGGAGGGAAGAGGGGGCCCGAGTCAGGGGGGTCCCGGACGGGGGCCCTGTCGTCGTAGCTGGGGTCTCGTTGGTGTGCGACTCGCGCTGAAAGGTGGGACTCCCACGTGATGAACACGTGTACGTGTGTGTCTGTGTGCGTGTCTGTGTTCGTGTGTCGCTAACAGCACTTACCCCAACAGTCTGTTAAGACTACACGGGGGATCTTTGTCTTTGTGTGTATTTGCGGGGGAACGGTGGCGCAGTGGTCAGCGCATCACGTTACCAACCCGGCGACACGACTTCGGTTCCCGCTCACAGCCAACATCGGTGACGGATATCCTGAACCGGTCCTGGGCCTCCCCCAGGTCGACTCAGCCTCAAATGAATACCTGGTGTGGTCTATAAACATCAGCACTTGGGGAGACAAAGGCGGACGGACGTGGTCCATACCATAACACCCCCTCCTGCACTGTGTCGACTTTCATTGGTGCCTCCAAACAGCACTAGCCCCGGCATTACTGTAGGGGGATCTTTGTTGTTGTTGTGTTCTATCGGCATATGTCTATGTGTTGTGCGTGTTTCAGGTTCTGCGCATGTCGTGGCCTCAAAGTGCACCTAGCCTGGCACAAGCGCCGCGGTGACGTCACCGCCACTTCGTGGCGAATGTCGCTCGCTGTTGCATATCAGCTGGCAGAGTGGGGAAGCACAGCTGGTGCATGTGCCAGTCAAGTCATTCACTCGAGCCATGTCACCTGGATCTGAGCCGTGGCCTCCTGCCAGCAGTGAGCCTTCAATGCTTCGCGCGATGCCCTCAAAGTGAACCTGGCCTGGCACAAGCGCCGTGGTGACGTGTCATTACGTATCGTCGTGTGATTATCACAACTGTTGAACATGGTGTGTGTTTTATTTTGTTCGTATTCACGTCGGTGTTTATAATCCCACGTGTTACAAAAAAGTAAAAGCCTCAACGGAGTCTCAAGACTCTTTTTCAAGAGGGTCTTGCCAACATTTCGCAGTATAGAGGGCGATGTTGATGCTGCTGCTGCTGTACATGGGGAGCGGTGGTGTAGCGGTTAGCGCGCTGCGCAATGAATCTGGCAACCCGAGTTCGATTCCCCCTCAGGGCCAACACCAGTGACGATTATCGGAATCGTTACTGGGCCTCCCCCCTAGGTCGACTCGGCCTCAAATGATTACCTGGTGCGATGTTTAAATATCTTCACGAGGGAGACAAAGGCGGCCGGGCGTGGTGCTGGCCACCCACTCCCCTCGTGTGCCGTGCCGGCCTTCATAGGTGCTCGCTAACAGCACTTGCCTCAACAGTGTTAAGGCTATACGGGGGATATTTGTCTTTGTGTGTCACTGTGGGGGTGGGTGTGTGTTACTGTGTGCGTGTGTCACTGTGTGCGTGTGTCACTGTGTGCGTGTGTCACTGTGGGTGTGTGTCACTGTGCGTGTGTCACTGTGTGTGTGCGCGCACGTGCGAGACCGCGCGCAACAGAAGGTAGAGTTAATGACCGCGGGTGTCGGGCCCGCATTCTTGTCGCCGCAGATTACCCCCCCCCCCCACTTCTCCCCCCCCCCCCTCGCCAATCTCCACACTCCCCCCACCCTCCTCACCTCTCGCCGCCGGGTTCCAGATTAAGGCCCCTGCCCACGTCTGCTGCCCCGGTCGGGGGCACGGGGCCCTTGCGTCCCTCCTTCCGCCCCCCCCCATACACCCCCCCCCGCCTCCCACAATTACCTCCGTGGCCCCCTCCCTTCCCCAACCTCACCCCCCATATCCTCGCTCCCCCAGCCCCCCGCCCCAGGCTTCACTCGCTCAGGTGAACGCGCGAGTCCCCCTTCTACCTCCCTCCTACCTCCCTCCTTGCCCCCACCACCACTGCCCCATTGGAGTAAAATTGTGGGGATCTGGAGGAACAGGGGTTTTACTCGGTGCTTCTAGGGGGTCTGGGGGTGAGATTGGGTGAGATTGAGTGGTATTTTGGGTCTCGGTGTCTCACTGAGAAGGAGTCTCGGGGAGTCAGAGTGTTGGATTATTGCTTAGAGGGGGTTTAGGGGAATCAGATCGAGACAATTTCGGGATTTAACTTAGTTGGTCTCGGGGGGTCTCAGAGGGCCTCGATGAATCAAATTGAATCTGATTGAATTAGTGTCGGGGTCTTCGAGGGAATCTTGGGGTTTCATTCCAGTTTAGGGGGGGGGGGGCTGCTGCCAGGGTCTCGCCGAGTCCGTTTCAGGGAGTGACGGGTTACCCCCCCCCCCCTCTCTGGAGACCCCCTCGGGAAGCAGGGGTCTCGCTCCACCGGCCGTGCGCGCACATTCTCACGCCGGGTTAATGTTCACCCCGCCCGGGGGGTGGAGGGGGTCGCGAGTCACTCCCCAGCACGGCCCGTGACGATGGCGAGCCAGGTTCGAGCTCGGACCCCGGGCTCGGGGCTAGCGGCAAGATCCTGGCAAGGGTCGAGGCTGGGATTTAAGTCTGGGCGAGCGTTCGTGCTGGGCTAGGGTTAGGATGTGCTAAGGGTAAGGTTTAGGGGGACAGGGTAGGGCGAGGCTTAGCAGTTAGGGCTGGGATAGGGGTATAATTATCATGAGCTCGGGTTTGTAATCTGTGTGTGTGGGTGTCTATATCACTTTATGTCTGTATCCTTGTCGATATTTACGTCCTTGTATAATAGCTCCAGCTCTCTGGCCTCCCTATGTGCTGGGAAGAAGGGCAATTGCCCGAAACGTTGCCTCGTATATCTGTTTTTTCTGTTGTTGACAAATGTGTTGAGGTTGTTTTGTCCTTGCGTATGTCTTTGTGGCTTTTGAATGTATGTATCCTTCTGTGTCCACGTAACTATCAGTGTGTGCGTGTGTAGCGGTTAGCGCTATGAACCCGGCTACCCGAGTTCGATCCGCGCTCAAGGCCACCAACACCGGCGACGATTATCTGAACCGGTCCTGGGCCTCCCATAGATCGACTCAGCCTCAGAAAGAGTAGCTGGTGTGATGTGTAAACATCGCCACTGGGGAGACGAAGGCGGTCGGGCGTGGTGCTGACCACCCACCCCCTCGTGCACCGTGCCGGCTTTCATAGATGCTCGCTCACAGCACTTGTCCAATAAGTCTGTTAAGGCTATACCGGTCATCTTTGTCTTTGCATCTGTGATAATTATCAGTGTGCATGTGTGAAATGTTTGTACGTTGTGTCTCTGTGTCTGTATACCTGTCTGTCTCTTTGTGTGTGTGTAGGCGTGTGAATGTACGCGTGACCACTCCGCGCGATCCCGTGACCACTCCCCGTGACCTCGTCTCACGACCCTGCCGTGACCCCCCCCCACCCTCCCCACGTGGCCGGGTCACTAAGCTCATTAACCCTTGAACTTTCCTGATTCATGAACCCCACTCTCACACTCCCGGTTCCACGTCCTGAGACCCGTAGGATGCTGCTGCCACTCGGGGAGTGAGTCTGGAACCCAGCCTGGCACAAGCCCCGTGGTGACGTCATCGCCACTTTGTGGCGAATGACGCCTGCTTCTGTTGTTGCTGCTGCTGCTTCTGCTTCCGTTGTGGCTGCTGCTGCATATCTGCGTGTGTCTTATGTATTTGTGTACTGTGTATGTGTGGTGTGTGCAGTGTGCGTGCGCGTGTGTGATTCACGCTCACGGCCAACATCAGTGACGATTATCCAACCAGTCCTGGGCCTCCCCTAGGTCGACTCAGCCTCACATGAGTACCTGGGTGGGATGTCTAAACATCGCCATTCGGGAGACAAAGGCGGTCGTGTGTGGTGCTTGTCACCCAACCCCACAGTGTGCCGCGTGTCGCTAACGGCACTTGCCCCGAAAGTATGTTGAGGCTACACGGGGGATCTTTCTCTTTGTGTGCGTGTGTGTGTCTGTGTGTGTGTCTGTGTGTGTGTGTCTGTGTGTGTGTCTGTGTGTGTCTGTGTGTGTGTGTCTGTGTGTGTGACTGTGTGTGTCTGTGTGTGTGTGTCTGTGTGTGTGTCTGTGTGTGTGTGTCTGTGTGTGTGACTGTGTGTGTCTGTGTGTGTGTCTGTGTGTGTGTCTGTCGCTGTGTTTGTCCGCGAGCCGCCCCCCGTGGCTTGGCACGCCCGCGCGCCACCGAGCGCCGCGTGCCAGCCCGCCTCGCGCCCCGCTCGCGCGCGCTCACACCGCCCCCCCCCACCCCACCCCCACCCCCTGCCGAGCCCAATACCCCCCCCCCACTCTCCAATCAGACCCCTCTACCACCACCATCACTACGATCAACAACCGTTCGCCACACATCCTAACCCACCCAAAACCTCACACCTCCCAAATGACATCGTGGCCAAGCAAGCGCACCCCATCCCTGACCACCTCCCCTCCCTCCAAATCACACCCCTCCCCCCAGGCCCCAAATCACCCCTCCCCTACAAATCACCCCCACCTCTCCATATCGCATCGCTCCTCCCACGACCCAAATCACACCCCACCCCCCTCAACAGGGAAGGGTGGTGCAGGAGTGGAGAAGGGGGGGATGTGAATCTTGGCTGGGCGAGACCTTGACGCCTTCTCCATTTGTCCGTCGCTCCTCACGACGCGCGCCGACTCGGTCTGAAGACCCAAAACAGCGCGTTGGAGCGGTCCGAGAAGTCGGGAGGGGGATCAGCGGGCAGCTTGCGTCCGCGAGGTGCGAGCGGCGGAGGGGGGGGCGTCCGTGTGCGACCGCCAAGTGGCAGAACCTGACTACTCTCCAGTGCACGGTGATGAAGGAGTGGGAGCCTTCGCCTCTCCGGGAATCAAACGTGTAGAGTCTCAGGGCGGGATTCTTAGCCACGGCTTCCTTCAGGCTCGGTTCTGGCTCAGGTGAGCCTGGCTCAGAGCGCATGATTACTTTTAGCCGGCTCTGGGGCATGGTTCCAGCCACGCTCTGGATTTTCCATGAACTGAGCCGGAGCCGAGCGAGCCATGGCTGAGCCACTGAACTCCGTGTGTGTATGTATGTTGAACTTCTGATTCTGAGATCAAACACCATGAACAACCACCAAT
This sequence comes from Petromyzon marinus, assembly GCF_048934315.1. Lineage (NCBI taxonomy): Eukaryota > Metazoa > Chordata > Hyperoartia > Petromyzontiformes > Petromyzontidae > Petromyzon > Petromyzon marinus. The sequence goes on from NC_133694.1 coordinate 2,008,856, forward strand.
CTTTTCAGTGATGGTGAAACCACCTCAAAGGTTTAGATTCATTATCGTTGTGAATATATTATTATACATCGGGGCTTATATTTTTTTGCCTTGGAATTCATTTTTCGTAGCACAGCCAGCGGACGGACGGCTCCAGCTGCGATGAAAGCGCGGTTGGTTCCGCTGTCGCTTGCGCGTGTGTCGAATCGCACCTGCCGCTGGCGGGATCTCTGCTCTCACGGCCCTGGGCTCCAACGCGTTGCTTTTCCAACCACCCCCCCTCCCCCCCGTTCTCATCGCAAATGAACACCTCTAGGCCACGACATCGCTGTGGACATTACAAATTCCGCGGGGTCCTTGCGAAGGGCCCTGTAGGGAGAGAGGAGGACCCTCCAAGAGAACGGGAGAGGCCCCCTCAAAGCCCCTCAAGGTTACAATCCCGCGCCCGGCCTCCTCAATGTCACCCCGCCCCACTGGGCGTTGGAGAGGACTGGGGGGGGGGGGTGAGGTAGAGGGGTGAGACCCCCACCAACACACGGGGGGGGGGGGGGGTGGTTCCACGGAGCGAGGTGTTAACTCCCTCTCCTTGTATGCAGGAGGTCGTGGGTTCGATCCCATCCCTGACGATGCCTGCTGTATATTTGGAGTCTGCGTGTCTCTCCGCGTGGATTTTTTTCTCCCGGTCCTCCGGGTTTTTTCTCCCGATCCTCCGGGCTTTCCTTCCGCATTAAGAAACACGCGTTGAGAGTACGTGGCTGCTATAAAGTTCCACATGATGATAAGCTACTTCGTTGAGCTATCATTTGTGAACAGGTCGCTTCTGAAAAAGAGTTATATAGCTCAGTGGGCCTTATCTATGAAAATACAAAAAAATCGTAAATAGTTTAGATAGCGGTAGGGATATGGGTAATGGTTAAGGGTAGGGGTAGAATGAATTATAAGGAAAATAGATAGTGGCAGGGATAGGAAGACGAGTAAATTGTGTGGGTTTTGGTTAAGGATGGGGATAGAGGCAGGGGTATGAATAGTAGTAGGGGTTGGGATACGGGTAGGGAGAGGGGAATTGGTAGGGAAAGTTTTAGGGTTAGCGAGCGGTAGGGGGAGAGACCCCCTTGAGTGATTGGGGCACTGCCCTTGAACTTTACACTTTCACTTCCAATTCCCGTGTTCAGTCAAACGCAACCACGCGCGCGACGCGGACACTCGCAACAGCGAGGAGGGACTCGACACACCCGACAGTAACGTTGCGTGTGTGGCCTTTAAAAGAAAAGGGTATATACTACGCAACGTTTCGGGCAATGGTCCTTCTCAGCCCATAGAGAGGTAGAGTTTGTCAATCCACTGCTGGATGAGAGCCACCCTACGCCGTGCTGGCCATGCAAATTATTTTTTGACCATACTTCACCAACCCGGGTAAGTCCTGGGGTTGGTAACGTTTGGAGGTAGAGGGGGTGAGTGCAAAAGTACAATGGATTTCGCGGCACCGCCACCTGTCCACCACACGAGACGAGAGGTCACCCATACGAACTCGGGCAGATGTAAAGTGCCCGTCTGCAGAAGGGCTGTTGTCCCAAACGTCATTCTGATATATACTCTGCTATTTGTGAGCAGTGTTATTGATGAATATGGCGATGTTATATTGTTTTATTCAGGGCCTCTGTGTGATATTTCTTTGATGTCGCGAGATATTGCTTTGTTAGGAACTCTCTCTCCTCCCTATCTCCCTCTCCCTTCTCTCTATCGCACTCCCCTCTCTCTCCGCACTCGCGTTCCCGCGAGAGCGCGACGCTCTCTCTGCGCTCTCTCTGCACGTCCCCGCGGCTCTCTCTCTCTGCACTCTCTCTCCGCTCTCTGCACTCTCTGCACTCTCTCTGCACTCTCTCTGCGCTCTCTCTGCACTCTCTCCGTTCTCTCCGCACTCGCGTCCCCGCGAGAGCGCGGCACTCTCTCCGCACTCGCGTTTGAAGCTGTGGAACCACTCGCGGAGAAGAGCGACTGGAGTGGGGCAGGGACCCCCCCCCCCCACTCTCCCAAGGGTGGAGCTCCCCACTCTTCCAGGTGCAGGGGCCCCCGATCCACGGAAGGCATCTGGGGGATCTGACGGGGGTGGGTTGGGGTGAGGGGGGTGGAATTTGTCGTGAAGTAATTTGTATCACCTGAGTGGTTGTGACCTGGTGGTGGTGGTGGCAGTGGTGGCTACGCTGCTGCACGTGGCCGATAATAATCCAGCACCGTGAAGGCAGCAGCGAGGGTTGGTGGTTCACAGCACAAATTGCAAATGTTGTGAAACTTTCTTTCCCGTGGGCACCGATGAGATGCCACCACCATGTGCCCCGTCTTGTCGGCAGAATGCAGTTACAGCATAACTGTGGACTGATATAATCTGCCCCTTCTGTGTGGGCTCGAGTGTATGTTGAACTTCTTTCGTACGGTACGTGTCCGGAGGTGCGCGTGTTGTCCCCTCGCATGCGTGGGTTTTCTCCTGGTGCTCCGGTTTTCCTCCCACGTGTATAATAATCGCTCACCTTTTGGCTGAACGCATCTTCATATACAGAGAGAGAACTGCAGAGCGTAAAGCCGGCTCACCGCCTGGCAGCATCATTCCAGCTCGTGTCTGTGGTTTCACAGCGATTGTGAGATGGAATTTGCATGGACGACCACACTCGATAAAAATTAAAAGTTGTATATATATGTATTTTGTTCATGCCGGCTTTCGGATGATAATTGTACTCGTATGCAAAGAGAAAAGCACATTTGTCATACTCCGATTGCACGTGAAGTTATCACATAGGTGCGTCTCCTGGAGATGTCCCAGACGTCTCAGGTGTCCCCTGGAGATGTCCCAGACGTCTCAGGCGTCCCCTGGAGATGCCCCAGACGTCTCAGGCGTCCCCTGGAGATGTCTCAGACGTCTCAGGCGTCCCCTGGAGATGTCTCAGACGTCTCAGGCGTCCCCTGGAGATGTCCCAGACGTCTCAGGCGTCCCCTGGAGATGTCCCAGACGTCTCAGGCGTCCCCTGGAGATGTCCCAGACGTCTCAGGCGTCTCCTGGAGATGTCCCAGACGTCTCAGGCGTCCCCTGGAGATGTCCCAGACGTCTCAGGCGTCCCCTGGAGATGTCCCAGACGTCTCAGGCGTCCCCTGGAGATGTCCCAGACGTCTCAGGCGTCCCCTGGAGATGTCCCAGACGTCTCAGGCGTCTCCTGGAGATGTCCCAGACGTCTCAGGCGTCCCCTGGAGATGTCCCAGACGTCTCAGGCGTCCCCTGGAGATGTCCCAGACGTCTCAGGCGTCCCCTGGAGATGTCCCAGACGTCTCAGGCGTCCCCTGGAGATGTCTCAGACGTCTCAGGTGTCCTCTCGGCCCGAGTTTCTCTCTTCCCTCTCCGCCAGCACTCCTCGCACTGCCCCTCCCTCGTCTCCCTCCGCATGCGCGCGTGCGCGATGCGCGTGCCCAGCCTCTGCTGGGGGTCTCGCGCTCAGCATTACATCACCGCGCGCGGGTAGAGTTACCCGGTGCACAAAGAGGCGCTGTTCCCTCCCCGTGCCCCCCCCCATGCACCCCCCCCCCACAACTGTGACCCCCCCCCCCACACAGCCCGCCACTCCCGCCCCCTCGCCCCCCCCCTCCTCTTCTTCTCGCGCCCCTTCCTCCCCGCCGGGTCGCGTGACGCGAGCGCCGCCGTCAGAGTGGAGTTTGGCGATCATCGCCATCAACAGCAGCATCGTCATTAACAAACTCATCATCATCATCACGAGGATGATCATCATCATAACCCAAAAACCTATCATCGCCAGGGCGATGGCAGCGCAGTGGGTGACGCTCGCACCTCACAGTAACAAGCACCTGGGTTCGATTCCCGACGTGGGCGCCGCTCTCTGTGGAGTTTGTTCTCGACCTGGTCTGTGAGAGAGTGCGCGAGTGTGAGAGATTGTGAGTGAGAGAATGCGCGCGAGTGTGAGAGGGTGTGAGTGAGTGTGAGTGAGAGAGTGCGCGCGAGTGTGAGAGAGTGTGAGTAAGAGAGTGCGCGCGAGAGTGAGAGGGTGTGAGTGAGAGAGTGCGCGCGAGAGTGAGAGGGTGTGTGACTGTGAGACAGTGTGTGAGTGTGAGACAGTGCACGACTGTGAGAAAGTGTGAGAGAGTGCGCGCGAGTGTGAGTGAGTGTGAACGAGAGTGAGAGAGTGCGAGTGTGAGTATGAGCGAGGGTGCGAGAGTGTGAGAGAGTGTGAGTGAGAGAATGAGAGAGTGCGCGCGAGAGTGAGAGAGTGTGAGCGAGTGTGTGAGAGAGTGCGCGAGAGAGTGCGGGCGAGAGTGCGCGACTGTGAGCGAGTGTGAGAGAGTGCGCGAGTGCGCGAGTGTGAGCGAGAGTGCGTGAGAGTGTGAGAGTGCGTGAGAGTGTGTGAGTGTGAGAGAGTGCACGCGAGAGTGAGAGAGTGTGAGAGTGCGTGCACGAGTGTGTTGTGTTTAGTGTTAGTATGCTCTCCCTCTGTTCTGCATGGGTTCAATGCGGATTCTCCGATTTCCTCCCATGGCTAAACAGAACCGTGTACGACATAATCACTTGGCCAAACCACATCCCAATGCTGAAAAAACACCCGCAAAGTCTTCCATTGCGATCACGAAGCAGTTGCAGCAGCATCGCCCCCTACTGCGGCAACTCGGCAGGGCCCTCTTGAAGGACTCCGTGAAGCTTTCCTGCGAAACACAAGCGGAATACAAATCATCATCACCGCCATCATTATCATCATCATAAGATTAATCATTTATTGTCATTATCACCAACTTCAACATCGTAGTGTCGAGAGCGCGTTTACAGCAGAGCTGGTGGAGCACCGCGCGGTGGCGCCAGGGAGAGAGGAGCAGGGAGGGCGAGGAGCAAGGACGGGGAGGAGCTGGGAGAGCGAGGGAGAGGAGCATGGATAGTTAGGGACCACTGACCCTTCACACGTGAACGCAACACGGCTCCCTCACCGAGATCTGTCTTGGTCTTGTGGGACCCCTGTCTCGCAGGACCCCTGCCGTTAGGGGGCGCTGCAGACCCACGTGCGAATTGAGTGTGGGCTGAGCCGCGCTCTGGGATTGGTACCCCCTGCGGAAAGGGGGTCTCACGGGGATCCGGTGTATTGGGTCCGGGCTTACGGGACACGGTTAATGGATCATGGTTACCTATAACTCTACCACTAACCCGACCCTTACCCAGAACTCTGCTCCAGTTTTTTCACTCATTTTCAAAGGGGGGCCACTTTCGCTGACAAGACCTCATCAGTGTGAGGACCGCCACACGTTTGAAACTATTGGGAGGGGGGGGGGGTGACAGCAGCACGACGATGATGATGATGGGGTTGTGGTTTGTGTGTTGTCGAAGGGCCGCGCATGCCAGAGGCCGCACTAAAGGCCACCAGGGGGCGCTAGAGGCCCGCGGGGCCTCCCAATGAAGAACGCTGGTGGAGAGCCTCCCTCGAGTTGAGGCCTCTACCGCCGGCAGTGGCGTGAGCCGGCACTTGCGGGGCTGCGCCTTTACCTCTGACTCAGTCCAGCCGTGAAGGGCTTCTTCCCACGCGGTGTCGGTCGTTCGCAGGGGGGTTATTTGCCCATACTTCACCACGCTGATCAGCGCAAGGTTGGCGAAGGGGGCAAGGTGGGGGGGGGGGAGAAGTGTGGGGGGGGGGGGTAGGGGGGTGCACAGTGGCCCATCGGGAGGCCTTTCGTATCACTTAACCCCACTCACAACCCAGAGCATGGCCGTGGCCATGGAGTCAACATTGAGGGGGACCAAATCTTCCAGGGTGTCTGGGGGTCCCAACCCAGACAAAATATCTACATTTGATAACTAATTTCCAGCCTACAATATTTAAAAACTAACTAACACATGGGTTGGACTTTTTTTTTAGAATAATATCTAATAGTGTATTGTATTATATTGCTCTGTTTTTTTTACCATTTCTTGTTTCATTGTATTTAATGGCAGAGATTAGGGATTAATAAAGTACAATCATAACCACAATCATATAAACACAAATCTATGCATTGATTTATATGAAGACAAGTCCAGATATTGTGGCCAAGGTTTATCAAATTGTTTTTTTTATTTACATAGCATAGATATTTTTATAGCAATATATTGGGGGGGACATTTTGAGCATATTTGAATATTGAGGGGGATGTGTCCCCCCAATATATATTATAATTACGGCCTTGACGCAGAGACCCCTAACCCGAACCTCTAACCTGACCCTGCCCTGTCGACGAGTGAAATCAATCAGTCTCCGTGCCGCTATGGTAGTAGCAGTAGTGATACTTCTATTGATACACTAGTTTACAGCCCTTTGCCAATCCACTGCTGGATGAAGGCATCATCCCTTCCCACGTTGTGTGTCGGTCATGGGGGTTGTTTGGCTATGTCTGTGTGTCTGTATCTGTGTCTGTATCTGTATGTGTGTCAGATTGGGGAGCGGTGGTGCAGTGGTTAGCGAACTGCTCCGAATCCGGCCGACCGGCGTTCGATTCCCGCTAGCGGCCAACATTTGTTTCGAAAATCTGGCCCGGTCGGGGGCCCTCCCCCAGGTCAACTCAGCCTTAAATTAGGTACCTGGTGTGGTGTGTAAACGTTATCATTGGGGAGACAAAGGCGGCCGGGCACGGTCCTGTTTAGATGATCGCTATCCTCTCGCACACCCCGATGGACTGTGGGGGATCCATTCGTACCGTGACATTGTTGTCGGGTTCTGTGTGCGTGCTGCTGGCCACCCACCTCTCGTGTGCCGTGCCGGCCTTCGTAGGTGCTCGCTAACAGCACTTGCCCCAACGGCCTGTTAAGACTATACGGGGGATCTTTGTATGGAGTTAGTGCTAACGGTTAGCGCCCTGCGCTACGAAACCGGCTGCCCGAGTTCGATTCCCGCTGACGGCCAACACAAGTCGACGATTATCTTCATCGGTTCAGGGTATCCCCTAGATCGACTCAGCCGAAAATGAGTACCTCGCGTGATGCGTAAACATGGCCACTGGGGAGACAAAGGCAGCCGGGCGTGGTGATGTCCAACCACCCCCTTGTGTGCCGTGCCGGCCTTCATAGACGCTCGCTAACAGCACTTGCCCCGTGCTGCCTGTTCAGGCTTCATGGGGCATCTTTGTCTTTGAAGTTTCGTGTGTACTTTTGTGTTTGTGTCACGTTAGTGATATCCGAACCGGTCCTGGGCGCCCCCTTGCCGACCCGGCCTTCATTGGAACGTCTGGTGCGGTGTGAAAAAAAATCAGTACCGGGGAGACAAAGGCGGCCGGGCGTGGTGCGCCTTTCCGGCCTTCGTAGATTGCTGGCAAAGAGCACTTGCCCCCAAAATGTGTTAAGGCTATACGTGGGATCTTTATATGTATTTGTAATCATAGTTTAGGTGCATGTGTTGTGTCATTGTTAGCAGCGCACCGAACTTTCAATCCAGGAAATACCGGTTCGATTCCACCTCCCGGCGCGTGTAAGTGTAGACCAAATACACTCTGAAGCTCGCTCGATTGCAGGCTCTTTTGCCAGCTGTGGCGTGAGATCGGAATTGCAGGGATGCGCCTTAAGCTTTAACTGAGAAATATGCAAATGTGCCACGTGGTGATTTGCCTACCAGTGAAGGGTCTATCGAGCTCAGTTCAAGCCTGCCGTGAATCACGTGACTTCTGTGTGGTCACCCCCCCACTGAACGCTCCCCGCCGCCCACCGTGAGAACAGACGCTGCTGCACTGTGCAGCTCGCCTGTGCTCGCTTCTTCTCTCTCTTTTCCCTTCCCTCTCAGCGTCCTCGGCATCTCGGCTCGGTCCTTCCTTCACACCCCTTCCCCTCCCTGCACCCCCCTCTTCACCTCCCCTCTTCACCCCCCCTCTTCACCCCCCCTCTTCACCTCCCACTCCCCCCCTCTTCACCTCCCCTCCCTCTTCACCTCCCCCCCCTTTTCACCTCCCCCCCTCTTCAACTCCCCCCCTCTTCACCTCCCCCCCTCTTCAACTCCTCCCCCCCCCTCTTCACCTCCTCCCCCCTCTTCACCTCCCCCCGTTTTCACCTCCCCCCCTCTTCACCTCCCCCCCTCTTCACCTCCCCCCCCCCCTCTTCACCTCCCCCCCCCTCTTCACCTCCCCCCGTTTTCACCTCCCCCCTCTTCACCTCCCCCCCTCTTCACCTCCTCCCCCCTCTTCACCTCCCCCCGTTTTCACCTCCCCCCCCCCTCTTCACCTCTCCCCCCCTCTTCACCTCCCCCCCCCCTCTTCACCTCCCCCCGTTTTCACCTCCCCCCTCTTCACCTCCCCCCCCCTCTTCACCTCCTCCCCCCTCTTCACCTCCCCCCGTTTTCACCTCCCCCCCCCTCTTCACCTCCCCCCCCTCTTCACCTCCCTGTCCCCTCTTCACCTCCCCCCCCTCTTCACCTCCCCCCCCCTCTTCACCTCCCTGTCCCCCCTCCTCCCCCTCCTCCCCTCCTCCCCTCCCTGCCCCGGCGTTCCTCTCTCCCTGCTCCCCGTACCCTCCCCGTCCTCTCTCCCTGCTCCCCATCTTGAGCCGTACCCTCCTCCTCCTCGTCCGCCTCGGGGACTCCCGCCCGACGTCCCTCCTTCCCTTTCACCTTTCCCCGTCTTCCCTCGACTTCTCCCCCCCCCCCAACACACAATGACCTTGACTCTACTTCCCTTCCCATGGTGTTCCACGGATAAAACAAGTTTTAGTTTTTACCATAATCCAATTGCAAAATCGATTAACCGGTTCTGAAAGTCGAGAACCTGTAGTCGATTTTGAAAACGGCTACCGGTTCAACAACGCTCGTGTGTGTGTGTGTGTGACTGTGTACGTGTGACTGTGCTGGCCTTCATAGGTGCTCGCTAACAGCACTTTCCCTTCGTCTGTTAAGGCTATACGGGGGATCTTTTTGTTGGCTGGGTCATGGAGCCCGCATGCCCAGCCACCGCATGCCCAGCCATCGCATGCCTAAACAGCTTTTGTTTGGCCGGATGGAGGGGGCTAAACGGGCGCGGCACGGGCTAGAGAAGAGATTGAGTGATGTGGTACAGGAGGACGTGGAGCTGAGTGGACTTGCAGATGACTGGTACCAGCGGTGTCAAGATCGGCCTCTGTGGAGGAGGCTCGTGAAGGACAATACTGGGCAGTTGGAGGCAGTCGCCCTCCAACAACAACGGAGGGTGGAGGAGCGACGCTCACAACAACGAGCGAAGCGCTGGGTGGCTAAAGCACAGCAAGTTGGCACAGTAGGGGGCACAGGTGGTGCATCAGCCACTCATCTCAGTCATCTCAGCCAGTCGACCCGTGGCACCTGGGTCTGCCCCGTGACCTCCTGCCAGCGGGCGTTCGACACTTCACGTGGCCTCAACGTGCACATAGCCTGGTACAAGTGTCGTGGTGGCGTCATCGCCACTTTGTGGCGAATGGCGGTTGTTGATGTTGTGTATGCACGTCACGTCTGGCAAAACGTGTCCGGCAAAACAACCCCCTACCTCCTCGCGGTGCCGGACGGGCAACTTTGTCGTGGACGAGTGCTGTGGGGGGACGGCCAATTCTGATTGGCCTCTCCCCACATGGCGTCTGTGACCACCACAGTGGCTAAACGGGGGCTCTGGACGGGTGCGAGGGGCTGGTAACCCCTCCACCTTCAATAAATTACCACGAAACCACGAATTAAATATATAACTAATAAGCTTGTGCCGGAGGCCTCGGGGGAACAGGCGTCTATGGCGAAGTCAGGAGATTGAATCTCTACCCTCGGGGCTCCTCCAGAAACAACGAAAAGCTACTTCGTGTGGCCACGTGGAATGTTCGAACGGTCACTGCGTAGGAGAGGCTGCCATTCCTCTGTCGGGAGCTGGACCGGTACCACCTGGTTCTCTGTGGCATTCAGGAGGTCAAGTGGACCGGTTCTGGCTCCTGCCACCATAAGGGGTGGACAGTCCTCTACTCGGGGCAGCAGACTGCCAAACAACAGGGTGTGGCTCTTCTTTTGAACAAAAGAGTGAAGGGGGCGTGGGAGCGTGGCCGTGAGGTGTGGGAATCTGTAAGCCCCAGACTACTTTGGGCTCGCCTTCCTATCAATCGGAGGCGAGGAGTGGTGGTCGTGGTTACTTATGCCCCCACCGAAGACGAACATCCGTAGAGGGATCCAGGAAAAGCCGATGAGTCAGATGCCTTCTATGACCTCCTGTCACAGGTGCTGGCTAAAGTGGCCCCTCGGGATCGAGTCATCTTGTTGGCTGACTTCAATGCCCGAGTTGGTCATGATGCTGGCACCTGGTCTGGAGTGATTGGAGGGCATGGGCCAGATCAGCTCAATAACAACGGTAGGAGGCTGCTAGATTTTGTGCAGCCCATGGGCTTGTAATTACCAACACGCTGTTCCGGAATCGGAGCATCCACACCACATCATGGATGCATGCCGGGTCCAAGCAAGAACATCTACTGGACTACATAGTGACGGACCAGCGGATGCGAGCCCATGTCCCTTGACACCAGGACCTACCGTGGAGCTGATCTGCCCTCTGACCATCGACTAGTCATCTGTAAGATGCGCCTGCTATTCTTCCACTCCGGTGGTGGGTGGACACCCAGGACCCCATTCCAACCTAAAGTGGCCTGGTCTCAGTTGGCTGATGAAAGTTGCAAGCGAGAAATTCATCATCGCTTGCGGCTGGGGTTGGCATCGTCCCCCACTCCTCCTGATGTCGAGGGTAAATGGGCGAGGTTTAGGACTGTGACTCATGCAGCTGCAATGGCTGCTTTGGGTACGCGGTCCAGACCTCCCCAGAGACCCTGGCTGACAGAAGAGGTGTTCAGGATAGTTGAGAAAAAGCGACAGGCCCACTGTCATCGGCTACAGAATCCCACGTCAGAGAATGAGGAGGCTTACCGCAGCCTTCGCTCGGAGGTTCGGAGAGCCGTGAGGCGCTGCAAGGATGGGTGGTGGTCGCGGGTTGCTGAGGAGATGGAGTCTGCCTCAGTGGTCCGCGATCACAATTCTCTATTTAACTCCATCAAAAAAGTAACCTGCAGCACCACACCTATTACCATCATTCGGGGAAAAACGGTGATCCAATCTCTGACCCCCAGGAACAGGTTTGCAGATTTGCTGAGCATTTCTGTGAGGTCTTGGGGAAGGGGAAATCCCTCAGCCAGGAAAACATCGTGGCACAAAGTGGGGATGACCCTGCTGAGGCTGCGGTGCCTCAAATATTGGAAGAAGTCACCCCCTGTGAGTGGCTGGCTGAGGTGCCATCTGTTGAGGAGGTACTGAAGGCGATCCGGAGTCTGAGACCAGGAAAGGCACCGGGCAGAGATGATCTCCCAAGCGAAATGCTGAGGGAGGGTGGCGTTTGTGCACAGACTGCCCTATATGACATCATAACAACGGCCTGGACCACTGGACGGGTTCCACAGGATTGGAAGGATGCCCTGGTGGTCTCCCTCTTTAAGAAGGGAGACCGCACAGACTGTAACAACTAAAGGGGCATCTCACTCCTCAGTGTGCCGGGAAAGGTCCTGGAAAGGATTATCCAACATCGCCTTGCCAAGCACGCTGAGCAGAGGCTTGCGGAGACCCAATGCGGTTTCAGGAAAAGGCGGTCCTGAACAGATGCCATATTTTATGTCCGTCTGCTACTGCAGAGGTGTAGGGAATTCCAACAAGACCTACATCTCTGCTTTATTGACCTGGTCAAGGTCTATGATAGCATCAGTAGGCCTGGGCTCTGGGTTGTTCTTCGTGATTTTGGAGTCCCTGACCCTCTGCTCACGATCATTAAGGACTTTCATGATGGTGAGCGGGCCCGGGTAAAACTACGTGGCCGGGAGTTGGAGCCATTCCCTGTACAACTTGGGGTGCAACAGGGATGTTATCTGGCTCCCACATTATTTAACATCTATTTTTGACCACGTAGTTCGTGAAGCCTTCAATAGCTGTACCGGAGGAATCTCCATTTGGTACAGATATGATGGGAGGCTGATCGACGCCCGGGTGCGGTCAAGGGATGGCTCCCTATTGCTCAACCACGTTACATATGCCGATGATTTGGTAATAGCTGCTCATTCAGAGAAGGAGTTGAAGACGCTGCAGCTGAGACTGGAGCGTGCCACTAAGAGATGGGGCCTTACCATCAGCCCCACCAAAACTCAGCACCTGCCTGGGTATTTTGTACCATCGGACACTCCACCCCCACAACTCCCAATCGGTGATGGGGCAGTTGTGGAGATAGTGGAGAGTTTCCCATACCTGGGCAATGTGCTTATGACCGGCTCCAGTTTAACAGCAGAGGTCTCACTCCGAATCAGTCGAGCGGCAATATCTTTTCATCGGTTGCGTAACGCTGTGTGGAAGCTACCTGGTCTGTCGCTCCGCACTAAGCTTCAGGTCTTCTCGGCCACGGTCATTCCCTCCCTTCTCTACGCTTGCGAAACGTGCACCCCCCCTAATGGAACATCTTCGCCGGTTAGAAACATTTAAGCTAGCCTGCCTACGATCCATCCTGGGTTTAACCAGGCTGGATTGTGTGAGCTCAAAAATCCTTGAAAGATCTGGACAAGGTCCCATCGGTGAGCTCCTCCGGCAGGTAAGGCTGCGTTGGCTGGGTCATGTAGCCCGCATGCCCAGCAACCGCATGCCTAAACAGCTTTTGTTTCCCGGATCGAGGGGGCTAAACGGGCGCAGCACGGGCTAGAGAAGAGATGGAGTGATGTGGTACAGGAGGACGTGGAGCTGAGTGGACTTGCCGATGACTGGTACCAGCGGTGTCAAGATCGGCCTCTGTGGAGGAGGCTCGTGAAGGACGCTACTGGGCAGTTGGAGGCAGTCGCCCTCCAACAACAACGGAGGGCGGAGGAGCGACGCTCACAGCAACGAGCGACGCGCCGGGTGGCTAAAGCACAGCAGGTTGGCACAGTAGGGGGCACAGGTGGTGCATCAGCCAGTCATCTCAGTCATCTTAGTCAGTCGACCCGTGGCACTTGGGTCTGCCCCGTGACCTCCTGCCAGCGGGCGTTCGACACTTCACGTGGGCTCAAGATGCACATGGCCTGGCAAAAGCGTCGTGGTGACGTCACCGCCACTTAGCGGCGAATGGCGGTTGTTGTTGTTGTATGCACGTGTGCAATCATCGAACAGACCGAGTCTCACTCATGAGCATCAGCAGCAGTACAGGAGAGTTTATTTAAGATACGGCCTACGGAACACAGCGTAGCGGTGCGTTAGGGTTGCCTACTGCACGGGGGCGTCTATATACACAATCATATAAATAAGACTCGACACGGGGCGCAGGAGAAACAACTCAACAACCAAATATAAATACAGCAAATAAATACATCTGGGCACTGTACACGCCGGGCGACGCATGTAAACGCGAGGGGGCGGGGCCAGGTGAGCGAGGGGGCGGGGCCAGGTGAGCGAGGGTTGCTGGACCAGGTGCGAGAGGGGGCGGTGCCAGGTGTGTGAGGGGGCGGTGCCAGGTGTGTCGGAGGGGGCGGGGCCAGGTGAGCGAGGGTTGCTGGACCAGGTGTGAGAGGGGGCGGGGCCAGATGTGAGAGGGGGCGGGGTCGGGTATGACGGGGCGAGGCTAGGCGTCAGGGAAGGGGGCAGATGTGAGAGGGGGCGGGGCTAGATGAGCGAGGGGGGCGGGGCCAGGTGTCGCGGTGTTGCGGGAGGCGGCTTGGTCATGTGACTCGAGTTGCGGTCCGAGCCGTGAACCTGGGAGGTGAGGAAGAGGCGGTGAGGTCAAGGTCAGGTCACGGAGTATAACAACACAAACAAAGATGCCCCATATTAATAAACAGACTGTTGGGGCAAGTGCCGCTAGCGAACACCTGCTGAGGTCGGGCACGGCGCACGAGGGGCGTGGTATAACCAACACCATGCCCGGCCGCCTTTGTCTCCAAATATTTACACACGGCACCAGGTACTCATTTAAGGCTGAGCCGGCCTAGGAGAAGGCTGGAATCGGCTCAGATATCATCACCTATGCGTACATCCACATATATACACCACACAGGTGCAATACACTCACACAGGTGCTTACGTACACAATACACACGTTGTATATACACACAAAGACGATTACATAGTGTACACCTACACATCAGCGTACGTAGTGTACATAGGCAGTATATACAATCTACAAAGATCCCCATATACACGCGAAGACTGTTGGGGCAAGTGCTGTTAACGAGCACCTATGAAGGCCGGAATAGCGCATGAAGGATGGTGTTACCAGTACTGCGCTCGGACGCCTTTGTCTTCCCAGCGCTGTTGTTTACAGACCGCACGAGGCGCTCATTTAAGGCTGAGTCGACCAGAGGGAGGCTCAGCGCCGGTTCAAATATAACTCGCCACTGACGTTAGCCGTGGTCGGGAATTGAACTTGGGTTCGTAGGGCATTGCGCAAACCACGGCGGCCGATGCTTCCCACAATATAGAAACACATATCGCCCGTGTAGCCGACAGGGCATGTTGGGGCAAGTGCTGCTCGCGAGCACCTATTAAGTACGGCACTGCATTCGAGGGGGTAGGTGGTCAGCACCAGGCCCAGCCGCATTTATCGCCCCAATGCTGATGTTAACACACCGCACCAGGTACTCGTTCAGAATCAGAACCGTCAACCCTCTCAGTCGACCCATGGGAGGCCCAGGAACGCTTCAAAATGTGTCACTAATATTGGCTGTGAGCAGGACTCGAATTGAAGTCTGTGGGTTCCTCGGGTCATCGCGCTAACCACTGCGCCACCGCTCCCCAAATACATATACTGTATATACACATACATATACACACACCCTTATTCAGCACACACGCCGACACATCAAAGACAACGGCTTTTCTGATCACTGTCCACCTCACGGCCCCATCCTTCCCATCGCCCCTCTCACCCCCCCCCCCATACCCCACTGCCCCATCCCCCTCCCCATCACCCCTCTCAGCTCACCACCTCCCTCCCACCTCACTGCCCCATCCTCCCCATCGCCCCTCTCACCCCCCCCCCCCATACCCCAGTGCCCCGTCCTACCCTTTCCTTCTCCGGCGCGCCCCCCATCACCGCTCTCAGCTCACCGTCGGGCGAGTTGGCGGAGGTTGGGCGAGGGGGGTGGTTGGAGTCGCGGCTCTAGCAGCCGAGGCCACTGAGGGCCCCGATGCGGTCGAGCTTCCCGCCGAAGCAGCCCTTGCCGGGCCCCTTCTTCGTGCGGCCCTTGAAGCGCCGCTGGTTGCTCACGAAGTCGTTGAAGAGGCGCAGCCA
Organism: Petromyzon marinus; assembly: GCF_048934315.1. Lineage (NCBI taxonomy): Eukaryota > Metazoa > Chordata > Hyperoartia > Petromyzontiformes > Petromyzontidae > Petromyzon > Petromyzon marinus. The sequence goes on from NC_133694.1 coordinate 2,024,084, forward strand.
CACGCCGCTCGACACGGGCTCCAGCTCCCCGCCCGCCAGGTCCCGCGACGCCCGCGGCGGGGGCAGCCCTGCCCCCATACCCCCCAGCTCACCGACCAGGCCCCCCACGAGATCGCCCAGCTCCTCGTCCGTGTCGCCAAGATCGCCACCGAGAGAGGAGGAGGAGGAGGCGGCCCCGCCGCCTCCCTCGGCTCCCGCGGAGGAGTCTCCGTCCAGGATGTCGCTGAGCACCTGCGCGGGGCAGAGAGAGAGAGACATGGGGACGAGGAGGGAAGAGGAGAAGGAGGTAGCGATAGAGGGGAGGAATAGGAGGATGTGGAGGGAAGGATGGAGGAGGAACGGAGAGGAAGAGGTAGCGGTGAGGAGAAGGGGAAGCGGAAGATGTGGAGATAGAGGAGAGTAGGGGAGGGTATGGTTAGAGTCTATTCAGCCATCAGCGCTGGCTTCATTCTCACGGCGAGTGGGGGAACTAGGGTCCTGGAAGCGTCAGTGGCGGCTCTTATGGCTGCTGTTTGGGTTTGGTCTTCGGAACGGCGTTGGGCGACTGTCGGGGTTTGTTTAGCGCGAGTGTCGGGACAGCCACGGAGCGGACTTCTCGCTCCCACTGCTGCGACTCCCTCCTGGCGAAGGCGCCGCTCAACTGGTGGCTCAGTGCCGTTAGACCCCCCCCCCTCCCCCCAAACCACCACCACCACCCACCCCGTGATGCGCAGGTGCCAAGGTGGAGGGAGGGTCACCGACAGGTGTGTGCGCCCTACCCCCCGGTCCGACCCACCCCGACAGGTGAGGCAGTGCCTGAGAGTGATCGTGCGGTGAGGATTGCCGGGTGCAGTGGCCTTTTCCTCGCGTCTCCGCGTGTCCCCGTGCCCTCGCGTGTCTTCCTGGGTCCCCGCGTCTTCTTGTGTCCCATGCCGTCGTTTTGCCGCGTGTGCCATCTCCGTGTGTGTCGTGTCCCCCGTGTCTCCCCGCGTGCCGCCGCGTGTCCTGGCGTATCCCCGTGCCGCTCCACGTCTACTCCCCCGTGTTCCCTGTCCCCCCGTAACTCTCCGTTTCTCTCTCCCGGCGTCTCCCGGTTAGCCGCCCCGCGTTGTTCCCATCAAACCTCGTGTTCCGTGTCTCGCACATGACCCCGGCGTCTCTCCCCACTCAGTGCCATCCACGTGCGGTGTCCCCCGTGTCCTTGACCTGTGGCTCTCGCCTACCTGGAGCGCGTGTCTCGCGTCCCGGGGCGGTGCGGCCGCCACCGGCCCGAGCGTGACCACGGCGAGGAGCACCGCGGCGGCTGTGGCCCAGACGATGGAGAGGCGAGGAGAGGGATGCATGGCCGGGACTCGTCGGTGACTCACGGCCGGGAGAACTTCAGTGATCCGAGAAGACTCGAGAGACGCGGAGACTCGAGAATGGTAAAGACGCGAGAGAGTTCTCGGTGCACTGTGGAGGTGGTGGTGGTGGTGGGGAGCTACACGGAGACTTTGCAGACTCGATGAGGAGTGGAGGAGTCGGAGAGAGTCGAGGAGAGTCGCTGCTTCTGAAGGACCGTGGCGATACCCGCGCTTTTATAGAGCGGCCAGCGAGGACGCGAGTGGTAGGGGGGGGGGGGGGTGTGATGTCACCCCCGCCGCTCCCTCCTCCAGCCCCTCCCCTCATCACCCACCCCTCGCTACCCCCTCCACCACCCCCACCATCCATAGATCCCTCCCTCCCCCACTCCCTCTCACCCCCCACCTCCTCCCTCCCTCGAGAGGCTCCTTCCTCCGCTCCGCGACCCCGCGACGGCTCCAGGTGAGACTCAAGGCGGTGGCGCGCACCTGGGTGGGAGAGCGGGGGAGGCGATGACGGGGTCAAGGTTATGCGGCCAGATTCGCGTGTTAATGAGACATTGGGTTGAGTGGAACTCAACTGAGTTGAGTGGAACTCGGGGTTGAGAGAAATACGGAGTTGAGTGGGACTCGGGGTCGAGAGGAGTTTGTGGTTGGGGCTCCGGTGTTTTTGTATGTGGGGAGAGGTGGCGTAGTGGTTAGCTCATTGCACTGTGAACCAGGCGATTTAATGTCGAATCCTAGGCGCGCGGCTAACATTAGCGGCGAGTGATATCAGAACGAGTCCCGGGCATCCCCTAGGTCGACTCAGCCTTAAATAATTACATGTTGCGGTGTGTAAACAGCAGCGCTTGGGAGACAAAGACGGCCGTCATTTTTCCATTATTTGTTTACGATGGATCGATGTCAAAATCGATCACTCGTTTAGCTGTCATTCCCTCACCAGGCCTGCCCGTCGGTATTCGTCGCTGCTCGCCATGATGTATCCCACACACATACACACAAAAGCCCATTTCCATGCATTGAGATGATTGAGATTAGTTTGATGTTATAGATGTCCAAATGATAAGGCCACTTTGTTGAGCCATCATTTGTGGTCAGGTCGCTGCTGAGAAATAAGTTAACACCTCAGTGGGCTGTGCCTGGTAGGATGGTGGGAATGGTTTAGTGTTATAGTGTCACAGCTCTCTCGCTGGTTCAGCAGTTTCACTACTGGATTGTTTTTTTTCTGCCTGAGGACGACCGCTTTGTGTTGCGATCGAAACGTCGTGAAGCATTATTGTTTGTTTTATTCGCATTTTCTACCTACGTGACTTTACCGAAGGAACCAAAGAGTATAGTGTTATATTTGTTTGTGTTTGGGTGATTTGTTGACCTTTCTTGTGCTTTGCACGACTGTCGTGTTGTTGTCCTGGTTGTTATTGTAACGTTCTTACCCGCCCCTTCTGGACATCTATAAAAAGAGCTTTATAGCTCATCGGATTCCTCCTGCAGTATAACCTCTTATTCGATGTAATGAACTGTTATTATGACGATGTATCTAGCCACGGTGGCTGGGAGATGTTAACTTCCTCGCCTGGTATACAGGAGATCGTGGGTTCGATCCCGACCATGCCGCCTGCTGCTGTATATTTGTCTCTCGCTCTCTCTCTCTCTCTCCGGATCCTCCGGGTTTTCTCTCCATATTTAGAATCAGCATCACGTGTTTAGAGTAAATTTCCACATGATAAGCTACTTCATTGAGCTATCTTTTATGACCATGTCGCTTCTGAAAAAGAGCTGTATAGCTCATTGGCCCTTACCTGGTAAATAAAAATAGTTAAAATAGTTTTAAGTTAATATGAGAGACAGCCGCAGTTGAGCGGTATCACTAGCAACACGACAATGCTCCTTGCTAACAGCACTCGCCCCAACAGTCTGTTAAGGCTGTCAGGGGAGGTTGGGAGGTCTTTGTAATATGTGGGGAGCGTTGCCGCAGTGGTTAGCACACTGCACCTTATATTTACAAAGACAACGATCCTCCGTATAGCCTTAACTGACTTTTGGAACAAATGCTGTTAGCGAGCACCTATGAAGACCGGTACGGCACACGAGGGGGTGGGTGGCCAGCACCACGCCTGGCCGCCTTTGTCTCCCTTGTGGCGATGTTTACGCACCGCACCAGGTACTCATTTGAGGCTGAGTCGACCTAGGGGAGTCCCAGGATCGATTCAACTCTTAACTTATTTTAGGTATAGACACACAATGCATACAGTCTTAAATAAATGTACCCACACACATATGTATATACCTACAGACTAATACACCCGCATATATACATTATCAGCTATATCTTAAGGGGTGGAGCGGTGACGCAGTGGTTAGCGCACTGTGCTATCAGCCCAGTCACGGCGAACGTCAGTGGCGAGTGATATCCGAACCGATTGCGTGTGCCTTGCCTACGTTGACTCAGCCTCCAACTGAGTATCCAGTTGCGGTGTGGAAACATCAGCACTGGGGAGACAAAGACGGCCAGGATGATATTACTGGCCGCACCATCCCGTCGTACGCCGTTCCAGCCTTAGTAAGTGCTCACTCACAACAACACTTGCCCGAACAACCAATGACGGCTACACGGGGAATCGTTGTGTGTGTGTGTATGAGTTACACTGCAGTGACGATCATCTTAACCCGTCCTGGGCCTCCCCTAGGTCGACTCGGCCTCAAACGAGTACCTGGCGCGGTGTGTAAACATCGCCACTGGGGAGACAAAGGCGGTCGGGCGTGATGTTGACCACCCACCCACTCGTGTGCCGTGCCGACCTTCGTAGGTGCTTCTCGCTAACAGCACTTGCCCCAAAAGTCTGTTAAGCGGCTACACGGGGTGGTGTGTGGGGGGACCCCCCAATGAATCCATTTACAACTTTAGCTTCTATTACCCATTGCCGCGTTGGCAGCGGTGCACAAGCACAACAACACACAACGCGCTCGTCAATAACAACCACGGTGGCGAGATGTTAACTGCATCGCCTGGTGTACAGGAGGTCGTGGGTTCCATCCCGTCCCTGTCGTCTGCTGCTGTGTATTTGGAGTTTGCGTGTCTCTCTCGCCCCGTAGTGGCGTGGGTTTTCCTCGGGGTCCTCCGGTTTTCCCCTCCACAATATAGAATCAACAACGTCAGGACGCGTCTGGAGTATTCGGCCCCTGCTGTACATTTCCACGCGATGAAAGTCCGCTTCCCTGAGCTGTCATTTTGTGTGGCCACGTCGCTTCTGAAAAATATCTAACATAGCTCAGTGTGCGTTACCTGACAACATAAAACATAGTTGATAGCGTGTGGCCTTAATAGTGAAAAATATACGTTATGCGACGTTTCAGGCAATGGTCCTTCTTCACAGCAAGGCCGTTACCAGAACCTTGCCCAGATTTAGAGGAACGCTGCTGTTGCTGCTGTGCGAACAGTCCAGACATTTTTTAACCTCCCCATCAGAGACCCAAACATCACCGCACCTTCTCCTGGCTTTGACATTCCTCTTCCTGCTCTTCCTCGAAGACACTCGTGGCAGAACCATCAACCGCATCGCAACATCTACACCGGGCCGACGGGAGGCCGCATCTCCATCGTGAGTGGGAAATGAAAGACACAAGCCACGAGCAGTGTGGCCATGGACCCCAATTCCATGGACCCGGAGAGATACACAGATAACCCATACGCAGTGACCCATAGCGATACATAGATACCCATTAATATATAGCGATACATGGGGACGCATAAAGACACGTAGAGATACATAGAGACTCACAGATACACATTGAGATACATGGAGACCCATAGGTATGAATAACTACTCGTATAGAATCATAGAGACACATGGAGACGCATAGAGACACATTAAAGACGAGTCGCAGCAGTGCGAGTGTGGCCATTCAACTAAAACTCTGGACCGCGCAGTGAGCCCACTGTGGTCTTCTGTGCTCCTTCAATGCACGAGGAGGAAGAGGAGGAAGAGCGACACGACACGAACTCTCTCTCTGTCTCTCGGCTGAAGCCCTCTCGTCGTGGCCAGCAGCAGCAGACCTCGGCATCGAGCTGAACCAGATCGTCGCTCCTGCTACTACGCAAAAAAAGAATTGCCCTAAACGTCGCCTATGAGATATATTAGTATCTTTAAAGTCAGAGCGGGATTAGCGAACGTGTTGAGTCTTCGCTTATTCTGTGCGACGTGCGAAACACTGAAAACCTCGGGGCCCTCTCATCAGTGAACCGAGTAGTTCGCCGTGAGTGTGACGCTGAAGCCGAGAGAGAGCGGAGGGGCGCCTTGCACCGGTGAGCAATGCAAAAATGAGCTGGCTCAACGACGACAAAGACCCCCCCCCCCCCCACTGTGTAGCCCCTACAGACTATCGGGGCGAGTGCTGCAAGCGAGTAGACCTATGAAGGTGGTACACGAGGGGACGGTGTGGCCAGCACCACGCCCGGTCGTCTTTGTCTCTCCCACCACCGATGCTTTTCCAGGCCGTACCGGGTACTCGGTTAATGCCGAGTCGACCTAGGCGAAGCCCATGACGAGCTTAGATATCGCGAGCCACTGACGTTGGCCGTAGCCAGGAACCTAACTGGGTATGCCGGGTGTAGAGTGGAGTGCATAACACGCGCGCCTGTGTTACAATAACACACACGTGTGTTAGTGTAACACACGCATGTAACACTAACACAGACACACGTGTGTTAGTGTAACACACATGTAACACGAACACATACACACGTGTGTTAGTGTAACACACACATGTAAATTTCGATTTAAAGCTTTCGTGACTGCAATGATTCATCTTCTTTGGTTCTTTCGGTAAAGTCACGTAGAATGATAATAAAATAAAATATAGATATTTATTATTTTATTATTGTGTTATTCTATTTTATCAATTTATTATTTTATTATCATTCTACGTGACTTTACCGAAAGAACCAAAGAAGACACACATGTAACACTAACACAGACACACACGTGTGTGTTAGTGTAACACACACACAGACACACACGTGTGTGTGTGTTAGTGTAGCACACGCATGTAACACTAACACACGTGTGTGTTAGTGTAACACACACATGTAACACTAACACAGACACACACGTGTGTGTTAGTGTAACACACACACACACGTGTGTGTTAGTGTAACACACAGTGCGCTACCCACTGCGCCACCGCTGCATTCCCCACTATGCTAATTGCTTTCTTAAATAGATTACAAATGAACCTATTAACTATCATAATTAACGTAGTAATACTCACTCTTACTAATGCAATATTTGGTTTAAATAAACTGTTAATTGCACGGATAACGTGGTGATTGATTATTAATTCATCACGTGCTTCCTAATTAATTCGTAGCGATCGCAATAGGTGTAACAATAAGTACAATAAGTAACAATAGTAAATATACTCAGTCACGTAGTCGCCCTACTAGCTATACCCCATTATCCTATTAACTGCCGCACGAAATAAATTATTATTTACTCCGCTAATTAACATTTTAATGACGTCACGCATTCTAATTGCCTGCTCATGTCACTGCAATAATTAGCCTTTTCCCCTTATTGCAAATTAGATAGCCTATTTCATATCATATCAAATTACTAATCACCGTAATTTCATTAACCTAGGGAGTTATTCTATTTGAATATCAATTACCCTACTAACCACCGTAATTACCCCATAAAAGAATGTGATTTTTTAACATTCTGGTAACTATGGTAACCAGCGGTTTAATCACCCAACCTCTTCCTGCAGCAGTAGTTACACAACAAGGGGGCGATGAGGCGAGTGGTGAGGTGACTGCTCAGGTGAGTGAGCGGCGAGATGAGTGGTGAGAAAGTGAGATGGGTGGTGAGGAGTGGTGAGCGGAGCAAAGCCGTCTGAGTTATCATAACAGCCCCCCCCCCTCCACTCTAACTGCCCCCCTCCCCTCTCCGTGACATTTGAGGGATCTCGGTTACAGAGCCGCGCGGCGCGTGGCGGGGGGGGGCAGCGCGTGGGCGAGACGAGAGCGTGGTCCGGTGTGTGGGAGTCTGTGTGTGTGTGCTACTGTGTGTGTGTGTGCTACTGTGTGTGTGCTGCTGTGTGTGTGTGCTACTGTGTGTGTGTGTGCTACTGTCTGTGTGCTACTGTGTGTGTTACTGTGTGTGTGCTACTGTGTGTGTGCTACTCTGTGTGTGTTACTGTGTGTGCTACTGTGTGTGTGTGCTACTGTGTGTGTGTGCTACTGTGTGTGTGTGTGTGCTACTGTGTGTGTGTGTGCTACTGTGTGTGTGTTACTGTGTGTGTGTGCTACTGTGTGTGTTACTGTGTTCATAGGTGCTCGCTAACAGCACTTGCCCCTACAGTCTGTTACAGGCTATATGGGGGATCTTTGTTTGTATCTTTGTGTGTTACGGTGTGTGTGCTACTATCTTCTCGGCTACAGTCATTCCCTCCCTTCTCTACGCTTGCGAAACGTGGACCCCCCTAATGGAACATCTTCGCCGGTTAGAAACATTTAGGCTGGCCTGCCTACGATCCATCCTGGGTTTAACCAGACTGGATTGTGTGAGGAGCTCACAAATCCTTGAAAGATCTGGGCAAGGTCCCATCGGTGAGCTCCTCCGGCGGGCAAGGCTGCGATGGCTGGGTCATGTAGCCCGCATGCCCAGCCACCGCATGCCGAAACAGCTTTTGTTCGGCCGGATCGAGGGGGCTAAACGGGCGCGGCACGGGCTAGAGAAGAGATGGAGTGATGTGGTACAGGAGGACGTGGAGCTGAGTGGACTTGCCGATGACTGGTACCAGCGGTGTCAAGATCGGCCTCTGTGGAGGAGGCTCGTGAAGGACGCTGCTGGGCAGTTGGAGGTAGTCGCCCTCCAACAACAACGGAGGGCGGAGGAGCGACGCTCAGAACAACGAGCGGAGCGCCGGGTGGCTAAAGCATAGCAGGTTGGCACAGTAGGGGGCACAGGTGGTGCATCAGCCAGTCATCTCAGTCAGTCGACCCGTGGCACCTGGGTCTGCCCCGTGACCTCCTGCCAGCGGGCGTTCGACACTTCACGTGGCCTCAGGGTGCACATAGCCTGGCACAAGCGTCGTGGTGACGTCACCGCCACTTAGTGGCGAATGGCGGTTGTTGTTGTGTGTACTTGCGAAACGTGGACCCCCTTAATGGAGCATCTTCGCCGGTTAGAAACATTTAGGCTAGCCTGCCTACGACCCATCCTGGGTTTAACCAGACTGGATCGTGTGTGGAGCTCACAAATCTTTGAAAGATCTGGGCACGGTCCCATCGGTGAGCTCTTCCCGCAGGTAAGGCTGCTTTGGCGGGGTCATGTAGCCCGCATGCCCAGCCACCGCATGCCGAAACAGGTTTTGTTCGGCCGGATCGAGGGGGCTAAACGGTTGCAGCATGGGCTAGAGAAGAGATGGAGTGATGTGGTACAGGAGGACGTGGAGCTGAGTGGACTTGCCGATGACTGGTACCAGCGGTGTCAAGATCGGCCTCTGTGGAGGAGGCTCGTGAAGGACGCTGCTGGGCAGTTGGAGGCAGTCACCCTCCAACAACAACGGAGGGCGGAGGAGCGACGCTCACAACAACGAGCGGAGCGCTGGGTGGCTAAAGGACAGCAGATTGGCACAGTAGGGGGCACAGGTGGTGCATCAGCCAGTCATCTCAGTCAGTCGACCCGTGGCACCTGGGTCTGCCCCGTGACCTCCTGCCAGCGGGCGTTCGACACTTCACGTGGCCTCAGGGTGCACATAGCCTGGCACAAGCGTCGTGGTGACGTCACCGCCACTTAGTGGCGAATGGCGGTTGTTGTTGTGTGTACTTGCGAAACGTGGACCCCCTTAATGGAGCATCTTCGCCGTTTAGAAACATTTAGGCTAGCCTGCCTACGACCCATCCTGGGTTTAACCAGACTGGATCGTGTGTGGAGCTCACAAATCCTTGAAAGATCTGGGCACGGTCCCATCGGTGAGCTCTTCCCGCAGGTAAGGCTGCTTTGGCTGGGTCATGTAACCCGCATGCCCAGCCACCGCATGCCGAAACAGGTTTTGTTCGGCCGGATCGAGGGGGCTAAACGGGTGCAGCATGGGCTAGAGAATAGATGGAGTGATGTGGTACAGGAGGACGTGGAGCTGAGTGGACTTGCCGATGACTGGTACCAGCGGTGTCAAGATCGGCCTCTGTGGAGGAGGCTCGTGAAGGACGCTGCTGGGCAGTTGGAGGCAGTCACCCTCCAACAACAACGGAGGGCAGAGGAGCGACGCTCACAACAACGAGCGGAGCGCTGGGTGGCTAAAGCACAGCAGATTGGCACAGTAGGGGGCACAGGTGGTGCATCAGCCAGTCATCTCAGTCAGTCGACCCGTGGCACATGGGTCTGCCCCGTGACCTCCTGCCAGCGGGCGTTCGACACTTCACGTGGCCTCAGGGTGCACATAGCCTGGCACAAGCGTCGTGGTGACGTCACCGCCACTTAGTGGCGAATGGCGGTTGTTGTTGTGTGTACTTGCGAAACGTGGACCCCCTTAATGGAGCATCTTCGCCGGTTAGAAACATTTAGGCTAGCCTGCCTACGACCCATCCTGGGTTTAACCAGACTGGATCGTGTGTGGAGCTCACAAATCCTTGAAAGATCTGGGCACGGTCCCATCGGTGAGCTCTTCCCGCAGGTAAGGCTGCTTTGGCTGGGTCATGTAACCCGCATGCCCAGCCACCGCATGCCGAAACAGGTTTTGTTCGGCCGGATCGAGGGGGCTAAACGGGTGCAGCATGGGCTAGAGAATAGATGGAGTGATGTGGTACAGGAGGACGTGGAGCTGAGTGGACTTGCCGATGACTGGTACCAGCGGTGTCAAGATCGGCCTCTGTGGAGGAGGCTCGTGAAGGACGCTGCTGGGCAGTTGGAGGCAGTTACCCTCCAACAACAACGGAGGGCGGAGGAGCGACGCTCACAACAACGAGCGGAGCGCTGGGTGGCTAAAGCACAGCAGATTGGCACAGTAGGGGGCACAGGTGGTGCATCAGCCAGTCATCTCAGTCAGTCGACCCGTGGCACCTGGGTCTGCCCCGTGACCTCCTGCCAGCGGGCGTTCGACACTTCACGTGGCCTCAGGGTGCACATAGCCTGGCACAAGCGTCGTGGTGACGTTACCGCCACTTAGTGGCGAATGGCGGTTGTTGTTGTGTGTACTTGCGAAACGTGGACCCCCTTAATGGAGCATCTTCGCCGGTTAGAAACATTTAGGCTAGCCTGCCTACGACCCATCCTGGGTTTAACCAGACTGGATCGTGTGTGGAGCTCACAAATCCTTGAAAGATCTGGGCACGGTCCCATCGGTGAGCTCTTCCCGCAGGTAAGGCTGCTTTGGCTGGGTCATGGAGCCTGCATGCCCAGCCACCGCATGCCGAAACAGGTTTTGTTCGGCCGGATCGAGGGGGCTAAACGGGTGCAGCATGGGCTAGAGAAGAGATGGAGTGATGTGGTACAGGAGGACGTGGAGCTGAGTGGACTTGCCGATGACTGGTACCAGCGGTGTCAAGATCGGCCTCTGTGGAGGAGGCTCGTGAAGGACGCTGCTGGGCAGTTGGAGGCAGTCACCCTCCAACAACAACGGAGGGCGGAGGAGCGACGCTCACAACAACGAGCGGAGCGCTGGGTGGCTAAAGGACAGCAGATTGGCACAGTAGGGGGCACAGGTGGTGCATCAGCTAGTCATCTCAGTCAGTCGACCCGTGGCACCTGGGTCTGCCCCGTGACCTCCTGCCAGCGGGCGTTCGACACTTCACGTGGCCTCAGGGTGCACATAGCCTGGCACAAGCGTCGTGGTGACGTCACCGCCACTTAGTGGCGAATGGCGGTTGTTGTTGCTGTTACCGTGTGTGTGCTACTGTGTGTGTTACTGTGTGTGTTACTGTGTGTGTTACTGTGTGTGTTACTGCTCACAACAACGAGCGGAGCGCCGGGTGGCTAAAGCACAGCAGAGGGGGGCACAGGTGGTGCATCAGCCAGTCATCTCAGTCAGTCGACCCGTGGCACCTGCTGGGTCTGTCCCGTGACCTGCCAGCGGGCATTCGACACTTCACGTGGCCTCAAGGTGCTGCAGGTCGCTACAGCCGGAGTCTTTGATGATGCTGCTGCTGCTGCTCATCGGCGCCAACACAGAGATCCATGCCGAGCTGAGCGTGGCAGGTCGAGCTGACATTCGACTCGCGGAGACAGCGTGCAAAGCTTCGCCTCGCCATTCATCCCGACCTCTTCGCTCTCCTCCCACGCGTCTCACCTCTGCAGGACCCTCCTCGGAACCGACGCCGCGTCTCGTACCCCCCCCCCCCATCCGTGATGTTGATTCCCTTGACCCTGGTTCAATGCCCCAGTTCAAGACCTCCCCGTCTTCCTCTGGGGTGACCGACTGCCTCCATCTTTCGATAGGATAAACACGCCCCGCTGTGTCGCTGCACTCTCTCGACATGCGGTCCCATTGGGATGCCTTGTAAATCTATTTCGCATTGCGATGTATGGACTCACGCAGAGTCCAAAAGACTTTCACAGAAACCAATAGATACACACATTGACAAATAGACTGGCACAGGGACCCAGAGGCTCACATAGAGACCCTAGGGCCGGCTCCATAAAATAATGCTCCACTTTTCCTGCATAGAGCGTCTTGAGATGCGGTTGAAATGACATGCTATCTTCTTGGTTTTTTTCGATAAAGTCACGTAGAATGGAAATAAAATAATAAAAATAAAACATAATAAAATAAAATTCTCACGACGTTTCGGCCACAACACAAGTAGCCTTCTTCGGGTGAAGGAACAGAACTGTCGGGACGACAGTGCTTCAATGAACGCTGCTAAGATTCGCAGCGTCTTTTAAGCTAGGTGGGAGAAGTAAAGCGCCTTGACAAAGGAGTTTACATATCAAACAGGAGAATTTAGCATTGAAATAGCTGTGTTAAAGTGTTGGATCAGCAGGGTGTTCAAGTAAAACATTAGCATGTAACTGGTAGATTAGCATGATGTTAATGTTAGGGATTAGCATGTAACTGGTCACGGAAATAACTATGTTAAAGTCAGAGTTTACATATCAACAGAGGCATTTAGTATATTGACGCTAAAGGACTGCAACTACCCAACTATCATACAATAAACCGATGTGAAAAAGCTAAGTATAAACTACATAAATATAAGAAATGTACTCAATATGTTCTTCAATAAGTTGAGCTATTAACATAAAGTAACTGGGTATACACTACACTATGTAATGAATACCATATAGTAAACTGATAAAAACTAAAATATAAACTACATCAATGTTATCAATAAACTCAATATACTCTCCAATCAGCTGAGCTACTAACAATAAGTCGTTATAATTACAATTCTATGTCGAAAAAATGGGTGGCGTTTTTTTCTTTTCAACGTTAGCACCACGGAAAGCGACGAGCTTTGTTCAGACGGACGAGTCCATCTATACTCGGAACGGAGGAGGGGGGAGAAACAGCCACGATGCGCTGCTCTGCCCTGTGTTGCATTACAACTATGTTATAAACTAGACTACTATACATTGCAATGTTATACCTTCCAATCTAAACTACATTGTATAATATCGTATACACAGCCCAATGTCAGCTCTAACATTATGCATTATATTAATGTCTCCAACTAAACTTTTTTCTACATTACACGACTACACACCATAATATACACTGCCATAGACAAACCCACCCTTGAATTATACAATGCGTTACTATACATTGCCCTATACTTTAGACTGTAAAATATTAGACTTGTAATATTACAAAATGTATTATTCTACCAACCCTACTGTATACCACACTGCTGTATATTCACCATACAATTACGATACTATATATTGCCTTATGAATTATGTTAAACATTACAATGTTATACCATTTATTATTATCCAACATGCTATAAACCATACCATTGACCGTCGTGTCAAAGGTATTAAGAGGCAGTGCCAGCGAATGGACTGCGGTCTGAAAGTCACCGTAAAATACAATCAATTAAGAACCGAAATGGTTTATAACGTCTTTCCAATGGTTACTAAGCCAGAATTCATCTTCTCGGTTGAAATTGTCTCTGTGCTTGTATATGTGGATGGCCTCATGAACGAATCTCTCATGGTAGCCGGATGGTTTGCAGAGAACCTCCGTCTTGGAGAAGTCAATGTCACGTGAGCCCACTGAATTATAACAGTGATCTGCCACGGCTGAGGTGTTCGTCCTACCGTGTTTTAGGTCTGCTTTATGTTCACGGATGCGGTCCGAGATGTCGTTTGATTTCTCCAATGTAGCTGCCACCACAGAGGCAACTTAGTTTGTAGACGCCCGTGTACTGTATGTCTGGAAGCACATGTTTTACAGATGGAACCAGATCACGGATTTTATGTACTGTGTTGAATCGGACCTGGATCTTGTGTTTATTCAGGATTTTGGAGATCTTTTTTGTGACCCCCGCAATGTAGGGTAAGGTGATGGTTTTGAATGGCTACTCAAGAGGATCCTTCTTAATGGCTGGAGTGATGGCTTTGCGACCTTTTACTGGAAAAAACACCTCTGCGGTACTAAACTCTACTCACCTGGTATCGACAATCAAGGGTATTTCCCTGTCCCCAGACGACCTGAATTGTAATGTATAACGACTTATTTTTAGTAGCTCAGCTGATTGGAGAGTATATTGAGTTTATTGATAACATTGATGTAGTTTATATTTTAGTTTTTTTTTATCAGTTTACAATATGGTATTCATTATACAGTGTAGTGTTTACCCAGTTACTTCATGTTAATAGCTCAACTTATTGAAGAATATATTGAGTACATTTATTATATTGATGTAGTTTATACTTAGCTTTTTCACATCGGTTTATTGTATGATAGTTGGGTAGTTGCAGTCCTTTAGCGTCAATATACTAAATGCCTCTGTTGATATGTAAACTCTGACTTTAACATAGCTATTTCCGTGACCAGTTACATGCTAATCCTTCACATTAACATCATGTTAATCTCCCAGTTACATGCTAATTTCTGACTTTAACACCCTGCTGATCCAACACTTTAACACAGCTATTTCAATGCTAAATTCTCCTGTTGATATGTAAACTCCTTTGTGAAGGCGCTCTGCTCCTCCCACCCAGCTTAAAAGACGCTGCGAAGTTTAGCAGCGTTCATTGAAGCACTGTCGTCCCGACAGTTCTGTTCCTTCACCTGAAGAAGGCTACTTGTGTTGTGGCCGAAACGTCGTGAGAATTTTATTTTATTATGTTTTATTTTTATTATTTGATTTCCATTCTACGTGACTTTACCAAAAGAACCAATAAGATGAATCCCTGCAGTCACGACAGCTTTAAATCGAAAAATGACATGCTATGTTAATCCATATTGTATTGACTCAGACGGAGACCCACAGAACTCGCAGAGATTTAAAGACTTACATAGAGACATTTCGAATTAAATGGACCTGGAGACTCACTTGGGGACCCATAGCCGCACCTCCGATTAGCACGGTTGGCTACGTACGGTGGGAAATAAGTTAAATACATACAGTACCCACAGAAAAAATGTGGACTCCACCTGTTACATCTTTTTCGGATCGAGTATTTTCCCCCTCGTCCGTGTGGGTTTTCTTCGGTTGCTCCGGTTTCCTCCCACATGCACGAGCACTCTCGCATCGGTCGATAACGCCTTCATAAATAGAGGACCTGAGAGCTTGGGCAAGTGTTGGTAGCGCCTGCTCATCACCACGCGGCTGCTGCTCCTGCTGCTGCCTTCCCGCTCGTATCCCTCGCGTGCCACCTTCATAGATTAGCACGGTTGGCTACGTGTGGTGCGAAAAAAGTTCCACGTACATGCATGCCTAGAGAACAGCACTCGCCCCAACAGTCCGTTGAGGCTAAACGGCGGATCTTTGTCTTTTGGGGTGAATTATGCGTGGGAGCGATATTGACTTCCCCCCCGCCCCCTCCCAGCGCCAACCCCCCTCCTCCCCCCGCCCCCCGCGACTCTTTCACATTTGTGTGGGGAGAGGGCGCGCTCGGGGTCGCCTTTGCTGTCGCTCGCGCCGCGCCCCTGTCGCGTCTTCGAGATGGGGAGTCGCGCGCGCTTACACATTCACAAGTGTGCACAAAGACAAAGATCCCCCGCGTAGCCTTGATGCAGGAATGTTGGGGCAAGAGGACCGTTTGCGAGTAGCAGCTCCTCCTGAGAGCCGGGTGGTGGCGGTGTGGCCGGCGCCAAGCCTCGGCCTGCCCTTGGTCTCCCCAGTGCACACACACCGCACCAGGTACTCGTTTAAGTCTGAGTCGACTCAAGTCGAGCGCTCATGACCGGTTCAGATATTCGTCACCGGTGTTGGCGTCCGTGACCGGGAATCGAACTCGGTCCGTCGGGGTTTGTAGCGCACTGCACTGCAAATCCCAGAAGAGATAATGGCTGATGGACGACACTGGGAATGGAACAACAACAACAATAATGATAACTCGCAACGCGCATGGCCTTGGACCTCACCGTCCATCGGTCCCAGGCAGTCATCCGGCCAGCAAAACTTTTAAAACATAGTTTGATTATAATATTTTTTGGACATTCTGTTTCTTGTTGGTTAGATCGTGTAGGTATAATGTCACTACGAAACCCCCAAAAAAGAAAACTAATTATGAATAATGTTGTTGGTCGTGAGAGCCTGCGTGTAATGATTAATCATCTTTGTATCCGTAGGGCGCTTGCTTAATTTTCTCGCATCCCAAAGCGCCTGACGCATCCCGTCTCATCTCGACCGTTGGAAGGGAACCCCCAGTGGCAATTGTCCCTGTGCGGCACAAGGTGACCCAGGCCCGGCGTGCAAGTGGGCAGTAAGGGGGGGGGGGGGAGATGATTGCTGCTACTGCGACTGCTGTGCGTGTAATCACAATTGAGTCATTTGCGGTGTAATTTTTGGGGTAATAATTTGGTCAAAATTTAGAGCGTGGCGCCTGCCCCGGCACCCGCTCACGCGCCCGCCTCAATTATTGGGTGCTACTCGCGAACAGCAATTGCCCCAGCAGCTTCTTGAGGCTTTAAGGGGGGGATCTTTGTTCTTGTCTGTTGTCTTTGATAATTGTGTGGTTTGTGTGTATGTGTGTATAGGGAGCGGTAGTGTGGCGGTTATCGCTACGCTGCACTACGAACCCGTGGGCCACGAGTTCGATTCCCGCTCACGGCCAACACCAGTGACGATTGTCTGAACCGGTCCTGGGTCTCCCCTAGGTCGACTAGGCCTCAAACGAATACCTGGTGCGGTGTATAAACATCGCCACTAGGGAGGCGGTCGGGAGTGGTGCTGGCCACCCACCCCCTTGTGTGCCATGCCGGCCTTCATAAGTGCTCGCTAACAGCACTTGCCCCAAGAGTCTGTTAAGGCTATACGGGTGATCTTTGTATTTTATATACTGCATACACGTCCTCGCTAACAGCACTTACCCCAAACAGACTGCTGGGGGTAAATGCTGGCTATACGGGGCATCTTTGTCTTTGTCTTGCAGATCTGCTGATCATTTCTGTCAGCGGAGAAAAAAAAAAGATCACCTCGACCCAAAGATCATCTCGAGGCGACCGCTACAGTGGCGACGCCTCAAAGGTTGGAGGAGGTAGTCACCTCCTGCGAGCGAGTCACTGCCTGCTGGTGCCATCCGCCGTCACTCACCCACCGCTCGCCCGTCAGTCACCGATCACCCGGCACCTATCACTGGCTACGTGGTGAGGGTAGGGCTCGGCGGTGGGGCGAGGTGGTGAGGCAAGCGGTAGGTGTAGGCGTTGCTGCTGCGCGTTTTGCTCGGTAGTTTTCCGTACTTGAGCCTCACCACCCCCCCCTCATCACACCACCTTGCCCCCCCCCCCGCAGTGACCCCCCCCCCCCGAAGTTTAAATTCCGCTCGAGGCGCGTGACCCGTGTCGCTCCTTAAGTCGCTCCCGTGACGAATGGAAACCGTAACGCGGACACAGCGCTGAATAGGTGAGCTGGGGGGCGGGGTGGGGGTGGGGGGGGGGGGAACGGGGGGGGGAAGGGGTGGGTAAGAATGGGGGGGGGGAGGGGGGGAATGTAACCGATGACGTCACTGCACAAACGCCGCCCCCCCCGCCGCTTCGTCTGAGCCGAGGCCGGGGGGGCGGGGGAGTGATTCGCGGTGGGGGGTTGCATGGGATGGTGGGGGGGGATTTTATAGGCTGTGTCAGTGCGCGTGTGTTGGTGTGTGGTGTATGTTTATTTTTATTGTGTGAGTGAATTAGTTGGGCAGCGGTATTGTAGCGGTCAGCGCACGACGCTACGGACCAGTCGACCTCAGTTCGATTCCCGCTCACGGCAAATACCAGTGACGAATATGTAGACCGGTCCTGGGCCTCCCCTAAATCGACTCAAACTCAAATGAGTACCTGGGTGCGGTGTGTAAACATCGCCACAAGGAAGACAAAGGCGGCCGGGCGTGGAGCTGGCCACGTGCACCCCCTGGTGTGCCGAGCCGGCCTTCATAGGTTGCTCGCTAACACGACTTGTCCCAACAGCCTGTTTACAAGCTATACGGGGGATCTTTGTCTTTATCATTGCCTCTGAAGCCGCTGTCCGCGGTGCTGAATCTGTGGTCTCGTGGAACCTGCCCATGACGTCACTACCCCCTCCCCCTCGCAGGGGTAGCCTCAGACTGGTGGGGTTTGGGGGGGGGTCTTTGGGGGATTTTTTGTTTTGGGGGGGAGGGGTAGTGGGGGGGGGGGGGTACCCGCTGTCACTCTCCGCAGACCTGGGTGTCACGAGGACGAGAGGGGTCACTCATCACAGAGGCGGAGCTGGCCGACGCGTAGATCCGCTCCGACGGCACTCGTCAATTCGCCTGTCACCCGCGCTGCGCACAGGTAGCGTCGTTGTAGCGCCGGGTGTCATTACAGGGTTTGGGTGTCGATGTGGTGTATCACTCCAGGGCTGGGTGTCACTCCAGGGCTGGGTGTCACTCCAGGGCTGGGTGTCACTGCAGGGCTGGGTGTCACTGCAGGGCTGGGTGTTACTGCAGGGCTGCGTGTCACTGCCGTGTGTCACTCCAGGGCTGGGTATCACTGCAGGGCTGCGTGTTACTGCAGGGCTGCGTGTCACTGCTGGGCTGCGTGTCACTGCTGGGCTGGGTGTCACTCCAGGGCTGGGTGTCACTCCAGGGCTGCGTGTTACTGCAGGGCTGCGTGTTACTGCAGGGCTGCGTGTCACTGCCGTGTGTCACTCTAAGGGCTGAGTGTCACTCCAGGGGTAAGTATCATTTCAGGGTTGGGTGTCACAGCTCAGCGCTTGCTGTGGCAAGGGTTCACATTCAGTCGTGAAATTGGCGAGGAGGAGGAGGTATTGTGGGGGGAGCCCCCACGGTAATTACCGCCCCCCCCCCAAATGACTTGAACCCCCACCACACCCCCACCCCGCGCCTCGCGGAGTCATTATTCACGCGGCGCGAGTGGCGCGATTAGAAAGCTGCGGAATTTCCCGTCTCAGCGAGGCGCGCAGACGGACGGGGTTAGGTAGAAGCGACAGAGGTTAGGGTTAGACACAGGGTTCGGGGTAGAGTTTATTACCAGGAGTAGGGTTAGGGGTAGGGTTGCAGGTAAAGCGAGGGACTAGGGTTAGGGGTGGGTTTAGGGGTACGGTTAGGGTAAGAGCGAGGGGTAGGGTTAAGGGTAGAGCTAGGCTTAGAGGACAGGGTTAGGGTTAGATGTACTCACGTGCGTGTGTATGTATGTGAATATGTTCGTGTAAATGTGTAAATAAATGAGTGTATAAATGCGTGGTGTTTCGAGCATTACACTTCGAACCCGACCTTCTGAGTTATATTCCCTCCAACGACTTAGCATCAAAGGCGAGTGATATCTCGAACCGGTCCTGGGCCTCCCCTAGGTCGACTCGGCCTCAAATGAGTGCCTGGTGCGGTGTGTATAAACATCGCCACGAGGGGAGACAAAGGCGGCGGAGCGTTGTGCTGGCCACCCAATGGTGTACCGTGCCGCTCTTCAGGGCGCTTGACTCAACCGTCTGAAGGCTACACGGGGGGACTTGGTGGGTGAGCTAATTAATTGTGTCAGTGCCCGTGTCACGTTCTTCCCTTGGTTCACGAGCCCGCGAAGGGAGTGGGGGCTGAGCTTCCCCCCCCCCCTCACCCCACCCCCTGCCCTAGCCCCGTCCCTTGTCCCCCGCGAGGTTGTGATTACTCCCATTAAGAACCTATAAAACTCACCGTTGCGAACGTGGCAATTAGCCACTCAATTAACCCATTACACCTCTCACCCAGCCTTATTATGCAAATTCGGGTCCGAGGAGATTAATGTGACTGGCGAGGAGGAGCGTAGGGGGGGGGGGAAATCTGAGGGGAGGGGCTGCTGAATTCCCCCCCACCCCTCGCCCTCTCCCCGTGTTCCCGCGCCCCTCAAATTTTAGGGGCGGTGTCCGAGATCCCCTGAGTTGGGGGGGGGGGGGGTCTAGCGGTCTCAGAGTCTCAGGGGTCTCGAAGGGTCCGAGGCCTGGGATGTTCGTGGTATTGAAGGGAGCCAGAGTCCTGGGATCGAAGTTTTTTTTGGGTTAAGGTCACGGGGGTCCTAAACCTGACCCTGACGTCAGGGTCAGGTTTAATGTCAGGCAGAGGGTGAGGGTTATATTGGGGGTTCGAGTCAGTGTCAGCGTTATGGGTTAGGGCTATGGTCAGAGTTTGGATGAGAGTCGGGAGATGCTGGGTACCACGTGTCACTTTTCCAGTGTCCAGTGCCACGCGTGTCTCTGTGCCAGTGTCCAGTGCCACGTGTGTCTCTGTGCCAGTGTCCAGTGCCACGTGTGTCTCTGTGCCAGTGTCCCAGTGCCACGTGTGTCTCTGTGCCAGTGTCCATTGCCACGTGTGTCTCTGTGCCAGTGTATATTGCCACGTGTGTCTCTGTGCCAGTGTCCAGTGCCACGTGTGTCTCTGTGCCAGTGTCTAGTGCCACGTGTGTCTCTGTGCCAGTGTCCAGTGACACATGTGTCTCTGTGCCAGTGTCCATTGCCACGTGTGTCTCTGTGCCAGTGTCCAGTGCCACGTGTGTCTCTGTGCCAGTGTCCCGTGCCACGTGAGTCTCTGTGCCAGTGTCCCAGTGACACGTGTGTCTCTGTGCCAGTGTCCATTGCCACGCGTGTCTCTGTGCCAGTGTCCCAGTGACACGTGTGTCTCTGTGCCAGTGTCCAGTGCCACGTGTGTCTCTGTGCCAATGTCCAGTGACACGTGTGTCTCTGTGCCAGTGTCCAGTGCCACGTGTGTCTCTGTGCCAGTGTCCCAGTGCCACATGTGTCTCTGTGCCAGTGTCCAGTGCCACGTGTGTCTCTGTGCCAGTGTCCCAGTGCCACGTGTGTCTCTGTGCCAGTGTCCCAGTGCCACGTGAGTCTCTGTGCCAGTGTCCCAGTACCACGTGTGTCTCTGTGCCAGTGTCCATTGCCACGCGTGTCTCTGTGCCAGTGTCCCAGTGCCACGTGTGTCTCTGTGCCAGTGTCCAGTGCCACGTGTGTCTCTGTGCCAGTGTCCCAGTGCCACGTGTGTCTCTGTGCCAGTGTCCATTGCCACGCGTGTCTCTGTGCCAGTGTCCCAGTGCCACGTGTGTCTCTGTGCCAGTGTCCAGTGCCACGTGTCTCTGTGCCAGTGTCCCAGTGCCACGTGTGTCCCTGTGCCAGTGTCCCAGTGCCACGTGTGTCCCTGTGCCAGTGTCCCAGTGCCACGTGAGTCCCTGTGCCAGTGTGCAGGGCTCTGGTTGTTTTGGGGGGGGGTTGTGCCCGTGTTTGGCGATCCTCAGACTCCCACGCCCACAGGAAGGCGGCAAATGGATTGGGTGTGGGGAGTGTGGGGGGTGTGGGGGTTGGGGGGGGGGCATCCGTAAGACCCCTGTTGGCAGAGGGGGGGTGGGTGGATACCCATGTGAGTGTTGCTATCCCATCTCGTTCCCGTGTCTCATGGAAGGGGGGCTCCTCTTTGTCCCCGTGACTCTGTGATGACCAATGACCTCACCTCTACCCCTCACAGCGCCCTGTCCACGCTGATTGCTTCACCCCCACCCATTACCCCCTACTCCTCCCCCGGTGAAAGTCCACTAAGCTCATTAATTACCGCGCCGTGTATTTTTGGAGTAATTGCGGAAATGAAGTGGACTGCTATTGGCCCTGTTTTTGACCTGATCCCTGCTGGGGGCGCGGGGGGTGAGCGGTGGGGGTTGGGTGTCTCTGTGTCCCCCATGTCCCCTTGTCTCTGTCGCCATTGTGTCCACATTTTCTGTCTACCCATCATGTCTCCACGTCTCCCTCTGTCCCAGTGTCTCCCTTCGTCACCTCGTCTCCTGTATCTCCCGTGCCCCCATTACCCCCGTGCCCCTTGTATCCGTGTTCCCAGTGTCCAGCATGTCTCCGGGTCTTCCTGTGTCTCCACGTCTCCGTGTCCCTTACTCAATCAATGCTCTCATCAGCTCCGCCGCGCTGATATCGACCGCGCCGCGTCCCATTACGAGAGGGGAATTACCGCGGAGTAATGGTCACAAACACCGGGACTGGCGGTGGGCGTACCTGGGTGTGTACCTGTGGGTGTGTACCTGTGGGTGTGTACCTGTGGGTGTGTACCTGTGGGTGTGTACCTGTGGGTGTGTACCTGTGTGTGTGTACCTGTGTGTGTGTACCTGTGTGTTTACCTGTGTTCGTGTACCTGTGTGTTTGTACCTGTGTGTGTGTACCTGTGTGTGTGTACCTGTGTGGGTGTGTACCTGTGTGTGTACCTGTGGGTGTGTATCTATGTGTGTGTACCTGTGTGTGTACCTGTGGGTGTGTATCTATGTGTGTGTACCTGTGTGTGTGTATGTGTGTGTGCCTGTGCGTGTGTGTGCCTGTGCGTGTACACCTGTGTGCTGGCCACCCACATCCTCGTGTCCTCGCTAACAGCACTTACCACAATAGTTGGTTAATGCTATACGGGGGCTCTTTGTATTGGTGGGGAGCGGTAGTGTAGTGGTTAGCGCGTTGCGCTACGAACTCGGCGACCCGGGTTCGATTCCCGCTCACGGCCAACAAGTGACGATTATCTGAACCGGTCCTGGGCTTTCCCTAGGTCGACTCAGCCTCAAATGAGTACCTGGTGCTGTGTGTAAACATCGCCAGGAGAGAGACAAAGACGGTGGGGCTTGGTGCTGGCCACCCACCCTCTCGTGTGCCGTGCTGGCCTTCATACCTGCTCGCTAACAGCACTTGCTCCAACAGTCTGTTAGGGCTATGAGGGGGATCTTTGTCTTTGTGTAACCTTTGTGCAGTGGGCATACCTGTGTGTACTTGTGTGTACCTATGTGTTTGTACCTGTGGAGATGCGGTAGTGTCAACATCCTGGGTGCATGTACGCCGGGTCCAATCGAAACATCAGCTGGACATTGTAGATGCTGGCCAATATAATTGACAGCAGGGCGCAAAACACACCTGACGTCGCAGCGCGCCCCTCCCTCCCCGAAAGCACGGGCCCGGGGCGGTTCACCGGATTCTCCGAACCCTAGGGACGGCTCCAGGGATACCTATCGTATAAGAGCTGATCTGACCACTGACCACCAGCTTGTCATCGGTAAGATGTATCTGCCAGTCGTGTGAGTCAGTCAACCCATAGCATTCGGGCCTGTCCCGTGACCCCCCCCCTCCCCCCCAACATTGCATCAAAGTGCACCGAACCTGGCACAAGCACTATACTGACGTCACCGCTATTGTAGTGGCAACTGTTGTTGTTGTGTCTGAGTACCTGCGTATCCCGAGCAACCGGGACCCCACCCTTCGTCCCCCCCCCCCCCCCCCACATCTGCCTTGTCAAGATTGTATTGATTTAATTACGGATCGGGGGCGGATGAAGATGAAGAGTAATGAAGATGAACGAGCTCCCCTCTCATCGGACAGCGAAGAGGCTTTGCCCTAATCGTCCGCCTGGCTGCCCCCTGGAAGACTGGCTAGGCGGCGAGTGGCCCAGGAAACGAGCCACTGCGGTCAGTGGCCGATTGAGTGAGGGCCTAAGTGAATTAGTTCACTAGCCACTAGCTGATACCTAGTTTTGCTGACCGGTGCGGCAAGTTCACTAGAAATTCGCATTGCTAGGCAATGACTGGGTAGACTAGTGAACTAATCAACTCGCTACACTGTTCAGTGATTGGGTAGTCTAGTGGCTAGTAAACGAGTCACAGCGGTCAGTGATTGGGTAGGCGAGTAGCTCGTGAATGACTCATACCGGTCAATGATTGGGTAGTCTAGAGGCGAGTGAACGACTCAAACCGGTCAGTGATTGGGTAGTCTAGTGGCTAGTGAACGAGTCACACCGGTCAGTGATTGGGTAGGCTAGTGGCGAGTGAACGAGTCACACCAGTCAGTGATTGGGTAGGCTGGTGGCTAGTGAATGACTCATACCGGTCAGTGATTGGGTAGGCTAGTGGCGAGTGAACGAGTCACACCGGTCAGTGATTGGGTAGGCTGATGGCTAGTGAATGACTCATACCGGTCAATGATTGGGTAGGCTAGTGGCGAGTGAACGAGTCACATCGGTCAGTGATTGGGTAGCCTAGTGGCTAACGAACAAGTGGACTAGCTTCCTGGTGACACAAGCCGCGCTGCTGAACGACTGGACCCTCCTCCTCCCCACCCCCCGCAAGGGTGATAAGTAGGGGTCGGTTATGGAGGGGGCCTGGTAGGCGTGGGCCCTTGAGGTCCCTAATGGGTCTCTGTCTGCGGCCGAGACGTAAATAAACGGAGCCCAGCCACGGAAGGAGTCGGGGAGGGGGTGGTGGCGGTGCCGGGGGATGGGTCCCGTGGTCGTGGATGGAGTCTTGAAGTCATTCTCCGGAACGCCAAGGTCCCTGCATAATCGGAATAGGCGTTGTCGTCGGGCCCTTTGAGGGGTTGGGCTCGCGTCGCTGAGTCGATGAGATCTCTGACTCACTGGGATCTCTGACTCACTGGGATCTCTGAATCATTGGAATCCCTGAATTACTGGGATCCCTGAATTACTGGGATCTCTGCATCACTGGGATCTCTGAATCTCTCGGATCCCTGAATCACTGGGATCTCTGAATCACTGGGATCCCTGAATCACTGGGATCCGAATCACTGTGATCCCTGAATCACTGGGATCACTGAATCACTGGGATCCCTGAATCACTGGGATCCCTGAATCACAGGGATCACTGAATCACTGGGATCCCTGAATCACTGGGATCCCTGAATCACAGGGATCACTGAATCACTGGGGTCCCTGAATCACTGGGATCCATGAATCACAGGGATCACTGAATCACTGGGATCCCTGAATCACTGGGATCCCTGATTCACTGGGATCTCTGAATCACTGAGATCCCTGAAATCACTGGGATCTCTGAATCACTGGGATCCCTGAATCACAGGTATCACTGAATCACTGAGATCCCTGAAATCACTGGCATCTCTGAATCACTGGGATCCCTGAATCACTGGGATCCCTGAATCACGGGGATCACTGAATCACTGGGATCCCTGAATCACTGGGATCCCTGAATCACTGGGATCCCCGAATCACTGGGATCCCTGAATCACTGGGATCCCTGAATCACAGGGATCTCTGAATCACTGGGGTCCCTGAATCACTGGGATCCCTGAATCACAGGGATCACTGAATCACTGGGATCCCTGAATCACTGGGATCTCTGATTCACTGGGATATCTGAATCACTGAGATCCCTGAAATCACTGGGATCTCTGAATCACAGGAGTCACTGAATCACTGGGATCCCTGAATCACAGGTATCACTGAATCACTGAGATCCCTGAAATCACTGGCATCTCTGAATCACTGGGATCCCTGAATCACTGGGATCCCTGAATCACAGGAATCACTGAATCACTGGGATCCCTGAATCACTGGGATCCCTGAATCACAGGGATCACTGAATCACTGGGATCCCTGAATCATTGGGATCCCTGAATCACTGGGATCTCTGAATCACCGGGATCCCTGAATCACTGGGATCTCTGATTCACTGGGATCCCTGATTCACTGGAATCCCTGAATCACAGGGATCACTGAATCACTGGGATCCTTGAATCGCAGGGATCACTGAATCACTGAGATCCCTGAAATCACTGGGATCTCTGAATCACTGGGATCTCTGAATCACTGGGATCCCTGAATCACTGGGATCCCTGAATCACTGGGATCTCTGAATCACTGAGATCCCTGAAATCACTGAGATCTCTGAATCACTGGGATCTCTGAATCACCGGGATCACTGAATCACTGGGATCCCTGAATCACTGGGATCTCTGAATCACTGAGATCCCTGAAATCACTGAGATCTCTGAATCACTGGGATCCCAAATCACTGGGATCGCTGCATCACTGGGATCGCTGCATCACTAGGATTCCTGAATCACTGGGATCTCTGAATCACTGTGGTCGCCTGCATCTATGGGATAGGGGTTGTGATTCGGAATTCAATTTTGGTCGGGTCCCGAGGGAGCCAAGGGGTAATGGGGGGGGGGGGTGTAAGCCCGAGGGGGAAGTGGACAGAGGGGGTAGTAGGTGGGGGGTGGAGGGCGGGGAAACCCCCCCCCGCCCCAGCCGTGTATGTTTGTCCCGAGTGTCCTAATGAAGTAATTAACTCTGCGTTTGTTTGGTGTCGCTTATAGCCAAATGGAGCTGCTGTGTATTAATAACTACTCTCTCTCTCTCTGTCTCATACCACTGGCACACACTCACACTTATACAAAGACAAGCAACAACAAAAATCACCCGTGTAGCCGTCTACAGACTGTTGGGGCATGTGCTGTTCACAAAGAGCTTTGGAAGGCCGAAACGGAGCAAGAGGGGCGCGATGGACAGAACCACGTGGGGACACGGGGACACGTGGAGACACGGGGACACGTGGAGACACGGGGACACGTGGAGACACAGGGACACGTGGAGACACGGGGACACGTGGAGACACGGGGACACGTGGAGACACAGGGACACGTGGAGACACAGGGACACATACACGGGGGAAGGGCGAAGACACGGGGACACGTGGAGACACGGGGACACGTGGAGACACGGGGACACATAGACACGGGGGAAGGGCGAGGACACGGGGACACGTGGAGACACGGGGACACGTGGAGACACGGGGACACATAGACACGGTGGAAGGGCGAGGACACGGGGACACGTGGAGACGGGGACACGTGGAGACACGGGGACACGTGGAGACACGGGGACACGTGGAGACACGGGGACACATAGACACGGGGGAAGGGCGAAGAAACGGGAGCACCGAGACCCAGGGACACGTGCAGACAATGGGAACACGAAGAAACAAGGACACAAATAGGACACGGGGCAAGTGAAGATACGGGCGGGGGGGGGGGCACGCTGAGACCCCTCTCCCCCCCCCACCACCACAACCCTCTCTAGGGGTGTTTGCCGGCGCCAGGGGGGGGGTCGGGGGACAGGACCCTGGGAGACTCGGGGGTCTCGGGGGTCCTGGGCTGTAGGGGCTATGAGCGCCGAGTCACGTACCCAGGGAGGTGCCGGGACTGTCATCAGCGACTGTCAACACTCCCCCAGCCAGTCGCATCCACACCCACACACACGCGCGCGCGCGTGCACACTTACGTACAAAGACAAATATCCCCCCCATATAGCCTCTAACAGACGGCTGGGGAAAGTGCTGTTAGGGCCCCGCACGACGCCACCAGGGGATGTGTGGCCAACAGCACCCCCACCGCCTTTGTCTCACATACATACAGACATACACACACACAAGACAACAGCAACATTCACCAGAGATGCATCTGTGATTTAGCCGTTCCATGGCTCTGTCTGAGAGTTGGCCAAATTGCAGATGCACCCACGCGCACCCTTTCGCGACATTCTTGGGGGCAGTGGCGAAGTTTGCTCCACGGCTTTGGAGTTCGCGGTCTCACGGAACCGGGGGCGGGGATTGGGGGAGTCTCTGATTTTCCACGTGTGCAGCAGGTGTCTGTGTCAGTGTGGATCAGGTTAAGCCAGGGGGAGTCGGCAACCTGCGGGTCGGGAGCCGCACGCGGCCGTGGAAGGACGGCTGGGTGACACTACGTATAGAGGACCACACCGTCTCGTGTTCACATTGCATTGCGGCTCGTGAAATATTGAGGGGGGTTTTTTCTTAACGAATTCGGAAGAAAAACAAGTATCTTCTTGTTATTGCTTCGCTTGCCGATCCCTGGGTTAAGCGCTGCTCCTCGTATCGGGAGAAGGTGGAAGCCGGGCGGTGTGGCGGTGTTGGTGGTTGGTGGAGGTGGTGGGCTCGCTGATGAGACGTGTGTTGTTGACGCTGGCCAGTGTGGTGGTGGTGGCCTTGCTGAGTCGGTGTTTGCAGGGCACGTTGCCTGACCCCCCCCCCCCCCGCCCCATTGAGTGGTCCGCAAGAGGTTTGTTCTTCGCAGTCCCAGACACGGCCGGGGTTCTGCATCTCCGCCGTGGACGCGGGGTTGCTACTCGGGCCGCCCTCGGGTCGGCGGGGACTGTCCAGGGGAGGTGGGGGCGGGCAGATTCTGTTCAAAGTTTTGCGGAATCGCAGCGAACATTTGGTCGGCACGGTGGCGCAGTGGGTTACACTTGTGCCTCACTTGCGCAGGGTTGCGGAGTCTAGGGAGCATGGTTGTATGGATGTTGGGTATAGGGTGCATGATGCTGGGTGTTGGTTGTTGGGTGCAGGGTGCATAGTGCTGAGCGCATTGTTCTGAGTGCATGGTACTGGGTTCTTGATGCTGGGTTCATGGTGCAGGATGCAGAATGCTGGGTTCATGGTGCAGGGTGCTGGGTTCATGGTGCAGGGTGCTGGGTTCACGGTGCAGGATGCAGGGTGCTGGGTTCATGGTGCGTGGCTCTGAGTGCATGGTGCTGGGTTCATGGTGCAGGATGCAGAATGCTGGGTTCATGGTGCAGGGTGCTGGGTTCATGATGCGTGGCTCTGAGTGCATGGTGCTGGGTTCATGGTGCAGGGTTCAAAGTGCTGGGTTCATGGTGCAGGGTGCTGGGTTCATGGTGCGGGGTGCCGGGCAGCCTAACCCGGACTCTGCTCCCGTCTCCCCCGCGAGGCCCGTGTACCTGTCAGGTGGCGTTTAGATGCGGGGGTGCAAGGGGGCGGAACGGGTGACGCCCCCTAAACCCCCGCCCCCCCCGCGTTGAACAAACCACGCGATTGTCTCAGCCCCCCACCGCCCCCCTCCTTCTCCTCCCCTCTCCGACCCCCCCCCCCCGGCTTACGTAAGGGAAATGAAGGCAAGCCTTGTTCGCAGACCCCCACTCCTCACACCTGACCCGAAACCTCCCCCCACCCACCTGCCTTTGTCTTTTGAGATTCATTCACAAAAACACGACGCTTCCCCCCACCTCCCCTAATGCCTCGTGCCCCCCCCCCCTGCTAAGCCTCGGGTAATAAATCAGGGGCGGTACCGAAGTGTCAATCACGGACGCACGCGCCGCGTTTACAATTCCCTCCTGTGGTCTTGTTCTTTAGCGGAAATCTGTTTGCAAGCGCCTATCACAGAGATGGGATCACCGTGCTACCTGCAGCCAACACCCAGCACCGTGCACCCAACACCATGCACCCTGCACACAGCACCTAGCACCCTGCACGCTGCAGCGAACACCCGGCACCATGCACCGTGCACCCAACACCATGCACCCTGAATCCAGCACCATGCACCCTGTACCCTGCACCGAACCCCCAGCACCCTGCACCCATGGGAACGCCTGCATCCAGTAGGAGATTGATCATTCGATGATTGATGCTAATGATGAAGCGCAGAGCGGTGGTGGCTATGCACGTGGCTGCACGTGGTCGAGCACTGTCCAGCAGCAGCTAGGGTTGGTGGATCACCGCA
Source organism: Petromyzon marinus (assembly GCF_048934315.1). NCBI lineage: Eukaryota > Metazoa > Chordata > Hyperoartia > Petromyzontiformes > Petromyzontidae > Petromyzon > Petromyzon marinus. The sequence goes on from NC_133694.1 coordinate 2,053,328, forward strand.
CACAAGTGGTTGTGGAACTCCGTTCCCCCGTGGGCGTTGAGGAGGCGTCCGTACCCTCGCGGTCCGGGAGAAGGTGGTACAGCAACGAAAATGTTAACGGACGAGCGAGCGTCTGTTATCACAGCGGGCGGCAGCGGGGGGGGGGGGGAGGGGTCCAGAGTGGGGGTGGAGACAGATAAGTCACGTGGTTTACGGGAGGCTTGCACTGACTTGGATATGGCCAGTGTGTTCACTTAAACGCCCGTATCGTCTTTTACAGGCTGTTGGAGCAAGGGATGTTAGCGAGCACCTATTAAGGACGAAGAGGCGTAGACTGAGGTTGGGTCTACCGCCTTTGTTTCTCCGGTGACGATGTTTACTAATTTAAGGCTGAGTCAACCTATGCGATGCCCAGGTCCAATATGAGTTGCTGATGTTGACTTGTGAGCGGGAACCGAACTCGGCTCTCCAGGCTCTTGCGCTAATCGCGACACTACCGATCTCTAAACAAACAAAACAAAGATCCCCCGTATAGCCTTAAAAGACTGTTGGGGCAAGTGCTGTTAGCGAGCACCTATGAAGGCCGGAACGGTACACGAGGGGGTGGGTGGCCAACACCACGCCCGACCGCCTTTGTCTGCCTAGTGGCGATGTTTACACACCGCACCAGGTACTCATTTGAAGCTGAGTCGACCTAGGGGAGGCCCAGGACAGGTTCAGATAATCGTCACTGATTTTGGTCGTGAGGGGGAATTAAACTCGGGTGGCCAGGTTCGTAGCACAGCGTAGCGCTAACCGATACACTACCGCTCCCCACCATCACATACACACACACCATCACACACACACACACCATCACACACACACACCATCACACACACCATCACACACACACACACCATCACACACACCATCAACAACAACCGCCATTCGCCACTAAGTGGCGGTGACGTCACCACGACGCTTGTGCCAGGCTATGTGCACCTTGAGGCCACGTGAAGTGTCGAACGCCCGCGGGCAGGAGGTCACGGGGCAGACCCAGGTGCCACGGGTCGACTGAGATGACTGGCTGGTGCACCATCTGTGCCCCCCCACACACCATCACACACACCATCACACACACACACTACCATCACACACACACCATCACACACACAAAGACAACACAGACGCGTGGGGGGTGGAGAGGGTGGGGGTCTGAATCCGTGCTATCTTCACACCCCCTCCCCCAAATTAAACCACCAATTGAATCCCCCTCCATCCTCCGCGCCACGTGGTTGCCCCTTCCCCCACGCTTAATGAACGCTGCGGGGGGCGGGGGGGGGGCGCGGAGGGTGGGGGGGCAGGAGGAGGGGGGACGACGACACAAAGAGGCGAGTGTGGGTTCCGCGATCAGGGGTCAAGTGCTGAGGTTTTCACACTGATATCGCGTTACCTGTCCAGCCCCTCCCCTCCACACCCCGCTCCTCGATCCCGCCCAGAGCCCCTCCCCCGTCACACCGCACCCGCGGGTCGAGTTTCGGTCGCGGTGCCGCAGTGACGTCACCGCCCCAGGGTGATGAGACGGGAGAGGAATTGAGTCCCGGAGTCCAACTCAGGGATTGTGAACTCGGAGGGGGGGGGGGGGTAAGGATGCGGAGTCAGGTACAGAAGGAGGCGCTTGGCAGGGTGGAACCCTAGGAATCAAACGCGGGGGTTAAAGCTAGGGGTCAACATCCCTAGGTCAAAGGTCAGGGACAGAACGCGGGATTTAAACAAAACCCCAAGGGTGACCATCCAGGCTACTTCAACTCTCGATCCAAATCGGAGGCACTGAAATACCAGGGTCTAAAAACGAACTCGGAGTTCTAAACTCGGGAGCAGAATCCCCAAGGATGGGTAAATAAAACCCCGGTGGAGATCAAAGTCCAGGGTATGAAACTAAAATACGAGGGGGACAAAAAATGTCGCGATCAAAACGCGGAGTCGAACCCCGAACCAAACCACTCGAGTGAATTCTCTCGGGGTCTCGGTGTCTCAAGGAAAGTGGCGGATCCCAGGGGGAGACGAGGGTGGGGGCAGTGATGGAAGGGAGGGGTTTGAGGAGGAGGGGGGGGGGGCAGGAAAAGATTGTCCCAGGTAATTAATAATAATACAAAGTCTGGGTTTTAGGATCTCGGCGTCCCGGTTCCGTGTTAGGGGTTAGAGTACAGCGGCTTCCGTGGCTTCAGGTTCCTTTGTGTCTTGGGGTCTCGGTGGAGGGGGGGGGGTCCCCTCCTCCCTCCCCCCTCCCCACCTCCCCCACCACTCCCTCCTCGTCTCGGGCTCTGTTTTTCCGCTGCCGGGCGCCGCGATCAGCGCGAGTTATTTATTTATTTAGCGGGTGTTTGCTTAATTAATTATTTTGTTGCCTCTCCCGTGGAAAATTCTGGGGCTTGACGGGTGGTGCCACGTGACGCGCGGTTCCCGTGATTAGCGCCCCGAGGTGGCGACGGCGGCGCGCTCGCGGAAAATGTGAGCCGGGGATCAAGGGGATCAAGGGGATCAGAAGGGGACCCAACTTGCAGGACTCCAGCTCCCCCCCCCCCAAAGGACCCCAACGCCCCAAACTCCGGAGTACCCCATCTCCCAGGGACACCGATTACCAAAGTCGCCAACTTCCAGGGACCCCCCCCCCCCACAAAATGCTCCGGTTGACCCCCGAAACCGCAAGTCCCTCGGGGAGGGGCGGGGGTGCCAAAAGGGGTCCCAATCTCGCGGGGGTCTGAAGGGGGTGCCAATTCCGCTGCTGAGTGATGTTGAGAGATTGTGCGGTGGGGGTGCTGGTGGTGACGGGCTAGGGGGTTGGTGGTTGGCGGGGGGGTAGTGGGGGTTGGCTTGGATTGGAGTGTGGGGGGGCCGTGGGGGGCTCTTCAAAGGCAGCCCCCCCCCCTCCCCACCCCACCACGTGTTACCCGAACCCCTTTCAAGTCTCGCTGGCACGGGACTAGTGGAGCCGCAGGGTAATTGTGAGTCGACAAGTGACAGGGGGTAGCGATGGGGGGGGCAGAGAGGGAGATATAGAAGAGGGGGGGGGATCATCCAACTCGACCTAGTCGCGTGCCTGCACCCCCCCCCCCCGTTTTCTCTGTTTCAAGACCCCCCATGACGTTGGGCAGCTCGACTTAGCGGCGCTGAGGCTTCGGATCGGGAGGGGGGAGTGGGGAGCGGCGCGCGCCACCAGTCACCTGTGCACGCGCCCCCTTCTCGCCCCCCCCCCTCGACCCCCCGCGCGCCCCCGCCCCTCCACTACCCGTGTTCGCTAAGACGCAGTTTGTGTGTTGGCCCGAGAAAAAAAGCTCACAAAGATACAGACAAAGATCCACCATCATCCCCTCTCCCTGTAGCCCGATGGACCGTTGGGGCAAGTGCTGAGAAGGCCGAGACTGCGTTCTACGGGGTGGTGTGGCCTGCCCTGCACCCCGTCGCCTTTATCTCCCCAGCGCTGATTTTCAACACCACACCGACGACTAATTAAAGGTCGATTCGATCAGTCCTCGGGGGAGATTGACGGTGGTGTTAGATGTCACTCGCCACTAATGTTAGCCGTGACAGGGAATTGAACTCAGATTACTGGGTTCGCAGCGCAATGCGCTCATCCCTGTACCACTGCTCCTCATATATATCTAATGTATACGCATACATATACACACAAGCAGATATGCACATATAGAGACACGAAATGCTCACAACAACCGCCGTGCGCCACGAAATGGTAGTGACGTCACCACGGCGCTTGTACCAGGCTAGGTGCATCTTGAGGCCAAGTGAAGTCCCAAATGTTCGCTGCTGACAGGGGGTCACGGGGCAGCCACAGGTGTCATGGGTTGACTGACTGAGATGACTGGTAGATGCACCACCTGTGCTCCCCACTCTGCTAATTCGCTACGTTTCAGTCGCCCGGCGCTCCGCTCCATAATGTCAGCGTCGCTCCCCTGCCCTCCGCTGCTGTTGGAGGGCGACTTCCTCCAACTGCCCAGTAGCGCCCTTCACGAGCCTCCTCCGCAGAGGCCGTTTTAATACCGCTAGTACCAGTCATCAGCAAGTCCACTCAGCTCCACATCTTTCTGTACCACATTAGTCCATCTCTTCTCCAGTCCGTGCCGCGCCCGTTTAGACCCCTCTATCGGGCTAAACAGAAGCTGCTTGGGCATGCGGTGAGTGGATATGCGGGCTACATGACCCAGCCAATGCAACCTCGCCTGCCGAAGGATCTCACTGATGGGACCGTGTCTTGATCTTTCAAGGATCTACGAGTCCCTGACGCAACTCAGTCTGGTTAAATCCAGAATGGACCGTAGGCAGGCCAGTCTGAATGTTTCAAACCGTCGCAAATGTTCCTTTAAATGGGTTCACGTTTCACAGGCATAGAGAAGAGAGGGCACAACTCTTGATTGAGAAGACCCGGAGCTTCGTATGGAGCGATAGGCCTGACAGATTCCACACAGAGTTACGCAGCCGATGAGAAGATAATGCCGCACGGGTGATTAGAGGTAAATTCTCCGCGGCCAAATAACTCCTGGTCATGAGCACACTGCCCAGGTATGGGGAATCCTCCACTCTCTCCACAACCACCCGTTTAATCACGGAGAGTTGAGCTGGTGGGGGTATTTGATGACATACAATTCCCACGCAGGTGCCTTGTTTTGGTGCAGGATCATATTATGGAGCCATCTTTGTTGTGCAAAAACCTCCAGGTTCTGTAGCAGAAGTCTCCAACTCCTCACAGAGCAGCAATTTCCAGGTCATCAGTAAACATAACATGATGGACCAGCAAGTAAGGGGCCATCACTTGACCGGACCCGGGCATCGATCAGCCTCCCATTTTATCTGCCATCATCGTCATTACCATCGGCAAAAATCAATCCACTGCTGGATGAAGGCATCGCCAAGCCGCCGTGACGTCGCACGATCTTGCGATGGAACAATCAATCCGACACCTCCACGCGGGGTGATCTCATTGCTCTGTCTCCTTGTGGACGTCATCTTCAAATGTGTTCCATTCCTTGGCTGCCGTTCCATTTCATGGAAAAATCCATTGGCTCAGACATGGACAACTTCTCCACCGCATCATTATAAAAATGATAATTTTAACTTAACGCGCCTTACGCACACAATTTTCTCGCTTTCGTAGAGAGAGAGAGGACGTCTCAGACAGAGAGGTCGATTTAGAGAAGACGGAGAAAGGACGACTCGAAGGCGCCAGGAGGAGGAACCACAGACGAGCGGGAAGGCAGCGGCAGCCACGCGGTGGTGACGAGCCGACGTTACTAACAGTTTCCCAAGCTCTGCGGCCCTCTATATATATGAAGGTGTTATCGGTCAATTAATGAGTTTAACATGCGAGAGGAAACCCTCGATCCCATGCAGACGGGAAAAGGTGGAGTCCGCATGGGACCCAGCTCTGTGGAGGCAGCGATGGTTGATGGATCGCAAACAGATGTTGTTGCGAAACTCGCTTCGCGTGGGTGGGAGTCCGGGAGGCGCCACCGTGTCCCGGCTCGCAAAAAGAAGGCGCTACCGCAGAGTGTGGACTAATCTCCACCTGTCCCTTCTGTGTGGGATGGAGTGGGTTGTCCCCGAGTGCTCTGGTTTTACTCCCACGCGGATAAACGCTCACTAATTCATCTGAAATTATCTTCATGTTTCGAGGACTGCAGAACTTGGGAAATTGTTGATGGCTGGCTGCTGCCTTCCGGCTTGGCCTATTGTGGTTCTCCAGCGATTCATGAGATGCAATTTTTCATGAACGACGCCGACGCGAAGCATTAAACTCAACATGTCTCGTTATTTATTGTTGTTGGGGAGTCTTGAACTTCGTCTTCATCACGTCCTCCGCACTGCAGCACATCACCCATCAGGGAATGACTCCGTTGAGGCGCCACCCCGGACCGCCTTCAACCCCCTACTTTTATTCACTTCCCCATCCTTTCCCGAACTTTCCATGACTCCCCCACCAATCCCATTAATTTGCCCTATAAAAGAGTCTCTCCCAGCCGGACTCCTCGTGTACATTTAGTCCTCCCCTGACGACCAATCCGATTTGAATGGCTCTCCATCTTCAAATCCGATTGGGCGCCCACCTAAGTCAGCCCCTCCCCCTCTGATAGCTCCCCGCCAATGAGAGGCGAGCGCGCTTATTCGAACTCACGACGAGCCAATGGAGCCGGCGAGTGTCTGTCAGTCGGGCACGTGGTACGAGGCCTTCGCAACCAATAACCTTCCATAATAGAGGGGGGTTTGTTGGGGTTAGATTGCGTGAATATTAATGTGTCGTTGAACCCGCCACCAAATCTGGCTGTCGCCTGATGAAGCTAGTTGTCATTACTGGCGAAACGTCTTTCTCAGATTGTGAATGTTGTGGATTTGCTCTCCAACACACCGGTGTTGCTGTATTAGTAACGAATTGGCACGTTATGTTTACGTGACAAACCTTACTAATCGGCTGTCGGGTGTGGCGGGTTTAACGACACATTCATATATTCATGTGATCTAACCCAAAAAAAACCTATATTATGGATGTCTATAATCTATCTATCGCGGCATCCCTTACATCATTGTTATGATGATGATGTCTGAAATTATCGACGTTTGTTTTCGATATTCTCTTGGTGTGAGTCTCCTCTCTAATCCACGCGCGTTTCCCTTCTCGTCATCTCAGTGACACTCCGAGCGTGCACCCCCAACCCCCTCCACCATGATTACTTGTGTAACTTTTCAGTTTTCGTTCAGTTTCCTTTGTCAATGTTTTTTTAATCTCACCCTCGCCCCCCCCCCCACTCCCCGTTCATTACGAGAGTCGTAGCGGGACACTCCGCCCTGATTGAAAACTCTCTTGTTGAAACAAATCATTCCAGCGCCTGTCGTTACGAAGTTCACTTCCCCACGAGCTCTCTCCAAACCTGCCCTCGTTCGCCTCGTTGCGGTGTCATCATCGTCATCATCTGGACCCAGGGTCGCCTTCGTTAATCCCCCCCACCCGACACGCGCTCCGTTGTATTTCCTTGTTGTGTTCAACGCAAATGTTGAACTTGCACGGCATGCACAACGCACACACGTAAATATGCACAACAACAATAACAACAGCAGCAGCCTCCATTCGCCTATAAGTTGCAGTGACGTCGTCACAATGGCGTCTGTGCCATGCTCGGGAAGCACCTTGGAGTCACCCCTCGCTGCGCTTTAACCGCCCGGCGCTCCGCTCGTTGTTGTGAGCGTCATGGCCGTACAGCAACAGACACACATAGAGACACAGACAAAGATCCCCCGTATAGCCTTTAACGGACTTTTGGGGCAATTTCTGTCAGTGAGCACCTATGAAGGGTTGGCACCGCACACCAGGATGTTGGTGGCCAGCACCACGCCAGGCGGCCTTTGTCTCCCGAGTGGCGACGTTTCACACGCCGCGCCAGGTACTCGTGTAAGGTTGAGTTTACCTCGAGGAGGCCCAGGACCGGCTCAGACCCTCGCCGGTTCTGCTACGCATCTTGAACTTAGTTCGCACCGTACGTGTCCAACCGTGCTAACTGGAGGTGCTATCACTCATCGCTGATGTCACCCGTGGCCGGGAATCAACTGCAGGTCATCGTGTTCGAAGCGCAGCGCCCTAATCACTGCGTCACCGCTCCCCACACTGGCACCAGCACACACACAAACACGGGCACACGTGCACGCGTGCGTTAACGCGATGATTGTAGGATCGCGGTAGCCCGATACCACTCCGCCTCCTGTCTCCATGTCTCCCCCCGTCTCCAAGTCTCCCCCTCTCCCTTATCTCCTCGTGTATCTCCATGCCCCCCTGCGCCTCCTGCCTTCCAATCTCCCCCTGCTCCTCCTGCTTTACAATCTCCCCCTGCTCATCTTGTCTCTCTGTATCCTCTGTGCCTCCTCATGCCCCCCCCCCAGCTCCCCTGCGTCTCCCTCTGTCTCCCACCTCTCTCCCCTGTGTCTCCCTCTGCACCCCCCCTGTCTCCCCTGCGCCTCCCTATGCCCCCCTCGTCTCCCCTGTGTCTCTCCCTGTCCCCCGCTATCCCTCGGGGCTTCAAAGGTAGCTGTCGGACGTGTCACGTGACGGACGTGACACACGTCGAGTGCCCGATAGCGGAGCACAAAGCGCGCTCTGTGGACCCCCCCATCCCCCACAATCCCCGAACCCCCCTCCGCCCTCCCTCACCCCAGAAACCCTCCCTGTCCCTCCGGGTCCCCGGGCCCCCGGGATCACGGCTCCCGTCAGATGAATATCGCGCCTCTTCAAAGCGGCGGCCCGAACCTGCTCCAGGTCTAAGCAGGAGCGGGATGGAGAGTGGCGAGGGGGTGGGGGGAGGGGGACACGGGGGTCTCTGTGTGTCCGTGATGCGCATTAAGACACCGGTGGAGCCATCACGGGCTGGACGGGGGAGCATTGTCTTTGCTTTGTGAGTGTGCGCGTGAATGTGTGTGAGTGTTTGTGCGTGTAAGTGCGTGTGAGTGTGCGTGAGTGCGTGTGTGAGTGCGTGTGAGTGTGTGTGTGAGTTTGTGCGTATGTGAGTGTGAGTGTGCCCCAACAGTCTTGTTTAGGCTAAAAATGGGATATTTGTCTTTGTTTGTGTCGGTGCATGCGTGCGTACGTATGGGGACAAATGCAAAGATCCCCCCTATAGCCTGTAACATACCGTTGGGGTAAGTGCTGTGAGCGTGCACATATGAAGGCTGGCACGGCACACGAGGGGGTGGGTAGCCAGCACCACAGCCAGCCACCTTTGTCTCCCCAGTGGCGATGTTTACACACCGCACCAGGTACTAAATTGATGTTGAGTCGACCTCGGGGAGGCGCAGGTGCCGGTTGAGATAATCGTCACGGGTATTGGCCGTGAGAGGGAATCGAACTCTGGTGGCCGGGTTCGTAGCGCAGTGGAGCGCGAATCGCCTCTTTGTCTGCACTTGCATGGGCATCGACAGCGTCGCGCTAGAGATTCCGGTAACGCGAGTTCGATTCCTCCTCAGGGTCCACATTGGAGACGATTCTGTGAACCGGTCCTGGGTCTCCCCTAGGTCGACTCCGTCTCAATTTAGTATCTGGTGCGATGTGTTTACATCGCCAATAGGAAGACAAAGGCGGTCGGGCGTGGTGCTGGCCACCCACCCCTTCATGTATCGCACCGGCCTTCATAGGTGCACGCTAAACAGCACTTGCACCACAAAGTCTGCCCGGGCTATACGAGGGATCTTTGCCTTTGCTGAGCCCAGGGTTCAAAGACTCTAGAACTCCGAGCGGCCAGCAACAAACAGCACTATTCAACGGTTAATAAACTTCTTTATTAACCAACATTTTTGAGCCAGCTGGCCAGAATTTGGCAAAGCCGAGCCAACTTTTCACCCAGGCAGCTGTGAGAGCAGCACAGACCAAGCGTTACGAACCTAACATCACAACTAACAGCAGCATATTTAAGAATCTTCAATTCAGCGAGGTTTTCGTTGTAAGAGTTTGTCGGGAATGAGACCATGATGACGAAGACCATGATGATGGGAGAGGAAATTCCGGAGTGAAACGGTGCGAGGGGAGAATCAGAGAGTGGAGTGAGGTTGCATGCGGTGTGGTGAGTGGGTGGTGAGTTAGTGATGGTCATTGTAAAGGTGGGGATGGTGGTGGTGGGGTTGCTGCTGCTGTGATGGTTGTGATGGTGATAGTGATGATGATGGTGATGTCTGTGATGGTGACGGTATTAGATGTTGTGTAATGGTAGCGGTCATGGTGATGATGGTAATGTCTGTCATGGTGACGGTATTGGCAGTTGTGTAATGGTAGTCGTGATGGTGATGATGGTGATGTCTGTCATGGTGACGGTATTGGTAGTTGTGTACTAGTGATGATGGTGATGTCTGTGATGGTGACGGTGATGATGTTGCTTGTGGTAGTTATGACCGTCGTGATGTTGGGTAGTCGCGGTGACGAAGGTAAGCGATGCAACTGCCTCGGTGCTAGGAGAGTATTGTTATGACGATGATGGCAGGGGGTAGTGGTGGGTGGGCGCTGGTTATGATGGTGAATGATAAGGCCGTGATGAGGTCAATGTGTCTTCCCTAGCGTTGGGCCGCGTGTCTCACCTCCCCACGCCACCACCATCAACCCACCAGCACCGCCACCATCACCACCGTCGGGACAGTGATTACCGTGTTATGATGGGCATTCTGTAAACAAATGACGGAGGTGCTGCTGATGCTGATGATGACGGTGGTGGCGGCTGATGGTTTGTGGTGGTGGTAGTGGCGATGATGATGTGTTGTGTTGTTGGTGTGTGACAGAGAGGGCCGCATGCGTCATCTCTTGGCGAAGTCGCCTTCAAAGCAAAACACAATAACGCACCACCACCCCACCTCCCCCCACACGAAACAAAGACAAAGATCCCCCCGTGTAGCCTTTAACACACGGGCGGGACAAGTGCTGTTGGCGAGCAGCACCTATGAAGGCCGGCACGACACACCGAGGCGGTTGAGTGGGTGGGCAACACCACGCCCGGCCGCCTTTGTCTCGCCAGCGTTGATGTTTACACACCGCGCCAGGTACTCATTTAAAGGCTGAGTCAACCTCGGTGAGCCCAGGACCGGTTCAAATATGTACACGATCTAAAAAAAAAATCCTTTATTATTAACAATAATTGGTCGCGAAAGCCTCCTAAGCGTTAATCTGATGTCGACACCGTGAGCGCGGAAATTCGAACTCGGATCGCCGGGTTCGGTACTCACGCACACGCACACACACCCGCACGCGCGCACACGCGCACACGCGCACACGCGCACACGCGCACACGCACAAAGACATAGATCCCCCGTATAGCCTTAACAGACTGTAGGGGCAAGTGCTGTTAGCGAGCACCTATGAAGGCCGGAACGGTACACGAGGGGGTGGGTGGGTGGCCAGCACCACGCCCGACCGCCTTAGGCTCCCCAGTGGAAATGTTTTTATCCACCGCACCAGGTACTCATTTAAGGCTGAGTCGACCTAGGGGAGGCCCAGGACCGGTTCAGATAATCGTCACTGGTGTTGGCCGTGAGCGGGAATCGAACCCGGGTCGCCAGGTTCATAGCGCAGCGCGCTAACCGCTACGCTACACTACCGTACATACACGTACACACACACATACGTACACACACACGCGCGCGCGCGACGGCGCCATCCCTCTACCACGCCACCCGCAATCCGGAGCTGTGTGCGAGTGAGAGAGCAAGAGGGGAGCGAGACGCGGGGGAGCAGGGCGGGCGTGGGTGAGAGAGAGAGCGAGCGAGAGAGGGACACGGTGGTGGGGGGGGGGTGATACTGCAGAGAATTTGAGTCACAAAACCTCGCGTCTCGCCTGAGCGAGTCGCCCGGCGTCATGCGTTAGGAATACGCGTGCAGGTGAGGGCGGACAGGTGAGCGGGGTGGGGAGGTGAGGGCGGACAGGTGAGTGCGTGGAGGCGCCGCGTCCCGTCACGCGTGCGCGCCCCCGCAGGTAAGGGATGGTGGGTGGGGTGGGGGGACGGGGGAGGGGGGGTGGGGAGCGGGGGGAGGGCCGAGTGGAGTTCCTTGAACGTGGAGCTCGGGGATTTCAGGGATGTGATCTCACATATACTCATCACACACGCATCACATCACACACACACACCGCTCGGACAGACACGCATTTACACACGACACGTGACATACACCACACACACACATCAAAGGCACACACATTACACATCCCCATTACACACCAATTGTACACCTACCACACACGCACACACATATGATATACATATCTCACGCAAAAGATAAAGATCCGCCGTATAGCCTTAACAGGCTGTAGGGGCAAGTGCAGTTAGCGAGTCGCACCTATGAATGCCGGCCCGAGGGGGTGGGTGGCCAGCACCACGCCTGCTCGGCCGCCTTTGTCTCCGCACTGTCGATGATAATATACCGCGCCAGGTACTCATTTATGGCTGAGTCGATCTAGAAGAGGAGGCGGTTCAGATATTTGTCATCGGTGTTGACCGTGAACTTGAATCAAACTCGGTTGTCCGGGGTCGGAGCGGAGCACGCTAACCACGACGCCACCGCTCCAAACGTACAATACAAAGGTCCCCCGTGTAGCCTCAACATACTTGTGGGGCAAATATTATTGGCGAGTCGCGCCTATTAAGGCCAGCATGGCACACCACAAGGGGGTGGGTGGAAAGGACTACGCCCGACCGCCTTTGTTTCTCCTCGTGGCGATGTTCTTTTTTAGACACCGCACCAGGTACTCATTGGAAGCTGCGTCGACTTAGGGGAGGCCCGGTACCGGTTCAGATATAATAAGTATAGAGACACACAATGCATTGAGCCTCAAATACTAACATATATACACACTAATCAAAGATCAAAGATCCCCCATATAGCCTTAACAGACTGTTGGGTCAAGTGCTGTTAGCGAGCATCTATGAAGGCCGGCACGATACACAAGGGGGTGGGTGGGTGGCCAGCACCACGCCCGACCGCCTTTGTCTCTCCAGTGGCGATGTTTTTACATACCGCACCAGCTACTCATTTGAGGCTGAGTCGACCTAGGGGAGGCCCAGGACCAGTTCCGATATTCGTCACTGGTGTTGGCCGTGAGCGGGAATTGAACTCGGAAATGCCGGGTTCACAGCGCAGTGTAGCGCTAACCGCAACACTACCGCTCCTCACACACGCAGGCACACATTATACACACACAGACACACCACACACACACAGACACACCACACAGACACACCACACACACACACAGACACCACACACACACACAGGTACACATGATACACACACAGACACACCACACACACAGGCACACATTATACACACAGACACACCACACACACACAGGCACACATTAGACACACACCACACACACAAAGGCAAACATTATACACACACAGACACACCACACACACACAGACACACCACACACACAGACACACCACACACAGGCACACATGATACACACACAGACACATCACACACACAGGCACACATTATACACACACAGATACACCACACACACACAGGCACACATGAGACACACACCACACACACATAGGCACACATTATACTCACACAGACACACCACACACACACAGGCACACATTATACACACGCAGACACATCACACACACACAGGCACACATTATACACACACAGACACACCACACACACACAGGCACACATTATACACACACAGACACACCACACACACAGGCACACATTTTACACACACAGACACACCACACACACACAGGCACACATTATACACACACAGACACACCACACACACTCGCAGGCACACATTATACTCACACAGACACACCACACATACACAGGCACACATTATACACACACAGACACACCACACACACAGGCACACCACACACACACACAGGCACACATTATACACACAGACACATCACACACACACAGGCACACATTATACACACACAGACACACCACACACACACAGGCACACATTATACACACACAGACACATCACACACACACACAGGCACACATTTTACACACACAGACACACCACACACACACAGGCACACATTATATACACACACAGACACACCACACACACACAGGCACACATTATACACACACAGACACACCACACACACAGGCACACATTACACACACACACACAGACACACCACACAGACACACAGGGACACATTATACACACACACTGACACACCACACACACAGACACACCACACACACACGCGCGTATCAACGCGGCGTTCTCAGGGCTCACGGTGCTCGGTATGTGCGAGTATTTTACTGAAACTGCCCCCATACGCGCTGTGAACGGCATTAGCAGGGCTGCGATGCAGCAGCAGCAGTAGCTCCGTCTGCTCCTCCTCCTACTGCGTCGCCCCCCCCCCCCCGCGTCTTCCCGGAGGGCCGTAAATCACCACGCCTCGTTACCTCTCTCCCTGCGCTGGGAATATTGGGCATTAGTGGGGTAATGATGCATCAGTTCATCAATTTATATCGATTCTTCACATTCACGATGATACCGACGGGGGGGGGGGGGGGTTGGGAGGGGGGGGGTGTTGGGAGGGAGGGGAGGAACTTCCAGAGTAAGGGTGGGGGGAGCAAGGGTGGCTTTCGGTGGGGGGTGAGGGGGTTTGGCAATTTGGGCCGGGACTCCACGAGGGGGGAGGGAGGGGGGCTGTGGATTTGTTTTTGTTGCCGCTAATTAATAAATGGTAGGGCCCCCCCCCCATGTGATATTTTGCCCCTAGGACCTCCAAAAAATTATTACTTGTAAGCTAATAAAATAAACTATTACTAGTAAACTAATAAAATAAACTATTAATTGTAAACTAATAAAATAAACTATTACTAGTAAACTAATAAAATAAACTATTAATAGTAAACTAATAAAATAAACTATTACTTGCAAACTAATAAAATAAACGATTACTAGTAAACTAATAAAATAAACTATTACTAGTAAACTAATAAAATAAACTATTACTAGTAAACTAATAAAATAAACTATTCCTTGTAAACTAATAAAATAAACTATTACTAGTAAACTAATAAAATAAACTATTACTAGTAAACTAATAAAATAAACTATTACTAGTAAACTAATAAAATAAACTATTACTTGTAAACTAATAAAATAAACTATTACTTGTAAACTAATAAAATAAACTATTGCTAGTAAACTAATAAAATAAACTATTACTTGTAAACTAATAAAATAAACTATTACTAGTAAACTAATAAAATAAACGATTACTTGTAAACTAATAAAATAAACTATTACTTGTAAACTAATAAAATAAATTATTACTTGCAAACTAATAAAATAAACTATTACTCGTAGACTAATAAAATAAACTATTACTCGTAGACTAATAAAATAAACTATTACTAGTAAACTAATAAAATAAACTATTACTAGTAAACTAATAAAATAAACTATTACTTGTAAACTAATAAAATAAACGATTACTTGTAAACTAATAAAATAAACTATTACTAGTAAACTAATAAAATAAACTATTACTAGTAAACTAATAAAATAAACTATTACTTGCAAACTAATAAAATAAACTATTACTCGTAAACTAATAAAATAAACTATTACTCGTAAACTAATAAAATAAACTATTACTAGTAAACTAATAAAATAAACTATTACTCGTAAACTAATAAAATAAACTATTACTTGTAAACTAATAAAATAAACTATTACTTGTAAACTAATAAAATAAACTATTACTTGCAAACTAATAAAATAAACTATTACTAGTAAACTAATAAAATAAACTATTACTCGTAGACTAATAAAATAAACTATTACTCGTAAACTAATAAAATAAACTATTACTAGTAAACTAATAAAATAAACTATTACTTGTAAATTAATAAAATAAACTATTACTAGTAAACTAATAAAATAAACGATTACTTGTAAACTAATAAAATAAAGATTACTTGTAAACTAATAAAATAAACTATTACTAGTAAACTAATAAAATAAACTATTACTTGTAAACTAATAAAATAAACTATTGCTAGTAAACTAATAAAATAAACTATTACTTGTAAACTAATTAAATAAACTATTACTAGTAATCTAATCAAATAAACTATTACTTGTAAACTAATTAAATAAACTATTACTGGTAAACTAATCAAATAAACGATTACTTGTAAACTAATAAAATAAACGATTACTTGTAAACTAGTAAAATAAACTATTGTAAACTAATAAAATAAACTATTGTAAACTAATAAAATAAACTATTACTTGTAAACTAATAAAATAAACTATTACTTGTAAACTAATAAAATAAACTATTACTAGTAAACTAATAAAATAAACTATTACTTGCAAACTAATAAAATAAACTATTACTCGTAAACTAATAAAATAAACTATTACTTGTAAACTAATAAAATAAACTATTACTTGCAAACTAATAAAATAAACGATTACTTGGAAACTAATAAAATAAATTATTACTCGTAAACTAATAAAATAAACTATTACTCGTAAACTAATAAAATAAACTATTACTAGTAAACTAATCAAATAAACGATTACTTGTAAACTAATAAAATAAACGATTACTTGTAAACTAATAAAATAAACGATTACTTGTAAACTAATAAAATAAACTATTGTAAACTGATAAAATAAACTATTACTTGTAAACTAATAAAATAAACTATTACTTGTAAACTAATAAAATAAACTATTACTAGTAAACTAATAAAATAAACTATTACTTGCAAACTAATAAAATAAACTATTACTCGTAAACTAATAAAATAAACTATTACTCGTAAACTAATAAAATAAACTATTGCTAGTAAACTAATAAAATAAACTATTACTAGTAATCTAATAAAATAAACTATTACTCGTAAACTAATAAAATAAACTATTGCTAGTAAACTAATTAAATAAACTATTACTGGTAAACTAATCAAATAAACGATTACTTGTAAACTAATAAAATAAACGATTACTTGTAAACTAATAAAATAAACTATTGTAAACTAATAAAATAAACGATTACTTGTAAACTAATAAAATAAACTATTGTAAACTAATAAAATAAACTATTACTTGTAAACTAATAAAATAAACGATTACTTGTAAACTAATAAAATAAACGATTACTTGTAAACTAATAAAATAAACTATTACTTGTAAACTAATAAAATAAACTATTACTTGTAAACTAATAAAATAAACCATTACTAGTAAACTAATAAAATAAACTATTACTTGTAAACTGATAAAATAAACTATTGCTAGTAAACTAATAAATGAAACTATTACTCGTAAACTAATAAAATAAACGATTACTAGTAAACGAAAAAAAGAAACGATTACTAGTAAACTAATAAAATTAACTGTTCCTAGTTAAATAAAATAAACGATTACTAGTATACTAATACAATAAAAAATATAATTTTTTATTTCATTCTACCAGGTAAGGCCTACTAGGCTACGTAGCTCTTTTTCAGAAGCGACCTGGCCACAGATGAGAGCATAGCGAAGTGGCCTGATCATCATCATCATCATCACGTGGACATTCAGAGCAGCCGAAGACTCCAGACGCGCGACGTTGATTCCAAAATTGGAGGGGGGACCCCGGACGGACCCGGAAAAAAATGCACGCTCCTCACGTGCGTCTATAATACGCGTACACGTGTGTGCCTTGTGTGTCATGGACAGCATCGGGTGTGATCCGGCAGTCATTGCCTCGCACTGACATCTCATACCGCCGTTGTGCAGGCTAGGATGTCTGCAGCAGTTTTGCGAACCACCAACCCTCGCTGCCCTCCACGGTGCTGGATCCGCTACGGGCGGTGGTGGTCTGCGTCTTCGCGTTGCTGCTAATGGGCCCCTTCAGTACCCTCGCTTCATCATTCCAAATATGCAGGCGGTGTGATAATAATAATACTGTAGTCATTTTTTTAATTATATTAAAACAACGATGTCCGTTGCTTTGTCAATCTGATGCTGAATGAAAGCCCCTCCGTGGTGCTATTAGTTTGTCCATACTTCACCACCGCTGATCACAGCGGGCGAGTGAAGGCCGGGGAGGGGGGGGTCCGTGGGGGATGGTGCCTTGGACGGGTTCGTTTTTACCTAGGTGTATGCTGAACTTCTTTCGCACCGTACGTAGCCAACCGTGCTAATCGCAGGTGCGGTTCAGATATCACTCGCGACTGATGTTCGCAGTGTGACGCTGAACTCCCCGCGTACGATATTCTCGCGAATTCCCCTGTCCGTTTACAGATTAGGGCACTCGTCACCCTACATCTGTTTAATGTTTTCTCTAACTTAATTTTGTAATTGCGTCGTGATCGGTGGAAACGTGATCTGCCCGATGCGACGACTCACGTTACAGGGAATGTGTCGCTGAACAATGGTTTACGTCCGTGCGATATGTTCGATTCCCCATGGAACAACGCTGTTATTGAGCTGATTTTTCTTTGCTTCATAGCCGCACTGGACTTTATCTGTTTTGGTTTTTGTCATTTCTGTTCCCTTGCAAAATTAGACTAATTAATCCCCGGTCTCCTGAGTTCTCATCTGGAATAACTACATAAACAAATAAATACATAAACAAATAAGTACATAAACAAATAACCGAGACTTGGCGTATTCACTCACCTCACTCACTCATGCACGCAGTTCAACACCAACATCAATACCCACCATTCACCACTCAGTGGCGGTGACGTCGCCACGGCGCTTGTGCCAGGCTATGTGCACTTTGAGGCCACGTGAAGTGTCGGAGGCTCGCTACTGGACGGAGGTCACGGAATAGACCCAGGTGGCATGAGTTCACTGACTGAGATGGCTGGCAGATGCACCAATTGTGCTCCCCACTGTGCCAACTTTCTACGTTTTATCCGCCCGGCGCTCCGCTCTTTGTTGTGAGCCTCGCCCCTCTTCACTCCTTTTGTCGTTGGAGGGCGACTGCCTCCAACTTTCCCGTAAGCGTCCTTCACGAGCCTCCTCCACAGAGGCCAATCTCCATCACCCAGCATCTCGCTCATCCACTCACTTATCAACTCATTCTTGCAAACGAAGCTATCCTGGTCTGAAGAGAACTCACCTGGCTAAGAGAAATACACGTGTCTCCTAAAGTCTCCCCAATTTTACTGCCCCGAAGAGTTAATCTGACTCCAACCTTCACCACGCGAGTGTAACAACCGGAACAATTCACGCGACATCATTCAGAATCAGAATGTTTATTTAGACTGGTGGAGGAAGCCGTGGAGTTATGTGTTTTTTTACAGATGTCCAGGAGATGCCACGGGGTCAGCAAGTTATAACAACAACAAACGATAGGAGTGCAAAATAGAGAAAAGGTAAGCAAGCCACGACAAAGAAAGCCTTCCATATCGGTTATAATTGCATAAGTACATAAAATCCTTCTGATGTTTCAACCCTAAATACAAGCTTGGGGCAAGGCAGCAAAACAACAACATCAGTCTCAGACCACACCAAGACAACAACGCAGTCCCTCAATAAAAATCGATGCTGGATGATAACCAGCGACGCCCACGTCGCAGAGAATGAGAACAAAACTGTGACATGGAAATGTCGTTCCTGTTGGATCGATCACCTTAACGGGAGTGATCCCCCCCTCGCCCCCCCGCCCCCCCGCCCCCCGGTCACCTCCTCCTCGCGATGACCCCGCCACCTGTCACGTGTTCACACGTCACAGTGAACACAACGAACCGCGTCATGGAGGCGACATGGACGCGAATCCGTCGAGATGCGGATCAGTGGAGCTACGCGTAGTCACTTTAAGACGTTTCTTGTTCATGTTTTTGTTTATTGCGGTTGCACCCGATTCAAGACCCGAGTAGCTCACAGGGCTGTACCTATTCTTGGTTCTTCTTGACTTTACCGAAAGAACCAAGAATAGGGTTATACCTAATAAATTAACTGAACTGAACGCGCCCGATAAAAAAAATAGAGCCCACTTCTAAGGGACAGAACCCGAATGGACGAGGTCTCAGAGTGGACCAAACCAAATACTGAAGGCCTGGATGGATGGCCTCTCGTCGTGGCCAGAGGAAGACCTTCATGTTGACATCGGGCTCCTGAACCATATCGCTGTTGCTGCTGTTTGCTGCCATCACCCGCAAGGGATAGTAATGTAATCGGGAAAGCGAGTGAACTGGGGTTTGAGGCAGTGGTCATCTTCCGTTAGGACCGAGCGAACGCGATATTGTAGCGACCTCTAAAAAGCTGAAGAGAACGTTTGTTTACGTTTGTTTACGTTCCATTCATTCATGGTTCATTGGCACTCGCTACAACAGTCATGACACAATGCATGGGCGCCGCGGTGGCTAGGAGATGTTAACTTCCTCGCCCGGTATACAGGAGGTTGTGAGTTCAATCCCGACGCTGACTCCTGCTGCTGCATATTTGGAGTTTGCGTGTCTCTCTCTCCGTACTTACGTGTATTTTTCTCCGGGTCCTCCGGATTTTCGCTCCACATTTGGAATCAACATGACGGGTTTAGAGTTTTTGGCTGCTATAAAAGTCGACATGATGATAAGCCACTTTGTTGAGCTATAATTTGCGGCCAGGCCACTTCTGAAAAAGAGCTGTACATCTCAGTGGGCACTACCTGGTGAAATAAAAATTGTTTAGTTTGCAATTGTATGTTGGTGATGCAGCCGCTGCTGCTGTGTCCACAATTAACAGCAACTCTACACGTTAAATCAATAACAACACTGTGTGTGACCTTGGACGACGTCTCGGACAATGGCCCTTCTTCATAACACAGTGCTGTTAGCGAGGACCTATGAAGGCCGACACGCCAAACGAGGGGGTGGGGTGGTCAGTAACACATTCCGGCCGTCTTTGCCTCCCTAATGGCGATGTTTACGCATCGCACCAGGTCCTCATTTGAGCCTGAATCGACCTAGGGGAGGCCCAAGACCGGTTCAGATAATCGTCACCGATGGTGGCCGTCACGCAGTGCGTTAACCGCTGCGCCACCGCTCCCCGCACACGCACAATCTCACGCTCACACACCTCCACACACCATCACACAATGACACACACCCACGAAAATCTCACGCGCACAATCTCGCGCACACCGCGGCAGCCTCACGTTGTAATTATTACGTCGGGAGCAGGCGACACGACACGGCCATTATGTCCCTCCGGTGCCGCGTGTTTGCGAGCTCGCGTCAGGGCCGCATCACCGCGCTGTGACCACATAGCGCGCGCTCCTTCATCACACGCGCCGCGCCAGGTGCACAGGTGTGACAGTCCCCCCCCCACCACTCCCCCCACATGTCCCCAGGACCCCCCGCGGTGAGCTCAGCGCTATTTTCAATCAGTGACGCAAGGTGCGTGCGCGCGCGAGCGGCTGTTGTGTTCCTCCGCGGGACTACACGGGAATCAGGTGCGGACGCGAAGCGGTCGTTTTCGTGGGATTCTGAGGATGGCAGTCGGGAGAAGTGTATCCACGTTTATGGACGAGGCCGTGTACGATGAGGGTGGGGGGTGGAGGTAGGGCGGGGGGTGGTGTTTGTGTGTATACGGAGCGGTGGCGCAGCGGTTAGCGCGTTCCGCTACGAACCCGGCGACCCGTTTTCGATTCCCCCTCACAGTCAACACCAGTGACGATTATCTGAACCATAACATCATCATCATCATCACTGCCATCATCACCAGCATCACATCATCATTATCATCACAGCGGCGGGGGCAGGGGAGGGGTGTTCGTGGAGTGCCCAGACCCCCTCTCTCGCTCCCCACAAATGCTGCGATCCCTCGGGGCCAGATCTGCGCAGTGAATCGTGAGTGACACTTTAAACAGCTTCCATTACAACGGGGATCCCGATTCCCCGCGTCTCATAAACAACCCCCCTTCACCCCCCTCCACTCCCCCTCCAACCCCCCCCCCCATCAACATCATCCCGCTCCCATCACAATGTATCATCTCAAACTTGGAGGACCTGGGGAAAAAAATCAATCGTGGGTGCCCCCCCACCCCCGTCTTGAACGAGAACCCTAATCAACCCTCCTTGGCTGCCACTCTGTTCTTATTCTTCATCATCATCGCTCATCCATCTCATCCCATCCACCTCGCGGGCGTATCCCTGCCCAGACCCCACAGTCAGGATGGATGATTGTCAGTCGTTATATATTAATGTTTTCTTGCGGCGAATGTTATATTTTTTTCGACACACTCCCAAAACCCGACGACTCCCGGCTCGCTTATCGCGCCAATTAGCTCAGGGATAATTATCCCTTAATTGCCTTAATCAATTAGCGAGAGGCGCGCGCCGTGACGTCACGGCGGCTCCGTGAAGATGAATATCCCGAGTCACGTGTCACCCATCAACCCCGAGGGATCCGCGGGGGTGGGGGGGGGCAGATAAAGTGACTCGCTAGTACCAGAGAGACGTACTGCGCGGTGTCACGTGTTTCCCACAGAGCTGGCCACTCGGAGTCAAGAGTCTGCGGGAGGCGCGGGGGTTGGTTTCTCTTAAACTAGTCCTGAATACCTCCAAAACCAAGGTGCTATATGCTTCTCTCCGGGACTAAAGCAGGAAGTTATTTTTCCCCAATTACATTCCTTAAATAATTATCAAATAGAGCAAGTCAAGATCTATAAGTATCTTGGGGTCATCCTGGATTCAAAACTTAGTTTGAAGATCACATTGATGATATTGGTAAAAAGACAAAAATAAAAATAGGTTTTCTGTATCGACACAAACACTGCTTCCCCCCAATGTTCCGTTTGGAATTGATAAAAGCTACCATACTGCCTCTACTTGACTACTGTGACATCGTGTATAAATCAGCCCCAAGTACTGTACTGAAGAAGCTTGATTCCATCTATCACTCGGCCTTAAGATTTGCATTGAACTGGCCATATAGGACTCACCACTGTGATCTCTACATTGGGTCAAACTTAACATCTCTTAATTTGCGACAGCTTGTGCACGAGATCTTATTTATTCACGATGTACTTACAAAAAATTCCGCAGACTACCTACTGGATCTCCTCTCTGTTTCAAATAACAAATTTGACCTCAGGTCTTCGCTCATTTACCAGCTTCACATTCCCTATTGCCGTACAAAAACTGGAGGAAGGGCCATTGCTATTGATGCCCCCAGGGTCTGGAATGCTATTGCCAATAAACTGCAACTTGAATCACTACCTATGAGATCTTCACTCAAAACTGCTCTAGAGGAGTTGTACAACCCTAGCTGCCACTGCTATTCAGTGGCCTAAAATATGGCTCTAGATTTTGGTGTTATAATTTATTTATGTAGTTTATTGTTAAAAATTCGGTCACAGCCCCTATGATCACTGTTACATTGGATTTATGGCTTTTATTTTGGTGATTTCGAAACGTTTTTTTTGGCCATGTTTTTGTTTATTGTAGTACGGAGTTAGACTGATGGCCTTAATCTTAGTTGTCTTGTGGTTGTTGTTGTTGTTGTTATTTGACTTGCATCCCACTGGGATTTCTGCACACAGCGTTGGTGTACGGTGCTATTTCAGGAATATTTTGATATTTTTTTCCTGTATTTTCTGTTTGCACAGTCACATAAACACTTTAAGATGTTTTCTTGTTCATGTTTTTTGTTTGTTGCGGTTGCACCCAATTCAAGAGCCGAATGGCTCACAGGGCTATACCAAATAAATGAACTATGAACTAAATGAACTATGGTGGACCGCACAGGGATGTTTGTAACTGCGCGGCGCCGCGCCTGGCGATGGCAGTCGAGGGAGGATCGCTGGGCGACATCTTTTAAGTTCAGAGCCGCCACTTAATCCCAGACTCTCGGCCCCCTTTCAAGAACCCCTTTCCACCGAGACCCCCTAACCTCAGGACACTCTTCCCCCGAAACCCCCTTCTGCTGGGATCTCCTTCCCCCGGACGCTGTTGCCACACTATCCCCGACCACGTCACCCTCTTCACCTGGAACCCCTTTCGCCCAAGACCTCCTCCACCGAGACCCTCTTCCTCGGGACCCCTTTAACTTTGGCCCCCTTTCACACGACCCCCTTCCCTCAAAACCCCATTTTCTCCGAGACTCGCTGAGATCCCCTTCAAAGGGTGCTCTGTCCTCTCTATCTCTCCACTTGCGTAAGAGAGAGGAAAGGGACCATCCCCCCACTACCTCTATCCCCTGAGAACGCAGGGATCTCCCTCGCCACCTGTGTGCGTGTGGGAAAGGGGGCCCGCCCTTGGGGGCCCGGGAACACGACCCCCGTGCCTTGAGGAGCCGCTCCTGTGAAAGCAGAGTCCGGAAGGGCGGGGTCGTGAGAGGGGACCCTGGAGTGCCGCCAGTCCACCGGGGTCCGCGAGATAACAGCGAGGGGATGGGGGGGGACAAGAGGGGAAAGGGGGATACGCGGTGAGGGGGGGGTGCACGAAAACACACACCCAGGGGGAGAGAGAACAGGGAGATAAAGGGAACAGGGGTCATAGGAAACAGGGAGATAGAGGGAATAGGGGGGCATAGGGGACGGGGGTGCATAGAGGACATGGGGGAGAGGCGAGACCTGTTCAGAATCCCGCTGTTTGTCAGCGCGGTTCACGCGGTCCTTGCGCCCTCTGCTGGAGGAGCTGCCCGCTCTGAACATCTCGGCAGGGCGAGTCACACGATCACGTGACATTCAAACAGCACGCCGCCGCTGCTGCTGCTCATCGTGAGGTTGGTACTGGAGACCAAACTGTAAACTAAACTCGTTTATTTTATTTTACCAGATCAGGCCCTCTAAGCCACCGCGCGCTCAACTATCCACCCGCTCCACTCACCAACCTGAACCACTCACCTACCTGAACCACTCACCCGCTCACCCACTCACCAACCTGAACCACTCACCCGCTCCACTCACCTACCTGAACCACTCACCCGCTCCACTCACCTACCTGAACCACTCACCCGCTCACCCACCTACCTGAACCACTCACTCGCTCCACTCACCTACCTGAACCACTCACCCGCTCACCCACTCATCTACCTGAACCGCTCACCCACCTACCTGAACCACTCACCCGCTCCACTCACCTACCTGAACCACTCACCCGCTCACCCACTCATCTACCTGAACCGCTCACCCACTCACCTACCTGAACGACTCACCCGCTCACCCACTCATCTACCTGAACCGCTCACCCACTCTCTACCTGAACCACTCACCCACTCGCCAGGCCAGGTGAGCACTCAGCGCCCCCTTGTGGACGCGAGGGGTCCTCACGGGAGGGCCTTAAACACAAATGAACTACAAACTATTTTTGTTATTTTACCAGGTAACGCCTACTAAGATGTACAGCTTTGAGTCAGAAGCGACCTGGCCACAAATAGCTTATCATCACCTGAAAATTTATAGCAGCCGGAGAAAAATCCGGCGCAACCACGGGGAGAGAGACGCCGCACGTGAGAGACACCGCAAACTCCAAATATACAGCAGGCGTCAAACGTCAAGATCGAACCCACGATCTCGTGTATACCAGGCGAGATACTTAACATGCTGATTATGATAGTGCTGATCCGCCAGGATGCAGTGTACGTGAGTGACACGTGACTGAGATTAGTGCTGATTTGTAACGTTGATCCTTACCACCTGTGTATCGATAGTTAAATGTTCATGTTAAACTACTGTGTTGTTGTCTTGGTGTGGTCAGGGACTGTTGTTGTTTTTGCTGCCTTGCCCCAAGCTTGCATTGGCTGTTGACATATCGGCAGGGATGTTTAGTGACTTGCTCTACTTTGCACTCCTATCGTTAAAATTTTGACTTTAAAAAAAAATTTAAACTAAAAATAAAAAAATTAAAATAATAAAAGCAAAAACACCACAATATAAATATTAAATAGTTTAAAAAAAATAATAAATTGAAAATAATAAAGGCAAAAAAACCCACGACGTTTCGATCGCAACACAAGCGGTCTTCATCAGGCGGAGATTGAGGTATTTTATTGTTTGTATTTTAATTGTTTTATTTTTATCTACGTGACTTTACCGAAAGAACCAAGAAAATGAACTGATATCGTTTTTTTCGTATCGTTTTTTGTTGTTGTAACCTGCTGGTCACTCGCCCCTACTGGACATCTGTGAGTAAAGCGCTTCATAGCTCATCGGATTCCCTCTCCTGCAGTCGACATAAAGATTATTTTTAAAAATCCTGATTCTGATCTCTCGGTCATCGAGGGCGAGGGAGACTGTGAACCACACGTGAGACAGCGAGAGAGAGAAAGGGGAGCTTGGAGGACTTGAAATATTTTGCAGGATCTGGCAGAAGGAAGGAAGCGATGGCGAGGTGGGATGTCTCCGTTTGTTGTCCTTCCCCCGCGCATTTCTGATGAGCACGGTTGGCCACGTACGGTGCGAAAGAAGTTGAACATACCTATAACCACCTGGTCAAACGCGCCATTATAGCAGGACCCTCCTGCACAAGAGTCTTGAGACTCACCTGATACTCACCAACTCACCTGACACCACTCACTAGACACTCACCACTCGCCTGAAACGAAGCACCTGACACTCACCACTCACCAGACACCGCTCACTTGACACTCACTACTCACCACTCACGTGACACCAATCACCTGATTGACGGCTTTCGAGGGCGGGGGGTGCGGGATTAAAACCGAAATAGCGTCGACGTTTCGGGTAATGACCCTTATTCCGAGCACAAACATGGTCTATGTACACGAACGTTCAATGCTAAGAATCTGTATTTATCCTGGAGGAGGAATCCGATGAGCTATGAAGCTCTTTTCTTTTTACAGATGTCCAGTTAGGGGCGGATCAGAAAGTTACAACAACAAACGATACAAACACACGACACGAGTGCAAAGTAAAAAAATAAATCAACAAAATAATAAATAAAAATAGCTAAAGTACATCGAATCCTGCCGATGTTTCATTCGGCTGAAAGCATCCACACAGGACGCGCCACGGCCTGGAGGGCCGGCCAAGATAAAGACCCGAACTGGTGGCTCCCTCGACCTCGTCGCCCGCTCAGGAGACGGAGCGACGGAGTCGGCGCGTGGTGTGCGGGAGGGCCGCGTGTGGATCGTTTTACATCGCAGGATCAGGAGAGGCGGCGGCGGCGGCGACCTGGGGAGGCCTTCGTCATCCAGCAGTGGATTGACCACGGATGCTGCTGCTGATTAACTAGGTCGGAGGAGGGGGTTGAACTATGAACTTTTTTTTATTTTACCAGGTAAGGGCCCCACTGAGCTATGTGGCTTTTTTTCAGGAGCGCCCAGGCCACAAGTGACAGCTCTACGAAGCGGCTCATCGCGTGGACATTCATAGCGGCAGCCAAAGACTCTGAACGCGTGGTGATGTTGATTCCAAATGCGGAGGGAAAAACCGGAGGACCCGGAGAAAAATCCACGCCATCACGGGGGAGAGAGAGAGAGAGACACGCAAACTCCAAATATACAGCAGCAGGCGTCAGGGTCGAGATCGAACCCACGACCTCCTGTATACTTGGCGAGGTCGTTAACATCTCGCCAACGCGGTTAATGGATGAGGGTGTGGGGTGATGAGGCACCGGGGGGAGAGGAGTTGGGCTGGGAGAGCGGTTCCCATTGGAGGAAGCGGGGGCGTCGTCCACGTGGCGCTTCCTCTCCCCCCACTCTCCAGCCCCCACTGCCCACTCCCCTCCCCCAACTCCCCCCACTCGCCTCCCCCCACTGGTTCATGCGCTGCGCTACGAACTCAGCGAACCCCCCCTTCCCCCTCCCCCCAGTTCGATTCCCTCTCACGGCCACTAACGCCGGTGAAGAATTTCTGAACAGGTCCCGGGCCTCCCCTAGGTCGATTGAGCCTTAAAATTGAGCACTCATCTTGTCCGGTACGGGCGAATTCCTAAAAATAGCACTGGAGAGACAAAGACGGCTGTGCGTTGTGCGCCTTCCCCCCCACTCCCCTTGTACCGTGCGCCGTGGAAAACCAGCCACGTGGAATTTGCACGAATCTCGTGACTGAAACATCTGGAAATGTTTTTTTTTATCAGAGAAAGCGTGCGTTTGTGTGTCTGTGTGTGTGGCTGTGTGTATGTGGGTGTGTCTGTGTGTCCAACACCAGTGACGATTATCTGAACCGGTGCTGGGCCTCCCCTATGTCGACTCAGCCTCAAATGAGTACCTGGTGCGGTGTGTAATAAACATCGCTGCTAGAGAGACAAAGGCGGCCGGGCGTGGTGCTGGCCACCCATCCCCTCGTGTGCTCGCTAACAGCACTTGCCCCAACAGTGTTAAGTTCTATGGTCGGGCCTTTGTTTGGGGTGTGTGTGTGATGATTACGTGTGAGAGCTTTGTGTGTGCGTATGTATGAGTGAGTCTTTGCAGTCTCTGGCTGTGTGAGAGTTTACGTGTGTGTTTGTGTGGATGTGTTTGCGTGAGTCCATACCACTGTGCCGACTTTCATACGTGCTCGTTAACGGCACTTATCCCAACAGCTTGTGTCGGCTACACGGGGGATCTTTGCCTTGTGTGTGTGGTGGGCGTGGAGTGAGTATTGAGTTTGGGTCTCGCTTCCCAACCCCTCGACCCTCTCCCTCTGCACCACCATCGCGCAAAGTTTGGCTCCGTTAGGTCCACGTCAATGAGTGACCCAGCTCAAACAACACGCAACTACCACACCGATCCTGGCCACACCAATATCTACCGCACCAAGCACTCTAGCCACAACAATATCTACCACACTGACCACTCAAACAACACCATCACCACACCAACCACTCCAATAACACCAGCCACACCAATACCAACCACACCATTACCATCAAGCACATCCACGTCAACCACAACATTGCCATCAACCGCACCAACACCAACCACACCATTACCATCAGCCGCACCAATACCAACGACACCATTACCATCAACCGCACCAACACCAACCACACCATTACCATCAAGCACATCCACATCAACCACACCATTACCATCAACCGCACCAACACCAACCACACCATTACCATCAACCGCACCAACACCAACCACACCATTACCATCAACCGCACCAACATCAACCACACCATTACCATCAACCTCACCAATACAAACCCCACAAGTCCACACCGACCACTGGAGGGTCAAGGCAAAGAGCTACCGCGCCCCCGCCGCGAGCAGCGAGACAGCGGCGTCAGCAGCGGTCACGGGGGAGGAAGAGGGAGAGAGCAGAGGAGGCGAGGGGGGCAGTGAAGAGGAAGGGAGGAGAGAGCAAAGAAGAGGAGGGAACAGAGAGGAGGAGGAGATGCACACGGGAGCCCCTCTCTAGACCCCATGCACAGGTTCATACTCCGCCGCTCCCTGGATGCGATGATGAAGACCCCGGGGATCGGGGGTCCTGCGACCCCCAGAGCTCTGAGCCTCCAGTCACCCCCACAGGAGCTGCTGAGCCCCCTGCGGGTCCCGACGCGCCTGCTGCTGGGGCCCGGGCCCTCCAACTCCTCGGCGAGGGTCCGCGCTGCCGGCGCCCTGCCCTTGCTGGGACACCTCCACCCAGAGTTCTGCCAGGTGAGGCGGGGGGAGGGGCGATGAGGGTGGGGTCCTTCATTGTCTCCGTGTCTCCACGTGCTTTTGTTCCCAGTGTCTCCTAATTGTCCCCTTGTCTCCGGAATCCCATACCCCGTGTTTCCCTGTCTCCACGCCCCGAGGTTGCCCGTGTCTCACCGTGTCTCACCGTGTCCCTCCGTATCTCCCCCGTGTCCCCGTGTCTCACCGTGTCCCTCCGTATCTCCCCCGTGTCCCCGTGTCTCACCGTGTCCCTCCGTATCTCCTCCGTGTCCCTGTGTCTCACCGTGTCCCTCCGTATCTCCTCCGTGTCCCAGTGTCTCACCGTTTCTTCCCCGTGCCGTCCGATTAAACACGGTTGGTCACGTACGGTGCGAACGAAGTTCAACACACACACAGACAGACACACACACACGTACGGTCTCCCCACCCGTGCCCTCCCCCCAGGTGATGGACGAGGTGCGCGCGGGGCTGCGCTACGCATTCCAGACGCGCAACGCGGTCACGTTGGCCGTGAGCGGCACAGGCCACGCGGCCATGGAGGCTGCCATCGTGAACCTGGTGCAGGAGGGGGAGCGCGTGGCGGTGTGCGTCCACGGCGTGTGGGGAGAGCGCGCAGCCTCCATCGCCCGCCGCCTGCGTGAGACATCGCCCGCGCCGTCGCACATCGGCGGGCACCAAAACCGCGCCATCGCTGTGCCACGACAGTACCATCATCACCGGGCCACACACCACCATCACCGGCACCATGGCTGAGCAACGAGAGTACAACCATCACCACCATCATCACCGCATCACCACCATCATCACCACGCCATCGCTGTGCTACGAGAGCACAACCACCACCATCACCACCCCATCGCTGTGTCACGAAATTACAACCATCACCGGCACCACCACCATCACTGGCACCACCATCAGCATAATCATCACCACACCATCGCTGTGCTACGAAAGTACAACCATCACAGGCACCACCATCAGAATCATCACAGGCACCACCACCATCATCACCACACCATCACAGGTAGACAAAACTAATTACCTTGGGCTCAAGTAAAATTAAAAACTGGCTTTTTAATAGGCATAACATTGTTTCCCAGCTAAACTTCGTCTTGAGTTGATAAGGGTTACTAAACTGCCTTTATTTGATTACTGTGACATTGTTAATCAGTCTGCATCAAATTAATTGCTAAATAAGCTCAGCCCAATATATCAATCAGCTATAAGATTTGCTCTAGATACCCCTTATGCAACTCATAATTGTGACCTATATACCTGAGAGACTGGCCTAACATCCCTCCATGATCGCAGAATCATTCACCAGGCTTTGTTTATTCAGAATGCCCTTTGTTCCAATTCGGCAGAGTATTTGTTGGATTTGTTGACACCACGGGATGCCAGACCTAACCCGAGGAGCTCATCGTGTTTTTTGTTGAAGGTTCCTAGGTACAAAACAGGTTTTGGTAAACGGGCATTCACAGTGGACGCCCCTCGTCTCTGGAATAATATCACCACGAAACTTGATTTGCAGTCACCACCTTCACTAAATCATCTTAAATCATTTATTTCAAGTGCATTCCTGCCAGTCTGCCACTGCTGAAGCAAGTAGATGATATACAAATCTTGTTTTGTATTATTATTATTCTGTATATGAGTCCTGTGCTGTTGTAATGTGTGCAATGTCACGGTGATTGTTATGGTTGCTCGTGTTACTTCGAATTTGTTGTTTGCACAGGAAAAACGATTTCACCAAAGGCGTTTCCATTCCTCGTTTCGCAATATTTTATCGAATCTTATTCCTCACTCGAGATGCACTATTTCGCAATATGTTTCTCTAATCTTAATGTTCAGTTGAGTTAAATATTTAATTTATAATTAAGTAAAATATTGTAAATTTTTGTTTCTTTTTGGACTTTTTTAATTGCTGTATTTATTGTATTTATAATTTTTATGCGACCTATTGCAAGCGTTGTGTTTCTAATGTTACAGTTTTTCTGTTTTGTTGATGAAACCCGATTCAAGAGCTTCTTAGCTCACAGGGCAATTCTGAATAAACTGTTCAAACCACCATCATCACCACGCCATCGTTGTGCCACGATAGTAACACCGGCACCACAACCACCACCATCACAGCGCCATCACTATAACATCACCGCTACCATTATATTACCATCATTATACCATTTGCCGGCACGATCGCTGTGCCATCACGGCACCATCACTGCAGTATTCCCATCCCAACACCATCACTGCGCCATCACAGTAATGACGACTTCGCTTACAATGTTGATGACCGTGATGATGATATCGATGGTGATATTGATGGTGATGATGGGTGATGCGTCGGGTGCTCGCAGGAGCCGATGTGCGGACGCTGGAGGGCCCCGCGGGAGAGAGATTCAGCATCGCCCAGATCGAGCAGGTGACCGATATCCTCACCGCGGCACACCGCCCCCCCTCCTCCTCCTGGAGTCCACCCTTGAGTCCACCTTGAGTCCACCCTTGAGTCCACCCTTGAGTCCATCATTGAGTCCACCCTTGAGTCCATCCTTGAGTCCATCCTTGAGTCCACCCTTGAGTCCACCTTCACGCATCCCCGTGTCCTCGCACACATCTCAGCTCTCTCGTGTCCCGTTGTGTCCCCTAAACCCCCTCCCCCCCCCCGTCTCCGTGTGTCCCCCATGCCTCTCTATGTCCATATTTTCCCAAGTCTCCATGACCCTGTCTCGCCTCAATCATCTCCACGTGTCCCCGTGTCCGCCCGCGTCCCCCCGCGCCCATGTATCTCCCCGTGTGTCCCCCATGCCCCCGTACCCACTCGTGTGTTCCTATACCCCCTTGGTCCCTGTGTCCCCCCCGTGGTATCCCTGCGTGTCCCCCGCGTGTCGGCGTTCCCATTTCCCCGTATCCCCGTGTCCCCCTGCGTGTCCCCGTACGCACGTATTTATCCCTGATGTGTCCTCATGGGGGTTCTCTTTGTGTCTCCAATGCCCACGTGTACCGCATCTCTCCCTCGTACGTATCCACACATCCCCTGGTTTCGTCCGTGTACCCCTCGTGTATCGCCGTGTCCCAGTGACCCCGCATGTCTCCGTGTCGCTTCTATCCCCTCGTGTCCCCCAACCACGTGTCCACGTGCCCCCCCCCCCGCCCCCTTCAGGCCCTGCTGGAACACCGACCTCGCCTCCTCTTCGTGACGCACGGGGAATCCTCCACGGGGGTCCTCCAGCCCCTCGAGGGGATAGGACCCCTCTGCCACAGGTGAACCCCCCACCCCCAATCTCCCAAGCAAACCTCAACCCCCCACGAACCTGAAGTCCGCGAGAGACCCCCTTGGCACCCCCTTTCCTGTAGAAACCTGTGGGCGCGTGTTGAAGGTTTTGCAGTGAGAGTGAATTAACCAGCGTGGGTCACTCACGGACTTGACCACTGGACAAACGTTGCGGCTCAACCTCGTTCTAACATTCAACGTCCATGCCGACGACGTGATCCTCTCATAGCCCCAGCGCCCTCTTCCACCTAATGAGCAAATAATGTGCAGCGTCTTCTTCTTCCTTCGCTCAGTCTGTCGTGTGGCAAGAGCGACGCGCACAACGTAGCCGGTCCAAGGTGCGGAGTCGCCCTTGTCCCAGTCGGGAACGAGTGGTTGTTGGTAAGACACCACGGACACACGGATACTGTGCGGGGGTTCACCTGCACAGATCGGTCGCCGGCGGGTGTGGGGTTGACCTGGCCCCCAGCGGTTTGTTGCAAAGGTTCGTGGTTCGTGCGTGTGTGTTCTTCTTCCGCACCGAACATAGCCAACCGTGTTAATCAGAGGTGCGGTTGGCGAGGTGTTGTGGGCACAAATTAATCACCTAGGTATGGCAGTGGTCTACAAATCAAGTTTTTGCCATCGCTCATGTGGTGACATTTAACTGCCTGACATCTTTGTGCGTGCCATGGGCAGAGGATTGTGTATTGACCATGTTATATATGTTTAAACATCACGCGTATACCGCACGCAGTTGCGTGTTGCTTCACAAGCAGTGGACATTATCAAGAATCCCGTGGACGTCAGTCGAAGAACGCGGGGAGGCCATCGACGGCGGCGATTGTAAAATGTGAACCAGTCCCAGGGGGGGCCTCCCTTAGGTCGACTCAGCCTTAAAATGAGTAGAGGAGAGAAATCGACTCGAGATACGATTGCATCGTCGCTCCTCGCCGACGATCCCCGCAGAGTCCTGCTCACCGTGCCCCGGCACTCCATCTCCCCTTGGCAGGTCCGACTGCCTGCTCGTCGTCGACTCCGTGGCGTCGCTGGGAGGGACTCCCCTGCACATGGACGGGCTGGGTGAGTGGCGGGGGTCACCGCGGGGGTCACCGCGGGGCTCACCGCTGGGGTCACCGCGGGGTCACTGTGGCTGTCAGGGGCTACAGGTCGGCAGCCTGAAGATGTTGAGGGTTGGCGCCAGGGTTAGTGTAACGCTCAAGGGTTAGGGGTCAGTGCTGGGGTCATATTCGAGGTCAGGGGTGGCAGAGGTGGATCTAGAAAGTTCCTGGGGGAGGAGGAGTGGGACCCATAAAAAGTTTCCTCTTAATTATGAATAATAAAAACATTCAACGTATTTTCTATGTTAATGTTATTAACATAGAGATATTTGGGGTCTCATGGGGGAGGGAGAGGGATGGCCCCACTGAGGGGGTGGGGTTCACGTGGCTCAGTCGGTAGCGGGGCCGCTGTTTTGTCGCAAGTCGAATCCCGTCGGCCGCCCTGGTGAATACTGGTGGCGTGTGGCTGTGTCCACCACAAGTCGCCCTGCGGGTCCGTTTCAGAGCGGTGGACATTCGTATCAGAATCCCGTTGATGTCATCCGAAGAGGAGTAGGCCGTGCTCGCGGCACGGGGCCTCCTCCCCTGGGTCAGGTGGGCCATCCACGGCGAGCGATATGTGAACCAGTCCTGTGGCTCTCCTGGGCCTTATAATGAGTACACGGTGCAACTCATGAATGGAGAGACAAAGGCGTGCCGGGCGTTGTGCTTCCCGCAACCACTCGCCGGCCTTCGTCGGTGCTGCTCGCTAACAGCACTCGTCCAAACAGCTGTGTTGAAGGCTACACGGGGGGTCTTTGTGATTGTGTAGAGATAGACGTGCTCTACACCGGCTCGCAGAAGGTCCTGGGGTGTCCTCCTGGCCCCTCCCCAATCTCCTTCAGCCAACGAGCGTGGTGAGGACACACGGCACCGCACACACCTTACCACACTTGCAATGCAACGCACCACACCACGATGGTGGTGGGTTGCGGTGGTGATGAGGTGGTTGTGGTTGTCCCAGGGAGCGGTTGTTGGCGCGGAAGACTGAGGTTCCCTCCTTTTACTTCGACATGAAGGGTCTGGCCAACTACTGGGGCTGTGACGAGGGCCCTCGCAGGTGACACCTCATCAACCCCCCTCATCATCCTCGTCAACCCCCTCCTCAACCCCCCTCCTCAACATCGTCAACCTCATCAACCCCCTTCATCAACCTCATCAACTTCCCTCATCAACTCCCCTCATTAACCTCAACAACTCCCCCCCCCCTCCTCAACCTCGTCAACCACCTCCTCATCAACCTCGTCAACCACAAACCCCCTCGTCAATCTCCTCAACAACCTCATCATCAATCTCGCACTCATCAGCAACCTCTTGCTCATTATGAACCTCAGCGTCAACCTCTTCATCCTCCCCCTCGTCAACCTCCCTACATCTTCACATCTCCCCCGCTGCCCCACCTTCATTTCTCCTTACCCCCACCCCCCCACCCCCCCCCCCCGCATTTCAGCTGACCTGCGTGTCCCCGTGTCTCAGGTATCACCACACAGGCCCCATCTCTGCCGTGTACGCCCTGCGCGAGGGACTAGCAGAGCTGGTGGAGGAGGTAATGGAGGCCACACTTACCCACTCGCCCAACCACTCGCCCAACCACTCACTTACCCACTCAGCAACTCATCTACCGGCTCAGCTATCCACTTGGCTAGCCACTCACTGAACCACACGCCTGTACACTCTCACACAATGCAATTCTTTAGGAACTGCTCGTGTGTTTTTGCATAGCGCACAAAGGCCAAGTGATTTTTACCCCCTACCCCTCGCCCTACCACTCACCCCCAGGGTCTTGAGCGGTGCTGGGAGCGGCACAGGCGGAACGCTCTGCGTCTCCACCGCGGCCTCGCGGAGCTCGGACTGCAGCTATTCGTCGGGGAGAAGGTGAGCTCGCTCACCACTCGCTCGCCCTGTTGACCACTCCCTCACCACGCCAATCACCATTCACCTCTAAACATTCACCCCCCCCCCCTCGCTCCTATAAAGCACGCGTTCCTCCGTCTCACCACGTGTCCCTGCGTCTCTGCACGTGGCGGCAGGAGGCTCGCCTCCCCACCATCACCACGGTGCGGGTGCCCCCGGGCTACGCGTGGAAGGAGGTGGTGGACTTCATCATGAGTCGCCACGGCATCGAGATCGCCGGGGGACTGGGACCCACGGCAGGACAGGTCAATGGGGGGTAAAAACGTGAAGGGCGGTCGGGACGCGTTAAGGGGGTAGGGACATGCGAACGGGCTATGTTGTGGGTTTGTACATCCTGGGCGAGCGGTAGTGCAGTGGTTAACATGCCGCGTGAGCAGCACTTGCCCCAACAGTCTGAAGGCTATACAGGGGAGAACCTTTGTCTTTGTAGGTGTGGCGTATCGGGCTCATGGGTCCAAACTCGACGGAGCAGAACGTGGACAAAGTGCTGCTGGCGCTGAGGGACGCGCTGGCAACCTGCTCTCGTTCCAAGCTGTGACTCGCCACTCACACACTCACTACTCACCCACACACACAAACGCATTTACACAGACACGCGTGTCTATATATATACCATCACCAAATTTATTATGTAAATTCTGACAAACTGCCACAGTACGGTGTGGGTGGCGAAGGTGGTGTTTTGATCACGGACACGCCCCTCCCCCCCTCGCCATTCGGAGCTCCTCGAGGGACCGAGAGGACGACGACTCCGAATGCACGGCGGCCGTGGGTTGTTGCGGAAGCGGCAATGACAGCGTCGCGCATGCCGTTAAACCGCTCGGCGTACTCAACGGAGGCAAATGTACAAGCGAGACGCACCGCGACGACGGACCGCGCGCCCGTAGACCAAGGTCTCCCAGGTAGCCCACAGACCGCCGGTACAAGTGCCGCCCCCATGAAGGCCGGCACGGCGCACGAGCCGCGAGGTGGTGGTGGGCCAGCGCTGCCACGCCCAGTGCTGTTTACACACCGCACCGGGTGCTCAATTCATTAAGGCTGAGTCGACTTAAGGGAGGCCCAGTAGCGGTTCGGATATCCATAACCGATGTTGGTGTTGTTGGGTGTGTAGCACAGCATGCTAGGCACTGCGCCACCGTTCCCACCATACACACATGCACACACTCACCGACGCAGGACGTAATTTTTGATTTAATACAACACAAGTCGGACATAAATTATAGAGGGACGCACCGCACGGCAATCATGATGCTTCCTTAATCATTCACACTTCCCCATAACCTCCGAGCCCAAGCGTAGCAGCAGCAGATGCGCGAACAGGATAGTTAATAAATAGTTATCGTGGCTGAAGATTAAGCCGACGAAATGCGACGACAGTAGTTTTATTTTAAACGAGTAAATCTCTTTTAAAAAGGTCAATCTCTCCACGCCACTGTCATCACTCGCGTACACACACAACACCCAGCTAGCCGCCGCAGCAACAGCTCAGCCCGGCCACCCACACTCCCCCACAGCTCGAGGTCACAGTTCAGCCCTGCAATTGCTTGCTCCCATGCTGCCAAGGAGGGCCTCATCCCCCACCACTCTCCACCCCACCAACCACCATTGGGAGCTTTAAACAGTTTCTCTAAAGCTGGACGTCTTGGGAGGGGGGAGGGGGGTGAAGACGCCCACACTTCACCACTGCACGCAAACTGCAGACTGTTGACCCGACCACACTGAAACCGGTGGTGCTAACCACAACCGCGGCAAACTCCTGATTCTCATCCCACACCGGCACTCTGACGCATGCAGAAGCTGAAATGAAAGGACGATTTGGCAAAACACGTCCTTGTCTGGACTGTCGACCATCGTCACGGTCGACGTAGAGGTCGCCATCTCAGTACAGCAATTAGGATTAATTTCTATCTGCATGGAGATTGAATGTTAGCCCCTCCCCTCGCGTGCGTGGGGACTCTGTGGACACTCCCGTTTGCCACGTGTAATAAACACTGATTCATGGATTTGGCCAAATATCCCCAATATAGGACCACAGAGCTTGGGCAACTACTGGCTACGATTGTGGCCATACTCCCTCTTGTCTGTGGCTTCCCAAACCTTCGCCCTGTCCCTCCCTCTCGGAGAGGGAATGCATCACAAATTCTAATATTATTATTGTTAGGCGAGCAGACAGGAACCTCGCAATCAGCATCCATCCCCAGCAGAGTTCTTGTTGAGTGATGCTCACAAAGACACTGAAGAGATGGGACTTGGACACCAAGTCCATACTGCCCACCGCCACCCCAGTGCCACATGGGTGCAACTGCGATGCGTGGAAGGGGTGCTGTATATTTGACAAAACGTGGAACCGCACTTGGGCCTTCTTCTGGGAGTTAACATTCACAGACACACACACAGCTCGACAAAGATGCAGTCTTGAAATAGTCTGGATAGACACACAGTGCAGATAGACAGACTGTAAATAGTCTGGACAAGCAGTTTTGAGACACGTGCGCGCGCACACACACGACGTTGGGATCACAGCGTTTAGTTATTTACAGGTGACCACACACCATGTGGTTAAACCGTCCAGGTAAACCACACCAGTGGCAACAGAAGGGATAAAAAAAAATACCACCACCATCATCACCACCCACTTCGCATTAACACCATCACCACCAATTGCGTTAGAACCACCCCCACAGGCAAGAAGCCAAGGTGCCACCCTCCCGCCCTCCACTCCCTCGTGCCCCCAATGCCCTCTCAGCTCTCATCTGTTGCTCTAGAATCTCTCGAGCACCTAGTGCGTGGAGTCCATGAGGCTTACTGCATTTATCTTCCTCGCCATCACCACCTATCATCAATTACCATCTCTGCCACCGCTGCTGGCGCCACTCCATCCCTTCTTCCCCCCCCTGCCACCCCCAATTGCATCCATCCTGTGGGCCACCCCCGTGCCGCCCCCCGCGGCCCTAGAATTCCTCGTGCACGTTGCGAGCGTAGTCGACGAGTTTGCTGCCCGTGAAGTACTCGCTGTAGCGCAGCACCTCGTCCAGGCTGAGCTGCGCATCCTCGTCCTCGTCCGCCACCGAGATCATCTGCTTCGCCTCGCTCAGCGCGTTGTGACTGCTGGTAGGGTCCATGTACTCCTGCACGTGCGAGGAGAGACACGGGGTGAGTGGTGCCACGCTTGTGAGATTGTAATTACCTCGCCTTGGTTCAATCCCGACCCTGACGCCTGTTGTATATTTAGAGTTTGTGTGCCTCTCTACCCCCCCCCCCCCTCCCCCGTGGTGACGTGGATTTTTCTCCTCCGGTTTTCCTCTTCACATTTAGAATCAACATCACACGTTTATAGTATTTGGCTGCTATAAATGTCCACACAATCTAGCCAATTCGTTGAGCTATCATTTGTGGCCAGGTTGCTTCTGAAAAAGAGCTACATAGCTCAGTGGGCCTTACTTGGTAAAATACAAAAATATATACTGTATAATACAAAACAAACTAAACAGTTTCGTGGTGAAAGTGTGGTTGCTCATCAGGTCATCAGGTCTGTGTACTCCAGCTCAGAGGGGGGGGGGGGAGACGTGGGTGTTAGGGTTAAGCGTCAAAATTAGTGTTTGAGTGTTCAAGTGAGCTCTAAGACAGCAGTGTGATAAGGTGAGCATCGTGCTAAGCGTAGTGGCGATCGCGGTAGTGATCATCGTGGTGGCGAGCACTGCAGTGATCGTCATGCTGGCGAGCAAAGTGATGGCGAGCGGTCGTAGCGGTGAGCGTGGGGACGGGTACCTCGAGCTCGCTGCGCGTGATGAAGCCGTCCTTGTTGGAGTCGATGACTTCGATGAACTCCTTGCGCCGCTCGCGCACCCAGTCGTCGTCGATGTCCTGCTCCTTCTGGTTCTCCACTGTGCCCAGCGGTAGCGATGCAAACTCCGACAGCGACAGCCGCTGGTCCTTGTCCTGGTCTGTTGTGCGGAACGTCAGGCCAACGTCGAATACGACCCACCGACTCGGCAATTGCGCAAGTCGCCGAGTAATTAACTCGACAGTTATGACATTTTTTGGTTTTGCGATTTATATTCTTACAATCGCCGTTTGTAAATGTGTTCGATAATAGATTGAGCCACGCTGCCGTAAGTTTTACGCAATCGCACTACACTGCGCGGTACACAACAAATGCAGAAAATGCGCTCACACTGCTGTGAGCGTGGGGTCACCGCGGTGAGCGTGGGGTCATACTGCGGCGGGTGGCTTGCTCACCCAGGTCGTGGATGATCTCCTGCACCATGTAGCTCAGCATGCTGCGGCTGTGCTCTGGGTGCTGGAACGAGAGGAACTCCTTCTCGTTCAACTTCTGGTCCTGGGGCGCGTCGTCTGCCTGGTTCCACCGCTCCTTCAAGTTGTCCATCAGCTCCTCAGCTGAGGAATGCACAATCACCCGTCCGCTTGTTCATTCACTCGTTCCCTCTCATATGCCCGTTTGCTCGCGTGTTCGCTCATTTATTAGTTTGCTTATTCACTCGTTCGCCCGTTTGCTCATTTACTCATTCGTTTGCTCATTCGATCGCTCGCTCGCTCACTAGTTCTCTCACTCGTTTGCTCTTGGACTGTTATTTTTGATCGTCAAAGCTGGGATTTAGCAGAATTGTGCAGGACTCGACTTAAGGCACGGTTTTTCGTGCAGTCACTGGTGACCGGGGCTGAGACCATTAACTCACACCACCTGAAAAGCCGGTTTAATCATAAGCCTGTCTCTGCGAGTCTCTGGGTCTCTAAGTGGGTCATACGGTTCTACACACGAGTCTATGGGTCTATATGTAGGCGCGTGGTTCTTCAAGTCGCAGGGTCTAGATTTCAGTCACTGGTCTCTAGGCTGCGACCATGGACTCGCTGGCCACCGTGGTCAGGCGGAGGAAATCCGGATTCGAACCTTGGATCTCAGCTGGGCCAACTCAGCGCTCTGACCTCCAAGCAATATTAATTTAGGCTGCACGTTGTCAGCTGAGTGACACTCCAGTCGATGGCGGCTTGTGGCCTCGTTGCCAAGCCTTAGTCTGTGGATATAAAATTCGTCTGTCAACACATTTAGCCAAACACTCTTAGTTATTAAACTAATTTGTTGGTTATTGCTGCGTTGGCAGTAGTGCACAAGCACAATTAACAACACACAATCACGTTAATAAACACTATGGCCTTAAAGAGGCAGAATATTAAACAATTGGTGACATTTCGGGGCAATGGCTCGTAAAATTGGCTTTTTTTTACTTTATATGCTATTAAGAAGGGCTGTTGCCTGAAACGTCACCTTTCACAGTAGAGCGATACCTTGACTTTAGTCCACTTGACTTTAGTCGCTTGGCTCTTTTGGCTGTTTTAAATTCTAACCACATTTCAAATTTCGTCCACGCGGTTCTCCTCTTTCGTCCGATTTCATTCCAAACCTTCCACGAGGTTCGCGCCACGCGCCGTCTTTTTCGTCTTAGTCTTTGAATAGAAGTCTTTCAGTGAGCGTCTCTTATATTTGTGTTTATTCATATATTATTAATACTGTACTTATCACCAATATATTCATCGTCCACTTGCGCAAGAATACAACATTTCAAGGTATCATTTTGTTTATTTATTTAGTTGCGTTTAATTATTCTTATGTTCATTTATCTTTTATTTATGTTTATTTAGGTTTCGCACGCATGAGTTATATAGTTACTGTGGTTATTTGCATGTACGCTTTTCGCCGGCCAAAATAAATTTGCAAGCTAAATAAAGGCTCTGCTTTGACATTCGTCCATGCTCTGGTCCCTAACCAGACGAAAGTGCAAGGTATTCCTGTATATATTATTCCGTTTGGCTAAGAGCGTTTTGCACCCCAGTGTGTAGCTTTGGTGACACCAGGGGGAGCCAGAGATCTTCCCCGAGGCACCCATACCACTCGCCCCTATCCCTGGCTCACCTCGTTAACCCTGTATGTGGCGTGAGTGGGCGGGTGAGCAGGTGGTTTAGTGGATGGGTAGGTGGGTGGGTGAGTGGATAGGGGAGTGGGTGGGCAAGCGTGCGGGTGGGTGAATAGGCGATTTAATTGGTATTTGGAAGAGCGTTTGAGTGAGAGCGTGAGTGGTCAATACCTGGCGGGTGGAGTGAGCGTGTCAGTGAGCACACAGGCGTGCGGGCGAGCGAGTGAATGGGACAGCGGGTGAGAGGGGGCGAGTGTGTATGTGGGCGAGCGGGGTAGGAAAGCGAGTCGCTCGCACGAGCAAGCAATCGTGAGACGCGGTGGGTGGGTGAGCGAGAGGGTGTGCGAGCGAGCACTCACTCTCCTCGTCGATCTTGAGCTCCTGCTTGTCGCGGATGCGCTCGGCGATGTCCTTCTCGTCGAAGCCCTTGCTGACGAGGTAGCGCAGGCGGTACTCGTCCCACGTCACCAGCCCTGGCGCACACACGAAGCGGTTCAGACCCAGCAGCCACCCCTCCCGCCCCCCCCGGTCCATACCGTGGGTGTGTGGCCGAGCAGGCGGCTCGCAATCGCAAGGCTGCGAGTTAAAATCTTGGATGGGGTGGAGAGGTTTGACTCGCCCCATCATCCTCCCTGGGTTCGACAGAATTAATACCACTTTGTGGGGAGGTCATCAGTGGTTATCCTTTGGATAGACTCGCCTCCGCCATAAGAACGTGGAATTTCCAACCAACTGGCTAAGGGCCGTATTCACAGGAGTTGACCACTGATGCCTCGCTGCTCGTTTAGAGCAGAAAATCACTCGGAGGCCGAGTTCTGTACTAGCGCACGAACGCTCCACCACACCGTCGGCTGCACAGCGGCTGCACAGCGGCGGCCGAGGCAGTGGAAGAGGAGACGGCTGTTCGTAAACCGCTCGCAGATAACGGACTTGGGAGAATCCACATGGGGAAACATCGCCACTTGCAACAATATAATCGGTGTACTTTCGCTGGTAAACATCAACAAATTACCAGTTGCTTTCTGCACCGTCCACGCCCCGCGTCGGCAAGTGTGGTTTTGAGTGTGTGGTGAGCGGTTGGGCGAGCGGTAAGGTGAGCAGTTCGGTCCTCACCGTCCCCATCCGGGTCGAGCGTGCGAAAGTGTGGCTTGTTCTCGTCCAGCGCCTGCTGCAGGTGCTCGCGCGTCTTCTCCACAATCCACTCCTGCAGCTCGACCGCAGAGATGCGCTTGTCCCGGTCCTTGTCCACCCTGACCAACGACGCACACAGACGCACACAGACGCACACAGACGCACACAGACGCACACAGATGCATGAGTGGCGGCGCCTCCGGTGGCTGCAGCGGTGATCGGCGAGAGGGCACGGCTCGCCCTGCCAGACGTGCCCTCCACTGCACCAGTCGCAAATCGACACAGAACAAGTTGGGGTTCCCCTGCCCCCCCCCCCCCCCCACTTAAGAGCAGTACCCCCCAATTCAGAGGCAGGTTCTGTGGGTGACGCATAAGGGCACATTAACGAAGTCATGTTTAGTTTGTTGTCCTTCCCCCGCACCTACCATTAGTACGGTTAGCTAGGTACGGTGCAAAAGAAGTTCAACATACAATGGCAAATCGGTACGGCGATTACAACCACACACCTGCTACGGATCTCCTCTCACTCCACTCACGGAGTCTCACACATCTCCTCTCGCGAGGCTGTTGCTAATGTACGACAACAGCTGTTATTTTTCCATTGAGGCGGATAATGAGCAGCAAGATGATTGCATCAGCAGTAGCGGGAGAGGTGCATCACTGGAGCAATACCTCCTCCTTGACGTTCGTCAATCGGGCATCGAGCCGTTATATGTTCCATCATCGTCTGTTCTCCGCTGTAACCACAGTCGCACATTGAACTGGGGAGAGTTTGTAATTTTTAATTCGCGCATCAAGTGTCCACGTCTGACATCGTTTGTTTTCACACTGGTGGGGGGAGTTGTGTGACCCCCCCCCCATCCCACATCAGGTGATGACCCCCTCCACTTGCCACTAGCCCCCCCTCCCCCCCCCCCTGTTTACCGTGCCGTCGAATCAATGCTGCGGGTCCCCGCCCCTATGGGTCCCAGAAAAAAAAGTATCGACGCAGCGTGACTGGCACTTGGCACTTGGGTGACGGAGGCAAATTTCAAACGACATCTTCAAGTGCCCTCGCAATCAGTCGACGGGGGGTGTGTGGGGGGGGGGCACACGAAAACACACGCGTGGCATTTCCTGTCTGCCTCTCGCCTTTGATCACGTCGTCCCCCACAGCAATCAATCACGGAACAAAACATCGCCCGCCCCCACGCAATCAGATAGAGTGGCAGCTTCGCACGACAGCCACCGCAGCAACCACAGTGGCCACCGCCACCACAGCCGCCGCCCGCCGCCGCCGTCATCATCATCATCAACATCACGACGGTGCTACCCTTTGAAGGGCGCGTGTCACTCACGACA
The DNA here is from genome assembly GCF_048934315.1 of Petromyzon marinus. NCBI lineage: Eukaryota > Metazoa > Chordata > Hyperoartia > Petromyzontiformes > Petromyzontidae > Petromyzon > Petromyzon marinus. The sequence goes on from NC_133694.1 coordinate 2,097,024, forward strand.
CGCAATGTACCACCGCCCCGTGCGCCAGCAATTACTGTTATCTGCTCGCTCCCCCCACGACCCCCACTCCCTCCCCACCTTGTCTGTCTAAGTGGCTCGGATCAGCATGGCCACCCCTGCCTACTCGCACGAGCTGCGATATCGGAAACGCGAGACGGCTACATCTGAGGGCTCGGCTCGGCGTGCCGTGCACCGGCGTTGGCTCTGTGTACCGATCGCAATCGCGGTGCCGTGTGGAGAGAGCGAGAGATGGGGGGGGGGGGAGCCCCGGGCTAGGGATTGTGTGAGCGAGCCGTCGCGTGCGTGAGTGATGCGTGTATGTCAGGAGGGGGGGGGGGCGCGCGTGCGTCTTTGTATCATTTTTCCCTTTGCTTGTAAGAGAGCGCTTGTGTGCGGAAATGTGCGTGCTCTTGTTTGTGTGTCCATGTGGTGGGCAGCGGCGGTGTAGCGGTTGGCGCTGTGCTACGAACCCGGTGGACCCGAGTTCGATACCCGCACGCAGCTAACATCGGTGACCAATGCGTGAACTGGTTCTGGGCCTCCCCTAGGTCGAGTCGGAATGAAATGAGTACTTGGTGCAGTGTGTAAATATTAGAGCCGAGGGGACACGATGCTGGCCACCCACCCCCTCCGGTACCATGCCGTCATAGCTAACAGCGCAGTCTTAAAAGGCTATATGGGGGATCTCGGTCTGTTTTTGTCTTTATGAATAGCTAATTACGTTGTGTATTTACAGACCATGGAATAAACATGTGCATCAATCCAGCGGCGTAGCAGAGTAGCCCTAATGATGATGGAAACCGCACACAGATTCAACAGGGGTGGGCAGAGCCCCAAGCACTCTCACATACATACATCCACACACACAGACACGGCCTCCCACACACATACACAGAGACTTCCATACTCACACACACACATAGAGTCTCCCACATATCCAGCCTCCCACAACATCCAGTCTCCCACACACACAGAGCCTCCCACAAATAAGATCCCCCGTATAGCCTTAACAAACTGTTAGGACGAGTGCTGTTAGCACGCACCTATGGAGGCCGGAATGGTACACGAGGGGGTAGGTGGCCAGTACTCCGCCCGACCGCCTTTGTCTTCCCAGTGGCGATGTTTACACAACACACCAGGTACTCATTTGAGGCCGAGTCGACCTAGGGGAGGCTCAGGACAGGTTCAGATATTTGTCACTGGTGTTAGCCGTGAGCGGGAATCGAACCCGGGTTGCTGGGTTCGTAGCTCAGTGCACTAACCACTACACTACGGCTCCCCACTACAGAGCCACACACACACACACTCGGAGTCTCTGCAACAAACATGCACACACACAAACACGTAATGCCACATTGCGAGTTATTTTGAAAGGAAAATATGACAATCTGTAACAACAAACAGGCTCGCATCATCATCACCATCATCATCCACACATTCAGGGTTGCTCCCTATCAGTCAGAAACTTTAAAGAGCTCCTCGCGTGCTGCAGAATTTACCGCCCGTCCCTGCTCCCTCACCCCCCCCGTCCCCCCCCCACAGAGGCATGTGGCGGTCGGTGCGTGAGTCTTTCATGTGTAATCTGGGCCGCATCAGCATAGGGCCCCACGATAATCAGATGGCGCAGTGTAACTGTGGCCAGAATTAGTGACGATTCAGGGACCCCAAGGGCACACGACCCATCCTCTGATGTGGCTGCCTTCTGCCCCCCTTCCGCCCCCCAAGCCACCTCTGCCCCAAGGGCACGCAGCCCCCCATCCGCCCAAATTGGGTCCTGCGGTAGTGGAAAGATGTATGCAAAATACTGGCATTCACCGGCAGGATCCGACTCCCCATGACCTCTCCATGGTCATCTCTCCTCCCATCACCGTTTTCCAAATACCTCTCCCCCATCACATTCTCAACACCCCCCTCACATCACCTCTCTCCCACCACCTCCTCCCCCACATCACCTCTCTCCCACCACCTCTCCCAACACCGTTCTCCAAATACCTCTGCCCCATCACCTGTCTCCCATCACCTCCTAAACACACCCCCCCACCACCCCTCACCATCAGCTTTTCACCATCATCCCTCCGGGGTCTATTTAAACGAGCACCACGTATCCGCGAAACCAACGGCAGTTTGCCTACGGATAAACTCGCCCCCCACCATTGTAACGTGGAATGTCCACCAATGGCGCTGCAGGGCTTTAAAAGGGCGATGAGTACCAATGCCTCAATGCTCCCATGGGCAGTAAATCGCTCCGAGACTTTGACTTTTCGAAACCCCCTCCCCACCACCACCCCAAAAAAGACTAAAAACCCTCAAGTCATCAGCGTGCTGTCGTAACCCAGAAAGGCATCCTAAACATTCATATCAAAACAACACACGCTGACCTTAAACACGCGGGGCCTGTGGCTCGTTACATCGCGAGCCGATAAGCTTTATTTGATTGGCAAGCATTGAAACTCTAAATCAAAGGCGAGGGATGACGTTACCAGATAAAGCGGGGTCCTAGCTTCAGAACCGGTACGCGGATCACCGCAGCGGCGGCGCCGTGATTGTGCAGAAAGTCAACGCAAGACGCTCGGTTTCTTTTTTGTTACGCACGGCCGACGGGGCATGGGTGAGTGGCGTTACAACGCACCCACGCGGCCTCACCTGAGCACACAGTCCACCACCAACACTAGTGATTATTGGTACATCTGACGAGGGGAGTTTTTTGTGTTTGTTATTTACACAATTGCTGAGCAACAGGACCAACGGCCCAAAACTGCCCAACGTTGTAAAATATTCAGCGTTACCAAATTTTCTTGCATTTAGCAAGGTTACTGATTCTATGAATTTGGGAAAAGAGACGACGATGATGATGGGAGGTGAATTCCATCATCGAGCAGTGCGAGGGAAGAATAGAAGTGGAGAGACCTGCAGTGTGGCGAGGAGGTGGTTGGGCGAGTGACCGAAGGGTGAGTGAGCGAGCGAGTGAGTTAATGAGTGAGTGGGCGAGTGTGTTGTTGTGAGCTCTAGTGTTGCCGATGAACACAGTGCAGATGTAATTAAATGGACAGTCTGCTAGAGAACTCAATAATAGGTGGACAAAAAGGGAACGGTAACCACGGTAGTAACAATAGATGATTGATAAGAAGGTGATTACTGGTCAGCGAGTGACTTATGCAGAGGGTGTGTGGTCAATAGTTGAGAATTGGGCCCAGGAATGGGATTAGACTACTTATGGCTTCACTGACCTCCGTACAGCAGTTTTACCCATAATGCAAAGTGCCAGCAATGTTTTATCATTTAACTTCTAATACAAATGAGGTTATTTACTAATACTTTTTTTATCATTGAAGGGTTTGTCTGTTACTCAATAGCCACTATTAGGTAACTATTCACATGCCAACTTAAGACTTGTCCATCAGAAAACATGAAAAAAATTCATCACACCCATTGTGTAAACAAGTGCAGCTGTCTCAAACTATTATCATCCACTCGATCTCTCTACTGACCTCTCCATGTGCTAGAAAGTACATTGGCCAAAATGCCACCAATAATATACGTTTCCTTTTAAGGCCACAGTGTTATTGATGTATTTGTTGAGTTTTATGTTTTCCGAGTGCACTGACTGGCTGACCTGTTAATATTGGCTGGAGGGATTGTGTACCCTTCATACCAACATTGAATGACTAAGTTTTGACTAAACGTGTGACTCCTTTTCGTAGACTAGACTAAGAGAATAAAACCCACACACCTCGACTTCACTACAACACCAAAGGCTAAAACTATCTATCTAAATCAGCTCAAGCCTCCCGTAAATCACGTGACTTATGTGGCCACCCCCACTCTGAATCCCTCCCCTCTCCCCACCCCCTGTGAAAACAGACACTGCTTCGTGGCAGCTCACTTCCGCTCGCTCGCTCCTTTCTTCTCTCTTCCTCTCATCCCATCCCTCTCATCCCCGACATCTCGGCCCGGCCATTCCTTCTCCCCCTCCCCTACTTCCCGGCCAGCGTTCCTTTCCTTTTCTTCCTGCTGCCCATCCTTGAGCCGTGCCCGCCCTCGCCGTTCTGTCCCAACTCACACCTTCCCGTGGGTGAAAGGTTTTGACAACTCAAATAAAATAAAAACATTCCGCTAACTCAAAAATGCCACGCTGCTGCTGGGAGAAACTAACCCTGGCGGTTGCGGCGCCCGGCCAGATCCGTCCCAGCGAGCGTAGGTAGCGTAACCCGAGCCGCTTGCGCCGCTCTTGTTTTTCTTTCCAGACGCGATCGCTCCGTCCGCCCCGTGTTTTGCTAACCCGTCCACCGCCCGTGACCGTGTTTATGTTCGCGAGAGTCATCGTGGCAGCGCCCCTTGCAGCCAGGCTCCGGTGCCTTCGTGCTGCTCGGTACCAGCTCGCGTGTCGCCCGCTGAGCTACTACATTGGCACCGGCAAGTAGTGGTAAGTAGTCATAGTAGCAGTAGCAAGTACTGTAGTAGTAAGTAGCAGCAGCAGTAGAAGCAGCAGCAGTAGCAGGAAGTAGCAGGTGTAGCAGCAGGCATTGCAGCAGTGGTGGTCGTTGCAGTAAAAGCAGAAACAGCGGTAGCAGCAGTAGTATCAGCAGGAGTAGTATTTGCTCGAGTAGCAGCAGTAAATAGCAGTAGTAGCAGCAGAAGAAGTAACAGAAGCATCAGCAACAGCACAACAAATTTCCCGGAGGACAGAATCACACAGGAGGAAACGGAAGGGAATGGGATGAACCGAGAAAGGGAAGGAGAGAAAGGAAGTAATGAAGAGGGTGTGACAGCACCGCATTGAGGAGGAAAGTGTTTAGGTGAGGCTTGAAAGCAGCAGAGGGAGAGGGGACGAGGGAGGAGGCCATGTTGCCTGATAATTGAGTTCCAGAGGGTGAGGGCGTAGTGGCTAAAACAGTGGCCACCAATTGTGGAGCAGTGGACCCTGGGAGCAAGGAAGAGGGCCTGAGTACGTGCAGCAAGAGAAGCAGCATCATAAATATAAACTAAACTATTGTTTATTTTACCAGGTAAGGTCTACAAGAGCTACATAGCTCTTTTTCAGAAGCGACCTGGATATCACCAATGATAGCTCAACTTAGTGGCTTATCACCACGTGGAAATTTATAGCAGCCAAATACTATAAACGCATGACGTTGATTCTAAATGCGGAGGCAAAAACCGGGGGACCCTCAGAAATAATGCACACAACCTCAGGGAGAACATGCAAACTCAAAATATACAGGCTGTAGGGTCGGGACCGAACTCACGAATTCCTGCAAACCAGGCGAGGTAGTTAACATCTCGCCACCGTATCAGCAGTGTCTCCCAGTATCCCAAGAGATCCACATAGGATGATGGTCAGCACTGGGGAGGTGGGCGGGAAGACAGCACCAGCAGCGACATCGTTTGTGGCGTCATGTCATTGAGCTGAAACTTACTCAGGTACGGCGAGGTGGCCAGCGGATAAGTGCGGAAGTTCGCGCTAAGACGCGTGCAGCTCAGCCTCTTACTCAAATAAGGCGCAGGTAAATGTTACCCACTTAGCGACAGCCATCTCCACAAAGATGTGCGGGGGAGGAGAATTTCCATAAGCGTGAATAGATTAGTTAAACTCGACACCCAACCCTGATGGTCAGCTGACACACACACCCCGCACCTACACCTCACATGAACACCACACACCTACACTTCACATGAACACCCCGCACCTACACCTCACATGAACACCCCGCACCTACACCTCACATGAACACCACACACCTACACCTCACATGAACACCCCGCACCTACACCTCACATGAACACCCCGCACCTCACATGAACACCACACACCTACACCTCACATGAACACCCCGCACCTACACCTCACATGAACACCCCGCACCTACACCTCACATGAACACCACACACCTACACCTCACATGAACACCCCGCGCCTACATCTCACATGAATACCACACCCCTACATCTCACATGAACACCCCGCACCTACACCTCACATGAACACCACACACCTACATCTTACATTAACACCACACACCTACATCTCACATGAACACCCCGCACCTACACCTCACATGAACACCACACACCTACACCTCACATGAACACCACACACCTACATCTCACATGAATACCACACATCTACACCTCACATGAACACCCCGCACCTACACCCCACATGAACACCCCGCACCTACACATCACATGAACACCACACCTACACCTCACATGAACACCCCGCACCTACACCTCACATGAACACCCCGCACCTACACCTCACATGAACACCCCGCACCTACACCTCACATGAACACCCCGCACCTACACCTCACATGAACACCACACACCTACACCTCACATGAACACCCCGCACTTACACCTCACATGAACACCCCGCACCTCACATGAACACCACACACTTACATCTCACATGAACACCACACACTTACACCTCACATGAACACCCCGCACCTCACATGAACACCACACACTTACATCTCACATGAACACCACACACTTACACCTCACATGAACACCCCGCACCTACACCTCACATGAACACCACACACCTACACCTGACACACCTACACCTGACACACCCCACCCCAGGATGTGACAAATACGCCTTAAACTCACAAGCCCTGTACCTAACACGCACGCTATGCAGCATCTGTGCAGTTGGGCGACTCCCACAAAGACAAATAAACGCACATTCGTCAATAACACCGTGGCCTTAAAAGGAAAATCTAATAGGTGATGTTTCAGGAAATAGCCCTTCATAGCACATTGAAAGGCCAGAGAGACAGAGTAAATAATCCGAGTTGGAGACTGCAAGGTACATGGGGCCCAATAAGAATTGCATTTTAAATGAATGTTTTAAATTGGCAAATGAATAGTTACCTATTAGTAGATTCTGTGTAACAGACAAGCCCTCCAATAACCAAAAATGTATTCCTAACTATTGTATTAAAAGTAAAATCAGAATGTTTCGGACACAATACAACGGAGTTACTCGTAAAGGCAGGGCAACCTAGGGTCGAGGTATAATTACAATTCGCCTAATCGCTTTGCTCCCAACTAGGAAGCACGGCAAACCCCGCAATTTACTCCAACACGAGCGACACAGCCTACAACAAGGGTTGGAGTAACAGCCCTGAACCCAGACTCTAAACCCAGTACTGGTTAGCTCAGCCCCTCCTCGGGAAATGTGTCACTCTCTTCTCGGGACATTAAACACGTGCCGGGTTTTTGTTGTTGTTTTTATACCTCAGTGGTGACAATGATAGGTGCAATTGGATAGTGCGGGGAGAGTAGAGAGGGTACCGGAGCGGTAGAGTGGTGCGTGGGAAAGAGTTGGGGAGAGGGGAGTAGAGAGAGTGGGGAGTGTAGAGAGAGTGGGGAGAGTAGAGACAGTGGGGAGTGTAGAGAGAGTGGGGAGTGTAGAGAGAGTGGGGAGAGTAGAGACAGTGGGGAGTGTAGAGAGAGTGGGGAGAGGAGACAGTGGGGAGTGTAGAGAGAGTGGGGAGTGTAGAGAGAGTGGGGAGTGTAGAGAGAGTGGGGAGTGTAGAGAGAGTGGGGAGAGTAGAGAGAGTGGGGAGTGCAGAGAGAGTGGGGAGAGTAGAGAGAGTGGGGAGAGTAGAGAGAGTGGTGAGAGTAGAGAGAGTGGGGAGAGTAGAGAGAGTGGGGAGTGTAGAGAGAGTGGGGAGTGTAGAGAGAGTGGGGAGTGTAGAGAGAGTGGGGAGAGTAGAGAGAGTGGGGAGTGTAGAGAGAGTGGGGAGTGTAGAGAGAGTGGGGAGAGTAGAGAGAGTGGGGAGTGCAGAGAGAGTGGGGAGAGTAGAGAGAGTGGGGAGTGTAGAGAGAGTGGGGAGAGTAGAGAGAGTGGGGAGTGCAGAGAGAGTGGGGAGAGTAGAGAGAGTGGGGAGTGTAGAGAGAGTGGGGAGAGTAGAGAGAGTGGGGAGAGTAGAGAGAGTGGGGAGTGCAGAGACAGTGGGGAGAGTAGAGAGAGTGGGGAGTGCAGAGAGAGTGGGGAGAGTAGAGAGAGCGGGGAGTGTAGAGAGAGTGGGGAGAGTAGAGAGAGTGGGGAGTGTAGAGAGAGTGGGGAGTGTAGAGAGAGTGGGGAGTGCAGAGACAGTGGGGAGTGCAGAGAGAGTAGAGAGAGTGGGGAGTGTAGAGAGAGTGGGGAGAGTAGAGAGAGTGGGGAGTGTAGAGAGAGTGGGGAGAGTAGAGAGAGTGGGGAGTGTAGAGAGAGTGGGGAGTGCAGAGACAGTGGGGAGTGTAGAGAGAGTGGGGAGTGTAGAGAGAGTGGGGAGAGTAGAGACAGTGGGGAGAGTAGAGACAGTGGGGAGTGCAGAGATAGTGGGGAGAGTAGAGACAGTGGGGAGTGTAGAGAGAGTGGGGAGAGTAGAGACAGTGGGGAGAGGAGAGAGTGGGGAGTGTAGAGATAGTGGGGAGAATAGAGAGAGTGGGGAGAGTAGAGAGAGTGGGGAGTGTAGAGAGAGTGGGGAGTGTAGAGAGAGTGGGGAGTGTAGAGACAGTGGGGAGTGTAGAGAGAGTGGGGAGAGTAGAGAGAGTGCAGAGTGTAGAGAGAGTGGGGAGTGTAGAGACAGTGGGGAGTGTAGAGAGAGTGGGGAGAGTAGAGAGAGTGGGGAGAGCAGAGTGTTTAGGAACGGTCGAGAGAGGTGCGTGGGGAAGAATGTGGAGATAGTAGAGAGTGTGGGGAGAGATTGGGAGTAGAGCGAGAGTGGAGAGAGAGCGTGGGGAGAGTGGATGTGGCCAGCCTAACTCGGGACCGCGTCCTCTTTTATTCACGACACGAATCTGGGCCTCGACGATGGCCACGAGGACCCCGTTCATCAACCCCCCCCTCCTCCTCCCCCTCACTTGGCGAAGATTTCGATGAGTTTCTGGCGGTTCCTGCGCGGCTCCGAGTCCTCCTCGAACTCCTCCTTGTCCTTGCCCAGGAACACCTCCTGGTGGAAGTCCTTGTTGAGGTGCCCGTCGCGCTCCATCTTGACTCCATTGAGGTGGTCCGGAGGGAGGATCTCATTCTCCTCGGCACGCCGCGAGTGGGCCTCCTCCTTCTTAGCAGGACGCGACGCCTTTCCTCCCTTCTCCTCCTCCTGCTGCTGTTGCCGCCGTTTATCCTCCTGCTGATCGTCCTGCCGTTGCTCTTGCTTCTGCTGCTGCTGTGGTTGTCCACCCTGGTCGCCGCCGTCGACCGGGCCCTTGCCCACCGTGGGCGCCGCGACCTCCTTGAGGTCCTCGTTCCCGTGCGTGGCCGCGCCTAGGCCCGCGGGCCGCGCCGTCACGTCCAGCCAGAGAAACGCCGCCAGTAGCAGCGCGTAGGAGAGCCCGAGGGCCGTGCACACCTTCACCTTGCGCGACACCATCGCGCCGAGCGTCCCCGAGAAAGACACAACGACAAGACACGAGAGATAAACGCGACCGGTCCGCCGGGCTTGGGTGCAGCCAGGTCAGCGTCCACTTCCACCAGGCGGAGGCCTCTAGGAAAGACCGGAGGCTCCGCGTCGGCGCGGGACGGGGTACTAGGCCGCACTCGGGGTTCGGAGGGAACGGGGCCTACGAGGGGGTAAACAAGGGTGCCGAGGGGATGTGCGGAGGTCCGAGAAGCGCACTGGAGGGAGAGAGGAGAGCGCGGGGAGCGCGGAGATCCACGTGGCGGCGTTGGGAGCGCGCGCTACGGCGCGCTGCGTGGCGAAAGTTTTACGCGGCGTGGCGTCATTGTTTGCACGCCTGACGTCATTTGTGTACACGGTCGTGACGCCACCGCCTCGCTCCGCAACAATAACAACCGGGCCCAGAGCGCTATGAATGGGGGCTCTGGACAGCACGAACTCTGTGCGAATACTCTCCTGGTTTACGCTTGGAACGCCCGTGAAAGAGCTTATTGTTGCCCCCAGCAGCTCACTGGGCCCTTCGCTGCTGAGGTTAAATAACATCTCGACCTCGATGAGCGAGAGTACTCTATAGCTCAATGAATCGGATTTTTTTGTAAATGTTTTTACTGGAGGAATCATGAGCCATGAAGCTTGTTTGTCACAAATGTCCAGTAGTTTCACAGATATCCGGTAGCAAGTGGGAAGTTGACGCCAACAAACCGTTCATGTACTGCCCTTTGTCAATCCCTCGCTTGATGAATGACTCTCCACGCCATGTTGAGCATGGGGGGTGTTTAACCATACTTCACCACACTGTTCTTTGGTTCTTTCGGTAAAGTCACGTAGAATGAGAATAAAATAATAAATTGATAAAATAACACAATAATATTCTCACGACGTTTCGGCCACAACACAAGCGGCCTTCATCAGGTGAAGGGACGAGACTGTCTGGTAGGACAGCGCTGGAGTGAAAGGACTCCAGCGCTGGAGTGAAAGAACTCCAGCGCTGTCCTACCAGACAGTCTCGTCCCTTCACCTGATGAAGGCCGCTTGTGTTGTGGCCGAAATGTCGTGAGAATATTATTGTGTTATTTTATTTGATCAATTTATTATTTTATTCTCATTCTACGTGACTTTACCGAAAGAACCAAAGAAGATGAATCATTGCAGTCACGAAAGCTTTAAATCGAAATTCACCACACTGGTCAGTGAAGACAGGTGGTGGCCAAGGACTGACAGCTTCAGATACCACTCGCCGCTGTTAGCCGTGGCTAAGAATTTAACTCACGTTGCAGGGGATCACAGTGCATTACGCTAACCAATGCGCCACCGCTCCACTGCCACACTAGGAGTGGGTACCCTCCTTCCATCACTGGGGTTAGTTCGATGTGTCTACGCCAGCTGCGATGCCCTATCTGTCTGCACCACATGACTCGGGTCAGTACAACCCATAGTGTCTGAACCACGTGGCGCAATGCTGCCGATGTTGTATCCATCAACCTCGTTCTGGAAGGCCCACTCTCAAATCTGTAAATGACGATAAATACACATCGCTACGCAGTAATAATAATATCTTAGGTCAGCTGACTGCATCACATGACTCGCTCAGTTTTTACCTGATGGTGTCTAAATGAGGCGACTGGCTCGGTGATACCTGCTGTGGCCGAACTCGCTGCTGCCCGCTGCACGTCCAACACCGACGATAATTGAGTGAGTGCGGGAGTGAATGTTCAAGTGAGTGGGTGAGTGAAATGGGCTTAGTAATGCCCACTGTTCGTACAATCCTCCCTGGGTCTTACCTGCTCAGCAAAGGCAGGAAACGGAGACCGTTCCATCCAGCGTTATTTTATTTTATGATAAAACGACGAGAGACACTATGTAAACCTGTCAGAACCTAACGCCGACATCTTCACACTCGTCCACGTAGCTATACACGAGCACTGCGGAATGATTGCACATCATATGGAACAATCGGAGCGAGGAATTTAAAACGAATCTCTCCCACGTGTCCACGGGCTGCGCCCGCGCGTTGCTCGGCGTGATGCCCGACGTTTCGCTCCGTGCACCAAGAGTTTCTTCAGGAACTTAATTCGGTTCACTTACTCGCTCGATCTCATCCACTCAACCATTCCCGCATTCAACCTATCCATCAATCCAATTACCCACTCACTTCATCAAGGCCCCCCCCCTCTTTAACTCACCTAACCGCTCAATCGCTCCATCAATACCTCACTAACGCACATAAAAAACTCACTCAATCACGCACCCACTACGCTCTCGCACTCACTCGGCGAATTCGGCTACTGAAGAAGCTCCCGGCACGTGGAGGGAGACCGTCAGACATCGTCCGCGGGCGGAAAACACGCGCGGCACAACTCGGAAGGCAACACCGGAGAGCCCAGCACAGCAGCACGAGCGTGACGCACGCACGCGGTTACGTTGAGACACATCACGCGGAAATACTGGACGGTGTCACAAGTGGGGGGAGGGGGGGGGTTGTACGTGGGGGGGTTGCCGAGTTATCAATCTTCACGAAACGATACAAATGTTTCACGTTACAGTGATTACCGGGAAATCAGTTTTCCATAAACGTTGCAATGAATTGTATTTAGCGTTTGTATTGTTGTGTGTTTTGTGCTTTGCTTCTAGTAAGAAGATATTTAAATTAAAATTTATTTAAGTGCAGGTCACTCAAGATGTGCCTGACTTAACTCCTCTAACGACTTTACAACATCTACCCCCAGTCACAATCTCTTCACCATAATTTTACGTTTTATATGGCACTTTTAATTTCATGTTTTTACGGAGCGTTGAAATGTTCACACGTACGGCGCTTTGTGATCTTCTATTAGAAGCACTGGATATAAGAAAATAAATACTGTCCTTTTTGTATTACATCTAATGCTCATGATGCACAAATAATTCTACGAATTACAACAATGACCAAGTCATGATGTAACCGACCCAGGCTGTCAATTTCTCCAGTAAACAATTTGTCAAAGCGCTACTTTAACCGTTGATAAATATTTATTATTTAGAACTTTGTGTTTCAATAAAAAAATGTCAGGAAATGTTAAGTATTTAACAATACAGTGAAGATAATCACTACCTCGCAATATTTTGCACGCAAAAAAAACAGACGGTACAATTATCGCGAATCTATTCTCGCAAGATGTATCATAGTCGTTTCTGTATCGCCATAATCTAACAGCTGCAAACGCTGGCCTTAAATTCTACCACTGGTAGACTGCAGTAGGGTCCCACGTGAATAGTAGTAGCCACAGCCATAGTGAGAGGTACAGTGGATGTGGTGTGCCGGGCGCAGAAGTATTTTCCGAGTCCTTAACCTAGACAGACCCATTTGAAATTAAGCTTCAGTTGAAATGAGTCTTTAAATTTGCCATCAATACTGGTCACTGGAATCGAATCTGGCCTGATAAACCCCACTACTTTAGCGTACACACTACAAAGACTAAGGCCCCCCTTTTGCCATACAGACTGCCGTGACAAGTGCTGTCCGTAAGCACCTATTAAGGTATAACGAGAGGGTGGTGTGGCCAACACCATGTCGCCTGTCACCCCAGTGGTGATATTTACACACAGCACCAGGCACATTTAAGGTTAAGTCGACCTAGGGGAGGCCCAGGACTGGTTCAGATATCACTCACAACTGATGTTAGCCGTGGCTGGCAATCAAACTCAGATCACTGGGTTCACAGTGCACTGCACCAACCACTACACCACTGCTGCCTGCAACTCGTGGATACACACACACCGAATCAACTTACACAAGACAAAGCATGGGGTTTGCAGAGTACAGTACAGCACACATTACCACCTCCGATGACGATATTCCCTGTGAGGATATGAAGTTACAGGTTTAACGGTCACACATTGACACAAATATGCTCTTTCCATTGGCCCATCCAAGCCGATGGCCACTTAGGGGACGGGTGGTCTCCCACCGGCTACTTACCATGCCGAGCTGGCATCAGAACACATCCGAATCTGGCTCGGGGCCAAGCAGGGATATGGGCGGGGCTTACAGACTCGTCCACTGCGCGTGTGATGTTGGCAGCACGGCTCGGGCATCCTCAGTGGAAAAAAAAAACATCCCGGCGCCACAGCGGCCTGGCTTGGGACAGTCCCAGCACGGCACGGTTGTGCCAGTGCAAAAGAAGTAACAACCCTCACCTCACATATGGGGCATAAAGCCATCCAGCTCGAGGGCCGTGACACGGCAATAAAGCCACGCTCTTCCATGTGTGTTCTTCCACGTGTGGTCTGGAAATATGGGAGGGGGCCTGTGGGATGTGGGGGGCCCTCTGGTGATCCAGGCTAATACTGTCCAGACGAGAAGGGTCTGACAATGGGCCCCGTGTTTCTCAAAGTCTCCAAGAGCAGACAACTTGAGGCTGAGGTTCCCAGAATGACGACGCTCCGTAAAATGTCTTTATTTATCCGAAAAAGCCTCAATAAGTGTAGAAACTTTGTCAGGGGTGTTTGACTACATCGGAATGTGTGGAAAATTTCCACATTAAATTAGGAATCCGGAGAAACCGGAAAAAACCCATCGCGCATACAAGGGAATAGTAACACAAAGTTCTGCACAGATGGGTTCTTGAATCCACTCGCTGCGCTACTGCTTCACTGGCACCTTTCAGGTCTTGAGGTTTTCACAAATCTGCGTGGTCAGCACTTTTAGACGGTTACGCAGGGGCGAGGAAGCTTTTGTAATTTCAAATACCATTAGTGGGTAACTGCACGTTAACACACGCAAGCAACCTCGGCGTTATGCAACATCACAAAAATACCGTGTGTGTCGACCGAGTATACAAGGACCTCACAGCAACAGGAGCAAAAAACGCGGGTTATTGCCAGGACGAAAATATTCTCCTCCGGCACCCGATCAGTGCGGCTAAGACTCGCAGTGACGGCAAAAACCATGAACAACTTCTCGTATATCCGGGTTGCAGCGCGCCGTTCGGCACGACGTCCGACTGTTTCGCTCCACATGCCGGCCGCTTCTCCAGGAACGGAGCTGACACCGTGCCGAACAACACGCGCCAAAAACCCCGAAACGACATCGTAGAGCTGCTCGAGGGCACAACTTCGAAAAGCTACGCAGCCGTACGAAATTAAACCACGGCCCATGCGACATGGAAGTCCCGTAGTCAGGGACGAAGTTGAGTTTCCCCTTACCCTAAATCAGGTGGGGGGGGGGGGGGGGTTCCTCCCCCACGCCCCTACCCACCTCCCGCTAGGGTATCCCCTCTCGGCGCTGGCAGCACTGCGAGGGTGGCACGGCCCAGTCGTAGATGTAAGAGAGGCGCGTGCGGAACTCGCGCTTGCACAGGCGTCCATGCCTCCGCAGGCTCTGCTGCTTCTCCAGCATGTCCTCCGTGCTCTGCTTGTGCGTCACCAGGTACTGCTCGCTGCAGCCCCGCGAGCGGAACTCTGTGTCGAAGCGCGGGTCGTGGACCCTGCGCAGGTCCACGGGCGCCAGCCAGGCGCCCAGCGCCGCGTCCTCGCTGCGGAAGAGCTTGAGCATCGGCGCGTTGTCCCGCACGTAGCGCACGAGGTCGGCCGACAGCACGTACCCGCCGCCGAGCGCGTATGGGAGGTAGTGGTCGCACAGCACCCAGTCGCTCTCCTTCCAGCGGCCGGAGCCCTTGACGCGCGCGCGGCCGTTGAAGAAGCCCCAGTAGAGGCGGCGCGCGTCCTGGCGCCGCAGCTCCGGCACGAGCGCGTCGAGGCGCACGAACGAGTCGTCGTCCACCTGGGGGAGGACGGGCAGACGCAGGGCGAGCGGAGGTGGCGGGGGAGACGTCCGCGTGGGTCGTAAAAGCGAAGGCGCGGTAAGCGTGCGAAAGCCACCGGTCCCAACCGCATCCACGCCACACGCCGACCCTCGCTGCCCCCATACCGAGGAAGTGACCCGAGAGTGACCGCAACTCGTAAAGGGTCCAGACGTGTCCTGCATCAGCGCAGTGCGGAGTAGTGTGCTGCAACCGGTGCGATGGAGAACATTGCGAACATGTCCACCCACGAGTGAAGTGTCAAGAAGTGTCCTTGCGTGTAACCATGAGCGAAAATGAGTGGGATCGTTAAGTCGCGCAACGTGGCGCGGGGTCGCGGGAAGAGGCCCGCAGTTCTCTCTCGCTCTCTCTCACCTTGAGCACAAACTCGAAGTCGGCGTTCTGCCCCAGCCACGCCATCATGTGCAGCAGCTTCCGCGTCAGGTTCTCGTACGAGTCGCGCAGCTCGGGCAGCAGCAGCAGGTCGCCGTGCCGCTCCTGCTCCTCGGCCAGCACCCGCGCCTCCTCGGCGCTCAGGCCGTGAGTGCCCACGGCGAAACGCGCCATCACGTCGCCACCGCCGCCGCCGCCGCCGTGCTCCGCCAGCCACGTGCTGCGGATGATGTCGCGGCGCTCCGTGTAGCGAGGCCCCGTCATCACCAGCACGGCGAGGAAGGCCGACACCCGCGGCTGCGACTGAGGCAGCGGCGCCTGAAGGTGCGGCGCCGACTTGCCGCGGGACTTGTCGCAGCCGTCGCCGCCGCCGTCGTCTCCGGCCCCGGCGTGGCGAGCCTCCCGCGCCGAGGCCCCGTCGGGGCCCCCCGCGTCCGGGGCGCACGGCTTCAGGTAGAAGGAGACGGCGGCGAGGGCGATGAGGGAGATGGCGCAGAGCGTGGCGCAGCGAGGTCGCGGCAGCTTCCCGCGGCGCGGCAGCAGCAGCGAGAGGGGCATGGCCCCCTCTGCCTCCCAATCCTCGTCTCACTGTGCCGCCTCCTCGCTGTTCGGCTCCCTCGCCCGTGCCCCCTTGCCTGCTGTGGCGCGGGAGGACGACCCCCGACGGGTGACCCCCTGCGCGGCACGGGAAGGGGACCACGCGTGAAGCCCCCCGGGCATCAGCGCGATGCACCGCACGTCCCGGCCAAGCAGCGTGCCTGGGCTTGGTTGCAGCTCCTGCGGTCCCAGGTCCGAGCCTTGGGTTACGCACCCCTGTTTTAGCCAAGGTCCCCCAGAGTCCCTGTCCTGGTTACCTGGGGTCCTGGGGTCCCTGTCCTGGGGTCTTAAGTCCCCGTCATGGAGGCCTGGGTCCGTCTCCTCGGGTCCACTTCTTCCCTGCAGTCCTGGCTCCTTTGTCCTGGGGTCCTGAGTCTCCTGACCTGGAATCCTAAGTCCCCTGGTCTGGGTCCCTGTCCTGGGGTCCTGAGTCCCCTGGTCCGGACCCCTTTCCCGGGGTTCCCGGTCCCCGTGTGCCGTTGCGTGGCTCCGCGCTGCCCGTGCACGAATCGGGTGACGTCGGCGCTACGGGCGCCCGCGAGGCCGCGGTGAGAACCGCGATTAGTAAATCCGCTCTCGGTCAGCTGTGTGCGACTTGTGTCATCCAGAACAGGCGGTGCGCAACGTAACAAACAGGTCACGGCAATGCCCATAGCTATCAACCCATAGCTGTCAACCCATAGCTATCAACCCATAGCTATCAACCCACAGCTGTCAATCCACGGGGTTGACCAATAAGGTCTGAATAAGATGGGCACTGATAAGGGGTTGACAGGTTTGCGATCCACAAAGACGAAGCAGACATCGCCGCGATGACACGACTCCCCTGCTCCTTGCGCGGTTGTCTGGGCTTGACCAACCAGCAGCTGTACGAGAGAAGACGTTGGTCTCCCCTAATCCCCGGGTCCTTGAGGCCCCCCATTAGTGGCTTCTTGCCTTGGCCACCTCCGACTCCACACGGCTCCTCATCACCGCACTGCGTCTTGCCACCTCTTCTTCTTCTTCTCCTCTCGTATGGGTGCTGATGCAGATGCAGAGCACCAACTACAATGTCACATTCAGGTGGTCAAGTCAGATAAACAGGCGCGGCAGTGGTGAGATGTTAACTCCCTTGCCTGGTATACAGGAGGTTGTGGGTTCGATCCCGACCCTAACGCCTGTTGTATATTTGGAGTCCGCGTGCCTCTGTCCCCGTGGTTGCGTGGATTTTTCTCCGAGTCCTCCAGTTTTTCCTTCCACATTTAGAATCAATGTCACGCGTTTAGAGTATTTGGCTGCTATACATTTCCACTTGATGATAAGCCACTTCGTTAAGATGTCATTTGTGGTCAGGTCGCTTCTGAAAAAAAGCTGTACAGCTCAGTGGGCCTTGCCTGGTGAAAATAAAAAAAATGTTTTATCGTTTAACCACGTCAGGAGCAGCAGTGTATTGTTGTGATGCCTTCTTCATATTTGTGGATTGGGCCCGTTGCGTCGCACACTGCAGAGTTTTTAATTTTTAATTTGTGCATCAGGTAATCGCATCTACTGCCACGGTTTGTGTGGATGCGGTTTAGATTGGACCATGACCTTCATGGAAAATCAAACCCAGGGATTTTCTGCGTTGGGTCTTTCACAAGCTGCTTGCGAGTTATTTTGAACTCCAATCAGCTCTCCAAGCATCATCGGGATTGAATTCGCATTGTTTAAGGTTAAGCACATGGGTCCAAAAGGGGCTTGGCATGACTTGAAGCGATGACGAGGGACGTCATTGAGGTCCTGGTGAATGGGAAGGTCACCGTTTTCTGGATTCGCAGGACTTCCCGGGACGAGGTTTGTGTCAGCACGGTCAGCCAGGGTGTTGGGGTCGACTTGAGGGTCCCAGTGATGCAGCCGCATTCCAGCGCACAATTGGACGTCAACAAGTCGAGCGAGGCTACTTTTGGTCCATGTTCGGCGAGAGTACACAAGGGCCATCGTCTCACCAATGACAACAGCACGCCCCACCACGCCTCGTGCTGTGTACACAAGTGGCAAGGCCTGCAGCCAGGTGGTCGGTGATGGGACTTGGAAGCGGTGCTTTGGGATATCAGGTGCTCACTTTGCAACAAATTGTGGGGATCTGGCAGAAGGAAGGCGGCGATGGCGAAGTGTGGCGAAAGCAGCAGCAATACCCCCCCAACCCCAGCACCACGCATTGACCAATCACGCGGACGTATAGATACCAATTTAATGTATCACGTGTAACATCCACTCGCATCATTCATCAAAGTTCACGTGACCCACGCTAAGAACAGATTTACATCAAAAAACACAATAAAATAGGCAGTAAGGTCATCGATATTAATTATAAACAATAATATTAACACAAATAATAATCGTAATTTAAAACAAAAGAGAGGGCAGCGGTGACCCCCACTGTGCCGAGCACCCGCCGACCCCGAGTTCGATTCCCGGCCACGGCCAGCGTCGGTGGCGAGCGATATCGGCACCCGCGCATGCTTCCCGTCTTCACCGACCCACGCACGTGGCCCAGTGTGGTGGAGTATGGTCGAAAGACGACACCCACACCACCATCCATTATCCCTCACGCCACGGTGGCGAGATTTTAATGACCTCGCCTGGTATACCGAAGGCCGTGGGTTCGACCTCGACCCTGACGCCTGCTGCTGTATATTTCGAGTTTACGTGTCCCTCTCCCGTGGTCGCGTGGATTTTTCTCCGGGTTCTCCGGGTTTTCCCTTCAAATTTAGAATCAACATCACACGTTCTGAGTATTTGGCTGCTAAAAGTTTCAACTTCGTTGACCTATCATTTGTGGCGAGATCACTTCTCAAAAAGGGCAATATAGTTCATCTATATAGTTCATTGTGGACCTTACCTGGTAAAATAAAAAGTTCGTTGCCACTAACACTAACCCTACCTCTATCCCTAACACTTAAAAGTAACCCCTAGCACTCACCTTACCTAACACTTAAAGTAACCCCCAACACCAACCCTACCTCTATCCAGGGGCGGAGTCACAGGGGGGGGCTGGGGGGGCTTAGCCCCCCCTGAAATTTTGGGAAAGTCGGTAATCGGGATAACCAGATATCTGGCTGCTGCAAAATGCTGCAGGCTGCTACCTTGTGCTGCCCTGCAGGCTGCCACCTTGTGTGCTGCCCTGCAGGCTGCCACCTTGTGCTGCCCTGCAGGATCTACCGTGTGCTGCCCTGCAGGCTGCCACCTTGTGCTGCCCTGCAGGCTGCTTGAGCGGCAGCCTTTCGAACTTATCGAACTTATTAGCCACATCAGCGGCTCCGACCTATTAATAAACTCCGCGTTCAAATCCAATAAAATTTGTTTTATACATTTGTGGCGCCCATTGGAAAACATAAACACTGGATATCTCAGAATATTGAAGTCAGCCCCCCCAAAGTCAAAATCCTGGCTCCGCCCCTGCCTCTATCCCGAACCCAAACTATTTTCACATGCGGCTCAATCTAAGGCAATCATCTATCCGGGATCGATACAATTAGTACCACTTTGTGGGAAGTCAACAGTTGCAATTATGACTAACTGGTCCCCGCCATGGGAATGTGGAATTTCCACCACTTGGGGTCATCAAAAGTTGACGAGCACTGCTACATTGTTGGTTCTAAACAGGCAGACTGTCGATTTACCATCACGTGCAAATAACTGTGTGTGTACCTAGCATGGCACAAGCACCGCGGAGTTTCAGTGCTGCGTGTGCGACCAACAGGTGGAGCGGTGGCGCAGTGGTTAGTGCACCGCACTGTGAACCCAGTGACTGGAGTTCGCCTCCCTTCTGACAAAAAAATGAGGTGCAAGTGATATCGTAATCAGTCCTGGGCCTCACCTAGGTCGACTCAACCTTATACGAGTAGCTGCTGCAGTGCATAAAAATCAGCAAAGTGGGCCAGGCACGGTGCTGTCCACCCAGCGTGCGCCATCCCAGCCATAATAGGCACTCGCTAATAGGACTTGTGTCTCGTCTCGAAGGCTATATGTGAAATAGTTCTCTTTGTGTGAATGACTGGTACCAGCGATGTCAAGATCGGCCTCTATGGAGGAGGCTCGTGAAGGACGCTGCTGGGTAGTTGAGGCAGTCGCCCCCCAACAGCAGCGGAGGGCAGGGGAGCGACGCTCACAACAACGAGCGGAGCGCCGGGCAGATAAAACGCGGCGAGGTGGCACAGTGGGGGGCACAACTATTGCATCTGCCAGTCGTTTCAGTCAGTCAACCCATGGCTCCTGGGTCTGTCCGGTGACCTGCTGGTGGGCCTTACACTTTGCGCACGAGTCTCAAAGTGCACCTAGCCTGGCACAAACGGTGGCGACGTCACCGTCACTTAACAGCGAACGTTGGTTAGTTGTTGCTCCTGTGTTTTCGCCATCGTTGGCACCCCCCTTCCGTGGTGATGGTGGTGGTAGGGGTGAGGGCGAGGAGGTGGTGAGGAGATCGTGATGAGAAGGACTCGTCATCACACACCCATCAGCACGCCGCCGAAACTGGATTCGTTGCGCACAGTGATCTCGCTGCCAAAGCCGTTCTCTACCAAGACGGTCACCTGCTGCCCAGCCTGCACACACACAGAGACAAAGATCACCCGTATAGTCTCAATATACTTTTGGGGCAAGTGCTGTTAGCATGCACCGATTGAGGTCGGAATGGCGCACGAAGGAGTGGTGGTGGTTAACACCACGCTTGGCCGACTTTGTCTCCCCGGAGATAGACGTTTCCACACTGTACCAGGTAGCTACTCAATTTTTGGTTGTGTCGACCTTGGGGAGGCCGTGTATCGGATCAGATATTCATCACGGATTTTAACCGATAACTAATTTATATTTCTGCAGCAAACCGGTCACCCATCTCTTACCGTAGTTTTTCCTGCGGTTATTGGTAACGCTAAACAACTTTAACAACCCTAATATGCACACACGGATTGCAGAGCAGGGTGTGTATATGTGGAATGTGTTCAATTTTCAGATTAATCCACAATAATACAAATAAAACAAAATCTGGCCGAGATACAACATTTCACTTGATCTGAACATTTAGAGTTTATCTGCAAATGTGACATGAGAGGAAGTGGCCACCCCCACCAACAGTGGAGGATGGCTGATGCTGCTCCTGACAGATATTTGGCGAGTCCAGCAGCCTCCATATCAACGGGGCTGGATGGCACGAGAGAATTTCAATGCCTTGCTGCTGTGTAGGCAAGGGACCTCCCCCCCGCCCCCTAGTGGCAGCTGTCCCTGTGCAGCACAAGGTAGGGGAGCCGAGCGGCTGGAGGTACCTGGAGCTGCAGGAGGCCACTGGCGAACATGGAGAGAGAGCGACCCTCCATCCCCGCACGCCCCTCCAGGGAGCTGCAAAGACAAAGATCGCCCGTGTAGCCTTTAACAGAGGGTTGGGGCAAGTGCCGTCAGCAAGCACCTATGAAGACTTGCAATATTACTATCATCACCACTACCACCACCACCACCACGCATAATCATCACCACGACCACCAACATCCAAGACAAATATCCCCCAAATAGCCTCAACAGACTGTTAGGGCAAGTGCTGTTCGTGAGCACCTTTGAATATGAGCAAGGCACACGAGATGGTGGGTGAGTGGCCAACACCACGCACGGCCGCCTTGGTCTCCCCAGTGCTGTTTACACACCGCACCGGGTACTCATTTAAGGCCGAGTCGATCTAGGGAAGGCTTAGAACCGGCACAGATATATTCGTCACTGGTGTTGGCCGTGAGCGTGAATCGAGCGCTGGTTGCCGGGTTTCGTAGTGAAGCGCGCTCACCACTACAATACCCCCGTAACCCTCACCATATACTCCTCACCCACCCCCGTAACCCTCACCATATACTCCTCACCCACCCCCGTAACCCTCACCATCTACCTCTCACCCACCCCTGTAACCCGCACTCCCATAACCCTCACCATCTACTCCTCACCCACCCCTGTAACCCATACTCCCATAACCCTCACCATCTACTCCTTACTCACCCCCCTACCCCACAAACTCACCCCCAGGATACGTTGGGGGGGGCGGCGTCTGTCTGAAGAGGAGGGAGAGGTTGGTTTGTTTTTGTTCACTTGTGGATTTGTTTATCGAGTTGTTTTGTTTTGACAAAATCTCATCTTCAAAGGCTCGGAGAGGGAGGGTGGCATTTATTTATATACATGCGTGTATATAAATATGTGTACATTTATTTATTTGTTTTACCCGATTAACTCGATGTTAGAGAGAGCGAGCGATTTCCTGCCCAAACGGAGCATCGCGGTGGCGGCAGTGCCGGTGGTGCTCATCAGCTGCTTACAGCCCCCCGCAGAGCCGGCGGTAGGAACCCCGCATTAACAACTTCATTAATTGGCCGCGTCGGGTGAAGGAGGGTGCACGACACAACAACATTTGCCTTAATCTTGACATTGTTAGACGAAAGGCCCACACGTTGTTGAAGCGTCGCGAAAGGAGCTACAACTCTACGGCAGCGGCAGGGGATGCGTTCAACGAGGTTCTTCACAGTGACCTGGAGACCAACGGGCCCGCGACGGTCGTGTGCACGGGTATATATGTTCACGCGTCCGTCGGAGAAAAGCCTTCCGGACGCTGGGCCGTGAGCGTCGTCTCACTTAGCCGGACTTGGGTCAACCCACGGCATTCAGAGGCCTGTGCGCTGAACCAGATGGCTTTCGGTGAACCAGATGGCTTTCGGGACTGCGCCTCTCAGAGCGTCCCCAAGTGAGTGGCGTCAATATAAACTAAATTATTATTTTCATTTGACCAGGTAAGGCCCCACTGAGCTGTATATAGCTCTCTTTCAGAAGTGACCTGGCCACAAACGATAGCCCAATGAAACGGCTTATCATGTGGCAATGTATAGTGGGGAAATACTCTAAACTCGCGTTCAAATCGACGGCGTTTCCGCCCATGGAACTTCTCCCGATCGCAAAGCGTGCTCGCAGTGGGGTGCACAAGGGCTCCTTCGTCCGATTCTGCTCTGCACTCGCGTCAATGACCTCGGGGAATAAAGAGCTTCGTTTGCTCACCCATCGGGTTCTGCCATCTCTGATTAGCACGGTTGGCTACGTACGGTGCGAAAGAAGTTCACCTGAAAAAAAGTATCCGTCTCTTTTGCCTGGTCGCATTTTGGTTCCACGTCATTTCAACATCGCCAGGTTGATCCCAGTGACCTCGTTAAAACCCTATTCTCCTTGCTTAGACTCCCGTGAACTTTGTGGGGTCGTCTATATAGGTCAGGGGTCATTTCTCTCACCTGTGCTGGGGGCAGAGGGCGTCAACGCAGACGAGGACACGCGCGACCTCACGACCCCGTGAACTCCGACCCTTATTCTTCCCCTCCGTCCGCTCTGTGGGGAGTGGGGAGCAGGTGAGTGAGGTGGGTGAAGTATGGAGGGTGCAGGGGGGCAGGTGTGTGTGTGTAGAGTAGGGGATGTGCTCCCGATCTTTTCACCTTTATCCGTTGAAAAAGAAACGTTAAAACTTGGACGAGAAGCAACATTTAATCCTCACAACAACAAAATAATTACAAGCGATTCGAGGCGCAAATTTGCATGAACGATGAGGCAATACAAAATAAAGCAATTCATTAGTTCTTATTGTTCAGTGATAGGATGCGGGTCACGTGTGTGAATATGAAGGTTGGGGTGGGGGGGGGGCTGTGTGGAGGGGGTGGGCTGTGTGAAGGGGGTGGGGGGCCGTGTGGAGGGGGGGGCTGAGTGGAGGGGGTGGGGGGGCTGTGTGGAGGGGGTGGGGGGGGGGCTGAGTGGAGGGATGGCGGCTCGTTACCGAGGTGTACGTGAGCCGCTAATTGGTAGATGCCGGCGACGGGTGCCGTGAATCGGCCCCTCGTCAGATCCATGCCTCCCCCTCGCACAAACGCACCCTGGCCTACGGGCTGCACATACAGACACACAAACGACACACGACGATCATAGACGTGAACGAATCCTCTCCAGGACCTGGTCTCGGCACACCGAGGAGAGGGTGTGTGTAGGTCACCGAGGGTGAGAGGTGGCTGCCTCGATAATCTTTGAGAGTCATTTGATCAGGGAATCTTTTCGACGTTGACGAAGTACGAGAGACAGGGGGAGCGACGAGGTGGAGCAACCAGGTTGAGTAATGCCAAGGAGCGATGAGGTGGAATGTGGTGGAGCGACGAGGTGGAGTGACCAGACAGAGCAAAGAGGTGGAATGATGCGGAGGAGCGATGAGGTGGACTGATGAGGAGGAGGAGGAGCGACAAGGTGGTCTCTCCCTCACCGTGTGGAACCCGTGGAGCTGTTTGGCCGACCTCTTCCTCACGCTCAGCGCCGCGCTCAGCTTGCAGTGAAACGCCTCCTGCAGCAGGAGGGGTGATGAAGGAGGGGCGCCGGGCCCCCTGGCACGTGGGAGGGGGGGCCTCGCCTCTCCGAGGAGGGGGAGGAGGTCGGGCCCCCCTCTGTGCGGGGGTCCCAGCGAGGGGAGCGGCTCGCACTCGGGGCAGCTCTCGCGGAGGAGGAGCGACGCTCGCCGTCGCGCCGCATCTAGGGGTCACGGGGAGCCGGGGTCGCAAAGGGGTCACGGGGGGGGGGGGGACGGTCATAGATGGGTCACAGGGAGGTCAAAGGAGGGTCACAGAGGTGTCACAGAAAGCTCACGGAAGGGTCATACAAAGGAGATCAAGGGACATGGGCAGGGTCAAAGGTCACAGGGAGTTTGCAGAGAAGTCACGGGAAGGTCACACGGGAGGTCGCGAGGTTGCAGGGTCGTGCATAGTCTGCGGTTGTCGTAGCGACGCTACGATTCATCGTGCGGTGCAACAACCGCGATAATCGCAACGTCCGATTTCACGCTCGTTGCATCGCCATCATCGAGCCTCATTTGATTTCTGCGGTAATATTTAAATTCCTAGAAAAATATTCGAGGAAATGACAAACTCAACCATTGATCCGAGTTTATCAATTAAACAGCAATTAGTTTTTAATAATTTTCGGTTTGCAATTCGTGATGGGGATGTGGAGGAGGGATGGTGCCGAGAGTGAGCTGGCCCAGAAGTAGACCAACGGAGACATTGCGAAGGGCATCAACGACAGAAGAGCGATGACCGGAATTCATCGGAAGGAGAGAGAGCGAGGGCAGAGCTGGGTTTGGATGCAACCCACGAGCGGTCGGGTTGACGAACAAGGACGCCACGGGAGAAGAACGGAAGCGGTGAGGGTGAGATGGAGGCCCGACGATTCGGTTGCTCGAGGAGATGAAGGAAGGGTGGCGCTGGTGGAAATATACCAAAATTCTTTTTGATTTTTTACTAAACGAAACATTTTTATTTCCTTTTATCAGGTAAGGCCCACTGAGCTACATAGCTCTTTTTCAGAAGCAACCTGGTCAAAAATGATAGCTCAACGAAGTGGCTTATCATCATGTGGAATTTATAGCAGCCAATTAAAAGCGTGATGTTGATTCTAAATGTGGAGGGAAAACCGCAGAACCTGGAGAAAAATCGATGGGACCACGGGGAGAGAGAGACGCAAACTCCAAATATACAGGCATCAGCGTCGGGATAGAACCCACAACCTCCTACATACCAGGTGAGGTAGTTAACATCTCGCCAAATGAAGAGAGGACGGAGACAGTGGCTGCCCAGGACCTCCGCTGCCGAGAGGCCGAGCACTGGGGAGAAGGGATTACGTCGCGAGCCAAGACATCGCGGAGACCTCGCGTCCACTCACCTCTGATCAGTCCACCAAACTCCTTGAGCAGAGCTTCCTGGGTGATCGAGGGCCCGGGGGGCCCAGGGGGTCCAGGGGGCCCAGGGGGGCCACTGGGGCCTGGGGGTCCAGGGGGACCCGCCTGGAGGAAGCAGAGGGATAAATAAATAATTTCAGATCTAATTGTCTTCACCAGCATCATCACTGCCATTATCAGACATCGCCATGACCATCATCATCTATTATATTATCACTAAATAATACTGCCATCATCAAATGTGGTCATCTTTATCACAACCATCAGACATCACCTTCATCAGAACCATCATCAGAGTACTTTTTAAAGGTCGAAGGTCCAATGTTGACCCTGATCAAATGAACGTGAGGCTGTGCAGTTGGCAGCCCAGAACCAGTGGTGGACATTCCACATTACTATGACAGGGACCAGTCTCCTTGTAGCAACATCTTTGTCACTGACATTACCACATCACAAAATTACACAAATCCCTCCACGGACTCCAAATTAAATCCACAGATCTGATGCAAGATCGCACCTAGTCTACAAGATCCTCCCTGGACTATCCTGCCTCATCTCACTCTACTCCCCTTCACATATTCTCCTACCTCTCCCCTCTCATCTCACTCTACTTCCCTCCACGCACTCTCCTACCTCTCACCTCTCATCTCACTCTACTCCCCTCCACGCACTCCCACCACTCCCCTCTCATCTCACTCCACTCCCCTTCACACACTCTCCTACCTCTCATCTCACTCCACTCCCCTTCACACACTCTCCTACCTCTCATCTCACTCTGCTCCCTTCCACACATTCGCCTACCTCTCCCCTCTCATCTCACTCTACTCCACTCCACAATCTCAACTGCCCCAACCAAGAGTTTCTGTCGAAGTCCCCACTCAACCTTGGCCCAATGGGATGTCGCTTCTTCTCCTCTGCTGCCCCCCAGGGTCCGAATTGTCTTTCATTCAGACACCCGTGCTGTCGGTTCCCTGCTACAATTCAAGTTCATCCTCGAGACCTTCCTCGCCTCCTCGGCCCAGGACTTCCTCTCTAGAAAATTAACGTTTTCTGTTCATGTACACAGCGTCTTGAGATGCCATCACATGTATTAAACCACGTAGAAGGGAAACAATAAATTAATAAAAATATAAAACAATAAAATTCTCACGACGTTTTGACTGCAGCACAAGCAATCATCATCAGGTGTGAAAACTTCTTGCTGTGGTTTTCACACCTGATGATGATGATTGCTTGTGCTGCAGTCGAAACGTCGTGATGTTTTATTTATTTATTATTTTATTGTTTCCCTTCTACGCGACTTTACCAAAAGAACCAAGAATATGAATCCTTGCAGTCACGAAAGCTTTAAATCAAAATGTATTAAACCATCATCACTATCATTATTATTATTGCCATCATCGTTACCATCACGTCCATCATCATCCCCACCATCACGATCACCATCACCACCACGATCATTATTACCATCACCACTGCCATCAAAGATCCTCCGTATAGCCTTAACAGACTGTTGGGGCAAGTGCTGTTAGCGAGAGCCTATGAAGGCCGGCACAGCACATGAGGGGATGGGTGGCCCAAACCACGCCTGGCCGCCTTTGTCTCCCTAGTAGCGATGTTTACACACCGCACCAGGTACTCATTTGAGGCTGAGTCGACCTAGATGCGGCCTAGAACCCATTCAGATAATCGTCACTGGTGTTGGCCATGAGCGGGAAGTGAACTCGGGTAGCCGGATCCGTAGCGCAGTGAGCTAACCGTTGCACTAGCCCAGTGTTCTTCACTAATTTTCAGAGGGGGTGGCCACTTTCGCCGATAAGACATCATCAGTGTGGCGAGAGCCGCCGCGCTATTCGAAACCATTGGGGGTCTGTAACAGCAGCACGATGATGATGGGGCCGCACTAAAGGCCACCAGGGGCCGCTAGTGGCTTGCGGGCCTTGCAATGAAGAACGCTGCAGTACACACTCCACCACCATCTCCACAACCATCGCCACCACCACCCAATAACAACAGTCATTCACCACTAAGTGGCGGTGACGTCACCACGGCGCTCGTGCCAGGCTACGTGCACGTTGAGGCCACGTGAAGTGTCGAACGCCCGCTGGCAGGAGGTCACGAGGCAGACCCAGGTGCCACGGGTCGACTGACTGAGATGACTGGCCGATGCACCACCTGTGCCCCCTACTGTGTCACCACCATCTCCACCACCACCGCCACCACCATCTACACAACCACCATCTACAACACTACCATCGCCACCACCATCTCCAACATCTCCACAACCACCATCTACACCACCACCACCATCACCATCTACACCATCTACACCATCTCCACCACCATCTCCACTACCATCTCCACTACCATCACCACCACCACCACCATCTTCACCACCACCGCCACTACCATTTTCACCACCATCATCTCCTCCACCATATTCTCCATTACCACCACCGCCACCACCATCTTTACCACCACCATCTCCACCACCACTGCAGCCACCGCCACCACCACCACACCATCTCTTCAAACCACCACCACCATCTTCACCACCATTACCATCTTCACCACCACCATCTCCACCACCACCACCGCCACTACCATTTTCACCACCATCATCACCGCTACTGCCACCACCATCTTCACCACCCCTATCTCCACCATCACCACCACCGCCACTACCATCTTCACCACCCCTATCTCCACCACCACCACCACCGCCACTACCATCTTCACCACCATCATCACCGCTACTGCCACCACCATCTTCACCACCCCTATCTCCACCATCACCGCCACCATCACCTGCTTCATGCCCCTGCGCCGCACCACCTGCTGCTGCTGCTTCACGTGCAGCTGCTGCTGCTGCTCCGAGTGCGTGATGAAGTTGACCCAGCTCCCTCGCGGGTCCACCTTCTACGGGCAACACGGGGGACGAATGTGTGCGTGTGTGTGGTGTGTGTGGTGTGTGTGTGATGTGCGTGGTGTGCGTGGTGTGCGTGGTGTGTGTGGTGCGTGTGGCGTGTGTGTGGTGTGTGTGTGATATGCGTGTGTGTGGTGCATGTGGCGTGTGTGTGGTGAGTGTAGGGTATGGTGAGTGTGGGGTGTGTGTGGTGAGTGTGTGTGGTGTGTGTGCGGTGAGTGTGGTGTGTGTGGTGAGTGTGGGGTGTGTGTGGTGTGTGATGTGGTGAGTATGGGGTGTGTGTGGTGTGTGATGTGGTGAGTGTGTGTGGTGTGTGTGGTGTGTGTGGTGTGTGATGTGGTGAGTGTGTGTGTGGTGTGTGTGGTGTGTGATGTGGTGAGTGCGGTGAGTGTGGTGTGTGTGTGTGGTGTGTGTGGTGAGTGTGGGGTGTGTGTGGTGAGTGTGGGGTGAGTGTGGGGTGTGTGTGGTGAGTGTGTGTGTGATGTGTGTGGTGTGTAATGTGGTGAGTGTGGCGAGTGTGGTGTGCGTGTATGTGTGTGTGGTGTGTGATGTGGTGTGTGATGTGGTGAGTGTGGTGTGTGTGAGTGTGTTGTGCGTGTGTGTGGTGTGTGTGTGGTGTGTGTGTGGTGTGTGATGTGGTGTGTGGTGAGTGTGGGGTGTGTGTGTGTGTGGTGAGTGTGGGGTGTGTGTGGTGTGTGATGTGGTGAGTGTGGGGTTGGTGAATGGTGTGGTGAGTGTGGTGTGCGTGTGTGTGGTGTAGTGAGAGAGAGAGGGATCAGCATCGTTCATGCAGGGAGATTCCTCATTAAGCCCCAGATCGTCTCCCTCTCATATTGCAGACCTATCCAAACACATCGCTCTCTCTTTACTCTCCCCACTCTCTCTTTACTCTCCCCACTCTCTCTTTACTCTCCCCCACACTCTCTCTTTACTCTCCCCCACACTCTCTCTTTACTCTCCCCACTCTCTCTTTACTCTCCCCCACACACTCTCTTTACTCTCCCCCACACACTCTCTTTACTCTCCCCCACACTCTCTCTTTACTCTCCCTACACTCTCTCTTTACTCTCCCCCACACTCTCTCTTTACTCTCCCCCACACACTCTCTTTACTCTCCCCCACACTCTCTCTTTACTCTCCCCCACACTCTCTCTTTACTCTCCCCACACTCTCTCTTTACTCTCCCCACACTCTCTCTTTACTCTCCCCCACACTCTCTCTTTACTCTCCCCCACACTCTCTTTACTCTCCCCACACTCTCTCTTTACTCTCCCCCACACTCTCTCTTTACTCTCCCCACACTCTCTTTACTCTCCCCACACTCTCTCTTTACTCTCCCCCACACTCTCTTTACTCTCCCCCACACTCTCTCTTTACTCTCCCCACACTCTCTCTTTACTCTCCCCACACTCTCTCTTTACTCTCCCCACACTCTCTCTTTACTCTCCCCCACACTCTCTCTTTACTCTCCCCACACTCTCTCTTTACTCTCCCCCACACTCTCTCTTTACTCTCCCCACACTCTCTCTTTACTCTCCCTACACTCTCTCTTTACTCTCCCCCACACTCTCTCTTTACTCTCCCCACACTCTCACCTCGGCGCCCCCCGTGCCGTTCCCCATCTCCGTCCTCTGCTGTAACGCTGCGAGGTCGCGATTCATCGTCGCCGTCCTGGTTCTTGTCCTCCCTCCTCTCCCACCTCCTCCGTCTCCTCTTCCACCTCCTCCGTCTCCTCTTCCACCTCCTCCGTCTCCTCTCCCACCTCCTCCGTCTCCTCTCCCACCTCCTCCGTCTCCTCTCCCACCTCCTCCGTCGCCCCTTCCACCTCTTCCACCTCCTCCACCCGCGGCTCCATCTCCCCGCGCGGCCTCACAGACCGCTGGCCCCACCAGCGTGGCCAGCACCAGCAGTAGGGGACCTCCTCTTGCCCTCATTGTCCGCACCTCATCCAGGGCGGGGGTGGGGGGACGACGACGACGACTCTGGTCCACCTCGTCAGCTTCTCGTTTCGCCTCCTACAGCCTCTCGTCCACCTCCTCAGCGCGCCATTCACCTCGTCGGGGTCCTGTTTGCCTCGAGGGGTAAATCCACTCCAGGTCTTCCTCCTCCGCTCTCCCCCGCGCGGTGTGGGGGGAGGGGGGGGGTGTTTGAGGGCCGGGTTCCCTCCGAGTCCGAGGCAATTGACTCACGGGCGAATCAATTGTTGAATTAGTTAATCAAGCACGAAGGTGTACGCTTGTAATATTGTAGATGTAGCCTCCAAACGCAGCAAACATCACTGCCACCATCACCGAGCTCTGAGTTCCAGCCTCCCCTCCTCCTCTTTTAAACACGCGGAGTGAGCAACCACGGTCCCGCCTCCTCCGCCTCCCATCTCACCCACATCTGTCTTACCCATCTACCTACCCACTCACCTACCTCACTCAGTCACCCACACCTACCTCACTCAATTCACTCACCTACCTCACTCAGCTACCCACCCACTCACCTACCTCACTCAACTTAACCACTCTCACCCACCTCACTCAGCTACCCACTCACCTACCTCACTCAATTTACTCACCCACCTCACTCAACTTACCCACCTCACTCAGCTACCCACCCACTCACCTACCTCACTCAGCTACCCACTCACCTACCTCACTCAATTTACTTACCCGCCTCACTCAACTTACCCACCCACTCGCTTACCTCACTCAGCTACCCACCCACCTACCTCACTCAGCTACCACCCTATCACCTATCTCACTCAACTTATCCACCAACCCACTCACTAACAACAGCAGTGTGGCGCAGACTCACCCCAATCCATCATCCTCCCATCTCTAGCTACAGCTCATCCACCTCACCTACCCACTCACCTACTCACCTCCTCTTCAAATTACCCACCCAATAATACTCCCACCCACTCTCCATCCAATCCTCCCCATTTACTCACCAATCAACACAAATCCACTCACCCGTTAACTCACCCACGCACAAACCAATCCACTAACCCACTCACGCTTCCACTCACCCACCACTCGCTCACCCACTCACTCATCATCTCACCAACCAATCCACCCACTCGCTTATTCACTGACGATCCGATCCATCGACGCACTCTCTAACTCACCCATTCACTCAACAAAAAATCCACCCACTCTGGACACACTCACCCACTCACCTCAACTCAACTTACCCACCCACTCACCTATCGCACTCACCCACCTACCCGCTCCACTCACCTACCTGAACCACTCACTCGCTCCACTCACCTACCTGAACCACTCACCCACTCACCTACCTAAACCACTCACCCACTCCACTCACCTACCTGAACCACTCACCCGCTCATCCACTCACCTACCTGAACCGCTCACCCACTCGCCTACCTGAACCACTCACCCGCTCCACTCACCTACCTGAACCACTCACCCGCTCACCCACTCACCTACCTGAACCACTCACCCGCTCCACTCACCTACCTGAACCACTCACCCGCTCACCCACTCACCTACCTGAACCTCTCACCCACTCAACTCCCTGAACCACTCACCCACTCGCCAGGCCAGGTGAGTACTCGGCGCCCCCTTGTGGACGCGAGGGGTCCTCACGGGAGGGCCTTAAACACAAATGAACTACAAACGATTTTATTTTACCAGGTAAGGCCTACTAAGCTGTACAGCTCTGTTTCAGAAGCGACCTGGCCACAAATGATAGCTTCAACGAGTGGCTTAACATCGCGTGGAAATTTATAGCAGCAAAAATACTCTAAATGTGGAGGGCAAAACCGGAGAATCCGGAGAAAAATCCACGCGACCACGGGAAGAGAGACACGCAAAGTCCAAATATACAGCAGCAGATGTCAGGGTCGAGATCGAACCCACGACCTCTTGCATACCAGGCGATGGAGTTAACGTCTCGACACCGCGGCGCCCCCACCCGGTTGGACTCCCTAAGTTAATCTGCTTAAGCTTAGTTTGTGAAAACATTTTTTTTACCTTTAGAGATTTTTATTTGAGCAATTAAAAATATTTGGAGTCACCAGAGACAAATAAAAAAAAAGTATTATAGTGACGTCATCGTATCGATCACTGCCGTCATCGAATCTACCATTATCAATATTCACATCGTGAAAATCGACATCGTCACCAAAGAAAATGTCACGGTTACAAAGTGATTTCCTGCTCAAGAAATGAGGGTCGAGACAGTAACTCAAAATCCCGCGTAACAGCCCTGAGCGGCGAGCGGTGGAAATTCCTCGTTCTTATGGCAAGCCAGGAGTTGAACCCGCGACCGCCGAGCCAAAGTCGTCGTCGGCATCGTCATGAAATCAACATCACGCGTGCACGTCGTGGTGGAGTGCACGGTACAATCACACAGATACACACAAAGACAAAGATCCCCCGTGTAGCCTTTGCGGACCGTTTGGGGTAAGTGCCGTAAGCGAGCAGAACTCACGAAGGCCGGCAAGACGCACGAGGCGGTGGGTGGCCAACACCGCGCTCGCCCGCCTTTGTCTCTCCAGTGGGGATGTTTACACACCGCACCAGGTACTCACTTGAGGCTTCGTTCACATAGGGGAGGCCCAGTACCAGTTCAAAGACAAGGATCCCCCGTATAGCCTTAACAAACTGTAGGGGCAAGTACTGTTAGCGAGCACCTATGCAGGCCGGCACAGCACACAAAGGGGGTGGATGGCCAGCACCACGCCCGACCGCCTTTGTCTCCCCAGTGGCGATGTTTACACATCGCACCGGGTACTCATTTTGAGGCTGAGTCGACCTAGGAGAGGCCCAGGACCGGTTAAGATAATCGTCACCGGTGTTGGCCGTGGGCGGGAATCGAACCCGGGTCGCCAGGTTCGTAGCGCAGCATAGCGCTAACCGCTACACCACCGCTCCCCACATTACCAGTCCACACACGCACACAGACACGAAGATCTCCGTGATATTGCACTGTCGGGGGCGAGTGAGCGCCTGTTTGAGGGGAGCACGGAGGGACGGGAGTGTGGCCCAGCACAATGTCCAGCCACCTCTGTCTCCAGCGGTGCCGCCGAAGTTTCACTCGACACACAAATGCACCACGTCGTTACTTAAGGCCAAGTCGACCTCACGGGAGGACATCGGGAGCGGTTCAGAGGTCGCTCGCCACTGACGCGAGACGTGGCAGGAGTTAGCGGTGGTGCCAACTGCTGCGCCACCGCTCCTCACACACGCGCGCACACACACACACGGTGCCGCACGCCAGTCTCAGCGCTACTCACACCAATATTTACATTCCGTAACGATTATATTTGGCAAAATGATGGCCTCCTTGTATAGGTGCCCGGTAAAAAAGGTAATTATTTGTGGGGGGAGGAAACTGGGGGGTGGGGGGAGAGGATGAAAGGAGGAGGGGGGCAGGGGGGTTACCTCCGAAAGCGACAGCACAACATAGAAGGTCGCCACGAGCAGCGGCGACTACGGCGGACCGAGAAACCCACGCGTGACAAGGGCACGGGCTCACCACAGTGACGTCAGGCACGGGTTCACCACAGTGACTTCAGGCACGGGTTCACCACAGTGACGTCAGGCACGGGTGCACCACAATCACGTCTGGCACGGGTTCACCACAGTGACGTCAGGCACAGGTTAACCACAGTCACATATGGCACGGCTTCACCACAGTGACGTCAGTCACGGGTTCACCACAGTGACGTCTGGCACGGGTTCACCACAGTGACGTCAGGCACGGGCTCACCACAGTGACGTCAGGCACGGGTTCACCACAGTGACTTCAGGCACGGGTTCACCACAGTGACGTCAGGCACGGGTTCACCACAGTGACGTCTGGCACGGGCTCACCACAGTGACGTCAGGCACGGGTTCACCACAGTGATGTCAGGCACGGGTTCACCACAGTGACATCAGGCACGGGCTCACCACAGTGACGTCAGGCACGGGTTCACCACTGTGATGTCAGGCACGAGTTCACCACAGTGACGTCAGGCCGCCACGTGGCCTGCCAGCAGTGACCTCACCCCCTCAAGTTCTTTAGGTATCGCACGAATGCACGGTACGTGTTGAACTTCTTTCGTATCGTACATAGCCAACCGTGCTAATCGGAGGTGCGTGTGGGAAGGACAACAAACTGCTTCACCACCACCATTTATGGAAATATTATTTATTTAAAACTACTTTTGTGTTTAATTTGTTGTCCTTCCCCCGTACCTCCAATTAGCACGGTTGACTACGTACTGCGCGAAAGAAGTTAAACGTACACCGCCATCGTCATCAATCAGCCACGGTCAATCCACTGCTGGATGAACGGCCTCCTCCCGCAAGTCGCTGCCGCCACAACCGCCTCTCACCACCCGATGATGTAAGAAATCTACCCTGGCACCCCCCCTTCACCCCCCCCTACACCCACCACCTGCACCCCCCCCCCTGCACCCCCCTGCACCCCCCCCCAGCCACCGCGGCCGTCAGCCGCTCTGCTCGGGCCCCACGTGTAGGAGCACGTGGGGCCACGCGGCCACGTTGACGAAGACGGCGCAGGCGTCGTGGAAGAGCCACGCGCGGGGCAGCGCCCCCTCGCGGCTCCACGTGGCCGCGCGGAGCCGCGCCTCGCACGACTCCATGAGAACGCGGTAGAGGCCCTCGAGGCCCTGCCAGTGGCCGCCCGTCACGTACAGACGGCCCCCCACCACCGCCAGCCCTCCGTTCTCGTGCAGGCTGTGCTTCAGCTGCACCTGCACGCGCGTGTGTGTGCGTGTGTGTTGTCGGGGCATGGGGGGGGGCATAGGGAGTGTAGCGGTTAGCGCGCTGCGCTACGAACCTGGCGTCCCGAGTTCGATTCCCGGTCACGACCACCAACGCCAGTGAAGATTAACTGAACTGGTCCTGGGCCTCCCTGAGGTCGACTCAGCCTCAAATGAGTACCTGGTGCGATGTGTAAACATCGTCACTAGGGAGACAAAGGCGGTCGGGCGT
Organism: Petromyzon marinus; assembly: GCF_048934315.1. Taxonomy (NCBI): domain Eukaryota; kingdom Metazoa; phylum Chordata; class Hyperoartia; order Petromyzontiformes; family Petromyzontidae; genus Petromyzon; species Petromyzon marinus. The sequence continues at coordinate 2,132,807 of NC_133694.1, forward strand.
GGCGCTGGCCACCCACCCACTCGTGTGCCGTTCCAGCCTCCATACGCGCTCGCTAACAGCACTTGCCCCAAGACTCTGTCAAGGCTAAGAACTTGGGTCGGCAGGTTTGTAGCGCAGGACGCTGACTGCTGCGCCACCACTCCAAAGACAAAAATCCCCCGTATAGCCACCACCCCCCACGCAAACACAACCGACGCACACGCCTGCAGCGTTAGCGGGCCTCACCTTGCGCCACATGTTGGCGTCGGGGTCGTACAGGTACGTCTTCTTGGTGTTGTCGGCCAGCAGGTAGATGACGTCGTCCATTGTGACGCAGCGCGGGGAGGAGAGGTACCGCGGGATGAAGGGTGATGCCACCACGCTCCAGCAGTCTAGGGCGGCGGGGGGGAGGCAAGCGGGGTTGATGCTGGAAGATGCCAGGTGACACAGGGAGATGCGGGGAGACACGGGGAGATGCAGGGAGACACGTGGAGACACGGGGTGACGAGACACGGGGAGACGCAGGGAGACACAGGGAGACGAGACACGGGGAGATGCGGGGAGACACGGGGAGATGCGGGGAGACACGTGGAGACACGGGGTAACGAGACACGGGGAGATGCGGGGAGACACGGGGAGATGCAGGGAGACACGCGGAGACGCTGGGAGAGACGCGGAACCCACAGCCTCAACACGAACCCCTCCGAGTCTCTCTCACCCGTGATGGGGCTGTATCTCTGCAGGGCGAGGGCGTTGTACTTGGCGGCGCACGACCCCACCAGGTAGAGGCGACCCCGGCACCCGCTCGCCGTGAAGTTGCTGACGAAGCGCGGCGGCGCCGGCACCGGCGACCACACGGCGCTGTACGGTTCGTAGCGCTCCGCCTCCACCACGCCCGACGCCGTACCTGCCCCGACACGCACGGCAGAGCGGGAGGAGCTGGCCACCGTGAGCCGCGGATAACCGCGCGGACTGCGGCCCCGGGGCCGGGGAATCGAGTCGAGAGATTTTTTTTTCCCAACGCTCGAACGAGCTCATCGAAAGCGACCGGGGCTCCCGTGTTCGCCGCTCCTGTGCAGCCGGTGGTGGAAATTTCACGTTCGCATGGCCTTCTGCGAGCCCACTTCGCGTTTTAAGTTGGACACGGCCGCCGTTGACTTCCCCCAACACAAACTTGTACTCGTTGTATCGACCCTGTGCGGATGGATGTTTGGTTAAGTCAACTTTCACGCCCCCACCCACCCCTCACAACCGGGAATTGAGCTCGAAACGTTCCAATTGTGAGCCGCTCGCTCTGCCGCTGTAGCCGCCTGGCCTGAACAAGAGTAGTGGCCATTGTGAACCACACCCGTGGTTGCACGACATTTACGTGGTCACATGGGGACACAAGGTCGCACGTGGCTGTGTGTGGTTTCATGCGGAGGAATGACGGTGCCCACGGTTGCCCTGCGGTTGTCCGGGGTTGCCCCATCGTTGCCCCTGGTTGTCCCGTGGTTGCCCGCGGTTACCCACGGTTTCCCCGCAGTTGCCTGCAGTTGCCCGGGGTTGCCCACGGTTGCCCCGCACCTCCTATCGCGTAGAGGTCGCCGTTGAGCGCCGCGGTGCAGTGGTTCGTGCGCGGTTTGAGCATCGGGGTCGCAGGCTCCCAGATCCGCACGGAGGGGTTCAGGCGCCACACGTGCGTGGTCGACCAGCTGTCCTGCATGGAGCCACGTGACCCCCCTACACACACACCACAGCACCCCCCCCCCGCCCCCACACAAATTCACTAAACTAAAATTGACCATTGGTGGCGGTGGGGATGATGATGATGGAGATGACATTGTTGATGTCAGTGACGATGGTGATGATGATGTTGGTGATGGTAGCGCTGCGCTACGAACCCGGCGAACCGAGTTCGATTCCCGCTCACTGCCAAAACCAGTGACGATTACATGAACCAGTCCTGAGCCTCCTCTAGGTCAACTCAGTCTCAAATGAGTACCTGGTGCGGTGTGTAAACATCGTCACTCGGGAGACAAAGGTGGCCCGACGTGGTGCTCTTCACCCACCCCCTCGTGTGCCGTGCCAGCCTTCATAGGTGCTCGCTAACAGCACATGCCCCAGCAGTCGGTGAAGGCTACACGTGGGATCTTTGTCTTTGTGTGGCGGTGTGCGTGTCCAACCTGTGACGTATACGCTGTTGTTGAGGGCGCACACCGAGAACCCCCACTTGTTGTACTCGGGGAAATCCGGTAGCAGACGCCAAGTTCCTGCGCACACCGCACACACCACACACACACCACACATATACACCACACATACACCACACACACACCACACGTATACACCACACACACACCACACGTATACACCACACACACACACCACACACACACCACACGTATACACCACACACACACCACACACACACCACACGTATACACCACACACACACCACACGTATACACCACACACACACCACACGTATACACCACACACACACCACACACACACCACACGTATACACCACACACACACCACACGTATACACCACACACACACCACACACACACCACACGTATACACCACACACACACCACACACACCACACGTATACACCACACACACCACACACACACCACACGTATACACCAAACACACCACACGTATACACCACATACAGCCCGGCATGGCCAGTACCACGCCTGGCCGCTGTTTTCTCCCCAGCGGCGTTGTTTACACATTTGAGGCTGAGTCGACCTAGGGGAGGCCCAGAACCAGTTCGGATAATCGTCATCGGTGTTAGCGGTCGTCGGGTTCGTAGCGCAGCGTGCTAACTGCTGCACTACCCCTCCAAAAAACAAAGACAAAAATCCCCCGTATAACCTCAACAGACCGTTGGGGCAAGTGCTGTTAGCGAGCAACACACTACCGCTCCCCACGCACCGACACATGGACACACAGAGCGCGCTCACGCGAAGTGGGCTCGTAGAAGGCGGCGTTCCTGGAGGGCGCCGCGTCCCCCCACTCCTCTTCCTCCTCTTCGTCCTCCTGCAGCGCTCGCCCCCCGATCACCACCAGCACCTCGCGGTCCTGGGGGGGGCAGCCCCCCTGAGGAGCAGCGTGATGCCCCTCGCCCTGCAGCGGGAGAGAGTCACGCGGCGCGCTCCGGGCACGGCGTCGCAACTGGTCGCGTGGGTCGGGAGGTCGCGGTGACCTCGCCAAATCGTTTTTAATGTTAATTTGGGCCCAATAAAACATCCGTCGCAATGCTGCAGAGTTACGCCACAACATTATTCAGTTGGCACCACGCGCGGCAGCAGCAGCAGCAACAATCGCCCCCTACTGAAAGAACTGGGCAGGGCCCTGCCGAACATTAGTCCCGAGACTCGATGAAGCTTTCCCGGATCAACAAGTGCAGTTATAATAATAGTAGATTTAATTGGGTGAGGCCCCGTGAATGATCTGGCGTGTTTTATGTCGGAAGACCCTCCACCACCTGACCTAGCCACACACATTACATCGTCATAGATGCCGGGTCGGTGAAATCGGCGTCTACCGTGTGGAGGAGCTGTCGCTAAGTGTGTGGGGTCAGCGTATGGTCCACATCACGCCACGGTGGCGAGATGTTAACTAGCTCGCCTGGTATACAGGAGATCACGGGTTCGAGTCCAGCTCTGGCGCCTGCTGCTGTATATTTGGTCGCGTGGATGTTTCTCTGGGCCCTCCGGTTTTGCCCTCCACAATTCGAATCAACGTCACGCGTTTAGCGTATTTGGCGGCTATAAATATCCACGTGATGATGATAAGCCAGTACGTTGAGCTACCATTTCAGGGCAGGTCGCTTCTGAAAAAGAGCTATACATCTTTACCTGGTAAGGTAAAAAATAGTTTTAGTTTGTAGTTTTAAGTCGGACACCTGGTCAGCGTCGGTGGCCTGCGTGTCGTCGAAGTCCATTGCGACGTCGGCGAGGAGCGCCCTGCAGGAGGGGTCCCCCTGCAGCAGGGGGTCCTGGAGCAGCGCCCTGCACGAGGGGCCGGCCCCCCGCTGGGCGCCGAGCCTCACGGCGCCCAGCAGGGCCCCCAGGTGGGGGCTGCGACACGCGGGGTCCCTCCGCACCCAGCTCAGGGCGGCGCCCAGCAGCAGCGCGGGGTCCTCGCGATCCTGCAGGGAGATGGGGGGGGGGGAGATGTAAGGGATGGGAGAGAGAGGCGAGAGGAGAGGACGGGAAGGAGGTGAGGGAGGGAGAGGCGAGGCGAGGGGAGGATAGGGGAGAGAGAGGCGAGGGGAGGAGAGGTGAGGGGAGGGGAGAGGAGGGAGTGCAGGGAAGTGGGGGAGGGAGGGAGAGGCGAGGGGAGGGCAGGGAGGGAGAAAGGGCGAGAGGAGGAATAGGATGGAAGCGAGGGAGGGTGGCTTGAGGTTAGGGCCACTGCGATTTGTTGACACTCCGACATCCCGTAGGCTGTAAGAAGCAAGAAGAAGGCTGAGGGTCAGGGTAATGGTAAAGGTCAGAGTTGAAGGTAGGGTTATGATCAGCATGAGGGTAAGGGTCAAAATTAGGACGAGAGTCAGTGTCAAGTGGGAAGAGTAGAGTCAGGATTAGGGTCAGGGTGACAGTGTCCGCATCAGGGTTGTGGTTAATGCTAAAGTGGGGGGTTTAGGGTTAGGGTATTGGGTTATGGGGGACACTGCCAAGCACAGAGTTAAGCTCAGCGTTCATACTGGGGGGGGGGGGGTAAGAATTCGGGCCCGGGTGAGGGGATAACCTCGGGGGTTGGGGCTGGGGCTGTGGTGTCTCACCGCCACTCCATGAAGATGAGACACCACGACGGGTGACGTCGACCGTCGATCTCCCGGTCTCCAGAGCCACAAAACAAAAGCTAACGATGGGCGGGGGGGGGCGGGGGAGGTTTGCGGGGGGGCGGGGGGGGCGCTCAATACCTGCAGCCGCTGGTCCGACAGCAGCTGGAGCAGCGAGTCGCAGCTCAGATCCCCGAACTCCTCCTCGGCCACCACCGCCCCGAAGTTGTTGAGGGCGTAGGCCCCGGCCTTGGCCGCCACCTCAGGGCAGGCGTGGGCCTCGGCGAACAGGCCGATGCCCAGGCAGTTCGCGGCCGAGATCTGCTGCTGCAGGTAGCGACTGCACACCTGCAGGGTGCCCGGCGGGGCGGTTAGAGTCGGGGATAGGGCGCACACACAGTCTGCTAGGAGGTGTTAAGGGGCCATCCATAAATGACGTCACGCGATTTTGGACGATTTTTGACTCCCCCCCCCCGTCGTCACACGGCGTCACAAAAAGTCAGACCCCCCGTCAAATATGACGTCACAAAGCTCTGCCCCCCCCCCCTCCAAAAAATATAAAACATGCTTCAAATCGCTTTAAACTAAACTATTGCCATTGTAGTGCGTATTTAATGTGGCGCTGCACTCTGATGTTGTAGGAGAAAACATTTATTAAAAAATCTATTTACTTAAGTAGAACGTGTTGTCTATATTCATTTAAAGTTGCGGATTTTGATGTGACGTCACATTTCTCAAACCCCCCCCCCCCCTTGTCACACATCGTCACAAATGTCTGACCCCCCCCCCCATAGGTGCGTGACGTCATTTATGGACGGCCCCTAACTACCTCGCCTGGTATGCAGGAGGTCGTGGGTTCTCGTGACGCCTGCTGTATATTTGGAGTTTGCGTGTTCTCCAGTTTATCCCCAAGACAAAGAGATATATAGCTTTTAGCAGCCTGTAGGGTCGAGTGCTGTTAGCGAGTAGCACCTATGAAGGCTGGTGCGGTACACGAGGGGGTGGGTGGGTGGCCAGCACCACGCCCGACCGCCTTTGTCTTCCCATTGGCGATGTATACACATCGCACCGGATACTAAATTGAGACCGAGTCGACCTAAGCGAGGCCCATAACAATCGTCGCCGGTGTTGGCCGTGAGCGGCAATCAAACTCGGGTCGCCGGGTCCACGGCATGGCGCGGCGCGCTAACCGCTGCGCCACCGCTCCCCGGCAGCGGTGGCGCAGCACTGCGAGGTGTGGTGGTGGGGGGGTGGTGGGGGGGTGGCGTGGTGGTGGTGGGTGGCGTGGTGATGGTGGTGGTGGGTGGCGTGGTGGTGGTGGGTGGCGTGGTGGTGGTGGGTGGCGTGGTGGTGGTGGTGGTGGGTGGCGTGGTGGTGGTGGTGGTGGTGGGTGGCGTGGTGGTGGTGGGTGACGTGGTGATAGTGATGGTGGTGGTGGGTGGCGTGGTGGTGGTGGGTGGCGTGGTGGTGGTGGTGGGTGGCGTGGTGGTGGTGGTGAGTGGCGTGGTGGTGGTGGTGGGTGGCGTGGTGGTGGTGGGTGGTGTGGTGGTGGTGGTGGGTGGCGTGGTGGTGGTGGTGGTGGTGGGTGGCGTGGTGGTGGTGGGTGGTGTGGTGGTGGGTGGCGTGGTGGTGGTGGTGGTGGTGGGTGGCGTGGTGGTGGTGGTGGTGGGGGGTGGCGTGGTGGTGGTGGGGGGCACCTCTCGCACGGACGAGAACTGGAGGCGGCCCGCCAGCGCGGTCAGCGTCTCCACGTTGTCCTGGTTGATGGTCAACCTCCCCGTGTAGGCGAAGTCCACCAGCTGCTCCAGGGCGGCCGGGTCGGCCTGGGGAAGCGGCACCACTGCCGAGAAGCTTTCCCGGAACTCTCCGCAGAACATGGCCCTGCACGGAGGGGTCCCCGACACCCCATCGTCAACAACAACAACGACGACGTCATCAACATCATCGACAACAACATCGTCGACATCGTCTTCAACATCATCAACAACAACATTATCATCAACATTAGCAAGATGATCAAAAACATCAACGTCATCATCAACATCATCATCAACAACATCAATATCATCGACATCATCAACATTATCAACATCATCATTATCAACATCACCATCATCATCAACAACATCATCAGCATCATCATCAACAACATCATCATCAACATCATCTTCAACAACATCATAAGCATCATCATCAACAACAACATCATCATCAACAACATCATCAGCATCATCAACAACAACATCATCAGTCCAGCCTTCAGCTTGTTTCTTTGCTGTTGTTGTTTACAGTTGCCGAGCACAGTTGTCCAAATGCCAAAAATGTCAAGCAGCCAGCAACAAACAGCACTGTTCGCGAGGTTGTGATAGAGAGTTGTGAACGCGTTTCTCTAACTGCACCTTATGGCGGGACCCCGGGGTCCCATAAGCCCCCCCCCCGGCTCTCGCATAAACTGCGTTGCGACGTCATTTTACGTCTGTTGAAGGCGAACGACACGGCGATCTCTTCTTCTCGACGAGCTCTACACGATGCGCTCATCAAAGTTTCAAAGTTTTGTTTGTGACTACGGCAATTTTGGCAAACGACGTTTGCTTGGTGAAGAACGAGGAGAGGATTCATTTCCGATGGGTCGCGGCGTTTGTGTGCTCGGTGGGACGGAGTCGCCCAACATTTTTATTTATTCGTTTGCGATTTTGACTTCCGTTCATTCGGGACCCCGGGGTCCCGCCATGAGGTATAAGTGAGGGAGGATGTTACATTGAGAGCGTAGAGGGTGGAGGAAGAGACGACGATGGCGGTGATGGTGGGAGGAGGGAACAACGACGTGGAGAGGTGCGGGGGACGACGCAGAAGGAGAAGTGAGTGAGCTGCAGTGTGGTGAGTGGGTGGTGAGTGGGTGGTGAGTGGATGGGTGGGTGAGTGGGTGGGTGTGTGGGTGAGGGATTAGGTGGGCGGGCGAGTGGATGGGTGGGTGGGTAGATGAGTGGTGGGTGAGTGGGTGGGCGAGTGGATGGGTGGGTGGGTAGATGAGTGGTGGGTGAGTGGATGGGTGGGTGGGCGAGTGGATGGGTGGGTAGATGAGTGGGTGGGTGAGTGGGTGGGCGAGTGGATGGGTGGTGGGCGAGTGGATGGGTGGGTGGGTAGATGAGTGGTGGGTGAGTGGTGGGTGGGCGAGTGTGTCCATGTGACCTGCAGCGTGGTGGGATGAGACGAAACATTGAGTGTCCGGTAGAGACCGAGTCCACGACACGGGTGGAGCAAACAGCGAGTGGAGTTCACTCGAATAGCAACCATGGCAGTAGCAGTGGAAGGGTGGTAACGAGGTGACTGACCGCCGGTGAGCGAGCCAGTGACTGGGCGTGCGAGTGACTGTGCACATCCCATCAGCCACACGGCCTTCTGCGAGTGCATAATTTAGGCAGCATTGGTTCAAACAGCAAAGCAGCAGCCCTCTGGGCTCGGTTTGGACATTCGTCCGGCCAGCAGTCAGGAGGCGAGCAGGAGGAGTTGGTAAGGAGGAGGAGAAGACCCTGGACAAGAGGAGTAGGAGCCGAGTGGGAGGAGGGAGAGCCCAGGAGAAAGAAGAACTGAGAAAGAGGAGGAGCAGGATTCCTTAATAAGGAGGAAGTGGGGTGGAGACAAAAACACAGGGGAATGAGGAGGGTGAGGAGGGTGAGGGGATTGAGGAGGGTGAGGAGGGTGAGGGAGTGAGGAGGGTGAGGAGGGTGAGGGGAGTGAGGAGGGTGAGGAGGGTGAGGGGAATGAGGAGGTGAGGAGGGTGAGGGGATTGAGGAGGGTGAGGAGGGTGAGGGGAGTGAGGAGGGTGAGGAGGGTGAGGGGAGTGAGGAGGGTGAAGGGAGTGAGGAGGGTGAGGGGAGTGAGGAGGGTGAGGAGGGTGAGGGGAGTGAGGAGGGTGAGGAGGGTGAGGGGAGTGAGGAGGGTGAGGAGGGTGAGGGGATTGAGGAGGGTGAGGGGAGTGAGGAGGGTGAAGAGGGTGAGGGGAGTGAGGAGGGTGAAGGGAGTGAGGAGGGTGAGGGGAGTGAGGAGGGTGAGGAGGGTGAGGGGAGTGAGGAGGGTGAGGAGGGTGAGGGGAGTGAGGAGGGTGAGGAGGGTGAGGGGATTGAGGAGGGTGAGGGGAGTGAGGAGGGTGAGGAGGGTGAGGGGAGTGAGGAGGGTGAGGAGGGTGAGGGAATGAGGAGGGTGAGGAGGGTGAGGGGAGTGAGGAGGGTGAGGAGGGTGAGGGGAATGAGGAGGGTGAGGAGGGGAGGGGATTGAGGAGGGTGAGGAGGGTGAGGGGAGTGAGGAGGGTGAGGAGGGTGAGGGGAGTGAGGAGGATGAGGGGAGTGAAGAGGGTGAGGGGGTGAGGAGGGTGAGGGGAGTGAGGGGGTGAGGGAGTGAGGAGGGTGAGGGGAGTGAAGAGGGTGAGGGGAGTGAGGAGGGTGAGGGGAGTGAAGAGGGTGAGGGGAGTGAGGAGGGTGAGGGGAGTGAGGAGGTGAGGAGGAGGGTGAGGGGAGTGAGGAGGGTGGGGTGAGGGGATTGAGGAGGGTGAGGAGAGTGAGGAGGGTGAGGGGAGTTAGGAGGGTGAGGAGGGTGAGGGGAGTGAGGAGGGTGAGGAGGGTGAGGGGAGTGAGGAGGGTGAGGAGGGTGAGGAGGGTGAGGGGATTGAGGAGGGTGAGGAGGGTGAGGGGAGTTAGGAGGGTGAGGAGGGTGAGGGGAGTGAGGAGGGTGAGGAGGGTGAGGGGAGTGAGGAGAGTGAGGAGGGGGAGGAGGGTGAGGGGAATGAGGAGGGTGAGGAGGGTGAGGGGAGTGAGGAGGGTGAGGAGGTGAGGAGGGGAGTGAGGGAGGGTGAGGAGGGTGAGGGGAGTGAGGAGGGTGAGGAGGGTGAGGGGAATGAGGAGGGTGAGGAGGGTGAGGGGAATGAGGAGGGTGAGGAGGGTGAGGGGAGTGAGGAGGGTGAGGAGGGTGAGGGGAGTGAGGAGGGTGAGGAGGGTGAGGGGAATGGAGGCAGGGTGAGGAGGGGGAGGGGAGGGAGGGAGGGTTAGGAGGGTGAGGGAGTGAGGAGGGTGAGGAGGGTGAGGAGGGTGAGGAGGGTGAGGGGAGTGAGGAGAGTGAGGAGGGTGAGGGGAGTAGGAGGGGTGAGGGGAGTGAGGAGGGTGAGGAGGGAGGAGGGAGAGGGAGGGGGGTGGGGGAGGGGGTGGAGGGGGTGAGGGGAGGGGAGTGAGGGTGGGTGTGTGGTGAGGGGGGAGGGGGAGGGGAGGGAGGAGGGTGAGGAGGGGTGGTGGGTGAGGGGAGTGAGGAGGGTGAGGTGTGACTGGTAGGGGTTAGGAGTGGAGGTGGGGTGGTAGGACGAGGAGACTAGTGGGGAAGGGGTGAGGAGGGTGAGGGGAGTGAGGAGGGTGAGGAGGGTGAGGGGAGTGAGGAGAGTGAGGAGGGGGAGGAGGGTGAGGGGAATGAGGAGGGTGAGGAGGGTGAGGGGAGTGAGGAGGGTGAGGAGGGTGAGGGGAGTGAGGAGGGTGAGGAGGGTGAGGGGAGTGAGGAGGGTGAGGAGGGTGAGGGGAATGAGGAGGGTGAGGAGGGTGAGGGGAATGAGGAGGGTGAGGAGGGTGAGGGGTAGTGAGGAGGGTGAGGAGGGTGAGGGGAGTGAGGAGGGTGAGGAGGGTGAGGGGAATGAGGAGGGTGAGGAGGGGGAGGGGATTGAGGAGGGTTAGGAGGGTGAGGGGAGTGAGGAGGGTGAGGAGGGTGAGGGGAGTTAGGAGGGTGAGGGGAGTGAGGAGGGTGAGGAGGGTGAGGAGGGTGAGGGGAGTGAGGAGGGTGAGGAGGGTGAGGGGAGTGAGGAGGGTGAGGAGGGTGAGGAGGGTGAGGGGAGTGAGGAGAGTGAGGAGGGTGAGGAGGGTGAGGAGGGTGAGGGGAGTGAGGAGGGTGAGGAGGGTGAGGAGGGTGAGGGGAGTGAGGAGGGTGAGGAGAGTGAGGAGGGTGAGGGGAGTGAGGAGGGTGAGGAGGGTGAGGGGAGTGAGGAGGGTGAGGAGGGTGAGGGGAGTGAGGAGGGTGAGGAGGGTGAGGAGGGTGAGGGGAGTGAGGAGGGTGAGGAGGGTGAGGAGGGTGAGGGGAGTGAGGTTGAGGAGGCGGGTGCCTAAAAAAAGGGGCTGAAAAAGGTGGAATACTGATCGATCAGAAGGATGGTGATGAGGCTGGGTGAGGAGTCGGGGTGAGGAGGCTGTGTGATGAGGCTGTGTGAGGAGGCTGGGTGAGGAGTCGGGGTGAGGAGTCTGGGTGAGGAGTCTGTGAGGAGTCTGTGAGGAGTCTGTGTGAGGAGTCGGGGTGATGAGGCTGTGTGATGAGGCTGGGTGATGAGTCTGGGTGAGGAGTCTGTGAGGAGTCTGTGTGAGGAGTCGGGGTGAGGAGTCTGGGTGAGGAGTCTGTGAGGAGTCTGGGTGAGGAGTCTGGGTGAGGAGTCTGTGTGAGGAGTCTGGGTGAGGAGGCTGGGTGAGGAGTCTGTGAGGAGGCGGGGTGAGGAGTCTGGGTGAGGAGGCTGGGTGAGGAGTCGGGGTGAGGAGTCTGGGTGAGGAGTCTGGGTGAGGAGTCGGGGCGAGGAGTCGGGGCGAGGAGTCGGGGTGAGGAGTCTGGGTGAGGAGGCTGGGTGAGGAGGCGGGGCGAGGAGTCGAGGTGAGGAGTCTGGGTGAGGAGTCTGGGTGAGGAGTCGAGGTGAGGAGTCTGGGTGATGAGGCTGGGTGAGGAGGCGGGGTGAGGAGTCTGTGTGAGGAGGCGGGCACCTGAAGAAGGGGCTGCAGAGCGCCAGCACGGCGCGGTGGCACGGGTAGCGGCGCCCCGCCGCCTCCAGGGCGACGTCGCTCAGCTTGGGGTCGAAGCGTTCGGCGCGCAGGCCGGACATGACGAGGGCGCAGTGCGACGGCGCCTCGAACTCGAGGTCGTCCACGTCGCGCAACATCGCGGCGGCGGTGATGGTGGTGACGGTGGTGGTGACAGTGGTGGTGGCGGTGGTGGTGATGACAGTGGTGGTGACGGTTGTGGTGACGGTGGTGGTGACAGTGGTGGTGACGGTAGTGATGATGATGGTGACGGTGATGGTGATTGTGGTGGTGACGGTGGTGGCGGTGGTGGTGACAGTGGTGGTGACGGTGGTGATGATGATGATGGTGACGGTGATGCTGATGGTGGTGGTGGTGGTGTTGCTGTGATTATAGTGGTGATGACGGTGGTTACGTGATCAGAGTGAGAATACTTATACAGGAGGAATCCGATGAGCTACAAAGCTCTGTTTCCACAGATGCCCAGTGATGCTGACGGTGCTTACTCGTGGTGGTTGTGATGTTAGTCGGTGTTTATCTTGGTGGTGGTGGTGCTGCTGCTGCTGTTAATGATGTTGGTGGTGATGGTTATGCTGGTGGTGGTGGAGATGTGATGTCAATGCTGCTGCTGGTGATGATGATGGTGGTGGTAGCTTCGATGTGATGTTGCTATCTCTGCTGCTGGTGGTGGTGCTGATGGAACGTCGATGTGGGGTGGTGTTAGCGGTGTGATCAGGTGGCACGCGTGTTTGGAGGTGTTGATGGTGATGTTACGATACTGGTGGTTGATGGTGATGGTGGTGACAGTGCTGATGATAGTAATGGTGATGGATGTTGATGGTGGTGAGGATAATTGTGTTGATGGTGATGTTTTGACACTTGATGGTGTTGGTGGTGGTGATGTTTATTGTGATGTTGATGATATTGATGGTGGTGATGGTGTTGATGTGGTGATGGTGATGTGTTCTCTACCGGATACAAGATTTCCAGGCTGTGATTGCAGAATCAATCGCTGTGATTGCAGAATCACTGCGATTGTGCAGTCATCGCGCGTGCGTGGCTCTGGTGGAGGTGGCGATGATGGTGATGCTGATGATGTCGTGATGATGTTAATAGTTTGTTATTCTGGTGTGTTGGGTGATGATGTTGTTGTGTTTATGACACTGGTGGTGGAACATTCAATTGTGATGATGGTGGTGATGTAGCCAAGTGCTGGTGATAACCTGTGATGTCGATTGCGGCGTCTGCGCTGGTTGTGGCTGTTGGCGTGATGGTGATGATGGTGACGATATTTGGGACACCGACGATGGCGGCGGTGATGATGATTCTACTGGTCGCAGCGATGACGCTTCTTCTGGTGTCAATAAATTCCTTTTGCTGTCGTCCCTGTTCGCGCTGCGGTGGCAAGAGCTGCAGCAGCAGCTGCTGATGATGATACTAAACAACAGTAGTCCAATCGCCCCTGCTGCTGTTGCTGTTGCTGCTGATGCCGGCTTGTATCACGTGTCTGCACGGGTCCTTCACATCGCGTTCCCTCTTGCGTCCACAGATCCGGTGAGACACGTGGGGTCCCGGGTCTTAATACATCGGTGAGGGGGTAGGGCCGTGGGGCCCCCTCTGTGCCGTCAGGGGTAGGGGGGAGGGGTCCCCTGTGCCATGAGTGGGTCGTCTCATTCCCCCTCGGGTGCCCTCGCGGACAGAGGTCAGCGGCGGGGTTCAAATAAGTGCTTGTGCCAGGCTAGGTGCACGTGAAGCGTGGGGAAGGCTCACTTGCTTGACAAGACACGAGGTCGCGGGACAGACCCAGGTGGTATGGGTTGAATGATGTGCCAGGCTAGGTGCAGGAGGTCACCGGACAGACAGACAGACCATGTCGTGACCGAGATGACTGACAGATGACATCACCTGTGCTCCGCACTCTGCCAACTTGCTGCGTAGACACACAGGCATCTCGAGACACACAGAGACACGAACTGAGATTGGCACACACGCAAAGACAAAGACCCCCCTATAGCCTTTAACAGACTGTTGGGGCAAGTGCTGTTTGCGAGCGCCTGCTATGGCTGGCACGGCACCCGAGGGGGTGGGTGGCTACCAACACGCCCGGCCGCCTTTGTCTCCCCAGATGTATACATACCGCGCCGGTTACTCAGTTAAGCCTGAGTCCACCTACAGAGAGAGACACAGACAGACGACGTGAGTAGACACAGACATAAGTGGCATAGCTTCCAATGTCGGTTTATAAATAGATGCCGTAAATGTGTGTGTTATTCTGTGTGCGTGTCACTGTGTGCGCGCGTGTGCCAAGGCCATACGGAAGTTCTTTGTGTGCGTGCCACTTTGTGTTCGCCGTGTGTGCCACTTTAGGGAGCGGTAGTGCAGCGGTTAGCGGGCAGCGCTACGAACCTGAAGACACGAGTTCGATTCCCGCTCACGGCCAACACCAGTGAAGATTATCTGAACCGGTCCTTGGGCCTCCCCTAGTACCTGGTGCGGTGTGTAAAACATCTTCACTGGGGAGACAAAGGCGGTCGGGCGTGTTGTTGGCCACCCACCCCCTCGTGTACCGTTATGGCCTTCGTAGGTGGCCGTGAACAGAACTTGCCCATACAGCCTGAGTTTGCTGTACGAGGGATCTTTGTATTTGCGTGTGCAAATGAATTATGTGACGCGTGTAATGTGTTTATTTTCGGTATATGCGGTGTGCAATGTGTCTCAAGTGCATAATCCTATGATAAAATGTGTACACATGGGTTGGGCGAGTTGACACAAACGACAACATCATTTGCCCCTGCAGCCTGTTAAAGGCTATACCGGCTATCTTTGTATATGTGTGCAGTATGCTTTCTTTGTGCAAGTGTGATGTGTGGTTAATTCCTATTGGTGAATATCTGAATCGGTCCTGTGCCTCCCCTAGGTCGTGTCAACATTAAATGAGTGCCTGGGGTGGTCTGCAAGCATCAGCACTGGGGAGACAAAGGCGGCCCGGCGTGGTGCTGGTCACCAACTCTCCTCGCATACCGTTGCGGGTCTTCATAGGTGCTGATGGCACTTGCTACAAAAGTCTGCTCAGGCTATACGGAGTATCGTTGTGTATACAGTATGTGTATATCACACAAAAACTCAACACATTCGTCAATAACTCGGTGACCTTAAACAGTTATATAATAGGCGACATTTCGGACAAAGACCCTTCCTCACAGTACCTAGAGAGTCCAGAGAGACAGTGGAAGCAATTTGGGGGACGGCGCGTTATATGTAACCCACGATTAAGTGTTTACATAATCCACGTATTTATGCCATGCCCGGGCTCAATGAGCATTTCAATAGAAATAGATTCACATGTGCTGTGTTGTGTACATCATGTGTAGAGCGGTGGTGCAGTGGTTAGGGGCACTGCACGACGAACCCGGCGACCCGAGTTCGATTCCCTCCCACAACCTATGACAACGAATATTTGAACCGGTCCTGGCTTGGCCTCCCCTACATCGACTCAGCCTTAAAGGAGTATCTGCTACGCTATGTACACATCAGGACACATGGTCGAGCCTGCTGTTGCCCCCACCCCCCCCGTCATGTGCCGTACCGGCCTTCATAGCAGCTCGCCAACAGCACTTGCCCCAACAGTCTGGTGAAGGCTATACGGGGGACATTCGCCTTTGTGCGTGTGTGTGTACATATCCCTCGCGGGGTATTTTAAGATCACCGCGTGCCTCCAGTTAGCCGGCACCCAGCTGTCCCCTCCGCGTGCTCATTCGGCCGATCCATGTTCCACCGCGGGGCCACTCCGCCCCCGGTGTTCCTTCGGTCAAGTTGGCCAAGTGGTCACGGCAAATTAAGATTTGCCGTCTTTGATTCCCCGACTCGGCCGACTCTGTGTGTCTGTGTGGAGTTTGTACGTCGTGTCGCGGGTTGGCGCTACTAAACCGTTCGATTCCGGCTCACGGACGACACCGGTGACGATTATCTGAGCCGGTCCTTGGCCTCCCCTAGGTCGACTAAGCATCAAATGAGTACTCGGTGCGGTGTGACAACATCGCCACTGGGGAGACAAAGGCGGTGGGGCGTAGTGCTGGGCACCCATTGAGTTATAAACAGTTCCTTTTGAGAGGCGACCTAGCCACAAATGATAGCTCAACGAAATGGCTTATCATCACGTGGAAATTTATAGCAGCCAAATAAATACTGAGGACCCATCCCCTCGTGTGCTCGCGAACAGCACTCGCCCCAACAATCTGTCAAGGCTATACGGTTCTCAGATGTCCTCCCCAAAGCTACGGTGGCTAGAAGGTGTTTACTACCTCGCCAGGCATACAGGAGATATCGTGGGTTCGATCCCGACTCTGACGCCTGTTGTATATTTGGTATCTGCGTGTCTCTCTCCGTGGTCGCGTGGATTTTTCTCCGGGTCTTCCGGTTTTTCCTCCACATTTAGAATCGACATCACCACGCGTTTAGAGTATTTGGCTGCTATAAATTTCCAGGTGATGAGCCACTTCGTTGAGCTATAATTTGTGGCCAGGTTGCCTCTCAAAAAGAGCTACGCAGCTCAGTGGGCATTAACTGGTAAACAATTTTTTTTAGTAGTAATAAATAAATAACACGCAATGTAACTGCTATTGAGCCGAAACATCCCAAAGCTGAAACATCACACTGCAAATTGCTCCATTATATAATCTCTACGTATAACACTTAACACACACATACATTAATGACAACGATTTTAGTATATTTGGTATTCTGGCCGTTGGAACGGCGCAGCCGGCAGTGTTTAACAACACAGCCGGCTGTGGTGGCTCCACAGTAAGCCGCACCTCCGGTCAGCGCTATTGGTGGCTGCGTACGGTGTGAAAGAAGTCCAACACACGTACATCGATGTATTATTATTCGTTTAAATGAAATACCGGTTGCGCGGTGTGGACACAGGACGATAACCCAGCCCATCAATGCCGGATTATCGTGGTAGCACAAGTCGCTACAAATGCTACGGGCCCCGCACTTTCAAGGGCCCCGCGCTAAATGCTTTCAAGCTATTAATTCCGGTTCAGTGATCCTGCACTTGCTCTTTTACTATAGTACTATACCGCCTTCAATTTTTATGAACGAATGGGTGTTTAAGGTTAGCGATTTGTCGCATTATCTGGCTGTATAGAAAATGAAAAAATACAATTACTTTACTATGCAAGTTAAAAATGTGTGTTTTAATATTTATCTTTTTTTTTAATTCAGGGCCCCTGTATAACATCAAATGCTACAGGCCCCGCTTAATCCGGCACCGCAGCCCGTTCCATCACTCACCCTCCCGGCCAGCCGAAAACCGCCGACTCCGAGCATCCGTCTGCGGGGAGAGACGGCAGAGGAAGATGAGGGGAGGTAGGGGGGCAGAAGGTGGGGAGTGGGACAAGGCAGCCGAGAATAGGAAATGAAACTCGAAAAGGAACACCCCCCTCCCTCCTTCCCCACAAGCCCCCCCACCCCCCTACTTCCTCCAACCTTGACTTCAGACGTTTCCGTCATAAACCGCAATCAGCTGAGCGACGCCGAAGTGTCGCGCAGGTGATCCAGGTGTTAAACCGCGGGTGCTATAGGTGTCACATCAGAGTCGCGGGCGTTATGGAAGTCGCAGGTGTTGTAGGAGTCGCAGGTGTTGGAGTCGCGGGTATTGGAGTCGCAGGTATTATGGGAGTCGCAGGTGTTATAGGATTCACAGGTGTTACAGGAGTCACAGGTGTTGTGTTGTAGGGCTCACATGTGTTATATGGGTCACAGGTGTTATATGATTCACAGGAGTTATATGGCTCACGTGTGTTATATGGCTCACGTGTGTTATATGATTCACAGGTGCTATTGGAGACACAGGTGTTGTAGGGTTCACAGATATATGGGTCGTGGGCGTTATAGGCCTCACAGCTGCTCTAAGATGCACAGATGTTACAGGAGTCACAGGTCATATGGGATCAACGCCGGTGTCCCGAGTGACGCGCGCGGGCGAGGCGAGCCAGCAGCCCCCAAGATCCCTGCACCTGGAGACGAACGCGGAATCTGCGCCGTGCAGGGTGAGTGCTTCTAGCCCGCGGGCGGACATCACAGAGAGAGACTGAGAGACACACCCGGGTGTCTGACATGGGGACATATGTTAGGAGAAAGAGGAGGAGATGACGCGGGGAGACAAGTGGAGGGACACGGGGGAGACGACGAGGATGACGGGCGAGGTGTCAGACGATGGGAGACGCGGGGGAGATACTCGGTAACAGGGGCCGGTGTCAAGGAGGCAAGAGACGAGGGGAGACGCGGGGAGATGAGAGGAGAGGGGCAGGTGTCCGGCAAATGGGAGACGCAGGGAGACACTGGTGTCAAGGCAGGCGGGATATTAGGGTTTTACGAGCAGGTGTCGGGAGTCGTGAGGATTGTGGAGGAGGAGACACGGTGAGACAAGTGGGGAGACGGGTGGGGTGGGGAGGATCGGTTTAGGGGGATCCCAGGGCACAGGGACCGTTGCTCATCCCCTTTGTAGCCGAGAGGGCTCTATGAGGAAGCGGCGAGCACCTGAGCGGGTAACAATGGACGCACCTCGCGTGCGGTGGCGCGTAAACACCACGATGGTAGAGATATCCACATACCATAATTGGGGAGGGGGTGCTGGAGGGGTCTGAGCCCCCCCCCCCGCCACCCACTGCTGAAGGATCAGGCCCCCTATACATTTTAACACGCAGTTTACCATGTTTCGTTCACTCTCCGGGAAAACCACACGATCGGGAAGGCAGCCATAACCGGAGCCAATAATTATTTCCCAAGCTCTGTGGTCCTATGTTGGGAATCTTTGTCCAACTCCATGAATGGACGTGCTTTGTGTACACGTGGGAGTAAACCAGGACCGGTCAGACACGAGAAATTCCACGCGTGCCAGGTGGTGGGGAAAACCCAATCCCTAGTGCAGATGGAAAATTAGTCCCCCTTGCTGTACTGCCATCAGAACGTGGCCACAACGCAGGTGATGGCTGCCTCGGCGGACGTCGACTGGCAGGGAGGGAATCCCACGTGTGTGTGTGTGATCCACCGACCCTAGCTGCCTCCACAGTACTGGGTTGGAGGCCCCATCCGTCTGTTCCACGGGGTCACAGTGGCGCTTCCAGAGATTATGTAGAGTATTTGGCTGCTATAAACTTCCACGCAATGATAAGCCACTTCGTTGAGCTATCATTTGTGGCCAGGTCGCTTCTGAAAATGAGATACGTAGCTCAGTGGAGCCTTACTTGGTAAGTTATAGTTTGACGTCATGAGACTCTCCCTAACCATTATCAAAATATAAAACAGTCTGCCTCAGCAGCAGACCATGCTTTCCCACCTGATGACGGACGCTTGTGTTGCGCCCGAAACGTCGTGATTCATTTTATACCTACGTGACTTTACCGAAAGAACCAAAGAGTATAAGAATAAGTTTCACCCTTTCTGGCAATACGTTCCCCACAACATGCTTTGTTTGCATGTTCATCATAAGTATGTGTGGTTAATGCAGACACGATTCCTTGCAAAAGGTTTCAGTTTGGTGCTTTAAAATCTTAACACAACTGTTTTATTGCCAGAAAGGGTAAAACCTATTATATATAGTTTAACATTTTATATTAAATGTGAAGGGAATGTTTCTATAAACTATACAAACTATTTTACCTCTTTTTTTACCAGGTAAGGCCCAGTTAACACGTAGGCTTCCGCGACTAATATCATTCAAAATGCAGGTTATTTGGGTTCGATCGCGTAAATCTAAATGCGTCGTTAAACCTGCCACCACCAATTCGTAAGGTTTGTCACGTAAACAGAACGTGCCAAATCGATACTAGTACAGCACACCGGTGTGTTGGAGAGCAAATCCACAACATTTACAATCTGAGTACGACGTTTTGACAGTAATTATAACCGGCATCATCAGGCACCAGGTAAGGCCCACTGCAGTTTTTTCCAGAAACGACCTGGCCACAAATGATAGCTCAACGAAGTGGCCTATCGCGTGGAAATATATAGCAGCCAAACACTCCAAACGCGTGTTTCTGAATGTGAACAACTGGAGGACCCGGAAAAAATCCACGCGACCATGGGGAGAGGCGTGCAAACTCCAAATTGACAACAGGCGTCAGAGTCGGGATCGAACCCACGCGTTGCTCTATACCTAGCGAGGTAGTTAACATCTCGCCACCGTGGCTATTGGGGCAGTGGTTCTCAACATCTTTGGTTGGGCAGATCCACAGTTGACACCACCGATCACCCGCCCTGCCCTCCACTTTCCCTACCCCATTCCTGCCCAGGCTATCAAGGCCACGTGACCACTACACTCGTCAACGTGGAGTGCAGTTTCATCCAGAAGCTCCCTTGGCTTTGGCTGCACGTTGACTGCACGTTGACCTCGTATTAACGCAAACCTACTTGGGTTCGATGGTATTCCTGCAGACAAAACGACGAGCCTCTATGGCGAGGTTAGAATTTCCGATTGAAGATACAAAAATGTCAGCAAATATCACATTTCTGTTCGGATCGTTGAGATTGTGTAATGTGTGTCACATATCCGAGCTCACAAAATGTGACATCAGTCATTGCCGCCGCTAGGCGAGAATGGAGTTAAGCGAGTAGGATCTGGAAGATGATTTGACGGAGCTACTTCTGAGAGTAAAAGCGAGCTGACAGACCGGTTCATCAAGACAGATGGGGGAAGAGGGAGGAGTACAAAAGATTCAACGATAAACACAACTACCTGTCACTTCAAGTCGTGTGAACAACCAGACGCACGTCATTAACGAGAAGCCCCTACAACGTGCCCGATCCAGGACAATCTTGGGAGGTTCGGCACCTTTCACCCTGGATAACCCAGTACCCATTGCTTAACAAGCTTGGACTCCGCTAATGAGGCCCAGGTGGTCTAAACCGGTCCAGGTGTGTTTTGCATGTTAACAAATTCTGAAATATTGATCTTGTATGCTTTAAATCATGAGAATGTGTAGAGATCTGCCTACATAATACTTGTTTTTAAACAGACAGCACTTCTCGTCTCCTCCACCATCGCCAATGGAGGAGGTGGTGGTGGTGGGTGAAGGGGATTAGGGGAGCTCCGAGCAACAAAGATCATTGTGATCTTGTGTTGCTTCACGGGTCATGTCGCTTCACGACCCAGCCCCACAGACGTTCCATCGTTTCCTCAAACAGCGGAGGAGCCCACACTGTTTACAAATGACGCTTCCCGCATTGCGGACTGGTGACACGGCACCGATTGCTGTGCGCTCGGTCCCAGTGGCCGCCCTGGTTAATGCTGCGGGTGTAGTCACCTTTAGGAGACGCTACGCGCCGTCCGCTAAACAGTCGGGACGTTAAAGATGCCATCAGTTTATTAAAAAAAACAGGGTGGTAGGCTGTATGCGGCGGTGTGGAGTCTTGATGGCTTGCCCACACAAGATACTTTATTGGGAAGCCACATAGCAACGTCAGCCACCCCAACTCCCCCCCCACTTCTGGCAGAATAATTCCCGCTTCGAGGCAGGCGCAGCGATAACGTTGTGCAGGGCTAGCTGCCGCCGGGGGCCACCTGTCACAGCGTGATGGTGACGCGACACCTTGCAGTAAATACAACTTTACACTCCCGTTACTTCTCGGTGGATTGTGTACCATGCTGAAACGCATAAAACAAGAGCACAGCACCAGCAATCGGCCAAACAGCACTCATGCACTCACAAACGTCGTTGTAGAAATGAGTTTATTCGGTTCAACCCAGGTGGGAAACGCGCGCAGCGAGTGATTGATACCCCCTCCTTCTCGACGACGGGCAGGCTATGCAGTACAGCAAAACAAAAACCGACGCGGTCTAAACAAACATCGTTTCAAGTTGCCCCACACAGACACCCAGTCAGTAGGCCGAGAATTTGGCCCGCGGGTGTGTTATGTGTGCGCCTGTGACAGCGTATTAGATGAAACTGTAAATCGGCCAGCGTGGCTGACACTAGCGTTTTATTTGCAAATAATGCGAGACGTCTACATTTGTGTGATACAATACCGCAATGGATTATGGGAGCCCGCCGGGGGATCGAGGGGGGGGGGAAGAAGGTGGGGGGGGGGGGGTTCATTCTTCGTAGAAGGTCGGAATGTCCTTGCCCGTGAGCACCCTGCGCTCCACGCTGCCGGCTGTGATGGCCGCCAGGCGGATGACTCCACCGCTCGAGCCATCGCGGCTCATAGCGAGCGACAGCGCTGCGGGGGGTGATGGGGGTGAGAGAAGGTGGGAGGTGAGACGAGATGGTAACAGGTAGGAGAAAGACAAAAAAATGGTAATTGGCTAAAGTATTTTTCCGGCTACCTGGGCACTGGCATTTAACCGGTGCAGTAGATGTCGCGTAATTTCTAGCTGCCGATTCTCCACGTCACGTGTAGATAGCGTCACCTCTGTTAGGAACGCCTACACAGACCCTGCCCCCTTTAAAGCCCCACGTGACCTCGACGGCTCCACCATTGCTCCCCCCGTCGTCGTGGCCTCGCCTCCGTAGCGCCGTATCTCCCGATCTCTCTCACTCTGCGTATTTTGTTGTTCGCCGTTTTACTTCTCGAAAGAGCTTCAACGCGGCGCTCCTGTGCAGGAAGCTTACCGTAAAAACACCGAATCTTGTCTGTTTTTCTGACGGTTGCCGAGAGAGAACCGATGGCTCGTGTTACAGGCGCCAAAAATTGGCCGCACGGAAGACAGACCGGGGCCCTCTGCTGTGCTGGACGGTGAGGTGCGAGCGGGCGGGGTGCGGCCTGGGAGTCGCTCACCCTTGGCTGTGAACTCCATGCACTCCTCCTTGGTCATGCCGGTCTTGTAGTTGGAGTCAACGAAGCCGTAGATGTAGGTGCTGCCAGAACCGCCGACGGAGAATGGCTGGCGCACCAACATGCCACCCAGTGGCACTGTGTACACCTGCAGCACAGCAGTAGCAGCACATGGATGGAAGTGAGTGGCAACACCACACTGTCACACGCACTGGTGAGGAAGGTGCCAGCACTGCACTCACACATATATATAAAAGACAAATATCCCCTGTATAGCTTTTAAGACTTTTGGGGCAAATGCTGTTTTTGAGTACCTATGAAGGCCGGCATGACATGAGAGGCGGATGGTGCAGCTAGCCTTTGTCTCTCCAGTGCTGATGTTTTATACACACTGCACAATTAAAAACTTAAAACTTTTTATTTTATTTGACCAGGTAAGGCCTGCTGAGCTATATATCATTTTTTCCAAAGCAACCTGCCTACAAATGATAGCTCAACGAAGTGGCTTATGACGTGGAAATTTATAGCAGTCAAATACTTTTAAGTCAACTTAGAGGAGGAATGGTGACCAGACATTGGTGACTGACATTGGCCGCGAGCGGGATTCGAACTCGGGTGAGGCGGGTTCGTAGCGTGGTGCGCTAACCACTAGGCAACCACCCCCCCCAACGGTGGCTGCTTCTCACCTGGCCCCCCTTGCGCTTGTCCCAGCCGGCCACGATGATGCCAGCCATGAGCTCCTCACGGTACCTGTAGCAGTAGTCCTTGAAAAGGTTGGCTGCCGTGTGCACCAGAGGCATCTCCTCCATCTCGATGCTAATGGGTAGTGGTGGGTTGGGGGGACAGGGCAGCATTACTGCACCAGCCTTGCATCAATCACCCGCTCTCTTCTCTCCCTGACATTTTTATCGGCGGCGGGTAACCAACCCTCAGTTATTTGTCCTGCCATTTCACCGTGTGGTGTGCCTACATCGTATCTCGTCAAAACGCTAACCGTTACACTACTCATGTGGAAATTGTTTTGCGCTCGACGCGATTCTCGCTTAACGCGGAACTTTTTTTTTAGGGACGCATCTAACCGCGTGGAACGAGCACTCGCTGTAATTATAAAACGAGGCTCATCTGAAGGAACGCGTCGCTTCTTCTGGCACGTCGCGGTGGCCCGCACCTGTGGAAGCCGAGCTGGTAATTGACGACGTCTGCGATGGCCTGGGTGTCGGCCGCCGATCCTGAGCGGCAGCAGAAGATGCGATCGTGCACGGGCGTCAGCTTGTCCGTCACTCGGTTGGCGACATAAGACCTGCTCGCGCGTGTAGACGGAAAGAGATTTCCCCACCCCCCCATAGATTGTTTGAGGAAAAGTGCTGTTACACAAAAGAACAGCGTGCGTGCGTACAGGCAACTGTAGGGATCAGTGCTGCATTGGTTGGCGCGTTGCACTATGAACCCAGCGATCCGAGTTCGATTTATGTTCACGATCAAGAAGAGTGAATACCTGAACCATTCCTGGGCCTCCCTAGGTCGACTCAGCATTAAATAAGTACAGTACAACCCGTCTTAACGACCACCCCTGTTAAGGATGGGCCTCCAGAGAGCCCAAAGTGTTCGCTTACCGACCACTCCCGTTAATGACGGGATGTTGTAGGTACAGTAAATCTGAATTAATGCATTGATTAACCATGCTTCTTTTAATATTATCTGTTTATAATGTTGTTTGTATCTTTATGTATTAATATCCATTGTTTAACTATTATAAAGTAAGTTTTTTGGGTGAAAAAGGGTAACTTTCCATGCTGTCGGAACGAATAAGGCCTTTAATATGTATTTCCTATACCCGCTAAATGACCAAATCACTTCACGGCCGGTTTCGTGAAACCAATTGCTGTCGTTAAGAGGGGTTCAACTGTACCTGGAGCCATGCATAATATCAGCACAAAGGCGGCGGCGTGGTGTTGGCCACCCACCCTCTCGTGTGCCGTGCCAGATTTAATAGGTGCTCGCTCACAGCACTTACTCCTAAAGTATATTAAAGGCTATGTGGGGGATCTCTGTCTTTATTTGTGTACGAATGCAGTGGACTCTCACCAACATTCATCATCATTATCATCAGCCATGATCTATCCACCACTGGATGAAGGCCTCCCCAAGCCATGTCTGCAATAAGGGTTTCCTCACCAATACTGGACATTGGTGAGAAAGAATTGTATAGCTCATCGGAATCCTCCGGTATAAATAAATATTCCGATTCTGATTTACTTCACCGTGATGATTAGCGCAGGTTGGTGGTCAGGATCGGTTCAGTTATCACTCGCCGTGGAGAGTGGTTAGTTAAGGGGGGTTAATGAAGAGGGTTAGTGAAGGGAGTGCGTGGAGGGGGTTAGTGAAGGGGATGTGCGTAAGGGGGTGAGTGAAGAGGACGCATGGAGGGGGTTTGTGAAGGGGGTTAGTAAAGGAGGTGGGCGTAAGGGGGTTAGTGAAGGAGGTGGGCGTAAGGGGGTGAGTGGGGGGGGGTTAATGAAGGGGGCTAGTTGATGGGGTGCGTGCAGGGGGCGTACCCGCTGGTGGTGCGAGAATCCGCGCCGAACACCACGCCATCGGCAAACTCCACGGCCATGATGGTGGTCTGTGGGCGAGGGAGACGTGCCATTATTTCACAAATGATCACAATCGTTCGACGTCATCGATTTACTGCTGGATGAAGGCCTCTCCATGGCGTCGCATCTTGCAATGATCCATCTTGCTCCTGCACATCAGCTTATCTCATTGCTCTTGCTCCGTGGTGGATGTCCTCTTGGGTGCGCTCCCTCCTTTGGCTGCAACTCATCCGCTAGTCTCTACCAACGGGGAATGTTCCTTCCAGTGATGTGTCCTGTCCAAGCCCAATATATTACTCTGAAGTCAATGTGATGCCTCCAAATTGAGTTTCTTTTCTGATCCATGGGTACCTCTTTCTCTCAGTGAGATTCCAAGCATGCAGCTGTCAATTATTCTTTACCCACCTCTCAGCTTTGCCTTGTCATTCAAAACCACTGCTGCGTTAACCATAAATACTTATTCATAACAGAGGGAAAAGAGTAGGCTGTTCTGGGCAATGGACCTTCTTCAGAGTAGAGATGAAAATATATAGCAGTGTCAAGAAAATGAGGACTTTAATTGCAGTTGGGGTCAATTTCCATACCCGAAGGGTGGTAAAGGGCCCTTAGGGGTCCAGAGGTCTTTGAGGCCACATGGGCAAGGCCACAGGGCCTCCACGCTCTCCATCCCTCTTGAGACCAAATTTACACTACGACATGAGGCCGAGCAGAGTCAGCAAGCAACGAATTGATAAAAATGATGCTCCAAGACCAATTAACTTGCAACACAGTAACGGAGTCAGTTTAAAGTGGTGGGAAAGGTTAGAAGGATAAGACGGGCAAATTGAACGAAACCAAAGAGTATGAATCATTGCAGTCATGAAAGCTTCAAATCTAGAATAAATATTAAGAACCAGACAGCTGAGATTCATAACCTGGGATCTAATGAACTAAGAATCAGGGACCAAATTCTAACGATCAGTGTCTTTAAATTCATAGCTATACATACAACTAGGGACTCGGTCTCTGGGAATAGAGACTAAAATAAATACGGTAGAGATCCACCCAGGAGCAGAATCCTGGGACTCAGGGACCGAAGCCAAACAATTTGGAACTCGCGAGATGCAGAATCAGAAGCCAAAAAGGCCACAAAGACGAAAAGAGAGGAAAAAATAGAAACCAGGATCTTGGACAAAAGACTAGCAATGGACCATAGATCCAGGACCAAAATAAATGAAAATTTGACATTCAAAAAAATACTAAATTATATTAATTTGACGTACAAAAGACCAGGCGACACCAGCCCGTGCTGTTGGCGCCCATAAAGGCGGCTTACGGCATCGTGGGCCCGTGAAGGCTGGCCACGGCTTAGGGAGGCCTTCATCCAGCAGTGGATAGACCACGGCTGGCGGTGATGATGATGATTGTCTACAGAGACTCAATGTTGCCATTCACTCCTCTGTCACTGCAGCAGCAGCAACATAAACGGCGGCCTACACGGGGCCTCTCTGGGACTGCGCCCACCCGCGGCGGGCCCTGGTGTCCCTCTCCGCCGGCAGGGGCCCCCTCGGCGTCTCGAGAGTCGTCCGCGGGGGTTCAGGGCTTACCCCTGTGAGGACTTCGGCACTCGTCCAGTCGGGCGCGGCCGAGCTGAGCGAGCCGAAGGCCGCTCGAGTCGCCCCCTGAGCGTGAGTTCGCATCGCCATCACGCTCGCAATCTCACCCGGGGCTTGCCGGGAGTCCGCTTAAGCTGGTGACGTACTTCCGCTTCCCACCGCCCCGCCCCCTCTCCTCCCTCCGCCATCTCACCGAAGTTCAACAAAGTTACCCCTAAGCGGGTGGCTCGTAAATGAAATAACCGTGGATACATCGCACGTGTTCCCAGCGATTAAGTGCACCTTTATACGAGTGTGCAATGAAATCACGTGGAATGGAAGACGTGGGAGAGAGAGTGTGGAATGGGATGCATCCATCAAGCAGTGGACTGATCATTGTTGGTGAAGATGATGACATTTCAGCGTTAAACTTATTATGCCGTGCTTTAAGTCGATTAAATTGATGTGACAAGATTGAATTACGATTTCAGTTTTCAGTTTCGTTATTTTGTATAGCCCTGTGAGCCATTCGGCTCTTGAATCGGGTGCAACCACAACAAACAAAAAAACAAAAACACGAACAAGAAAAACATCTTAAAGTGACTATGTGACTGTGCAAACAGAAAATCCATGAAAAAACAGCAAAATATTCCTGAAAAAAGCACCGTACACCAACGATGTGTGCAAAAAATCCCAATGGGATGCAAGTTTCAGTTTATTTTGGTATAACCCTGTGAGCCATTCGGCTCTTGAATCGGGTGCAACCACAAGGAAAAAAAACACGAACAAGAAAACATCTTAAAGTGACTATGTGACAGTGCAAACAGAAAATCCATGGGAAGAAAAACAGCAAAAATATTCCTGAAAAAATCACCGTACACCAACGCTGTGTGCAAAAAATCCCAGTGGGATGTAAGTCAAACAACAACAACCACAAAAACTTAGATTAAGGCCATCAGTCTTACTCCGTACTACAACAAAACAAACATGTCCAAACCAAAAAAACTTTTCCAAATCACCAAAAAATAAAGCCATAATTGCAACGTAACAGTGATCACAAGGACTGTGACTGAATTTTTACAATAAACTATATAAATAACATGTAACACCAAATCCTAGAGCCATAGCTGGCTGTATGAGTTACTCCACAACAGAAGCATCGGTCGGAGTATCAAATTTTTCAATGCACCTTTAAGATCAGCACGCTAAATTAAAATACAGATAATACTTTGAAACGTCATCCGGAGCGAAACATTTTATTTTATCTTCTTTGGTTCTTTCGGTAAAGTCACGTAGAATGAGAATAAAATAATAAATTGATAAAATAAAATAACACATTAATTCTACGTGACTTTGCCGAAAGAACCAAAGAAGATGAATCTTTGCAGCCACGAAAGCTTTAAATCGAAATTTTATTTTCTTTTACGCCAATGAATAGCAGTGGCAGCTAGGGGTGTACAACTCCTCTAGAGCAGTTTTGAGAGAAGATCTCATTGGTAGCGATTCAAGTTGCAGTTTATTGGCAATAGCATTCCAGACTCTGGGGGCATCAATAGCAAAGGCCCTTCAGTTTTTGTACGGCAATAGGGAATGTGAAGCTGGTAAATGAGCGAAGACCTGAGGTCAAATTTGTTATTTGAAACAGAGAGGAGATCCAGCAGGTAGTCTGCGGATTTTTTTGTAAGTACATCGTGAATATATAAGATCTGGTGCACAAGCCGTCGAACATTAAGAGATGTTAAGTTTGACCCAATGTAGAGATCACAGTGGTGAGTCCTATATGGGCAGTTCAATGTAAATCTTAAGGCCGAGTGATAGATGGAATCAAGCTTCTTCAGTACAGTACTTGGGGCTGATTTATACACGATGTCACAGTAGTCAAGTAGAGGCAGTATGGTAGCTTTTATCAATTCCAAACGGAACATTGGGGGGAAGCAGTGCTTGTGTCGATACAGAAAAACAATTTTAATTTTTGTCTTTTTACCAATATAATCAATGTGATCTTCAAAATTCAGTTTTGAATCCAGGATGACCCCAAGATACTTATAGATCTTGACTTGCTCTATTTGATCATTATTTAAGGAATGTAATTGGGGAAAAATAACTTCCTGCTTTAGTCCTGGTGAGAAGCATAGTACCTTGGTTTTGGAGGTAATCAGGATTAGTTTAAGAGTAACTAGCTGATGTTGTAGTTTGTTGAAATCACCCTGGAGCTTAGCAAACACGTCATCCGGAGAGCAGCCAGCAGTAATCAGTATCATGTCATCTGCAAAAATATTTACCCTGGAATGATCCAGGTTAGTGCCCAAGTCATTGACATAAAGAGAGAACAAAAGGGGGCCGAGGATGGAACCCTGTGGAACCCCTTTTGTTATCTTAACACTGTTTGACCTCCAACCATCTGTGAATAGTTTGGGTGCGAGAAAAGAGGTAATTTTGTAACCATCTTACTGCGTTTTCGGAAAAACCGAGGCAACTTAGTTTACTAAGCAGGGTGTTGTGGTCTACTGTATCAAAAGCTTTGGACAGGTCAAGAAAAAGACAGGCACAGTACTGCTTATTAGCAAGACTACTGTAAATGTGATTCAGAGAGTCTAATGCAGCAGATGTGGTGCTGTATTTTTTTCGGAACCCAGATTGTTTTAGATGTAGTAGATTGTTGGTGGACAGGAAACTGCTAATTTGGTAGGTCAATAATTTTCCAAAAATGTTCATCAACGGGGACAAAATTGAGATAGGTCGGTAGTTATTTGGATCATCTTTAGGGCCCCCTTTGTGAAGTGGACGGACATAGGAATATTCTTAGTTCTTTCGGTAAAGTCACGTTGAAGGGAAACATATATTTTATTATTATATTCTTAGTTTTTTCGGTAAAGTCACGTTGAAGAGAAACAACAAAATAACAAAATATATATAAAACAATAAAAAATTCTCACGACGTTTCGACCATAACTCAAACGGTCATCATCAGGTGTGTCGGTTTGCATAAATTTATTTTGAAAATGGCATATTTATTTATATATATAAAAAATAACGTTTGCGTCACGCGCAACGATTGGCAGTTTGCCAGGACTAGTCCATCTATTTTTTGAAAAGAGGAGGGGGGAGACGAAATTTGTTTTTATGTATGCTGTCTGAAAGCCACTGTAAGCGTGAACAATCAATCAAGAACTGAAATGATTTATCAAATCTTTCCAATGATTGCTAAGATAGAATCCATCTTCTCGGTTGAAATTGTCTCTGTGTTTGTATATGTGGATAGCCTCATGAACGAATCTCTCATGGAAGCCAGATGGCTTACAAAGAACCTCCGTCTTGGAAAAGTCAATGGCATGTGAGCCTACTGAATTAGAACAATGATCTGCTACGGCCGAGGTGTTGGTCCTACCGTGTTTAAGGTCTGCTTTATGTTCACGAATGCGGTCCGAGATATGGCGTTTGGTTTCTCCAATGTAACTACTACCACAGAGGCAACTTAGTTTGTAGACACCAGGGTATTGTATGTCCGGAATCACATCTTTTACAGACGGAACCAGATCACGGATTTTATGTAATGTGTTGAAACGGACCTGGATCTTGTGTTTATTCAAGATTTTGTTATTTTGTTGTTTCTCTTCAACGTGACTTTACCGAAAAAACTAAGAATATGAATTACTGCAGTCACAAAAGCTTTAAATCAAAATAAAATATATTTTATTGTTTCCCTTCAACGTGACTTCACCGAAAGAACTAAGAATATGAATTACTGCAGTCACGAAAGCTTTAAATCAAAGGACATAGGAATGTTTCCATTCTAGAGGAACTGATGCTTCTTTGATGGACAGGTTGAAAATATGGGCTATAGGTTTGTATATTAGGTGACCAACAGTTTGTAGAGCAAAGACGGGAATACTATCTGCTCCGGTAAAGGAGGACCCTTTGAGGTAGGACAGTTGTTTTAGAACATTACTTTCGTGGATTGGCTGGAAACTAAATTTGTTTAATGTTTGGACAGGGGTGTAGGAATTTGCATGAGCAGGGGTGACTCCCAATACATTATCAAAAAGATTACCAGCTTCAGAAAAATTAAGGTTAAAATTGTCAACTATTTTTTGGGGATCTGAAAAATATTCCCCATTTTGGTTAAGCTCAACGGGCAGATTGTCTGTTTTGGATGCCTTTTCGATACATTTGATTGTTTTCCAGAAAATCTTGGCATTTCCATGTGATTTGAGGACAGTGGAGGAAAAGTAGGCATTTTTTGCATGCCGTATTTTTTTGACGCATCTATTCCTTAAAATCCTGTATTCTAGCCAGTCATTGACCAAATTACTTTTCTGAGCACATGCCCAAGCCTTGTCCCTAGTTTTCATGAGCTTTGTAATCAAATGATCAAACCATGGTGGGCGGTTGCCTTTAGTTTTAAATCTAACCAACGGAGCATGTTTGTTAAGAATTTGGAGAAACGTGTACCTGAAGGTCTCCCAAGCCGTAGTCAGGTTGGGGATATCACAGACCTTGTCAATATCCGAGTGAAGCACATCATTAGTAAATGCCTGAGTGCTGAAGTGTCTCATCGAGTGCTTCTCAACCAATTTAGGGGGGGCTTTGGGTCTGGCTGATGATCTCACCCCAAAAATTAAGGAGTGATCACTAAGGTTACGACCCAGAACACCAGTCAGTGTGAAATTGTGAGGGGCATTTGTCAATAGGACGTCAAGCAGAGATGACTGTCCCGGATTTTTTAGGTTGGGTCTTGTGGGGACATTTATTAATTGAAACAGATTAAATTCATCTGTAAAATTTGTGGCCACGGCCGGCGGGTTTAGCCAATTCCAATTTAGATAACCCACTAAAACTATTTCACCTTTAGGGAGGCCCCCAAAAAGCTCTCTCAGTGCCAATGCAGCTTCAACATCCTTCCCACTAGGTGGTATATAGCAGCACACTACCAATATCTGTTGATTATTTGGGAGAGTTATTCTGAGAGCCAGACCTTCAAAGCAACATTTTTTAAACAAGGAGTGAGCTAGTGAACATGCAATAGTATTACGAACATAGATGGCAATTCCACCTCCTTTAGATCCTTGGTCAAGCCGAAAAAGGTTGTAGTTGTCAATCGCAATCTGCAAGTCATTGAAGGCAGGAGTGAGAAATGTTTCTGTTAGGCAAAAAATGTCCGGGTCAAGATTTACCACTTCTAGTTTTAGTTGACTTAATTTAATCACAAGCCCTCTGATGTTGACATGTAGAACACCAACACCTTTCCTGCCAGAAAAATCTACAGAATTATGAGTTATTTTCAGTTGGGCCAGGATGAAGCTCAATACCACCCAGAAATAAGAAAAGTAGAATTAAGTTTCTGTGAAAAGATGAAGAGCGGCGAACCTTGGACGAATAGCAGTAGCTCGCAGATGGTGTTATTTTTAAGAGCAGAATGAAGTTTAATAATGGATAGTTGGTTGAAAGTGGGGGGAAAGGTTAAATATATAGGGCACACAAAAACAGACAAAAGTCTAAACCCACACAAAGTCCTGTTGAGGACAAGGAGAGAGACGAAAACAGATGGAGGAGATGCGATATCTAAAGATTGATGACCGATAACGATGCTTCTGTAGTGTCTGTGAGTCGGAGACGAGGGTTGTAGAGGCACCTTCTTTATTGAACACACACGATCTCGCCTGCACACTCAACAATCGCTAGCCTATACACAACACGAGCCGTCTAACATCGACGGCGCTGACCGAGACAGCTAACAGGCTATCTAGCAGCGCAATGTCGAGTGAAGACGGCAGCGACGACGAGACGATCCAATCCCTAAACCGGCCCCCTCGAGCTCCCACTCTCAGCCCCTTTTATGCTACCAGCGTGGCCTGGCTCCGCCCTGGCCGCGCCTCCCTTCTCGAACCCACTAGCAGGTTCCAGGGGCTTCCAGATGGGGCCCTCCATGACCCTTGCCCCAGTTCCTCCGCCCTGCTGACACACAGCCGTGTATATGCTCACCGGCGTGTGTAATGTTTGTCCGCCGCACTTGCTGCTGCTGGTCACCAGCCGGCGCTATTACACTACACTTCTATTACCTTAAATCAACAGGGAAGTTCAACCTCTGTAGGCTCCAACCCTTCCTCTTTAGGCCCCGTGCCTTCCTGATAAGGCCCCACCTCTTGCTGTGTTTTAGGTCCTGCCCCCCCCCCTCCTAGACACAAAGGAACTCATCTGTATCAGTTATTTCCTGGAGGTGATTCTCGCCACGAGCCAGCTAAAAGTCATGCAAGGTTACCATTCAAATGGTGGCAGCTGCCAAGGACGTCTATGAACGACACTGGCTGTATCCAGAACTGCACATGTTGAAATGTCCCTCTGATAAACTCCACGTGGCTCAACCTTGATCGTGTCGGATGAGTGCAGCAACACACCATTAGCCCAAAGGAGGCTGAGCTCTGTGGTTCTCTATATAGTAAGGTGTTATAAGGCGAATGATCAGCACGAGACTAACAGAACACCAAATAAATATTAATTACTCCCAAATACAACTGTCAGCAGTGGCAGAACACGCATTCCAACAAGGACACTCAATTTATTTTGATAATGTTGAAGTTCTGTGCTAATCTATTTACTACTGGCCAAGACTAATTAGAGAATCTATAGCAATTTATAAAAATAATTTAACTTTTTGGATAGTGACTTGGAAGCGATTCATCAAATAAAATATTGTTTGAATGCATGCACAAACAGGTCACCATACTTCAATGGGGATTACCGTTGGTACGGCTATTTTAGTACACACAATCGACTTGGAGTACAAAAACAATGGGCTTGCATAATGCACATGCATAATGTAATGGGTACCAATAGTAATTTATATACTGTACATTCATTAATCTCCCCTCCCCCAACTTCGCGGAAGAAGAGCACACGAGTGATGTTATCACATCTCCCCCTCTATTTAAGGAACGAAACAGGACTTCGCCACAAATCTGGATGTCGCCTGACGAAACTAGTTTTAATTACTGGCGAAACGTCGTACTCAGATTGTAAATGTTGTGGCTTGGCTCTCCAACACACCGGTGTGCTGTACTAGTGACGAATTGGCATGTTCTGTTTACGTGACAAACCTTACTAGTTGGCTGTGTTGGGTGGTGGCGGGTTTAATGACACATTTATATATTACACGATATAACCCAAAAAACCTGCATTATGGATATTGGTCACGAAAGCCTACGTGTTAGACGGACTAACCTCTAAACTCTCTGGTTCTTTCGGTCAAGTCACGTAGGTATAAAATAAAATAAATCACGTTTCGATTGCAACACAAGCAATCATCATCAGGTGGGAAAACCACGGCAAGAAAAAAAAGATTGCTTGTGTTGCAATCGAAACGTCGTGATTTATTTGTATTTTATTTTATACCTACGTGACTTTACCGAAAGAACCAGAGCAGTGGTTCTTAACCTTGTTGGAGGCACCGAACCCCACCAGTTTCATATGCGCATTCACCGAACCCCTCTTTAGTGAAAAATAAAATGTGATTTTTTTCAAATTCAAGACATAGATATGTTTTTTACTGGTACACAAAATGAGCCGTGCATGAACATTACCTTGTTCAAAGAATAAAACCAATACAATGCATAAACTCACAACAAATTACATACCTGGAAATCAATGTGACTTCTGCTGTTGCCTTTGAGAGATCAGTTCAGATATGCGTGGCTTCACCTTGGCAAGTGCCACTCTCATGTCATTTTCACAGCAAAGTCTGTTCCTTTTCTTCGTTTTTATGTCCAGCATCCTCAAAAAGGATTGCTCACAAAGATATGTTGTAACAAATGGTATAAAAAAATCCAGGGCTTTCTTAGCAATAACTGGATACTTGTTCATTTGTCGACACCAAAACGTTGAGAGCGTTGTTGTTCTGAAGAGTTGCTGTTGAACCTGGCTCTGCTGAATTTCAATGATTTCGTCGAGGAATTCATCATTGACATCTGCTGTTTCAACAGCAAACGTGAACGGCTGTCTCACCCATGCTGGATATGACTCTCTTGTAGGGAAATATCCGTCGAGAGACTTTGCAAGCTCATCTAAGTGCGTGGCAATTGTTTGCTTCAGTTCCGTGGATACAGAAATATCTCCGATTCCAGACATATCTTCGATCTTACTTGCACAGTCGTCCAGAAGCGGGAAGTTTGCGAAGTTATTGTTCTCTGTTCGTCGTTTCCATAACGGTAGCTTTTTTTGAAAAGCCTTCAGGTGTTCTTCCGCTTCCATGATATTGACTCCACCACCCTGCATCTGCTGATTGAGATGATTGAGAGCTGCGAATATATCAGCCATGTACGCTAAAATGAGAATGAACTCAGGATTTTTGAAGCAATCTGCATGGCAGTGTTGGTGCTCTTGCAAAAACAGGGCTAATTCCACACGCATGGCAAAAACACGATTCAGCACCTGTCCCCGGGATAACCACCGAATATTAGAATGGAGCAGAAGTACCTCAAATTCAGAGCCCATTTCTTTACACAGCTCACTGAAGATGCGGTGCCTCAGAGCACTTTTTCGCACATAGTTCACACATTCCACCACAGTTTTTAATACTTCTGCCATTTTTGGAGGTAAGGTTTTTGTTGCCAACGCATGCCTGTGCAGAATACAATGCGTCACAATGATGTGTGGTGCATCGGCCTTTACTAGCGCACCAAAACCAGACTTTCTTCCCAGCATGACTGGAGCTCCGTCCGTACAAACTGCAGAAACCATATCCCATGAAAGATTGTTGTCTCTGAAGAAGTCATCCACAAGCTTCTTCACATCGGCTGCCTTCGTTGTTGTTGTAAGAGGCTTACAAAATAAAAACTCTTCTTTTATCATGTCGTCTTTCACATAGCGTACAAAAACAGCAAGCTGGCTTAGATCAGAAACGTCTGTGGTTTCGTCGAGTTGAAGGCTGAATTTTGCCGGGCTTGAAATCAGATCCGCGACTACTTGAGCCAAGATGTCTTTACTCATGTCTTCTATTCTGTCACTGACGGTGTCATTTGAAAGGGGAATTCGGGATAATTTACCTTCGGCCGCTGTTCCGAGTATCAGATTCGCCATCTTTAATGCAGCTGGTTTCACAAGTGTTTCACCAATGGTGTGTGGCTTGCCCTGCTTTGCGATCAGGTAAGCAACTTCGTACGATGCTGTCAGGATCGGTTTGTTAACAGGTACAAATCCAAGAGCAGGCAGAGTGGCCCTTTCATCGAATCTGGCTCTCTTCACCCTGAATTCAGCAAGTGTTGTGTTCTTGTATTCCCCGTCTCCATGCAGCTTCAAGAAGTGTTCCTTTAGTTTTGCCGGTGCAAGACTAGAGTTGCTCAACTTGGCGTTGCAAATCATGCAGATAGGACGCTCACTCCCATCACGTTCCGTGATACATGAGAATCCATGTTGTACATATTCGTCCGACCACTTTCTTCTTTTGCCCGACATAGTTAGTATGGATAAAATATTAAAGAAATCACACGACGTACGACAACAACAGTCACACGTTGACTACTGAGTACGCACTAAATTCCCCGCAGCGCTGATTGGCCAAGCAGTGTAGCATGATCATCTGCAGCCAGTGATGGCCAAGCGGGCCGTGTGTCATCACAAATTTACACAATAATTCAAGTGTGTCCGGACCTCCGTGGCGGGGGCTCTGCCGAACCCCTGAGATCGACTCACCGAACCCCTGGGGTTCGATCGAACCCAGGTTAAGAACCACTGAACCAGAGTATGGATTCCTGCAGTCACGAAAGCTTCAAATCAAGATTGACTAACCTCTATGGGGAGGATACTTTTCTTCAAACCAGAAAATGGGAGAAACTCCGAATTAAGCAAATGAAGCTGTTGTCTTCACTGGTATTCCTAAAAAGATGCACAGATTCAAAGATAATACCACACGCAGTTAAAGTAACTCATCACATTAAGTCACTTAAAGCTAATGAATTGTTGCTAAAAGGGAGAATACGGCCGGCTTTCGCCAGCTGTTGCGTCGCCGGGGAGCGCGTTCAGTGCGTGCGGGGGGCACGGGTAGGGTGGCGAGTCGGGGGTGGTTTTTGCCACCCCCCAAAACACTGGCGCCGCTAAAACGGTAATAAAGAAAACAATAAAAATAAGAACAGAGTTGAAGATGAGAACGGGGGAGGGTGAATGGAGAGGTGAGGAAGGGAGCAAGGGGTGTCAGCAGCCAGCTGGAGTTGCGCTGTCGCCATCTTGCAAGTGTTTATTGAGCAATTAATGAGTATTATTAACATGTGAGAGGAAACCGGAGCACCCAGAGAAAACTCATGCAAGGGGGCAACATTATTCCACACAGACGGAGCAGGTGGAGTCTGCATATGCCATACTGCCTTCTCCTGGCGAGCCAGGTTATGGCTCCTCCTCGACGTCCACAGGGACTTTCACGTGAACCACCAACCCTCGCCTCCATGTACTGGACTACGGGCCCCGTTATAGCCGCCACGTCCCGGATATGCGCCAATGAGCCCAGCAATCAACCGAGTAGCAGATAGACATCGCACAGGGCAGTTCCAACCAGCGGCACCAACCTTTATTTTGAGCAGAACGGACTGAACCACACGGATCACAAAAACGAAATCCTCACAACGAACTGGAGATAGAACCTCACACGACAGCTGGCAGAGGGACCTGGTAGAATGAGGCTGTGTTGTGGCCGTGTTGTGACCGTGTGGTGGCGAGGGAGGCTGCGTTGTGGCAGAGGAGGCTGTATTGTAGTATCGGAGAGCTCTTAAGGACTGGAGGTGAAGGAGTCCTCTCCGGGCTGGGATGCCAGGGCAGCTCGTTCCAGTTCAACCAACTCCCCCCCGCGCGTCTCATGTGCTGTCCGCACACGTCTTCCGTTTATTTTTGTTCCGCTTCCTTTTCTTCTTCGTCTTTCCACCTTCTGTCACACCGCTCTTCACCAAGGTCTCCGTTCCACCTCCATTCGCCTCCTCTTCCTTCTCCTGGTTCTGCCCGTCGGGACAACCAAGGTCCCGACGCAGCTCCAGAGAGGGGACCGCCGTATCAACATCTCCACCGTTGCCTCCCCTGGGGGAGAGATGCACATTAGGGCACGTGTTGAGTTTCAGATATAAATATTACAGTTTTCGAGATTTTCAGATAATTTGCATGAGTAATTAATCATAATAATTATGTACATTCGGTATATGCTCTATCACTGTTATAGCGCAAGGCTAACCTCATCAAAGACGCTATTGTTAAACACACAGTCCGCAGTAGTTTCACAGTCGGGGGCGATGCTGTGATGTGTAATCCCAATTCAGTCATTTTCAGTGTAATTCTTTTAAAATGTAACAAATTTGGACCGTGTCGTCGGCACACAATGGCCGACATAGTTCGAATGATGTCACGGGGATCTTAGACGTCCACTGCGAGTGAAGCAGACGACGCGTATTTCAGTTAGCACAACCACATGGACTAAGTTCGAACTGAGCCGCTGAAGACGACGCTACTACCGCGCGGAGCGGATCGTCGGACATGGAAAACCCCGAAAGCACATCGGAGAGCTACGCGGCATGACCGCGAAAGTTTACGTTTGTGGCCTCAAGTGGTAATAACGGACGTGGGCCCAGAGCGAGGGCTCGCGGTGAAGGGACCGAGGAGCTCACCCTCCAGGTTTGACGAGATCACCGCCACCACCGCCCCCCGCGTTTCTCTCGAACAGAGCGACGAAGAAGCCGTGCGTGCGGTCTTCGTGCGGGTCGGCGCGCACGCAGCACTCCGCCCCGGGGAACACGGGCAGACCGCGGCGACGCCACTCAGGTAGGATGTGCACCAGCCTGCACGCAGATACCCACAGCGTCACACACACACTCCGCACTCCGCAATCCGGCCAGGTGGCTCGGCGGTAGAGCTGGCAGCTGCGAGAGTTCAAATCCTGATTCAGGAGTTGACTCATCGCATCCATCCCTCCGGGTTCAATTTAATTATAAACACCGGAATGTGTCACACGACTAGTAGTAACTGCAGCCATATTGGGAGCTATACAAGATGTGGTGTGCTGGACACATGTATTTTGTGCGGCGACACACACGCGTGGTGTGGTACCATCACAAAGACAAAAGATCCCCCGTTTAGCCTTCACACACTTTTGGAGCAAGTGCTGTTAGCGAGCACATGTGGAAGCCGACACGGCACACGAGCGGGTGGATAGCCAGCACAAACACCCGACCGCCTTTGTCTCCCTTGTGGCGATGTTTACACATCTCACCGGGTAACTAATTTGAGGCAGAATCGACCTAGGATAGGCCCAGGACCGGTTCGGATAATCGTCACTGGTGTTGGTGGCCATGAGCGGGAACCGAACTCGGGTCGCCGGGTCCGTAGTGCGGTGCGCTAACCGCTGCACCGCCGCTCCCCACGCACACAGATGTGTGCGCGCGCGCGCAGTGCAGCGACACGTGCCTGAAGGCCCCCGCGGAGTCGGCGAGCGCCTGCTGCACCACGTCCTCGTTCTCCTGTTGGTGCACGGAGCATGTGGAGTAGACGACGCGGAGTGCGCCCGGGAAGCTGAGAGCGTGGCGCAGGGCTCGGGCCTGGAACGCGCTCAGAGCCCGGAGGCGCTCCTGCGAGCTGGCCGTCTGACCAGTGCCGTCGACGCCGCCGCTGTCGCCGCCCCGGTCCGCCGCTCCGCCCATCCGCCCCACCATGCCTGGCGCAACAAGAGCCGTGGGTTGCACACAGTTATTTAGTTATACTGCAGGAGGAATCTGACGAGCTACAAAGCTCTTTTTAACAGATGTCCAGTAGGAGTGGGTAAGAACGTTACAACAAACAGTACCAAAACACGATAGCAGTGCAAAGTATAGGAAAGGTAAACAAATCACTTTAAAATATACCCATGAAACTAAACTCTTTTTTTTATCTTACCAGGTAAAGCCCACCGAGGTATTAACTTATTTTTGAGAAGCTACCTGACTATCGCAAACGATAGCTCAACAAAAGTGATGGCCGCAGTTTGCAAGCGTGACGGAGGGCGATAGCAAACCGGCCGTGGAATAATTCCTCATCCACCGGGGTCAACGATTTCAGGCCGTGGAAGGACGACGGGGGGAGGGGGGGGCGGGGATGGTGGGTCGCGCAGGCTGCGGCGTGGATACCGTTTAGGAGAAGTTTTTAATGCGGGAGGGGAAAGTCGGCAGCGCGTTGCGGTGACCGAACGCACGAGTGCCCCCGTGAACACGGCGGTTGCTGTTGACGTAGCGGATGGGGGTGAGTGTGCGTCACCGTGGGGAACGGTGACGCAGTGGTTAGCGCACTGCTCTACGAAGCCGTCGTCCCGGGTTTGAGTCCATCTATCTTTGTCTTTGGGTGGGTGGGGCTCTCACCGGATCCGCTGCACGAGGGGTCCAGCAGCACGTACTGCACCCTGGCATAGCTCGGGTCGTGTGGATCGAGAGCGAGGAAGTCGGCGCACTGCAACCGGTGGCACGAGACGCCGGCGCGCAGGAGCTGTGTGCTCATCGTGGCGACGCGCTCAGTCGACAGATCCACCGCCAGGATCTTCCTGCAGTGGGCGGGCGGGCAGGCGGGCGATCGGGGCGAGTGACGCCGGGAGGGAGGTGGAGGGGCAGGCGAAGGGAGAGATGGGAGAGGAGAGAGAAAAGGCGGGCACTCCAGTTTCACTCATTCATGGAGTTGGTCAAAGATCCCAATATAAGACCACAAAGCTTGGGCGATTATTGTCGCCGGTTGCCGGTGCCTCCGAATCCTCGTCTTCTCGCCCCTCTGAGAGGGAACAAAAACTACACGCTACCATTGTGTGCGTTTATTCATTCGACCCGCGCGCGGGTTGGAGAACGTGAACCATGAAGCGTGACGGACTGCACCCACCCCTTGTTTTTCATGATGGCGGCAAGATGGCTGGTCTTGTTCCCGGGGGCGGCACAGCAGTCGAGCACCTGGCTGCCTGGGGGAGGCGCCAGCACGAACGCCGGCAGGCAGCTCGCCTGCGGCATGGAGGGGGGGGAGATGGGTGGGGGGCAGAGGGTCGAGGGCCATGAGCAAGGACGACATCATCGCTTCATCCGGTCCGCGGCCGATGTGAGTACTCACGGTATTAACGTCCATTACATTCGCTGTTAACATTAATTGTGCCGCTAATTTACGTTCCGTTACTATCGGTTGACGTTCTTATACTTTGAGACAATCGACGGACGAGCGATTGGGCCTGACCACCACCAGGTTCTCTCTTAACTTTTCAACGCTTTAATTGTCTCCGTCATGTAATCAAGTTACGACAAGTCTTATCTTACAGCCAGACTTTCTCGGAAGCCATCAGTCGTTCGGTACTGTGGCTCCAAGGGTTATATTTCGAGTTAAGAGTTCGAGCCAGAGCAAGGGCTGAACGGCCACCCAACCTGTGCCACGAGGAACTGAGACTCAGTCACCCATCGAACACACACACACACACGTATGACACACACACGTGTGTGTGATTCACGGCTCAGCGAGCGCACACCTTGTCCTGCAGGATGATGTTGCCGAGTTTGTAGAGCTGGTCGTCGTGGAGGTCCGTTTTTGGAGGAAAGACGAGGACCTCCGGGACGTCGATGTCTCGCGCAAACCTCTTGCCCTTGAGGTCATCAACGGTTTGGGCACTGCGCGCACAGACAGCGAGAGACAGAGCGCGACAGAGAGTAAGAGACCAGAGCTGGGACAAATTATTTTAACACAGCTATTTTTTTCTCTCCAAGTTTTGGGCAACCAGTCAATCGATGCGATTATGGGAAGGTAGTCGGGGGGGGGGGGTGGAAGGTGAGGGGGGGGGGAAGGTCGGGGGGGGGGGAAGGTGGGGGGGGGAGGGGGCCAACATAGGAGCGGTTCCGATAGAGAGCCGGCCACCGTCGTTGGGCCGTGCGCGTCACGACCTCACCAGTCTGCTGCGCCGATGAAGGTGAAGCCCTGCCTCTTGAAGTAGTCGACGGCGTCGTCCACCGTCGTCTTGAGCGTGTTCACCCTCGCGTACCGCGGCAGCAGAACCTCTGAACGAGAGCAACGACAGAGATCCCCATCCACCACCGCGTAGGTCCACCAGCGCTAAGTCGGCATTATATAAATTGCGATCTAGCTGGCCCGGCGGTAGAAG
Organism: Petromyzon marinus; assembly: GCF_048934315.1. NCBI lineage: Eukaryota > Metazoa > Chordata > Hyperoartia > Petromyzontiformes > Petromyzontidae > Petromyzon > Petromyzon marinus. Next base: position 2,174,437 of record NC_133694.1, read on the forward strand.
CCAGAGACTCGCAATCGTTCGAAAGGCTGCGAGTTCAAAGCCTGGTTGAGGGGGAAGTTGATTCGGCACCATCATCCCACTGTCTGGGGTCAATAAAATGCGAGTACCGCATTGTGGAGAAGGGAATCAGGGTAGGGGGAGGTGGACAGGCAGGGGTGGGGGGTATGGGAGGAAGTGAGGGTAGGGAATCAGGGTGGTGGGGGGGGGCAGTAGCAGACTGACCTTTGGTGGCGGCGCGCCCCCCCACTGCGGTGAGCAGGTCCAGGTTGGTGCTCACGCCGTGACGGACCTTCATGCGGGCGAGCGCCGAGCCCAGCTCCGCCGCGTGGCGCTTCATCATCACCTTCCACCGCCCGCCGCACTTCACCCCGTGGCCCAGCAGCAGGTCAAACACCAGCAACTGCGCCCCGCCAGCGACCGGAAGAGAGACGATAAGGATTAGCGCTCGTCAGGCTCTCGATAGTGTTTAATGGGATGGTTTTATACGCACTGGCGTCGTTGTCGTTGATGCAAATTGCATCTCTGACAATCACCGATGAACGACAGAGAAGCAGGAAGGCCGCAGCCAGACATTGAGCTGGCGATAGCAGCAACTGCCCAAGCTTTGCAGTGCTATATATATTAAGATGTTTCAGCCAACTGAGTTGTTTATGGATGTGTGGAGGAAACCGGAGCACCCCAGCGTAAACCCACACGTACGAGGGTGTAACACTTCATCCAATACAGACGGGACAGATATTATTCCGCACTTTGCTGGACCGCCAGGGTAATGGCACCTGATGCCCACGGGAAGGGAGTTTCGCAACATTTTCGCGATCCGCCAACCCTCGCTGCCTTCCCAGTGCTAGAATATATTACAGGCCATGTGCGTAGCCACCACCGCCCGCCACCACCCCTTCTTAGACATGGCACACCTAGGATCCCTCGTATCCTATGAGAGGTCAGATCTTGCGGAGCTGCGCCCTCTGCCCCCCCCACCCCCCGCCCACCTTGGCGAGCTGCCTGTCGAGCCGCTTCTCCGAGCGCAACAGGCGGCTCGACTCCAGCAGCTGGTGCAGCACCGGCTCGTAGCGCAGCACGCCGCACACCAGCGCGTACAGCTGCTTCACGTTCTGTCGTAGGGGAGGGGAGCGGCAGGGGGGGGAGAAGGAGGGTCAGGTCAAGGGGCGGCAAGGATAAACGGAGAAGTTAAATAAAACTTACTCCATCCATCCGTACCCCTTGCAGGGTGCTGGAATAAAAAAATATATTTCAAGTCCGTTTGAAAGCTCTGTTCCTTGCATTCCTTGAGAACTTCTGTAATCTTAGTGAAATGAGAATTTGGCCTAGGAATGCATCACTGAGTTATGAAATTAGACTGATAATCAGGAAACATTTTTATTATTTTATTCGTATCAAACCCCCCCCCCCCCACCATGGATATATATAAAATATATATTGGGTGCTGTCTCCAACTCCTAACCGCTCTGGTCTCAATGTGGACAAATTTAACTACGAAAACTCTCCAGCGGAAGGTGTAACGACTTAATGGTCCGATTCACAAACACAGAGGAGGAGGCATCATCACAGCAGCGATGATGCACCACTCCACTACTCCGGACGCAACCATCTGGCTCATCGAGCACCTCAAAGTGAAATGATAGTTGTTGCTCAACGTCACTCGTATTAAGTTGTTGACAATAGGGATATGAGGAAGGGCCATTTGCCGAAACGTCATCTATTTTACACTTTTCCCTTTAGGCCCCCAGTCAGCGTGTTGACTAATGTGTTGCGTTTGTTGTTCTTCTGTCGGCCGGTTCCAATAATACTGCCATGCACTATCCACTGTTGCACGACCCATCTTAACGGTGCAAACACCGCGGTCAGTGTTAAGCCGACTTTAAGTCATCGAGGCATTAGTACTCCTCTCCTGCTTACAGCCGTGAGCCAGTGGTGGACATTCCACATTCCTATGATGGGGGGGGGGAAGAGTTTATGCACAGGACATCCACTGTTGATTTCCCCCACAAAGTGGTACTGTTTATCGAGCCTGGAGGGAATGATGGGCTGAGTCACCCCCCCCCCCCGTCCTTCACCTTGCAATCCGACAGCTCGGTGTTGAAAATCTTCAGACACTCAGTAATACAAAATAACTCTGGTGTGGAACACATGCTGCTGGATTAACACTGGTCTGGAAAAAAACAATCGGCCCATGGATAAAAAAAGATATATAGAAATTTGCGCGTTACTTCACAGAAGGGAGTGTTTTGCGTATACAATTGCATTCGTTATAAACCAGGAATGGTAAACTATACCACTGTGTCCTCTTAACACTGCGTCTGCCATGTGCTTACAGGGATATTCGCACAAGGAGTCCATACAGACAACACCCGCACGGCACTGCTGATGAAGGCCCCCTCCTCTCAGCCAAATCGCCATCTCTGCAACGATCCAGCTCGCTCCGACCTCATCGCTCCGTCTCCACGGTCGTACGCCGGAGCTGTTCGCTTCTCCACGACCGCCGCTAACACCGTGGGTTAAGTCTCGAGCAGGGGCCACCATGATCCATAACTTCCAGTGGCGTGGACTTCCTTCCTGCCCAAAGGTCCCAACGTTGGCATGTTTACTGGGTTATTATTGTAAGTGCGCCACGGTGGCTCGTAGATGTTAACGACCTCGCCTGGTGTACAGGAGGGACATGGGTTCAATCCCCGACCCTGGCGCATGTTGTTTAATTGGAGTTTGCGGCGTCTCTTTCCACGTGGTCGCGTGGATTTTTCTCCGGATCCTCGGGTTTTGGTTCCACTCCGCGTTTATAATCAACATCACGAAGTTTGGAGTAATGTGTCTGCTATACATTTCCACGTGATGATGATGATAAGCCGCTTGGTTGAGCTATCATTTGTGATAGCCGTCTCGAGCTTTGTAGCTCAGTGGGTCTTAGCTGGTGAAATGAAATACAGGGCGATTCAGAAAAATGTTAACACTCCCCGAGAATTTGCAACAATACCACGGGGAATGTGCCAATGATGGCGAACGAGTGGAGACTCTTTGAAGCTGTTAACATTACATTTGTTATCACGTTAGGGTGTATTATCCCTTTATTCTTTTCCCATCTAAAACGAAAGTCCCATATGAGTTTTACCATGTTTTAAGCACCCTGTAGTTTAATTTTAGTTTTCGAATTTGGGCCTCTCTCTCAACGACTCGCACAGAGAATCCAAGTTACACCCCCTAACAAGGTGATAGGCATATTCTTAGTTTTTTCGGTAAAGTCACGTTGAAGAGAAACAACAAAATAACAAAATATATATAAAACAATAAAAAATTCTCACGACGTGAGTTATGGTCGAAACGTCGTGAGAATTTTTTATTGTTTTATATATATTTTGTTATTTTGTTGTTTCTCTTCAACGTGACTTCACCGAAAAAACTAAGAATATGAATTACTGCAGTCACGAAAGCTTTAAATCAAAATTTAAGGTGATAGGCGTTCAGGTGAGAGTATGGGGGGGTGGGGGGGTGGTCGTGCCCCCCACTCGGTCTACCTTGAAGCTGCTCCGGTAGACGAGGCTCTTGAGAGAGCCCTCCTTCCTCTCGGCTCGCTCCAGCACGGACATCGCCTCCACGTACAACGCCATGGCGAGCGAAACCACACGGACTTGTAACGACTTTCTCTCTTCTCCCGTCTCTCTCTCTCCGTCTCTCTCTCTCTTTGGTTTTATATGTCAGCGAGGAGCCTGCGGCTCGGGAAGAGACGCCGCGGAGGTGATTTGAGCCGGGGACCACCTCGGTGTCGTGGAGCACATTGGAGGGGGGTCGTGGACCACGTGGGGGGAGGCGGTCTCGAACCTTCACTTCTTCCGGTCTCATGAACCTCCCACCACCACCAGCCACATCCTCCCCACATTTATATAATAATCTTCATCAATTAGTCGCGATCGATACGACAAAGCTCTAGGCCCTGGCGACGATGTTGAGGAGGCTGCAGCCGTGGTTCTTATCGTCTCGTGCACAGCGATACCAAGCCCCATGTATTGCATGCGAAATGCTTAAAATTGGTCCTCACACACCAGCCACTGGAAGCCGCTACAATTTTTTTTATTGTACGGAGTATTTAGAAATTTTAAACAAAAGTGCATTTGTATTATGCTTAAGGGGGCGTCAGAATCCAAATCACTTTTTAATTGACGCAAACGCCTTTATTATGCAGATAAATGCGGTTGTGGTGGTGGTGATGCTGCTGCGAAGGCGACGTTTCGCTGAAACGGCCACGTCTGATTTACGTGCCACGAAGACGGGCCATTACCCGAAACGTCGCCTTCTCGTACACATTGTTCCTCTTCACATACATATACACACGTGTGCGTTAATACGCTGTGGGGGGTGGGGGGCCTTCGTTACTGCATCGCGAGAGCTGCGCACGCAGCAACGTCATCCGGAAGCGGGAGACGCGCGAGGAATTGTGGTTCCACGTGTCCCCCTCCTGCTGTTGCTGCCCCTCGCTCCTGCTGCCCCGTGGCTGCCGCTGCTGCCGCTGCTGCTGCTGCCCCCCACCCAACGACCCCCCTTCCCTCCTTCCCAACACCCCCTGTCCGACCAACATCTAAGGAGCCATGGGCAGACGTCTCGACCCCAGCAAGAGGGTCCTCAAGGGCCCCGGGAGAAAGAGCAAGAAGCAACGCGGAGCGGAGACCGAGGTGGCTTGGGCCCTGCGCAAGGACCTGGGTGAGAAACGTCGCGGGGTGGACGCAGACGAGGTGGTGGCCCCAGGCCCCGCGCTCTGTCGCTGGGACGGCTCTCGTACGGGACGGATAATGCGGCCTCATTTGTAGCGGACGAGGGGAGCCGAGAGGCCACTCTGGCTCCACGTTGTCCCGTGGCCATGGTGGGCCGTGGTCTCGGCCCCACGTGTTCCACGTTTCCCAGTGTCTCGTCGTGCCCGTGTGACTCGTCTTTGCTGTAGTAAGTGACCCCGCGTGGCCACGTCCCATGGGAACCCACCGATCCCGAGTCTGCATGACTCCCCCCCCATATGTAGGTGTTCCAATATCTCCCGACTCCCATGGGCGACCTCTCCACTCCGTGTCCCCCCCCCTGTTCCCGTGGTCTGGCGAGCCTGGTTCAAATTGTAGTATTGTGTATATAAAATGTGTAGGGCTGGGATTTACAATTTCTCAATTACGAGCACTTAGATTACTCGACTAACAAAAAAAACAATATTTGGGCAAATTTTTTTAACCTTTGCACACGTGACGCTGGACGGGAGGTGCCGGGAATGGCTTTTTGTCACCTGATAGCGTTGTCAAGCCGCTTCACGATGGTTGTGGCTTGCAGAGGGTTTCCCACCTTCGGAAGGCATAATGGGTGAGGGCGTTTCCGCTGTTTTTTTTAAGGGGCCCGATTTATTCCACCACAGACAAAAGTTACAATTTCTAGACGATAGAGCCGTGCCACTGATGTAGAGGCCGCCATATGAATACCTCATTATGGTAAGCATTGATATCTCTTTCTCTGTATAACTGAACCGTGTTGGGGCCGTCCCAAGTCAGTCTTATTCAGCAGCTCAGGAGGTGCCAGGTTTTTTTTTCCATTGCCAAAACAGAGCTTTGCCACTTATGTCGCACACAATGATAATGTGATCTCCACTCCATCAAATTGAACTCAAAACGAGTGGCGCTGAATTGGAGCGGAAGCGAAAATTGGGAAGCCAGACGGCGATCGCACTGTGGTAACTCGGCGGCGTGAGAAACTGGTGGATTGTGGGTAACGCTGTCCTCTGCTTGCAGGTGTGGGGGTGAAGCTCTCAAGTCACGGGCGGAAGAGGTGAGGCGCGCACATCACACGGTCTCCCTTGTAAAAGTTCTGTCTGCTGCCTGATGAAGTCCTCCTCCCTCCCCATTTCGTTGCCATCTCACGGGTCCTGCGATAGCCACACATCCAATCGGCACCTCCACTCCACGCGTTCCACTTCCCGTCTTTCAGTGTAAATGTCTGGCGATTGCTCTCCCAGCACATCGACATGCCACATGCAGCAGGACTAAATCAGCACTCGATTGTTTGGCCCTGTCGGGTGGAGGAGGTTGTACGACACACAATGGCATTTTTCTCACGCGGCGGTCTGACCCAAAACTCAATTATGAGTCCTGTTTAAACGTGTCTGCGTGTACGTGTGTGTGTGCGTGTTTGTGTACCTCTGAGTATACCTGTGTGTGTGGTTTTGACCACCCACCCTCCCGTGTACCGTGACGACCTTCATAGGTGTTCATCAACATTATTTGGCCCTACAGTCTGTTAATGCTATACGGGGGCATCTTTTGTCTCATTCTTTTGTTTAGAGCTGCAAAGCGTTTTTCCAAGGAGGTCAAAAAGGTTGAAAACAAATCTGGATTTTCCAAACCCAAGAAGCAGCTGCTGAGTGTTGGAGGTGAGTGTTTCATTTTTCATTTCATTTTTCAGTTTCATTTATTTGGTATAGCCCTGTGAGCCATTCGGCTCTTGAATCGGGTGCAACCGCAACAAACAAAAAACATGAACAAGAAAACATCTTAAAGTAACTATGTGACTGTGCAAACAGAAAATCCAGGAAAAAACAGCAAAATATTCCTGAAAAAGCACCATACACCAACGCTGTGTGCAAAAATCCCAGTGGGATGAAAGTCAAACAACAACAACCACAAGAAAACTTAGATTAAGGCCATCAGTCTTACTCTGTACTACAACAAACAAACATGGCCAAACCAAAAAGTTTTCGACATCAAAATAAAGCCATAAAAGCAATGTAACAGTGATCATAGGAACTGACCAAATTTTCACAATAAACGACAAACAACATGTAACACCAAACCCTAGACTAGAGCCATAGCTGGCTGCATGAGTCACTCAACAACAGGAGCATCAGTCGGAGTATCACATTTTTCAATGCACTTTAAGATCAGCACACTAAATCAAAATACAGATAATACTTTGCAGCGGTCATCCGGAATGAAACATTTTATTTTATTTTAGGCCACTGAATAGTAGTGGCAGCTAGGGGTGTAGCAGTTTTGAGTGAAGATCTCATAGGTAGTGATTCAAGTTGCAGTTTATTGGCAATAGCATTACAGACCCTGGAGGCATCAATAGCAAAGGCCCTTCTAGTTTTTGTACGGCAATAGGGAATGTGAAGCTGGTAAATGAGCGAAGACCTGAGGTCAAATTTTTTCTTTGAAACAGAGAGGAGATCCAGCAGGTAGTCTGCGGATTTTTTTGTAAGTACATCGTGAATAAATAAGATCTGGTGCACAAGCCGTCGAACATTAAGAGATGTTAAGTTTGACCCAATGTAGAGATCATAGTGGTGAGTCCTATATGGGCAGTTCTCAAGCTTCTTCAGTACAGTACTTGGGGCTGATTTATACACGATGTCACAGTAAATTTTGATTTAAAGCTTTCGTGACTGCAATAATTCATATTCTTAGCTCTTTCGGTAAAGTCACGTTGAAGGGAACCAATAAAACAATAAATACATAAATTGTATATAATTTAATTATATAATTTATTGTTTTATTCTTTCCCTTCAACGTGACTTTACCAAAAGAGCTAAGAAGATGTCACAGTAGTCAAGTAGAGGCAGTATGGTAGGTTTTATCAATTCCAAACGGAACATTGGGGGGAAGCAGTGTCGATACAGAAAACCAATTTTTATTTTTGTCTTTTTACCAATATAATCAATGTGATCTTCAAAATTCAGTTTTGAATCCAGGATGACCCCAAGATACTTATAGATCTTGACTTGCTTTATTTGATAATTATTTAAGGAATGTAATTGGGGAAAAATAACTTCCTGCTTTAGTCCTGGTGAGAAGCATAGCACCTTGGTTTTGGAGGTATTCAGGACTAGTTTAAGAGCAACTAGCTGATGTTGTAGTTTGTTGAAATCACCCTGTAGCTTAGCAATCACGTCATCCGGAGAGCAGCCAGCAGTAATCAGTATCATGTCATCTGCAAAAATATTTACCCTGGAATGATCCAGGTCAGTGCCCAAGTCATTGACATATAGCGAGAACAACGCGCCTGAGTGGGACCCCACGAGCCCCGGACTGCCACCCCGGATCTCACCGCCACGATTTTCTTGGATCTGGAGAAATCCCCCCCCCCCCCCAGGCGGTGGCTTCTGTACCCATGCTCATTTGCTATGAAAAAGGGCAGCTCCCTGAGTAATCTTCATCGCAAGGGCGTGATAACGCTCGTAACCATCCAACACGCCTGACCGCACTCGCATCGTTGGGAATGACTCGGCTCCAGTTAATGGAGCCCGGCTCTCCTCTCCTTTCTCTTCTCCTTTCTCCTCCCCTCTCTCTCCCTCTCTCTTCCTCTTTCCACCAGTGACCCAAGATGAGGAGGACGACGACTCCACGGGCGATGGCGCGGCTGGGTCCGACGATGAGGAGTTGTCGGGGGCTGACTCGGCAGACGGTACGCACTGCGGTGAAGGTGGCGCTGGTGCCTTGGTGTAGTGGCGCGATGATGAGGGTAATGAGGTTGTGATTGGTGGGAGGGTGGGGGGGAGTGAGATGAGAAGAGGTGGCGAATTGCACGATGGGGTGGTTGATGATAAACCGATGAAGTCCCAGTCAGAGTGGCGGGCAATGAGGTCGCAGGCCGAGTGGCGGGCAATGTGATGAAGTCAAGGGTGACGTGAGGTTATGTATGATACGATGACTCGGTGAGACGGTGAGCGACACAGCGAGGTGGTGGTGGTGGTAGTGAACGACTCCGTGAAACGGTGAGCGACACGGCACAAAGCACGAGTGTCGCACGTTCTTCAGCGCCGCTGCCCCCCCCCCACCCCCACAGACGCCATCCTGGAGGTGAAGAGGACCAAGATATACAGCGACGAGAACGCCGCGTGGCTCACGCCCGCCAAGCGCAAGCGGCTCGATGATGACGACGATGACGACGATGATGAGGAGGTGGGTGGGAGCCGCGCGAACCGCCTGGGCTGGCGTGGGTAAAGCGGGGCAACCGTTCCGCTGGCGCTGCTGCCACTGCTGCACCTGTGCATCACACGTCCTGTTTGTGACGGCTGTTAATATTCAATGCAAAGTTTAGAGTGTTTATGCGTTTGCTCTGTACGTCCATCCGTCATGTGATATGAAGAAGGGCCATTGCTCTTTTTAAATAATGGAAAGCGCTTGAGGATCCATGCGTGTGCATGGTTTTTCTTCTATTTTTTTGTTAATTTGCCGCGTGCCTCTTAAAATGTTTCCGTAGTCCGACCTGGAGAATGTGGACGAGGGGCTGTGCGCTGATTTTGACGGCTCCGATGATGACGACGATGATGATGAAGACGATGAGCGGGAAGGTGACGAAGATGGTGATGATGAGGTTTGTATCTGCACATCTCTTGGTCCAAGGGTCGTAGTGTGGTGAGACGGATGAGTGTATTTGGGTGGGTGAGTATAGTTGCGGTTAGAGGCCGGGTGTGAGTGTGTGATAGGGTTAGAGGTCACGTGTGGGGGAGTGTGATGGGGGTTAGAGGTCAGGTTTGGGTAAGTGATGGGGTTAGAGGTCAGGTAAGTGTGATGGGGTTAGAGGTCGGGTGTGGTTGAGTGATGGGGTTAGAGGTCGGGTGTGGGTGAGTGATGGGGTTAGAGGTCGGGTGTGGTTGAGTGATGGGGTTAGAGGTCGGGTGTGGGTGAGTGATGGGGTTAGAGGTCGGGTGTGGTTGAGTGATGGGGTTAGAGGTCGGGTGTGGTTGAGTGATGGGGTTAGAGGTCGAGTGTGGGTGAGTGTGTGGTCACAGTTAGAACTGTGGAGTGGTGGTTCTGTTTTCGCTGGGGTCATGACCTCTCTCCCTGTGTCCTCAGCTCCTGCCAATCGAGAAGGCTGCGAAGAAGCAGAGAAGTCGAATGGAGCAGGCCAAGTGAGTCCTGCCCCTCTTGTGACATCACTGGGCTGGTGGAGGGAGATAGGTGGCGGCACAGGGGGTGGCGAGGGCGAGACATGGTGGGGGGGGGGGGGGCTGGGCAGTTGGGCAGTGCTGACGAGAGGAGGTGTGGGCGGGGTGTGTGTATGTATGTATGTGGAACTTCTTTCGCACCGTACGTAGCCAAACGTGCTAATCAGAAGTGCGGGGGAAGGGGTGGAAAAGGGGGTGAAGCTGCACCTGGGGGCCCAAGCCCGGGGGGGGGGGTGGGGGGGAGTTCCCTTAAAAGGTAAAAAGTGATGTTTTTCATCTGCCCGTCAGTTTGGTGGGTAAACATGGCAGCCATTCCCATGATCAGTGTTCAATGTGGGGACGATGCTCGTGGTCCGTGCCGCGTGCAGGAAGCTCCTGCAGGAGGAGGACGACGACCTGCAGACCAACATCGTGGAGAGCGAGCACTTTGTGCTGCCCAGCGGACAGGAGATTGAGAAGGAAGATATCCTTTACGCACACGCACCCGCCGCTCGCTCAAAAGTGCTTCCCCCAGCCGTTCGTCCTGTCGGCTACCTGCCCCTTTTGAAGTCCAGGCTCAGAGCTTCGTCGATCGGATTTCATTCTCCCGCCATCTGCCATTTCCTTTTCCCAGCCACCACGAGGGGCGATTGTACCCAGCCACCACGAGGGGCTATTGTACGCAACGTGAAAACGCATCGGGGTGCCGTGAATCACACGACCGAACTAACACACGGTTTCCGTCCACGGCTACCATCGGTGGACGAGTTGACGTTCGAACGAACCGGTGCTCGGCCACTGCGTTCCTTCACCCACCCACAGTAGTGGACTGACTAGAGGGCTGAAGTAGGCCTTCACCCAGTCAGTAGTGGACCGACTAGAGGGCTGGGGTAGGCCTTCACCCAGTCAGTAGTGGACCGACTAGAGGGCTGGGGTAGGCCTTCACCCAGTCAATAGTGGACAGCCTAGAGGGCTGGAGTAGGCCTTCATCCAGTCAGTAGTGGACCAACTAGAAGGCTGGAGTAGGCCTTCATCCAGTCAGTAGTGGACCGACTAGAAGGCTGGAGTAGGCCTTCACCCAGTTGTGGATAGACTAGAGGGCTGTTGTCACGCGTGTACCACGGTCGTGTTGAGCGTCGTCGTTGGCGCGGCGGTGGGAGTTTTGCGGTTCTCTCCTTGACGCTGGCGCCGCACCCGTTCAGCCGCCCGACCTGCAGATCATCCACCAGCGGATGCAGGACAACCTGGCGGTGCTGGGAGACTTCACGAACCGGCGCGAGCCGGGCAGGTGAGCCGCGCCGGCGTGTTTGGGGTTACGCGTGTGTACGTATCTTATGTATAGGTGTTGAACTTATTTGGCACCGCACGTAGCCTACCATGCAAATCGGGGGTGCGGGCTCATTGTGGGGAGCGGTGGCGCGGCGGTTCGCGCTGCACTGCGACACAAACCCGGCAACCCGAGTTCCGATCCCCGCTCTCGACCAATGATGGTAACGGCAAATATCTGAACCGGTCTTGAGCCTCCTCCCTTAGGTTGACTCGACCTTAAGTGAGTACCTGCCGTGCTGTATAATTTACATCGGCACTGGGGGGGAATGGTGCTCACCAACAGCACTTGCCCCTTCAGTCTGTTTAAAGGCTACATGGGTGATCTTTGTCTTTGTGACGCGTGTGCGTGGCAGGACCCGGGAGGAGTACCTGGAGCTACTGAAGCGTGACCTCGCCATGTACTACAGCTACAACGACTTCCTCATGAGCCTCCTCAGCGGACTCTTCCCCCTCTCCGAGGTGTGCGACGTTGTTGATGCGACGTTGTTGATGCGACGTTGACGTCGTGTTTAGGATCTACTTGTGCGATGCCGGGCGGTGGTGGTGGCTGTCTGTGGTGATCCAGCGCTGTGGAGGTGGCAGCAGCGAGGGTTGGTGGATTGCACCGCACACACAGATGTAGCTGTGAAACCCCATTCCCTTGGGCGGCGTCGAGGACGAGCCGTTACCCTGGCTCGCCAGGAGAAGGCGGTACAGCAAATGTGGATTCTGCCTGTTCCACCTGCACGGGATGGTGTGTGTCCCCCACCCTCTCATGCATGGTTTTTCTCCAGGTGTTCCGGTTTCCTCCCAAACTTGTAAACGTTCGTTAGCGCTGGTCTACAGCCAAAATGCTTCCGAATTAAATGTAGTCCAACTTTACTAATTCTGGGTCACTGAGAATGAAAATTATGCTTAAAATTGTTGATTGGCTCTAGTTTTAATGATTTGCTACTGGGTCAGTATATACGAACCTTGACTTGGGAATGGCGGAGGATAAGTGAGTTATAAAGGGAAGCGATCTCAATTTAAACCAGAAATGACTAAAATACATATTTGACTGGATCTCTGAATAAATATATGACTGGGTTTGGACAGTTTTTGCTTTTTGAGCAAAACAATGAATGATGCAATCTGAACCTGGTATTGTGTCATACATGATATGAATTGCATGATGTTATACTGGTAGGAACGAAGTTGTAAACTGAGTGTACCAGCCTGCAATAGATTAATGTGTCCGTCCGTCCGTCCCCTTTCAATACTTTAACGAAGTGAAATCTCGTGCTGTTGGGGTGTAAAAATAAAATTGCGCAAAATTCCAATGTTCCTACCAGCCCACCCTGCAGGGACCTGTTTCCTAGAAGTCATGGATGATATAATCATAACTAGGCTTACATTCCTCTGCTGAACAAATCAGCTCTAGAATCAGCTCTAGAAATCATACAGTGTTGTGCTTTCTTATTTGTTAGTGTTTGATTTTGCCAAGGGACACATTTCTGTTTAGCCAAAGTGAGCAGAGAGATGCCTCGTATTTCCGAAAACAAAGCAGATAACTTCTGCCATGTTTGGTGAGGTGACTTTTGCATCACAAGAGCAGTCTAACCACTATGGTTAAAAAAGCCTATCACTTTTATTTTGGCCACACAATTGGAGATCAGGACAAGATGTGGGCCCCACACATATGCTGCAACACTTGTGCAAAAAACATATTCGCCAGTGGTTGAACAGGAAAATTAAATGTATGCCTTTTGCAGTTCCAATGATTTGGAGAGAGCCAACAGATCATATCAGCAATTGTTACTTCTGCATGGTGCCTCCAGTTGGGAAAGGTGTCAAAGAAAAAAAAGTGGACTGTGCATTATCCAAACATCCCATCAGCTCTACGCCCAGTACCCCACGGAGAAGGACTCCCGGTTCCTGATGCACCAGAATCATTCTCACTTGAGTCAGACGAGGAAGAGAATGAAACTTCTGGTCCTGAACCATCAAGGTCACATGACCCAGATTTTCTCCCATCCTCCTCTGAACCACACATTATAACAAGGTGAACTGAAAGACCTTGTCACGGATTTGGAACTACCCAAGAGTAAGGCAGAGATGTTGGGCTCCAGACTGCAGCAGTGGAATCTCTTGGCAGGTGATTTTAGGGTTGCCATGTTCCGTGATCGTTTAAAGGATCTTGTCCCATTCTTCTTCATGGAAGGTGATCTTGTAGCCTGCAACAACATCGATGGTGTGATGGCAGCACTCAACATCGTTCATGATCCAGATGAGTGGAGGCTGTTCATTGATTCATCGAAGATGAGTCTTAAAGCTGTTTTGCAGCATAATGGAAATGTTTTGCCATCAATTCCAGTTGGTCATGCAGTCCATATGAAGGAAACCTATGACAACATAAAACAACATTTGAGGTGCATAAACTATGACCAACATCAGTGGCAGCTTTGTGGCGATTTGAAGGTTGTTGATCTCTTGCTTGGTCTGCAGACTGGATACACAAAGTACTGCTGCTGTTCTCTCTGCGAATGGGATAGTCGTGCGAGAGATTCCCACTACATCAAGATAGCTTGGCCACTCCGACAGTCATTGGAGCCTGGGGGGAAAAGTGTTGAGCATCCACCACTTGCTGACTCAAGGAAGATTTTGTTACCACCCTTATACATCAAGCTGGGTCTGATGAAGAACTTTGTCAAAGCCATGGACAAAACACAAGCAGCTTTCAAGTACCTCCGTGGAAAATGTCCAAGGTTAAGTGAAGCTAAGATCAAGGAAGGTGTCTTTGTTGGTCCTCAGACTCGTGAACTTCTTCGAGGTGATGCATTTGACAGTGCACTGCGTGGCAAAGAAAAGACGGCATGGAAAGCCTTCCAGCTAGTGGCAACACATTTTCACGGAAACAACAAGGCAGGCAACTACTGGGAGTTGGTGGAAAACCTCCTCAAGGCGTACAAAAGCCTTGGTTGCAACATGTCACTAAAGATTTAAAAAAAAATTGCACTCATTTATATTTTTTCCCCGCCAAAATGCAGAGCGGTGAGCGACGAGCGTGGCGAGCGATGTCACCCAGCACATTGCAACAATGGAGAAGCGCTATCAGGGCAAATGGAGCCCATCAATGCTTGCAGACTATTGCTGGACAGTGACAAGAGATGCTTCATTTAATGAATACGAGAGACAAGCCAAGCAGCGCCGAGTAGACCCTGAATAAGGACTAAACTATGTACTTATATATACATAGTGTTTTGCCTTTTGTATCGTAATATATTGTATTTCTATTACCCTTTTGCGGATTTTTTAAGTGTTACTTGAACAGGACAGGTGACATGTTATCATGTAAAGCAACCATGAACACATTAAAAGACCTAGCCTTACAATTTATGAGTAAAACTCTACTATCTACACAATACATAGACGTAAAATTAAAAAACTTATGTCTTGGGAACAGTAGCCAATCAGTTGTTTTAATTGTCATATTTGAATTCAGCACATGAAATGATTATCAAATTATAATTCCTTACGAGGTGGACGCGAGACGTCTGCGCGCCGCTCACCTCATCACGATTTTTGTTTGTCGTCGCCCTCAGCTCATCGAGTTCCTGGAGGCGAACGAGGTGCACCGGCCCGTGACGATCCGAACAAACACGCTGAAGACGCGGCGCAGAGAGTTGGCTCAGGTACGGACACGCAAGGAGACACGCGCGGTGTGCGCGAGCGTGCGCGAGCCGCATCGCCTTCCCGTGGAACACAACGCGCGTGCGACCTGGCACACTCCCGCGCGGCGCAATGCTCGGCCTCGCGTTCACCTGCGTCGCACCGTTTTCGGTGTCGCTCACTCGCTCCCCCTCTCTCCTCCCCCCCCAGGCTCTCATTAACCGGGGCGTGAACCTCGACCCCCTGGGAAAGTGGTCGAAGGTCGGCCTCGTCATCTTCGACTCGTCGGTGCCCGTCGGTGAGCCTCGCCCCGTGGCTCTCGCAGCCCCGAGTTCAACCTGAGGGGGGGGGTGGGGGGAGGGCGCCGTGCGTGCAACGTGGCTGTGCGCCGTTGCCCGCGTGTCTCCGTTGGCCACGGTGGGGTGGGGGGGAAGTTGCACGCGGCTCGAGTGAAAATACAGAGCGACTTTGTTCCCGACCGGAAAATTGTCGCAATCGATTCGACGCACAATCACGAACCCACTTGCTGCTGTCGTTGTTGTTGCCGGCTACTGCACCGTGCGGTCCAGCTAGCTTGGGGAGGTTCGTTTTCACAGAAGTCTGTGCAATCCACCACCCTTTGCCGCCGAAGCGCAGGATCACAGGCGTCGCATAGCCACTACCACCACGCCCGGTGCAAGTGCCCGGTACTTGTGTGCGCGTGTACGTGTGTCCATGTGCACGCTTGTGGACGTGCGTGCGTTTTGATCGGTAAAACAGTGGTGCAGCGGTTAGCACGCTGCGCTACGAACGCAGCTACTCGAATTTGATTCCCGCTCATGGCCACCAACACCAGTGACGAATATCTTTACCCTAGGTCAACTCGTCCTCGAATTACTTACCTGGTTGCGACGTGTAAATATCGCCACTGGGGAGACAAAGGCGGCCCGGCGTGTTGCTGGCCACCCCCCCCCCCCCCCCGTGAAGCGCCGTGCCGGCCCGCGTAGCCGCTCACTTGCGGCACTTGCCCCGACGGCCTGCCGGGGCTATCGGAGTCACCTTTGTGTTTGATTTGCGGGCGTGCAGGCGCCACCCCGGAGTACCTCGCCGGGCACTACATGCTACAGGGCGCCTCCAGCCTGCTGCCCGTCATGGCGCTCGCGCCGCAGGAGAACGAGAAGCTGCTGGACATGTGCGCCGCACCCGGCGGAAAGACCTCGTACGCGGGTAGGGAGGGTGGGGGAGGGTGGGGGGTGGGGAGGTCGGGGGTGGGGGAGGAAGAGGAGGTGCGTCCGTCAGGGCTATTGCGAGGTCGTGCCGCTCGGGTCGTGCTGACCGGGGCGCTCCGGCGGTCAATTTCTGTTTGGCCAAGGGGGTTGTTCTGACCGCACGTCACCGGGGCTGGTCAGCAGGGGCGCGCCAAGAGGACCGCGTGTTCCCTGCGCTGGCGTTAATGACGCACTCACGAACCGTCGCTCCGTTCGTTCATGCGTGCGTCCAGTCCGGTCAGCTGACACGTGCAGCCACTAGATGGCGCTAAAGTGTCCTCGGTACAGTCTCAGAGCGTCACCCGTCCCGTTTGTAGAGCGTCGCGTTTGAATCCGAACTGCCTCTGGGCCCAGCCGCTTGGACTGCGACTCTCGCCTAATAAGTCGCACCCCTACTCCTACCCCTGTTCACCCCTACACCCCACCCCCCATAGCCCAGCTGATGAGGAACACGGGGGCGATCGTGGCCAACGACGTGAACTCGGAGCGGCTCAAGAGCGTGGTGGGGAACCTGCACCGCCTCGGTGTCACCAACTCCATCGTGTGCAACTACGACGGCCGGGCCCTCGCCAAGGTGGGACCTCGGAGGGGGGGGGGGGCGGGTGCGGCAGGGGATGGGTCGGGGGGGGGGGGCAGGGGGAAAACATTTTACAGGGCATGCCCCTCCATGCCAGCCACTTGACATCGTTGGCATAGCTGCCCCCTCCCCTAAACTTTATTTGTACCCAGCTCTACACCCCAAACAATGCCCTAACCCCCAACCCTAACCTCAAGCCATACTCTTAACTGTTCTCCAGCCCAAACCCTACCATAACCATACCATAACCCTACCCTACTCTTTGCCTAACCCTACTCTAACCCAGCTTAACCCCAACCCATACTCTGCCCGAATCGAACCGAACCCTACCCTAACCCCACCAATAACCCAGCCTAACTTCAAACCTATCCTCATGCCGTACCCTTACTTTACTCCAGGGCATGCCCTGCCATAACCCGACCTCAATCCTACCCTCCCTTCACACACAACCCTTCCCTCACCCCAACTGCGTCCTGACCCTGCACTATACGTCCCTGGTGGTGTGGTACAGGTGATGTCCGGGTTTGACCGCGTGCTGCTCGATGCTCCCTGCAGCGGCACCGGCATCATCTCCAAGGACCCATCCGTCAAGACCAGCAAGGTGCGTGCGTGTGTGTGCGAGCATGCGCGCCTGGCTTTTTACGTTTTTTGAGTGCATGTGGGCGTGGTGCTGGCCGCCCACCCCATTGTGTGCCGTGTCCAACAGTCTAAATTGCTTGTCTTCCATGCGTGTCTCCCCACTTATCTGTCTGTCTCCCCGTGTCTCCCTACATCTCTGTCCGTGTCTCTCCGCGTGTCTGTCCATGTCTCCCTGCCTGTCTGTCTGTGTCTCCACCCCCCCGTGTCTCCCCATGTGCCGGTCGCGCAGGATGAGAAGGACATCCTGCGCTGCGCTCACCTGCAGAAGCAGCTGCTGCTCACGGCCATCGACTGCCTGGACGCAGCATCCACCACGGGGGGGTTCCTCGTCTACTGCACCTGCTCCGTCACGGTGAGAGACAACGCTCGCACCACACGCAGCAGCGCCACGCACGCAAGGCATGCCGCACTGTTGCCTCACGCTGATGGACTTTTGTGTGCAGTGGGGCGAGTGGTAGTGTAGTGGTTAACGTGCTGTTCTATGAACCCGGTAACCCGAGTTCGATTCCCGCTTATGTCCAACACCAGTAATAATTATCTGAACCGGCCGTAGGCCTCCCCGACGTCGACTCCGTTTCAAATGAGTACCTGGTGCAGTGCCTAAATAAATATCACCCCTAGGGAGACAAAGGCGGCTGGGCGTGGCGCTGGCCGTCCACCACCTCGTGCGCTGTTCCGGCCTGCATAGGTGCTCGCGGACAGCACTTGCCTCAACAGTCTATTAAAGGCCATATGGGGGATCTTTGTCTTTGGTGGGGCGAGTAGGTGGAGGAGAACGAGTGGGTGGTGGACTACGCGCTGCGCAAGCGCAACGTGAAGCTCGTGCCCACGGGCCTCGACTTCGGCAAGGAGGGATTCACGCGGTACGTAGTGGAGGGCCCTGAGCCCCCGGCTGTTTGATCGTGCGTTTCATCACGTGTCCGATCGCGTGATTCGTTTCGTGTCCGCTTATGCGTTTCGTCACGCGTGTCTCAATGCGTAGCATGTGCGCTTTTGTACGTGTGTGCGCGTGACTCATCACTATGTACGCATCTGCGCGCGCACGCAGCTTCAAGGAGCGCCGCTTCCACCCGTCGCTGAAGCTGACGCGGCGCTTCTACCCGCACACGCACAACATGGACGGCTTCTTCGTGTCCAAGTTCAAGAAACTCTCCAACGACATTCCCAAATCCGCCACAGGTGGGGGGGGCCCCCTCATGGGCACTACACGGAGGGGTGGCCACGAAGTAACGTTGACACGACTGCCATATATAAAAAAACCCGCCCACCACACGCACTCACTTCCACCGTCAACAACCGGCACGCGATGATAACGCTGCGCGCACGCGCGTGGCAAACGCCAGCCACAGCCAATGTTGGCGTGTGTTTGGCACTGTTCAATCAACGTTGGCCCGACGTTCCATGTTTACTGGGCTACTGCCCATGCACTGCCCATTCCTCCACTATCATTTCAGATGCCCGTGATGTGGAGCTCTTCCTGGACGAGCAGGATGACGACGAGGAGGTTGGCTCGGGGCCCGACCCTGCTGAGGCATCGAAGAAGGCCGCTACCACGGCCGCTGCCGCCGCCAAAAATGGCATCCACTCGGCAAAGACGAATCACATGAACAAGAGAAGACGTCTCAATGGCGGGACGGACAACCGACCCGGCCCAAAACAACCACCGAAACAGCAGCAGCAGTCAGGACCAGGACGGGGGCACAAAGGGCAGACTGCGGGGCAGCAGAGAGGGCAGCCGAGAGGACAGTCCGCTCAACGGCCGACCGCCAGCAAGCTTGCAGGACACATCGGCAATGCTAATAATAAGGGGAAGGCCGTGGGAAAAACCACGGTAAAGGTTGCAGGCAGTGCCACTAGGATACCTCAGGTAGGTAAGGCTGCGTTCAGGGTCACAGGGAAGGCGACCGGCAAGCCCGGCAAGCCCGGCGGCGTTAAGGCCGGAGGTAAATTTGGTGGGAAGTCGGCAACGCCGATCAAAAAAGCCGGGGCAAGCCCTGGGCCCGGCAAGTTCCTTTCTCCCAAACAATTCCGTAACAAGAAGGGCAAGCCTGCCAAGGTTTAGAGGTCGGAGGTTAAGGGGGGGCGGAGTGCGGTTGCTTACTCTTTTTCCACTGCATAAGTGAGCCGCGCCGAGGCTGTACCAAACAAGTCTGGCGCGGCTCAGAAGGCGCCAGGTTTTTATTTTCAACTGCTGGAGCCGAGCCGTGCCGCCGACGTGCCCGCCAACGAATGAGTAGAGTCGAGACGCGTGTAGATGATGCGGCGACAACATGTCCTTCACGGCGTACTGACACCGCACGCACAAACGCATTATTATGCCCGCTGCCCCTGGCCCTGCTTGGCCCCCTGAGCCAGCTTCAGTCGTCTTGTGAGGTCTGCGTATTACGGTTTTCATTCTGGCTCTGCTCGGCAAATAGCCAGTGGAGAAACCACCCGTGTACAGCGAGGGCTTGGCGTCAGGCTCGGCTTGGATGTGCCAGTGGAGAAAGGATGCAAGTGACGATTGCGCTACGCTAGATCATAGGCCGCGTCGGAAGTGTCCGCTGAAGCTGGGGGTCTCGATTGTCGTCGCTGACGCATGCCACTCGAAATGACATTCGGCTACTGCGCATCGTGCTCGGCTTAAACCCCATTCAGATTAATTAATAATATTGTTACTCCTGCTGCTGTGCATTTAACGGCGGTGAGAATAAAGACTTTTATGTAGAGAGTGGGCGTGAACGTGTTGGTGTGTGTGTGCGCGCGTCATGTCAAGGTAGCACAGGTGGTGCATCTATTCATCCCACCATTTCTGGCCGCTCCCATGTGCTGTGAAGAAGGGGAATTGCACGAAACGTCGCCTATTATATTTTTCCGGCGCAGCAGTTGAAGCAAACTGATATACGCCTCCAAGAAGTTACATATCGATACACCACGGTCGAACGGCAGGTAGCGTGGGACGAGTAGGTCCAATACCACGTGGGACCCGTCTGAGCGGACGGTGATCTCCGTTAAACCCCCAAGCGCACCCACTTGACCACGCCAACCTCGACTCCCCTTCCATTGGCCGTTGGGCAATCGGGACACACCCACAGCTCGACCAATCGGAGCGCTTCATATGTCGGGACAGGTAATATGAAGTCGGCGGCGATGGAGTCTATGATTTTATTGGCGGCGTCGCGTCGGCTTTAATACCCAGTCAGATGTTTGCTCGCTCATGCTTTTGTTAGTTGTGTACGGTTCTATTTTTAACTCGTGAGGGGGCGCGGTATCACGTGACAGGCGACGTCCTCCCAATCCCATTGGTCGGTTGTTTCGCGCCCCCATGTATGTGATTCGTCCATCGGTACTCGGCGTGTGGGGGGGGGGTATCTTGGCAGCCATCTTACTCCGGGGCGAGATTCTCGTGACGTCACAACACCGGTGGGTGGGGGGGGTGCCTTAGCAGCCATCTTACTCAGGGGCGGGCAATCCGAGCGCTTTCGGTGATGTCGCGGTCCATCCGCTCCGTGTGAGCGGCCCTCGGGCTTCCCGCACCAAGATGGCCGCACTCGTGACATCGTGGGCTCGACCAATCCGGCAACGTGGGCGGCGGGAGGTCGGCGTGTTGGACACCACCCCCGCCACCACCCCCCCCCTTGCAATCCCTGGCATCGTGGTCTCGTCCAGCATCAGCTGCCTTCAGCAGCAATGAACTCAATCGTCCGCCTCTGTCGCCCCACAGCCACCAGGTACGGGGCAGCGTGGGGGACAGCGTGGGGGCAGCGTGGGGGGCAGCGTGGGGGGCAGTTGGGGGTAGGGACCGAGCAGCGGCGGTGGGGGGGGGGGCAGTGTATAGAGGTAATGGTGCAGTGGTGAGGTGTAGAGGGCAGTGGAGAGTGGCAAAAGGACACTGGCGTGGAGCAAGGGGATTGGGGGGGCATTGCGGGTAAAGTATGGGCCACTGGGCGGCAGTGGGGTGGTAGGGGGCAGTGAGGGCAGGAGCAGTGTTGTGGCCTTATACAAAAAAATCATAGGAGACGTTAGGGGCAGTGGCCAATCATTACACACACATACACACAGCGGGGAGGTGAGATCCCACTGCACCCCTGCTACTGCCAGGTTCCCTGTATGTTTAACTTCTTTCGCGCCGTACGCAGCCAACCGTGCTTCATCGCTTAGGGGGGGGGGGGGACCCGGACCCCCCTATGGGGACCCGGACCCCCCTATGGGGACCCGGACCCCCCTATGGGGACCCGGACCTCTCTATGGGGACCCGAGCCCTGGGGTGTATTTCGCAGCCAGCCGGCGGATTTGATCGCCCACGTGCGCGAAACCCTGGTTCGAACCCAGGTCATTAGAAGTGCAGGCTCAGTGTATCTGACGCGGCCATTGTGAGCAGCGTCCTTTGCCAGCAGAGAATTACTTTGTCAGTCATCTGGCAAAGGCATGAAGAAGATGCCTTGCCCCCCGGAGCTGCTCAACAAGTTACTGCTGGCGCGTGAACAAGACAATGTGAACAAGGCACTGTGAACAGGGGACTGTGAACAAGACACGGTGAATAGGGGACTGAGTGGAGGGGAGTGGAGTGAGATGAGAGGTAGGAGAGTGAGTGGAGGGGAGTGGAGTGAGATGAGAGGTGGGAGAGTGAGTGGAGGGGAGTGGAGTGAGATGAGAGGTAGGAGAGTGTGGAGTGAGATAAGAGGGGAGAGTTTATGGAGGGGAGGGGAGTGAGATGAGAGGTAGGAGAGTGAGTGGAGCGGAGTGAGATGAGAGGGGAGAGGTAGGCAGGGCGAATCCAAGGAGGATTTTGTAGACAAGCGGTGACTGCTACACCAAGCTCTGTGACCGATGATAATAATTACTGTACCAGGATGGATTAAACCCGGCAACGTACTCCAGACTTGCAGTCCTATCAAGTGCTAGCACCATCTATTGGTACTGAGTTGATGTTTTATAATGCACTAGCTTTACTTCCCGGCTTCGCCTGGGACTTGGATCCACCACGCCCGGCCGCCTTTGTCTCCCCAGTGGCGATGTTGACACACTACACCAGTTACTCGTTTGAGGCTGAGTCGACCTAGGGGAGGCCCAGGACCGGTTCAAATAATCGTCACCAGTGGTGGCCGTGAGCGGGAATCGAACTCGGCTCGCCGGGTTCGTAGCGCAGCGCGATAACCAATACACTACAATGCGTTACGCTTCCACACACACACAGACAGACACAGACACACACACAGACACACACACATACAGACACACACATACACAGCGCGCTAACCACTACACTGTGTTACGCTTCCACACACACGACACACACACAGACACACACACAGACACACACACAGACACACACAGACAGACACACAGACACACACACAGACACACAGACAGACACACAGACAGACAGACACACACACAGACACACAGACAGACACACATACACAGCGCGCCAACCACTACAATGCGTTACGCTTCCACATGCACGGGTCACATGACAGATTTGACGTCACAGTTCACTTGCCGTGCAAAATTGAGCTCCCCCTCCCATAAAAGTTTATTTTATAATGTTTGCATGGTGTACAGTCTGGAAAGTACCCACATGGCAAATTTCAAGTTTGTTGCATGTCGGGAAGTACGCTAAACATTTTGAACAGACACACATAATCACAACTTTGCCTTTCCTATATATGGAGATGGATTCTGAATTGGGGATTTTAATTTGCCATCGGGCCAAACGAGAATTGTTTGCGTGTACACGTATGTTGAACTTCTTTCGCACCCTACGTAGCCAACCGTGCTGATTGGAGGTGCGATGTTTGAGACGGGCCTGTTCTGTCTTGTCGTGAAGCTGCTTATGCTGCGTTCGAGTTTGTTCTTTGTCCTAAGAATATTCAAAACAACGTGACCCCCCACGTGCACATACCTGTCAACCCCTTATCAGTGCCCTACCTTATTACAGACCAATTCAGACCTTACTGGTCACCCCGTGCCCTTTTAAATCTCAACCATCATCCTACAAAGTCCCATCACAAGGGGGAAACACAAATAGACAAAAACACTTTTTTTCGCCCGTATTTAGACACGCACCTGAAAACTCACTTTCCCTGTACAAGAATACGGGTAGAGCGTATGGGTTGGCAGCTATGCGTGCAATATTGGCCACCGCGGGGGGGGGGGGGGCTGTGGAAGGATCTGGAATGTGTTGAAGGACCTGGGTAGGAGCCAGCATGATCGCGCGAGAACACCGCCCTTGGCACAGAGTGATCCAGATGTCTAGTGACCTCCATTTAAATCTCTAAAACGTAATGTTTTTTAATATAACGTTCATATAAAACATAACTGAATATGCAAAGCAAAAATACATGTTTGGGGTCAGTTGGTGGTGGTAGCGACTGGCATGTATGGCATTCAAGACGTGTGTTTCTTGGAGCGTCAGGACATCAGTGTTATGGGTTTTCAAATAATATGGGTCAATTAATTGGGAGTCACAAGACATCTGGACCATCCTGCACGCACGTGGCTGGAGTTGTGACACTCTGGAAGCACCCTCTCTGCTCAAAGACCCCCCCCCCCACATTCCGCACCCCACTGGGGTGTTCTTCAGATGTTGCATCACCGTCTGCGATTAACTCCGTCAATAATCTGCCTCTAGTCTGGTGTAATAGTCAACAGCTTGAGGCCTTCATAACGCTGCGCAAACTCGCAGTGCGACGGTTCCACAAATTAAGTAATCTCGTCATGAAAATGGTGTAATCATAATTTATTAGTATTACTCTACTGCTGTACTACTTTACCCAGAAGAGCCTCACTGAGTCTCAAGCCCCTTTTTCACGAGGGCCCTGCCAGGTTTTCGCAGTAAGGGGCGATTTTGCTGTGCGTGTCATCCCAATAAAGTCATTTTCAGTTTGGGTTTGTACCATTGGGCATGTTTTGGCCAACGCCGGTTACACTGTGTGTGTTTATATTTTGAGTTACATCACCCTCCGAATCACCTTCAACGGAGGAGGAACAGCAAAACACCACGAACTCTCTCCTGAAGCCCTCTCGCGGCCAGCAGACCTCCACATTGCCATCGAGCTCCTGAGCATATTGCCATCGGATGCAATCACAGGATCCTACGAAAAATAATAATCACTTGTTTCCACCCAGGCAAGTCACTCCGAGTCTGAAGTCTCTTGTTTTAGGTGGTTGCTGCTACACAGACTGGCGTTTGGCCAACGCCAGTGACACTTCATCACGGGCGCAAACCTGTGATGAACCCAGAGGAGGGGTGTGTCCCCGGCGCTGCTGTTTAGACGTGGCACGAGATGATACTCATTTAAAGCCGAGTCGACTCAGGGGAGGCCTAGGACCGGTTCATATGTTCGCCACTGTTGGCTGTGAGCGAGAACCAAACTTGGCCCTGCTGCATTTCCTTGCTCATTGCTGTAACCACTGCGCCACCACTCCTCGATTTTCTTTTTACGTAACAATTCTAATTTGTTTTAATGCATGCACAACTGGTAATTTGCAACTCTGCTGCCGCTGTTGTCGGCCGGGTGACTTGCACTTGAGAAAAATGATCAGCGTGGCCCAGTTGGCTTTACTCGCGAAATAAACTTCTGATTCTGTTCGTGCGCGCCAGATCGTGGTTGGTGCGCGGGCACCACTGCGCCGTGCCGGACGTCCAGAATGAACCTATCCTGGAGTACGCGCCGGGCAGCCCCGAGAGACAGGCCCTGCAGAAGGTGAGCGGCGATCACGGCCAAGCGCCGGGCTATCTCCGATTGTCGAAGTCAGCGATTGCTCGACTGAGTGAATTAAACGAACGCCACTCTTCTGGTGAACAAATACTTTCGCCGCAGGATATAGACACTGTGATACGAGACCTGGCTGTCGTCCTGCCTGTTTACAGTGTCTCTTAGAAGCTGGGCCGTAATCCGATTAATTAAGTAATCGGTTCGTCTACCGATTATCAGTTCTGTTACTCACCCACGGTGTGTTCAATTACCACACTGCTGGTCACAACAACTCACCACACTGTAGGTCACCTCACTTCTTTTTCTGCTGCTTCCCTCTCACTGCTTCACTTGGGATTTCCCTCCTCCCATCATTATCATCGTTTCCTTTGTCATTTGTTTACAATAACCTTGCTGAATTAAAGTAACGTGTTTACTCTTGGCGATTACCACTTGAATAGCGCTGGCCGCAGAGAACCCGGAGCGACACGGCTGCACTATGATAGCTAGCGCCAAGCTGTGCCACACGCCCTCCCGCATAGTTCTGTGGGAGCCTCGGTACCGATAAAGTTATTTTGTTTTAGTTTTGCTTCTGGTTTCATTTTGATGATGTACACGTACGTCATCAGAATGGGATAATAACAGTGCTGCTTGTTGCTGGCCGCTTGACTGAAAGGAAATGACGGCTGTGATCGACCCTGGTTGTGGTTCCGCTGCGTGCTGCCCCCACTAGGCCCTGGCTGCCCTCAAGGGGAAGACGGAGGAGATCCCATGTGTGGTCGGAGGGCAGCACGTGTGGACCAAGGACGTGCGCCACCAGCTCAGCGTGAGGATAGTGGGGGGCCCGTGGGGGGCTGTGGGGGGCCCGTGGGTGGGAGCTGGGGTTGGGGGCGATCTCACTCATGCAGCCTGACGATCTTTGGCCCAGAATCGCGATGTGATTTTTTGAATTGTAACCTTGAAGCTCAGTGAAGGCGTTCCTGGATGGACACCGAGGCAAGGGTCAAAGCGACGTCCTTGCTCAAATGAGCATTGAACATTGACACCCTTACTCTTTGCTTCGATTCGGTAAAGTCACGTAGGTAAAAAATAAAACAACGTGACTTTACCGAATAGAACCAAAGAGTATGGATCCTTGCAGTCACGAAAGCTTCAAATCTAGAATTGACACCCTTGAGGCAGTGGTGGAGATTCCACATCTCTGTGATGGGGACGAGTTTATATGTAGGACAACCACCACTGTTGACTCTGCCACAAGTGGTACTCATTTTGTCAACCCCAGAGGAGGAATGATTTCCCAATGAGCTGAACTCGCGACCTTTCGATTGCGAGCCGCTCGCTGTCTACCGCTGAGCCACGTGCCACTTGTTTTACTGATGGTCGTTTATTTGTGTAATTTCTTCCACAATTATTTTTCCCTATTGCGAGCCGCTCGCTGTCTACCGCTGAGCCACGTGCCACTTGTTTTACTGATGGTCGTTTATTTGTGTAATTTCTTCCACAATTATTTTTCCCCAAATTATACTACAAAGCGTCGCATTCTGAAAGCAGGTTTGGGTAGGAGAACGTGGGGGAATAAAAATATGTTGGTAACCCTTGCAGCGAGCAGTTACATCACCCTGTGTCCGAGAACAGCCCCCCGAAATGTGACATCACAGACCTACACTCGGTAGGAAGGCCTTCACCCAGCTGCTGACAGAGCATGTCTCATGATTATGGTAATGAGCCACCTTGACTCGAGTTAACTTACGTCAGCTTAGGCTGGAATCCTCGTAGGCGTCTCCCCCCACCCTCTCGCTTGCCGCTAACCCCCGCTTGCCCATTTGCCGTTCCAGCCATTCAACCACTACCACAAGGTGGCCAAGTTCTGCTACGCCGACAAGGTGAGTGCCGCCACTCCGCGGTCTTCTCGGAAAATAATTATATTGCGGCTGCCCTAACCGTCAACCGTGTTTGACCGCTAACGTTGCGATGGAGTGTGAGGGTTCGCTGACCGCTGCCTTCCCCCCACCCTCCTTCCCACTACCCCCTTCCCCGTCGGCGCTGACAGGAGCTGATTGAGCGGGCGATAGAGGCGGCGATGTCGGCACGGACCGAGTGGGAGGCGCGCCCCGTGTCGGACCGTGCCCAGGTCTTCTTCAAGGCGGCTGACCTGCTGAGCGGGCCCAAGCGCGCCGAAATCCTGGCCAAGACGATGGTGGGACAGGTAAGGCAGAAGCTCTGAACGTGGGTTCTCAAGTTCCAGGGTTAGTCCCCGGGTTGATCCCAGGGTTGGTCTCCGAGTTCCTGGGTTGGTCCCTAATGCCCCGAGTTGGTCCCCGGGTTGGGCCCCAGGTTGGGCCCTGAGCCCCCAAGTTGGTCCCCGAGTTCCCGGTTTAATCCCCGAGTTCCTAGGTTGGCCCCCAATGCCCCGAGTTGATCCTGGGGTTGGTCCCCAGGTTGGTCCCCGAGGCCCCAGGTTGGTCCCCGAGTCTTCGGTTTGGTCCCCCGAGTTCCTGGGTTGGTCCCCATTGCCCCGAATTGATCCCCGGGTTGGTCTTTAGGTTGGTCCCCAAGTCTCCGGGTTGGTTCCCGAGACCCCGGATTTTTATCCCCGAGACCCCAAGGCCTTGGGTTTGGGACCCGAATGGGCGCCGTGCATCTGCAGGGGAAGACGGCGATCCAGGCGGAGATCGACGCGGCAGCCGAACTCATCGACTTCTTCCGCTTCAACGCCAAATACGCGCTGGAGCTGCAGCACCAGCAGCCTCTCAGCACCGCGGAGAGCACCAACTCGCTCAGCTACCGCGGGCTCGAGGTGACCATCCTGCCCCCCCACTCCCCACCCCTTCCCCCCATCACTCATTTCCCCACAATTTCCCCCCCATCGCCTGACACTCCTCAACGCCACCATCTCTCACTCATTCCCCTCCCCCTCCCGCCATCCCCCATTCTTCACTCCACCATTCCCCAACCCCCATTACTCCCCACCCCACACCTTCCCCTAACCCCCATCACTCACCCCCAACACCTCCCCACCATCCTTCACCCCCTGTCATCCATTCCCATCCCCCGCCCCATAATCATGATGATGATCATGATGATGATTGTCATCATCATCATCATCGTCGTCGTCGTCATCGTCATCATCATCATACGTATCGTTGTGTAATTGTCATGTATGTATGTATGTTGAACTTCTTTCGCATTGTACATAGCCAACCGTGGTAATCGGAGGTGCGGCGGAAGGGTAAGAGTTGTGCTTGCCGTGTGGGTTGTGCTCCAGGGGTTTGTGGCGGCTGTTTCTCCATTCAACTTCACGGCGATCGGGGGGAACCTGGCAGGAACGCCGGCTATGATGGTGAGACCCCCCTCTTACTCCTTGCCTTTTCGTTGTTTCTGGAGGAGCCCCGAGGGTAGATATTCAATCTCCTGGCTCCGCCAATTGGGGTTTGGCCAGGAGACGTCATAAACGCCTGGCCCCCCGGGGCCTTCGGCACAAGCTTATTAGTTACATATTTCAGTTTAACTCGTGGTTTAGTGGTAATTAATTGAAGGTGGAGGGGTTACCAGCCCCTCGCACCCGTCCAGAGCCCCCATTTAGCCCCTGTGGTGGACACATATGCCATAAGGGAGGAGCCAATCAAAATTGGACCTCCCCCCACAGCACTGTCCACGACAGAGTTGCCCGTCCGGCACCGCGAGGAGGTAGGGGGTTGTTTTGCCGGACTTGTGGCCACGTGGAATGTTCGAACGCTCACTGCGGAGGAGAGGCTGCCACTCCTCGGGAGCTGGACCGGTACCGCCTGGATCTGTGTGGCATTCAGGAGGTCCGCTGGACCAGCTCTGGCTCCTGCCACCATGAGGGGTGGACAGTCCTCTACTCGGGGCAGCAGACTGCCAAACAACAGGGTGTGGCTCTTCTTTTGAACAAAAGAATGAAGGGGGCGTGGGAGCGTGGCGGTGAGGTGTGGGAAGCTGTAAGTCCCAGGCTACTTTGGGCTCGCCTTCCCATCAACCGGAGGCGAGGAATTGTAGTCGTGGTTACTTATGCCCCCACCGAAGATGAACATCCGTGGAGGGATGCAGGCAAAGCCGATGAGTCAGATGCCTTCTATGACCTCCTGTCACAGGTGCTGGCTAAAGTGGCCCCTCGGGATAGAGTCATCATGTTGGGTGACTTCAATGCCCGAGTTGGTCATGATACTGGCACCTGGTCTGGAGTGATTGGAGGGCATGGGCCAGATCAGCTCAATAACAACGGTAGGAGGCTGCTAGATTTTTGTGCAGCCCATGGGCTTGTAATTACCAACACGCTGTTCCGGCATCGGCGCATCCACACAACATCATGGATGCATGCCGGGTCCAAGCAAGAACATCTGCTGGACTACATAGTGACGGACCAGCGGATGCGAGCCCATGTCCTTGACACCAGGATCTACCATGGAGCTGATCTGCCCTCTGACCATCGACTAGTCATCTGTAAGATGCGCCTGCCATTCTTCTACTCCGGTGGTGGGTGTACACCCAGGACCCCATTCCAACCTAAAGTGGCCTGGTCTCAGTTATCTGATGAAAGTTGCAAGCAAGAATTTCATCATCGCTTGCGGCTGGGATTGGCATCGTCCCCGACTCCTCCTGATGTCGAGGGTAAATGGGCGAGGTTTAGGACTGTGACTCATGCAGCTGCAATGGCTGCTTTGGGTACACGGTCCACACCTCCCCAGAGACCCTGGCTGACAGAGGAGGTGTTCAGGATGGTTGAGAAAAAGCGACAGGCCCACTGTAATCGGCTACAGAATCCAACGTCAGAGAATGAGGAGGCTTACCGCAGCCTTCGCTCGGAGGTTCGGAGAGCCGTGAGGCGCTGCAAGGATGGGTGGTGGTCGCAGGTTGCTGAGGAGATGGAGTCTGCCTCAGTGGCCCGTGATCACAAATCTCTATTTAACTCCATCAAAAAAGTAACCTGCAGCGCCACACCTATTATCATCATTAGGGGAAAAAACGGTGACCCAATCTCCGACCCCCTGGAACAGGTTGGCAGATTTGCTGAGCATTTCTGTGAGGTCCTGGGGGAGGGAAAATCCCTCAGCCAGGAAAACATTGTGGCACAAATTGAGGATGACCCTGCTGAGGCTGCGGTGCCTCAAATATTGGAAGAAGTCACCCCCTGTGAGTGGCTGGCTGAGGTGCCATCTGTTGAGGAAGTACTGAAGGCGATCCGGAGTCTAAGACCAGGAAAGGCAGCGGGCAGAGATGATCTCCCAAGCGAAATGCTGAGGGAGGGCGGCGTTTGTGCACAGACTGCCCTATATGACATCATAACAACAGTCTGGACCACTGGACGGGTTCCGCAGGATTGGAAGGCTGCCCTGGTGGTCCCCCTTTTTAAGAAGGGGGACCGCACAGACTGTAACAACTACAAGGGCATCTCACTCCTCAGTGTGCCGGGAAAGGTCCTGGCAAGGATTATTCAGCATCGCCTTGCCAGGCACGCTGAGGAGAGGTTTGCGGAGCCCCAATGCGGTTTCAGGAAAGGGCGGTCCTGCACAGATGCCATATTTTCTGTCCGTCTGCTACAGCAGAGGTGTAGGGAATTCCAACAAGACCTACATCTCTGCTTTATTGACCTGGTCAAGGCCTATGATACCATCAGTAGGCCTGGGCTCTGGGTTGTTCTTCTTGCTTTTGGAGTACCTGACCCTCTGCTCACGATCATTAAGGACCTTCATGGTGGTGAGCGGGCCCGGGTAAAACTACGTGGCCGGGAGTCAGAGCCATTCCCTGTTAACCTTGGGGTGCGACAGGGATGTCCTCTGGCTCCCACATTATTTAACATATATTTTGACCACGTAGTTCGTGAAGCCTGCAATAGCTGTACCGGGGGAATCTCCATATGGTACAGATATAATGGGAGGCTGATCGACGCCCGGGTGCGGTCAAGGGATGGCTCCCTATTGCTCAACCACGTTATGTATGCTGATGATTTGGTAATAGCTGCTCATTCAGAGGAGGAGATGGAGACGCTGCTGCTGAGACTGGAGCGTGCCACTAAGAGGTGGGGCCTTACCATCAGCCCCACCAAAACTAAACACCTGCCTGGGTATTTTGTACCATTGGACACTCCACCCCCACAACTCCCAATCGGTGATGGGGCAGTTGTGGAGAGAGTGGAGAGTTTCCCATACCTGGGCAGTGTGCTTATGACTGGCTCCAGTTTAACAGCAGAGGTCTCACTCCGAATCAGTTGAGCGGCAATATCTTTTCATCGGTTGCGTAACGCTGTGTGGAAGCTACCTGGTCTGTCGCTCCGCACTAAGCTTCAGGTCTTCTCGGCCACGGTCATTCCCTCCCTTCTCTACGCTTGGGAAACGTGGACCCCCCTAATGGAACATCTTCGCCGGTTAGAAACATTTAGGCTGGCCTGCCTACGATCCATCCTGGGTTTAACCAGACTGGATTGTGTGAGGAGCTCACAAATCCTTGAAAGATCTGGGCAAGGTCCCATCGGTGAGCTCCTCCGGCAGGGAAGGCTGCGATGGCTGGGTCATGTAGCCCGCATGCCCAGCCACCGCCTGCTGAAACAGCTTTTGTTCGGCCGGATTGAGGGGGCTAAGCGGGCACGGCACCGGCTAGAGAAGAGATTGAGTGATGTGGTACAGGAGGACGTGGAGCTGAGTGGACTTGCCGATGACTGGTACCAGCGGTGTCAAGATCGGCCTCTGTGGAGGAGGCTCGTGAAGGACGCTACTGAGCAGTTGGAGGTAGTCGCCCTCCAACAACAACGGAGGGCGGAGGAGCGACGCTCAGAACAACGAGCGGAGCGCCGGGTGGCTAAAGCACAGCGGGTTGGCACAGTAGGGGGCACAGGTGGTGCATCAGCCAGTCATCTCAGTCAGTCGACCCGTGGCACCTGGGTCTACCCCGTGACCTCCTGCCAGCGAGCGTTCGACACTTTACGTGGCCTCAGGGTGCACATAGCCTGGCACAAGCGTCGTGGTGACGTCACCGCCACTTAGTGGCGAATGGCGTTTGTTGTTGTTACTCCTTGCCGAGCTCTCGGCCTGTTCCTAGCCGTGAGCCTAACCCAGCACTCAGGCTAATCCCAGCTCTTGCCCCAATCCTAACCCTAGCACTCCAATTTCAAACTTAGCACTCATGCTAACCCTAGTTCTAATGCTAACCCTAGCACTAGCTGCAAGCCTAACTCTAGCCATAATCGTAACCCACCACTAATCCTAATGCTAACCCTAGCACGAGAGCTTAACATTAGCTGTAGCACTAACAGTAACCCGAACCCAACACGCAGCCCTTAAATAACAAACCGAGCCCTTCATGTCGTGTCCCTCCCTCTCCTACCACCCTTTTCCCATCCGCCCCCCCCCCACACCTGCCCCCCCCCCCCCTCAGGGTAACGTGGTTTTGTGGAAGCCGAGCGACACAGCGCTGAGCGCCAGTTGGGTGATCTACCGCACGCTGCTGGAGAGCGGCCTCCCGCCAAACGTCATCCAATTCGTGCCGGCCGATGGCCCCACGTTCGGAGACAGCGTCACCGCGTCGCCGCACCTCGCCGGCATCAACTTCACCGGCAGTGTGCCGTGAGTGCTTCGTGTGTGTCCGTGCGTGCGTCTTTGTGGAGAGCGGTTAGCGTGCTGCGGTTAGCGCGCTGCACTATGAATGCGGCGATCCGGGTTCGATTCCCGCTCACGACGAAAAATGGTTGCGAATATCTGATCCGGTCCTGGGCCTCTCTTGGGTCGAGTCAGTCTTAAACTAGTACTTGTAAATATTAGCACTCGGGAGACAAAGGTGGCCGGGCATGGTGTGACCTCACCGCCCCCTCATGTACCATTCTTTGCAGTACAGGACTCAACTGGGACTGCCTAGCGAATGTCAATTTCCATGTTCCCGCTCTCTCGTCCCTCTCACACGCAGCACGTTCAAGCGGCTATGGAAGCAGGTGGCCGACAACCTGGACGTCTACCGCACGTTCCCCAAGCTGGCCGGCGGTAACGGACGACGCGGCGTGGCGTCCGGTCGCGGGGCGGTGGAGTGCGTCGGGTCGCGTCGTCGCGGGGCGGTGGAGCGCGCGCTTGTCAGGTCACGTTTGCGCCGAGCCAGGCAGCAGCTTCATCGTATGCAGACCGCAGCGGCCTCATCCTCAGAATCGCCGCCACACTCGGTTTGGCGGGGCACGGCCTTCGATGACGTGCGTCGTCACCGTCATCATCGTCGTCCATCGTGCACCACCACAGCTGTCGCTCGTGTCATAATTCAGCTCCCCGCGCGCGCGATCGTAAAATTCGTCGAAGATCGTCACAAAAGGTTTTTCCTCGCGTAACCGGGATGCACGCCACGTGTCTCCCCGTATGCGCGTCTCCTCGTTCCGTTTTGCAGAGTGCGGCGGCAAGAACTACCACGTGGTTCACCCGTCAGCGGACGTGAGCTCAGTGGTGGCGGGAACGGTGCGCGCCGCCTTCGAATACGGCGGGCAGAAATGCTCGGCGTGCTCACGAGCGTACATCGCCGCGTCGCTCTGGCCACAGGTGGAGGCCGGCCTCCTGGAGGCCCACGCGTGGATCAAAGTGGGCAACGTACGTACAAACCCTACAGCAGGGCAGCGAGCGCCCCGCTCGGCCACGTTTGTTTCCCGTCAGTGGCGATGTGTCTTTTTACACGTCGTACCAGGTACTCATTTTAGTCTGAATCGACCCGAGGGAAGGCCCAGAACCGGTTCAAATCATCGTCACGTATATGCGCCGCGCATACGGAGACGTGCACCTTATGAAGTGGGGAACGTACATGCGCAGGCAGTGTGTGTTGAACGTTCGCGTGCGGCACGCTGGGTTGTGATGGTGTCACTCTGCCAGGTTTGTAAAATTCTTCATTTAACCAGGAATTCCTGGAGTCCCAGGACTCTTTTCAGGAGGGTCCTACCGCTACATTGTTTTTTTTAAAGATGTTTTCAGCCAATGTATGAGTTGTTTATGGATGGCAAGGAAACCAGAGCTCCCGGAGAAAATACATACATTCGAGGGGCATAACCTTTTATCCCCGTACAAATGGAAAGAGATGGAGATTAGTCCACTTGTTCCGCCTTCTCCTGGCGAGCCATGATAAAGCACGTCCATCACGCCCACGGGAAGGGAGTTTCACAACAACATCTGTGTGTGCGGTGATCCACCAATTCTCGTTGCTACCTCCACAGCGCTGGATTGCAGGCAGCCAGGTGCAGCGTCGCCACCGCCATGTGTCAACGTTCAACGCACGTGTGTGTGTGTGCGTGTCTTTGTGTCTCCTGCTTCAAGCCGGTGGAGGACTTTGAGACGTTTTTTTCGGCCGTCATCGATGACAAGGTGTGTAACCGCTTAGCCTCGAGCGAAGCAGTCCGCAGTGTAGCTATCGAGTGTGCAATTGCACCAGCGCCCATCGGATGTAGGAACCCAGCTCTCGGCTACCAAGCAGGCGCGGTTCCTTCACTAGAGGGTCTTGGGGCGCCGTTCCACCAAGCAGCTGGAGATGAGAAATTATTTTTCGAGTAAAAATACTTTTCTATAAATTGTTTTGTTGTGTTTAAATTTTTTTGTTAAATATGATTATTTGAACGTGAATTTGCTAATGTAGATAACATTTTAAGTTCATATTAGAAACCACTGCAACACCAGAGTCTGATTTGTGCCTCGGGGAGGTCTCGGGGCGGCTGTGAAGGAGTCCGAGTGAAAGATATCCCTTCCTTTACGATTAGCGTCGCATTTTTGCCACGCCGCTTGAGACCCATTCAGGGCGGTGAAAAAGTTACCCATGGCTGTAATTACTATGTCACAACACTAGGTTGCACTGTGAAAATATAGCAGGTCACGGCCTACACGCTCTAGGAGGAAACAGTGACCACAATGAAACAAGCTCTAATGAAAGGTAAAGTAAATAGTAGGCCTTTGTACATTCTATTAATGTCGTAGGTAGGTGTACTACGCTATGTGGCTGTTATTCTACAGTATGCGGTATCTTGGTTGCCTTGACTAATTTGTTGAGTCGTGTCAGCTGATCTATAATTGTTCTTTCAGCTTTTGGCAGTGTCAAAGGGGGTTGTGTAGTGTGGACTTTTGAGGGTCATGGGAACAACATTTGAGTACTCTGTTGTTTGGTTGCGTATTGTTTATAAATGCCTACCGTTCGTAGATAAAACAGTTATATATATTTTCAGAGGTCACTCACAACAGCCCCACCTAGTGGACATGTCACGAGCCGTCACTGCTACCAAGTGGGGGGGGGTTGACTAATTGGCCAGGGAGTGGCTACCTCATCATTTCATTAGTTGAACCAGACCCCATGCCAACCACGCTATGCCATTGGGGGTGCCCACGTGCCCACATCCGCACGTCGCTGCCCTGACATTCTCTGTGCTGCCTCCTAACACAATCTCCTCGCTGCCCCCTGACACATTCCCCGTGCTGTCCTGACACATGCCCCTGCTGCCCTGACACAATGCCCTTCCCACTGCCCTGCCCCAGGCGTTTGCACGAATCAAGCGGTACCTGGATCACGCCAAGGCCGGAGGTAGCCTGCGCGTGCTGGCCGGCGGGGGCGTCGATGACCGCGTGGGATTCTATGTGGAGCCCACCATTGTGGTGACCACCGACCCCCACGACCGCATCATGGAGGAGGTGCGGCATGGCAGGGGGGAAGAGCGGGCGGGGTATCGCTGGTTGATCTTCGATTCCTTCGATTTGTTAACGCTTTCCAAACGAGGTGGAACATGTGAATCTCGTTCCTGTGTCCATTTGTCTGTCCGTCCGTCCGTCTGTGTGTCTGCCTGCAACGTGGAGTCACGATCGCCCTCATAAAGATGATCCCATACGAATGAAATGTTATAAAGTTGTGTTTCTTTTCGGGAATTGCCCGATAGAGACCCTGCCAAATTGATCACCACTAAATCAGCTCAAGCCTCCCGTAAATCACGTGACTTCTATGTGGCCACCCCCACTCCGAATCCCTCCTCTCTCCCCACCCACTGTGAAAACAGACACTGCTCTGTGCAGCTCACTTCTGCCCGTGCCTTCCTTCCCTCTCCCTCTCTTCTGTCCCCTCTCATTCACGACATCTTGACCCAGTCATTCCCTCTCCCACTCCTCCCCTTGCTGCTGTCCGGTGCTCCCTCTTTCTTCCAGCTCCCCATCTTGAGCCATGCCCATTTGTAAATCTTGGGGACTTCCTTCCCAGCATCCTTTGCTTTCTCTCCTCTCTTCCCTTTCCTGTACCTTTGTCTTTTTCCATTCATTATGCCCTTGACTCTAATCCCCTCCCTGTGATGTGCCACAGGTAAAAAGTTTTTGATAATATGCATGTGTGTATGTTGAACTTGTTTCGCACTGTACGTAGCCAACTAATTGGAGGTGCGGGAGGACAACAAATTTAACGTAAAAAAAACTGTTCTAAAGGAATTAGTTTTCAATCTACATCATTTAAGAGTGAATAGCTCAAGTGGAAGGAAGAGCGTTCGATGCCTGAAGAGGCATTATTGACCTACCCCTGCCCCCCCCCCCAGTCTCGACAAGGCGACTGGTCCTGCGACGATCTTCGTGAAAGCCCATATTTTACCCTGACCTTTCTCCGCGGGCTGCCTACCTGTTGTTGCTGCCTGAGCAGGAGATCTTTGGGCCGGTGCTGACGGTGTACGTGTACCCGGATGACGAGTACAAGCAGATACTGCAGCTCGTGAACGAGACATCTCCCTACGGGCTCACGGGTGCCGTGTTCGCACAGGATGAGTAAGGCTCGCAGAGGACACTCGCAGGGATAGGGAACAGTGGAGGGGTGGTGCAGTGGTAACACTCCTCTTCTGCCTGGGTTTTCTCCTGGTCAAGCCGGTTTCATTCCATAAAACTAAATCCTGATTGGGGGTATACTCAGCCCATCACCCCTACGGGGTCAACAAAATGGGTACCACTTTGCAAGGTAGCAAAGTTGCCTGAGAAACGTGGGATTTTTCATCACTGGCTCAAGGCTATAAACGTGAGATGAGCAGCGTCTCTGGTCATTTGAGCAGGAAATCACTTTGCCTTAAGACAGCAAATGATCGATTATCCGGAATAATGGGTGGATGGGTAGCCCATGCAAAACAACTACGATGTACCACGCGCCATTCCCCGTGCCCCGTGTGCTGTGTGCCACATGCTGCGTGCCGCGTGCAAATTTGTCACGTGCTTGCCAGGGCGGCGGTGTCGGAGGCCTCGGCTATTCTCAGGAACTCGGCCGGGAATTTCTACATCAACGACAAATGCACGGGGTCGGTGGTGGCGCAGCAACCCTTCGGGGGAGCCCGCGCCTCCGGTGAGCAGCAACACGTGAACGCGTGCAAGGAATCTCGTATTCATTTTTTATTAAATAAATAGTTTCGTTTCACCTGGTTGATGTCCACACGGCAACCAGCGGACCCGTCACAACTACACACAGCAACCGGCACCCCCCGCCACAACCGCACAACTCGCCACATGCACACACGGCAACGAGCAACATGCATACACGGAAACGAGCAACCAACCACATCGACAGATATGGCAGCCACGCAACCTCACCGCGCAACCTCACCTGCGCGTCGTTCCGGCCTTCATAGGTGCTCACTAAAAGCACTTGGATCCAAATTAGTCCGTGTCAGCTGCATCTTTGCCTTTTGTCCCACTGCAGGTACGAATGACAAGCCCGGGAGCCCCATGTACATCACCCGTTGGACGTCACCACAGGCCATCAAGCGAACTCACGTGCCCCTGACGCAGTGGGGCTACCCCAGCATGGCCAAGTCCTAACCCCCGAACCCACAGCACGATACGTCAAACACCAACCCCGTTCTTCCAGCACCTCCCCGGGAGAAACACTTGATTTTTATCCTCTTTAGTTCTTTTCGTAAAGTCACGTAGGTAGTGACGTGACTTTACCGAAAGAACCAAAGAGTATGGATTCCTGCAGTCACGAAAGCTTCAAATCAACTTGATTTTTACTCTAGCCCATAAGCACACCTCCAGCCCCTAAATCTGTAGCACCGAAACGTCTAGCCCTTAAACCTCTAACCCTTTAACACCCATCCCTTAAACCTCAATCACTTGAAACTGTGGAAAACCTCAATTGCATTTTAAACATTGGCTCTTACCCTGAACATGGCGAACCCCCTGGCACTTTTAGCTTCATCAGTATATTTTTAATCTCACGATCGTGTCTGAGCCTTATGCACTTCCTTACGTTGGCCCGAAAAGAAAAAAAATCGTATCACATCGTTCTTCCTAACCGTTGCCTTGCTGACTGAAAAACAGAGAGCTTCGTTTTATTAATGGAGAGAATCGAGCTTTGAGTTTGGAAAAGAAATGTTTTTAATGAATAAAAAATGGCCTCTGTGTCTGCGATGGAGGGCGGCAACGATGGAGTTTTAAGTTTTAGGAGAGCTGAAACGCAACTGCAGTGCAACGCTTTGAATCCTGCCTTGTTTTAATGTCCTTGTTTTTAATGTGCGTCGATTTAGCAAAACAATGCAATGCTTTAATACAAAAGAAAATACACCGATTTTGAATACACATTTGAGTGACTCGTTGAATTTTCTACGTAGGCTTTTGCGACCAATGTGATTCATGGTTTATTTTGGACTAAAAGATCCCAAAATAAACTATGAATCACATTTATTTTCCTCATAAGGTGCATCGTGCATTTGTTGCGAGTAGCTCATGAAAATGTGTTCCTATAAGAGGCGTAATTGGTTTACGAACTTGTTGAGAATAGGATCGACAAGAAACATGAAGTAGCATAAGAAAATCGTGAGAAATGTTCAACTTGCCAGTGAACCGAAACGATATTTGGCACGTTAAACGCTTGCACTCGTGATAAATTGAATGTATTTGGCCATGTCAGGTGGCGAAGGGTTTCACATAACAAAACCATTTGGACAGATCAGTACGGATACCTGTCAACCCATACGTTTTTACCCGTATTCTTGTACAGGGAAATTGAGTTTTCAGGTCCATACAGCGTACAGCTGTTTCAATATGGGCAAAAACATGTTTTGTCTATGTGTGTGTGTCTGCCTTGTGATGAGACTTCGTAGGATGAACGTTGAGATTTATAAGGGCACGGGGTAACCAATAAGGTCTGAACTGGTCTGTAATAAGGTAGGGCACTGATCAGGGGTTGACGGGTGTGTACGTGGTTTGTGATGAAGATGAGTTACAAATATAATGCGCCAAAAAACCCATGTGGATTTTAGTCAAGAAGAAGATGCCATGACTGCAGACACGTGTGAGGAGGCTGGCAGGGTACCCTCAAAGTGAACGTGCCAACATGCCAACATTCAGCCAATGTTGGCATCTTTACCAAGCTACTGCCATGCCCCCCAATTTTTTTTCTTACAGGTACTAAATATAGTTCGTAGACTACGATTCACTGTTAATATTTCATTAGATTCATATATTTTTCCGTTGTTCGTTATGCCTGTTATTCGGGTTTAATATTGCTGATACCTGTCATATGATTGTATTCATATTACATAATTCTTGATACTATTCATGTTATTTCTATTATTCACATACAGTACTTGGATTATTGTCTATGCCATTTACACATTTTATTATCGCCGTTATTTATATTTCGTTAGTATTACGGTTACTAATATTTTTTTATAATTGCCGTTGCTGATAACATCGTTTATTACTGTTATTGATCATATAATTTGAATTAGCATTATCGTTGGTAATTGTTTGCTTATTCAGATAATTTTACGACGTATTAGCACTATACACGTATCGTAATTCCTCAGAATTGACGTCAATGTTCACAATAGTGTTGTTACTTTAATATGATGTATGATATCGGTCGCGAAAGCCTACGCGTTAAACTATTTTAATATTATTTATTTTTCACGGGCCTCAGGGTGAGGGGTAGACTGAAGGCACGAATGGCCGCCACTGCCCACAGCCATCCCAGTGACGGCACCTCAGCCAATCGGCGCGCGTCTTCTCCCGCCGAGAGCCAATCGGCGCGCGCCTCCTCCCCTCTCCAGCCAATGGGAGCGCGTCGCGCGGGGGCCTGTGGGAGCGGGCAGCAGTAGCCGCTCTGTCGTGGCGGCGGTGGTAAGAGCTGGGGTCCCCCTCTCGTCTCCCGCGTATTTATCCCCGTGTCTATCCCCATCATCATCCTCCTCACATCGTCGTCATCGAACAATCACCGCCTCGTCGAGCTGTATCCTGATCAAGCGGCTGAGCGCGTGCGAACCCGACCGAAGAAGGCCTTGAGACCAGCGTGGTGAAGTATGGTCAAAATGCAAATGACGACCCCCCACCAACCACCACCACCAACCACCTCTCACTCGCCATGCTGCAGGCAGGGGAACAAAACATATTTACAGGGCAATTCTGTCAGATCGTTGTGCAGTACTTGTTGTACGTGTTCCCATTGTATCGTGCTTTCAAGCCGCAAGAGACCAGCGTGGTGAAGTATGGCTGCGCCAACGCTCACGACGACCCGCACAGGCGCTGGGATGATATCTGGTGGGAGGCCGAGGGGCCCTCATCCAGCAGTGGAGTGACCAAAGAAGGCTCCACGCGTGCGACAAACAACATTGAGCCACAATGTAAATCAGTACGAACGAAAACGTAAGCTAATTGTTGTACGGCACGCGTGTTAATCCACCGCTGGATGAGGGCGTCAATTTGACCGCACTGCAATCACGTCGGTCTTCAGTTGCGTATATTAATACAGTGGGAGCACGTAAGTACAGTACAACAAGGGATTGTGTTGAACCGCAACGTGTTGAGTTGAGGATCTCCGATTAACTGGGTGGGGGGGGGGTTCTTTTAACAATGTAAACTTTAAAGCAAATGGTGATTTGAGGGCAACTGCAATGCTGTACCTACCGTACTCAAAGGAATTTTCTGAAGGGGGGGTGGTGGAGGGGAACAAAATCCTTCGAAGTTAACAGTGCAAACCCGGGCACTTACTACGGCTGTGTAAACACATTAAAGTGATAGGAACTGTTGGCGATTTTTTAAAGCGACTAAAGGCAAAAAAACTGAACGCGTGTGCCTATTCACTGGGTTTTAAATACTCTGGATGAGGAAGGGGGGGCTCCTGTGTGTGCATCATGGGCGGGTTGTTGGTGGCTGTGCTCGGCCACTTCTTCTGATGATGATGTGGCACCGACCCTCGCTTACCGCCCTTCTTCACGCAGTATTTCTCCTTTCCCTCTCGTGTCTGCTGCTCTGTCGGGAGCTCCCATCGCGTTTACTTACGACAGTGCTCGGTTCAAGAAACGGCATTACGTTATAGTCGTGTCTGTTAAAGCGGCAACGGTGCTCTTTGTTGCTGGCCGCTTGGCGTCATGTACGCGAATACAGTATAGAGATTAGAGACGAAAGTCCGGTGTGAGAACGCGTCTGTTTCTCTTGTAATGACGAACTTAGTGTTGCGTTTTTTTGCTCTGTGTACTCGAATACGCTAACGTTTCGGGTAAAGGCCCTTATTCAGAGGGCAGGGAGTGTTGACTTAGGCTAAAGACAAACATTGACGTATTTTTTTTTACATGTTCGGTTTAAGAGAATTACATTGAGAGACAAAGAGGACCACGTGGATTAGAGACCATTTACACGGGCAGGTCCTCATCCTGCGTTCTATAAAACATTACCGATGATGAAAGTGTTACCACCTTGGTACCAAATTCTGCTCTTGACAACTTAAGACTGAAGCTGCGGCAATGGCACAGTGGTGAGAAACACTGCCGCTCTGCGAAATAATTATTCAGCCATTCGTAGACTCGGCGTCCAACCCCGTCCCTATCCGTGTGCAGGCGGTGCAACTGCACCGAGAACCCTCAGGCTGGAGATTGTCCTGTTGCATTTAATGTGAAGGGAGTTGGGGGATATTGGACAAGGGAGTTGGTCTTTCATTTCATTTCTTGCACCGGGTAAATATGCCAACCACGCTATGCCACTGCCTGACATGGTAACACTGTACCCATTAACACGCCCATTACCGAGTCCCTTGGGGCAACAAACCCCAATTCTTATTGGCGACCCGCAGCATTTCGCATAGCAGCGGCATTTCGCATAGGAGCAGAATTTGCCAGTGCAGCATTATTGACTGCATTGTCGTGTTCCGTCTTGTCCTTCAGCCGCTGTCAATGCCCCTTGCTTCTTTCTGGACAACGACGGTGTCGCCGCCACTGCTGCTGCTGCTTCTGGGCCGGTGGGCTGTCGGCCGGGCGCGGTGCACCGCACTACCTCCTCTCCTGTCACGCACGGGCAGCCAGCGTCTGACGTGGCCCCTTAAATCCACGCGCTCCGTCTTCCTCCTTCAAAGGGGCCCCGTCTCCTTCCTCCTCCGCCGAGACCCCCCCCTCCTCGCCAGCGCCATTGCAGCCATGGCGGAGCAGCGCTACTGTGTGGACTACGCCAGGCTGGGCACGGCGGGCTGCAAGAAGTGCAAGGAGAAGATCGCCAAGGGCTTGGTGCGCATCGGCAAGATCGTGGCCAATCCGTTTGGCGACGGCGGCGGCGAGATGAAGGAGTGGCACCACGTGCGCTGCATTTTCGAGAGACTGGAGCGCTCAAGGCCCTCCACCCGGCGCATCGAGGACCTGAGCGACCTGGAAGGCTACGAGCGGCTCTTGGACCCCGAGCGGGAACTCATCAATGGCTGCATCGAAGGCAACGGCCCCCATCGCCCCAACCACCGCGGGCGACTTGAATTTTTATTATTATTATTTCTAACTGATGTTGAATAATATTGTAATTGTGCACGCATTTGGTGTATGCCTCGTGTTTTGTTTCTCGTCGTGTTGTTTGTCATGTATCACGGTGGCGTTTGTGTCATGTTGTTTGTGTCGCATTAATCTTGTCCCGTGTGGTTTGTCTCGTGTAGTGTCGATTGTCAAGTGTTGTGCTGCTTTTTCTTATTTAATGTTGCGCACGTCATCGTGTGGGTGAGCAGACCTCATCATGAAGAGGGGAGCGTCACCACGTAAGCCGGCAGGCCAGACCAAGCCAGCATTGGCCTCTCCTTTTAGGATGGAGGTGTCCAGTGGGCCATCAATGACAGGCCCACGCAAGTTCTCCGGGTTCTCAGGTCAGCACAGCCCTCTACGTGTTTCTCAGGGGGCTGTAGCTTACTGGATATCTTCTGGGACTAATACCATGTGAGATCATCTTTTGTCCCCAGAGTATTCTGACCCCGGGGTCAGAATAATTTAATAATAAGGGGTCTCAGAACGCTTGACGTGCAGTAAGCGATTCTGCACAGTGATAGCTGTACTTGTGTGGACACGAGGTGACTTGCCACCCAGCCTGCCATCGGGCATGAGCCTTCCATGACGGGACAACGATTGCAATATACAATCCCCAAAAGAGTAGTTTGCAGGTCAAACAATTTTATTTAGCAAATTTATATTCGGTTCTTACGGGCTAAGGTGTACGGCCCGTTTTTGAAGTCCTGCGCCGTCTGCTTTGTGCCTCTCAACAGCCACACCCACAACAACAATAACGGCGGCGGCAGCAGCGGCGCCCTCCCGGCCCAGCGGCACCGCGGCATATGACCCGAGCCACAAGGACTGCTTGTTTCGCGAGTTCCGCAAGCTGTGCGCCATGATCGCCGAGCAGCCCAGCTACAACAGCAAGACGCAGATCGTCCACGACTTCCTGCGCAAGGGCACGTCCGGAGGTAGTTCAAGGGTCTACAGGGGCCAGGAAGGGGGGGGGGGCTTGCATATGCTTTTGTGTTATTGTGAGGGTGTGTGTGTGTTCAGCGTTGGTGCAGTGGTTAGCACACTGCGCTCCAAACCCGGTGAACCCGAGTTCGTCTCCTTCTCACGGCTGACATCAGCCTTAAGTTAGTTCGTGGAGCGGTGTGTAAACATCGCCATTGGGGAGACAAAGGTTCTGTGTTGGCTTTCATTGGTGTCCAATAACAGCACTTCACCGACCCCCACTGAACATTGTGAAGTCTGGTCAAACAAACACATGGGACCAAAAAGTGTGGGGAGGACTTCATCTAACAGTCCATTGACAATATTTTAACAGCGCTTGCCCCAAAAGTCTGTAGGCTACGACAACCAGCTGTGTAGCTGTTCGACAAGTACTGGTGCAAGGAATTAATTAGCTACCTGCTTCCCCCGCCCCGCCTCTTAGTAGCCAGGTGCATGTGTGTATCTGTCTGTGTGTGCGTGTGTATCTTCAGATGGTTTCAGAGGCGACGTGTACTTGACGGTGAAGCTGCTCCTACCGGGCGTTGTCAAGTCCGTCTACAACATCAAGGACAAGCAAATTGTGAAGCTCTTCAGCAGCGTGTTCAACTGCAGCCTGGATGATATGGTGCGCGACCTGGAAAAGGTTAGTGTCGCCCTACCACACGACATCCAGTCCGCGCTTATTGCCGGCAGGGAGGGTAGTTTCAAGTCTCCCTTAAATAATTCCCCTTAACTCACCAAATTAAAAACTGAGTAGGAGGCACTTCTGCCGGCAGTGCCATGATGAAGCAATTGCAGGGCTGCTCCTTTACTTCTTACATATGTTGCATGTGCATGGTGTCGTCACCGGTTTACGTGTGCAGGGCGACGTGTCGGAGACGATCCGCGTCTTCTTCGAAGCGAGCAGCAACTTCACCCCCACCGCCAAGAGCACGCTGACCATGCAGGAGGTGGAGGGCTTCCTGGGGAGACTCGCCCTGCTCACCAAGGAGGAGGAGCAGCAAGGCGAACTGCAGGACATAGCGCGCCGGTCGGTATCCGTATGGCGCGAGGGGGGCATGCCTGCCCCGGCAGCGTGCGTTCCGGCAAGAAGAGTCAACGATCAGAAACAAAT
The DNA here is from genome assembly GCF_048934315.1 of Petromyzon marinus. Lineage (NCBI taxonomy): Eukaryota > Metazoa > Chordata > Hyperoartia > Petromyzontiformes > Petromyzontidae > Petromyzon > Petromyzon marinus. Next base: position 2,219,244 of record NC_133694.1, read on the forward strand.
TCGGGTTTGGTGAAAAGTTTGGATTTGTGAACATAGATACATATTCTACTTATAATGTTTATACGACGGGAGCGGGAGCTCGGTGGTTAGCGCACTGTCACTGCCAGATGTTGTTGCAGAGACAAGTGACTGAGTGCGCTAAAATTTGAAACAAAGAGTTGCCACCTTGGCAAAAATATTCCCCGATTGTTGCCGCTAAGACGATTGCAGTGATGGATAAATATCGTTTTCTGGTTGTTACAAAGTGGTTATCCATCGTAGTAATGTTCCCACACCCCACTTTTAGATGCTTCATGCTGTAGGAGGAGTTGTGCACTTGCGTATTTGAATTGGAATCGATTACTTATTCAAATTCGCCGAGGCGCCAGCTCGGGACTCGACAGCGGCCTACAGTGCCGGCGCCGTCATCGTCCGAGGTTGGACGCAGCGGTCTTCGTGGGCTTTGCGGTTCGGGATATGCTGATGTATTATTCGGCTCTCTCGTGTGGCCGCCGTGAATCTCTCCCGCTTCAGCATTGCGCGTTCTAATTTGTTAATTGTGTTTCGCAGATGCACCTCCAATGACCTCAAGTGCATTATCCGCCTCATCAAGCACGACCTCAAAATGAATGCTGGCGCAAAGCACATGTAGGTCACCAGTCCGAGTGTCTGCACTGGCGCTGGCTTTTACGTACCACACTTGCTGTTTAAATGACGCGATCTCTCTTCAGTTATGTCATTCTGTGGTATCGTTCATTGGATTTTTGATCAAGTTGAAAACGTGTTTTAAGTTTAGATCTGGCCCTGTGGTGTGTCCTGGGTGGTGTGTGTGTGTGTATTTAACTGCGTGTGCTTTGACCATGTGCTGTGTTACAAGTTGTGTGCTCGGTATTTTCCATGCTCCTGTGTGGGGTCACTGTTCACCAGGTGCCACCGTAGCAGCAGCGGTGTGGGATAGTTTTTTGACCCCCATAAGCATTGGGTAAAAACACCATCTATTATTTAACTCTTGGTAGTTTTACTCCCTGGGCAGTTCTGGCCATTTTTACTTTGTCAAAGCTGCAATTATCTTGGGAGTAATTTATTCAGTCTTTTACCTTCTTATCAACGAAAGACAAATTGAACAAGGTTTTAAAAAAATCTTGGGGAAGATGCCACTAATCCAAAGCCTAACCATAAACCGGTCATGTATTTTGACCCCGGGTTCCACATTCTATGGAGTCAAAATTATATCTCACACTAGCTCAGGGTAACATTCGCGCTAACCCTGGTGATCGTGAAATTGAATCTTGGCTCTAAATAGTGGTCATTATATTGCGGGAGGGATGAAATGAGATTGTGCCCACTGTTTACCTATTGTGCTGCACCGTGATGTGCCATGGTGTGCCGTAGCCTGGATGGGCTGGACCCGAACGCGTACGATGCGTTCAAGGCATCTCGGAACCTGGAGGACGTTGTCGACCGCGTCCTGCAGAACTGGCAGGATGGTTCGCGGAAAGCACTTTCCGTCACGGCCTCCCTCATGACGCCCGTGCAGCCCATGCTGGTGCCTAACCCCCCACCCATCTTGCTCACTTGCTCGTTTTAATCACCCACCTGACCTGCTCGCCCACCTGCCCGCTTGTTCACTCACTCATCCACCCTCCTCCCTTCTAGCTCACTTAGCCACTCGATCACTCACTCGCCCACCCTGCTCACCCGCCTGCCCGTTTACTCACTCGCTCACCTGCCCACGCACTCGCTCAACCACAAGCCTGCTCGTTCGCTCACTCGCTCATCTACCCACCATGCTCATCCTCCCACCATGCTCATCCTCCCGCTTGCTCTTTTATCCCAACCATTCACTGCCTTCCTCACTCGCCCACTCACTCACCCACAAGCTTGCTCCACTCCCCCTGGCTGGCTCGCCGCCCGTGACGTGAGGCCACTCGTCACCGTGTCACCTTGTCGCATGCAGGCGGAAGCGTGCAAGTCTGTGGCGTATGCCATGAAGAAGTGTCCCAACGGCATGTACGCTGAGATCAAGTACGATGGGGAGCGCGTGCAGGTGCACAAGAACGGAGACTCCTTCCAGTACTTCAGCCGCAGCCTCAAGCCCGTGCTGCCCCACAAGGTATATCGCAATTACTCAAGGTGGCAGGGTGGCGGCAGAGCAGTAACATCTGGGCCTCATTGCAAGAAGCACTTGGGTTCAATTCCTGACTCGGGTACCTTTATGCAGGAGGAGTTTTATGTTCATCTTATTCTGCGTGGCTTTCCTCTGGGTTCTATAATTTCCTCTCCTAGTTAAAAATAAAACAAGACAGTGTAACTGATGTTGACCAAAAAACCCAATGCTGTAAAAATTACACACTCAGCAGCAACATCAGCCCATTCGCTGCAAGCGGGAAATGGGCTATCACTGGGCTGCATCACCGCCCCCCGAGTGGCATGATGCACCAGGCCCTCTTACTGAGCTGCCGAGCTGGCGCCCATGCATGCTTGCGTGTGTGTACGTCCGTGCAGGTGGCGCACTTCAGAGACTATATCCCCAAGGCATTCCCGGGGGGCACCAGCATGATCCTGGATGCGGAGGTGCTGCTCATCGACACGAGCACAAGCAAACCGCTGCCCTTCGGCACGCTCGGGGTGCACAAGGTGACCACATGTGGCACTGTCTGCTTGCAGTGTCTTTCTGTGTGTTACGTCTGTCTGTGTCACACAGCGTACATCACAATGTGTCTGTTTTTCTGCGTGTCAATGTTTGTCTATCTGTTTGTAACAGTGTCTGTCTTCAGCATGCCGTCCTGCCTGCCTTTGTCTTATCCTAAATACCTGTCTCTCCCTCTCTGTCTCTCTGTGCGTCTGCCTTGCTGCGATCTTGCCTTCTATGGCCACTCTTCTCCATCTGGGAAATTGAAGTGTACAGGGGAATAAACGTTCAAATGTCTGCAGTGTAAACTCACGTTGCCTTACCGTTAACAACGTTGCCGCGGTTTGTTTTGCAGAAAGCTGCATTTCAGGACGCTAACGTGTGTCTGTTTGTGTTCGACTGCATTTACTTCAACGGGGAAAGCCTCATGGACAGGTAAGACGACACATGAATAGTTGCTGTTATGCACGTGAGTGCAGCGAGCTGGGGCTCAGTGTTGGGAATGCGCTTGTTAATTTAGTTTTTTGTTAGCGTTGTCAATAGTCGTTTGCCACATGCATAGAATTATCTTAGCGAAGTTAAAGGGTCCAGCCCTATTTGTGTGTGTGTGTGTGTCCGATCGTGGTGTATAGGTTAGCACGTTGCGGTACGAACCAGGAAACACCGATTTCGATTCTTGCTCACGGCAAACACCATTGACGAATATCTGAACCGGTCTTGGGCCTCCCCTAGGTCGACTCGGCCTCAATTGAGTACCTGGTGCGATGTGTAAACATCATCACTAGGGAGACATAGGCCGTTTGGCGTGGTGCTGGCCACCCACCCCCTCGTGTGCCGTGCCGGCCTTCATTAGGTGCTTGCTTACAGCACTTGTCCCAACAGTATCTGAAGGCTATACGGGGGATCTTTGTCTTTGTGTCCGAACATACCTCATGGTGACTGATGATCCCTGCCACTGGTAGGCACCGTTGGCAAGGCTCATCAGTGATGTTGGCTGCCGCTGACCAATCATATTTTGGAACCGCGCCATGTGGTATGAACACTGCAGGCCAATCGATCAGTTCAATTGTTTATAGATCTAGATTTGATGTATCGATTCCATGACTTTTGGAATCAACAATCAATTATTGAAACTAATCGAAAATAAATTAAGAACCATAGCTGGAGCGCAGCCTTGATGTGAAAATATCAAGATTATTATAAACGTTATGTTTTTTCTATATATCGTGATATTTTTATTATTTATATTCACTTTATTTGCATTTTATTATTTTTTTCTATCTATGTGACTTTACCAAAAGAACCATAGGATATCTATAGTATCGTGCAAATGGCATCTTGCAATAACTGAGGAACCACAGACAAGCTGATGAGCCGGCACCAAGCGATGAGCCGGCACCAACGATTGCCCAAGTGCGACGGTCCTCTATATATTGAGATGTTTTCAAACAGTTAATGAGTGTTAATGCATGTGGGAGGAAACTTAAAACCCACATGCATGTCAGGGCACAACCCTCTATTCCCATACAGAAGGGACAGATATTATCGGCCTACACTTTGCTAGACAGCCTTCTCTATTTAGGCGACCCTGGGTATGGCCCCTCGACGCTTCTGGGAAGGGAGTCTCACAACATTTGTGCGATCCACCAACCCTCGTTGACTCCACAGTGCTGGATACAAGCGTAACCACCACCACCGCCGCCGCCCGGGTGACATTGAAATGTTTGCATTAACATCCCTGTCCCATGTGTCTTGTGTGTTTCAAGGAGCATCAAAGATCGGAGAAAATTCCTCCACGACAATATGGTCGAAATCCCCAACCACATCTTGTTTTCGGAGATGAAGCACGTGACGGTAAATCCCATCACGGAGCTCCAGCGCACACTCACGCCCTCCGTACAAGCAGGCGCAATCACGCTGGCCGTGGCCTGGGGGGGGTTTCCTGCCTTCGGGAGGCAGGAAACCCAATTTTCCTGGAATAGACCTGGATTTTAATTTGAGAAACATTTTCAAGGAAGTTTTTGCCTCGAGCCAGTCCGGAGAGAATTCTGTCGGTGTGTGATTCATCGAACACATGATAGCAGCGGACTTCTTGAATTAAAGTTAATCTTCAATGTTTCTTGATGTTTCCTGGCATTTTTTTAAGAGAGATGTGGTTGAATATCGCCCTGAGAACGATTGTTCAAGGGCGCTTTATACATTTTAATGATTATTATTGGCGCAATGGCCCTTCCTTTTAATGCCACACCGTTATTGACAAGTATGGTGATTGTGCTTTGTACACCATTGACAATGCAGCTTCACCGAATAATTTTTGTTCTGAAATGCTACGTAGGTAGGATTACGTTAAACTGCTGGTTGACGTTACCACTGTAAGATGGTACGACAGATGGCTGTGAAAATGCTGTCTATGTTACATTGTATCATGCCACTGATTTACGTTAGCTTCAGCTGTTGATAGAGATGGTTTCGTGAAAGCTAAGTTACTGGTGTGCATTGAATGTGTATGTATATATGTTGAACTTCTTTCTCACCGTACACATAGCCAACCATGCGAATTGGATGTGCATTGTCTTGTGCTGCTGGTGGATGTTGTGCTGTTCATGCTCGTCAAGTTATATTCTAATTTGCTTTTGATTTGTATAACCCTGAGCATTCGATTGTAGATGGTCTCGTGAATTATCACCGACCCTGCTATTCTGATGGTTGACACTGTTTTGAGCCATTGATAAAGAGTGCGTTGAGCCGTTGACTAAGCCTTGTGTCTCGTGTTGCCATCAGAGAGCCTCGGACTTGGCTGAAATGATCTCCCGGGTCATTAAGGAGGGTCTGGAAGGGCTGGTGTTGAAGGACGTCTTGGTGAGACTAAACAGCTCACCGCTCTGCCAGCCACATCTTCACGCGTTACACAAGAAGCCACTCCACCCCACTTCAATCCACTTGTGAGGCACTTTGAGAGCTATCTCCTCACCCTTTGCGGACGTGCTCACGACGCCTTTTTGCGCGCTCGCGTCGCAGGGAATCTACGAGCCCGGCAAGCGGCACTGGCTCAAGGTGAAGAAGGACTACCTCAACCAGGGCGCCATGGCGGACACGGCGGACTTGGCTGTGCTGGGCGCGTACTATGGCCACGGCAGCAATGGTGAGGCCTGGGAGGAGAGGGCATCGTGGTACGGCAGCGGTGGTGTTGGTGATGGCATTTCGGTACATTTGTTGCATTGGTACCGTGTCCTTGGGAGTTAAGATGCGCCCCAAAACTTGTGCCCGTTGGCAACACTAGTTATACACATATGGTCACCTGCACACACAGTTATCGGATTATAAGACACAGCCCCAGCTTTTGGTTTAAAATAAGGGGAGAAAAAGTATGTCAATCTGGAGTTTATCTACGGGACCTTTTTGCCAGTATCAAAATGATGAGAACATGTGTAGAGGTTTTACCCTTGCAATAAAACAAGAGGTGTTAAGATGTTCAAACACAAAATAGATACTTTTTTTGCAAGGCATCAAATATGCACTAATCACACACACTTGTGTCAAGAAATGCAAACAAACATGCTCTGATAATATACGCATTGACTTTGAAACTGGTTGGTCTCCACCAGAGACAGCCTTCTTTATGGCAACGTCTCACCAGTGCTAGACCAGACAATGCCAAAAGGAGATATAAGATCCACGATAATCGTCTTGTCCATTATGCAAAATATCCTTATCTTCATTTTCTGTGCTTGCCTCGTGTTTTGCGTTTTATCTCCTACGTTATAATTTTACTCCCCCGGCCGCGAGGCATCGTTTGTGTCTGCGCGACCGGGCAAAGCCGACGTGATCTGACGCTCCTCGCTTTGCTCACTCGCAACGTACGTCAGCTCCGGGTAACAGCCATGCCACGACCTAACCGCTTTCCCAACCCCCCACCACTAATGTTTTTGCGCCTTCCAGGTGGGATTATGTCCATCTTCCTCATGGGCTGCTACGACGAGAACTCGGGGCGCTGGTGCACAGTGACCAAGTGCTCCAGTGGGTACGATGACGCCACCCTCAATCGGCTGCAGAAGGAGCTCGAAATGGTCAAGATCAGCAAGGTCAGAGCTCACCAGTGCCCAGAATCCTCTGCCTTATTTGGGGAAAAATTAACCATGATAACGCAGGTTGATCCGTTTCTAAATACCCCCACTAAAACAATTAAGGTGTGGCTCACGCATTTGCTTGCTCATGCCATTAAGGGATGGAGTGAATTCCAGTGGGGAATTGGTCTACTCTTCCACGTTGACCCTGACATATGGGAAGAGGTGGGCATACCCGCACTTTACCCCACAAGCTTCTGTAAAGTTTCCACCACGCGGAACGAAACGTCGGACCTCATGCCACAAACTTGTGTCCACAGAATTTGTATATTCTGAATGATATTCATGTTTCGTTTGCTCTCTTATCATTGGTTTACGCTGTATGCGGCCGGTGTGTGTTTTGTCACCAACTTTCTTAGAGTGCATCAAAAATCCCCGACTGGCTGAAAATCAACAAGACATACTTCCCCGACTTCGTCATCCGCGACCCAAAGGTTGGTGTCGGCTTAGACGGCAGAATCTCTTGTGCGGTCGCGTCAGATTGGCGTGCAAGCACGTGTAGCAAGAGGCTGGACATGAGCACAACAATCGGAATCAAAAGTCCAGCTGTGCTTTTATATCACATGTGCTTGTATCTGAAGTTTCCCTTACCTTCCCCCCCCCCCAAATCAATGTAATATTAGCATAATAACGATAATCATTTGATTTTTGATAGAGCTGCACTCCTTTACGTGGGAGCATTGCAATGCGCTTCACATGCAATAAGTAGCTTACAATAATTACACCTTGTCACAACACATTTGAAGAGGCACCCATTGCAGTGGGCAGCTTCTCTCTGTTGGCAGGGACACGGTGAATGGCCTGCAATCGGGCTTTAATCTGTCAGCAGTGGGAAATGATCGCTCTGTGTAATCCCAACTGAGTAGTTTGCGGGTATTTTTGTGTGATTGTGTGCGTGTGCGCGTGTGTAAGATTCTAAGGGTGTATGCTTGTATCGGGGGGAGCAGTAATGTAGTGGTTAGTGCACGGTGCTACGAACCCGGCGACCCGTGTTTGATTCCGCCTCATGGTCAACATCAACGACGAATATCTGAACGCGTCTTCATCCTTCCCTATGTCGACCCAGACTTAAATGAGTACCTGTTGCGGAGTGAAAGCATCAATACTGGCGGGACACTACCGGTGTTGGCCACCCCATCCCCACGTGTGCTCTGCCGGCCTTCATAGGTGCCCGCTAACAGTACTTGCCCCAACAGTTTTTTTTAAGGGAATACAGGGGATCTTTGTCTCTGTGTGCACGTGTCAGAAAGCGCCAGTGTGGGAGATCACGGGCGCAGAGTTCTCCAAGGCCGAGGCACACTCGGCCGACGGAATCTCCATCCGCTTCCCGCGCTGCACGCGTATGAGGGACGACAAGGACTGGCGCAGCGCCACGACCCTGCAGCAGCTCAAGGTGGCCACGCGAACCCCCCTCTGGCATCATTCCTGCTCATGCCGCTCGACCCCTGACCCCGCCGTCCCAACTCCAAAACGTCCTGCTCCCCCCCCCCCCCACCGACCCACCCCCATGCAGAGGGCTCAGCCCACCTAAATGATCATAGAATGAAAATTTGCTGAAACTATTAGGCGTTTTGCGTTCGTCTTCCCATCAATTACAAAGGCAGATCGTATCATGACTCATCAATGTGTAGGGTTTAACACTTGTGTAAAGTTTGTTTAACATTGACTTTTTCATGCCCCCCTGAGTTTTTGTTTACGCTCCCCCCTCTGCCACCCCCATAGACAAGGTCATGCTTCCAAGGCTGTGCAGTCCGTGTGGCCTCCTGCCGCTAGCGCGCGGTGTGGCTGCGGCGGTTCATCCTAGCGCAGGCCCCAGACTCATTGGTGGCATGGGTTTGAACTGCAGCCATTTCCCGCAGCGCAATTATCATGGTAGTGTGTTGGATATTATTGTACCGCAGCTTGTGACAAAACCGTCTGTAATTTGCCTGATCTCGTCAGATCTCAGAAGCTAAGCAAGTTTGAGAAGGATAGTGCTTGCATGAGCGACCACTTCCGTGCATAATACCGGTGTCAGAGGTGACTGCGCGGTTGTGCTATACCAGGGGTCACCAAACTACGGCCCGCGGGCCGAATCCGGCCCGCGACGTCAGTCCATCAGGCCCGCCGACGGTACTTGAATTTGGTTGATAAAACGTATGGAACACAAGACGTTGTGATAATGCTTGCTTATTTCGCGCCATCCCAAGTCCTTCCCCGGCTCGTGGTAGCTCCGCCTACGCTCTGACGTTACCATGGTTTCCATGGCAACACACACAAATACGCATCTTTCCCACCCCCAAGTATTGAACAGAATGATTATGCGGCCCGCGCTCGTCATTCTATCAGTTATCCGGCCCGCTGTGAAAAAAGTTTGGTGACCCCTGTGCTATACTGTGGGTAACAAGCATCAGTGCAGCCAAATCTGTCTTCAGCAACCCGCACTGACCAGTGCGGTGAAGTATGGTCATGTAACCCCCATAACCCGCATGGCGTAGGGAGACCCTGACCCAGGAGTGGGTTGACAGAAGGGCTGTACATCTACAAATCGGTGTAGATATTTTCCATCACTGGTTTTGTACTGGATTAAAAAAGGACATTTAATGTGGTGGGTGTTACATTGGGGAAACGAAACGACATATCTCGGACCGTGTTCGCGAGCACAAGTCAGATCTGAAACACGGCAGAACTAATACCTCCGCCGTGGCTGACCATTGCTATAACGCTGTGGGCTCTCATGATATTGTTTTTTACCGAGACCAAGGTACTCTGCAAACCTTCGGGCTACTATCAAAGGTTTGTTCATGAAGCCATCCAGATGTATAAACATAGACATAACTTCAACTGAGAAGATGGATACAAATTGAGCAATCATTGGAAGGATGTTATACTCTTTGGTGACTTACCGAATAGAACCAAAGAGTATGGATCCTTGCAGTCACGAAAGCTTCAAATCTAGAAAGGATGTTATTAACCATATAAAACCTTAACTGCTTTATGGTGTTGCCTTCATGTCCATATCTCCAGCTTCTTCAGCTTCCCAGCCCCGCCCACTTCTCCCCCCCCCCCCCGGTATTTTTGTCTGCTCGTCCTCTGAACGTTCTCGCAGCACTCCCCTACCCCACACTCCCCCTCTCTCCCCCCTTGCTCCTCCCCCCTCTCTTACCTATATAGCCTCTTGTTACAGCAGCCCTTTTGCCCACTTCAGCAATTGTTTCTTGCTGTGGTTGTCCCACCTGCTGACGGACGCTTGTGTTGCACCCAAAACGTCATGATTTAATTTCTTTCATTTTATACCTACGTGACTTTACCGAAAGAACCAAAGAGTGAGTATATTTGATGCGATTCAAAAATTTTCATTTTTCTACATTTGTAATTGTTGCTAGCTCGAACTGTGTCAGCAAAGTTGATATGTGCAAGCGCCGATATTAATGTTCATAACGATGATGACACTGATATGAATGTCTAGGATGATCCGAATGATCTTGATGGTGATGTTGATGACGTCGTCGGCATTAATGTTCAGGAGCTCTTCAAGAAGTCTAAGGAGAACTCGGACGTGATGGACTTGCTCGGATCAACCGTGAAGAATGACTCCGAGTCAGCGCCGGCCACGCCGGGGGGCAGCACCAACGGCTCGGGCTCCTCCTCCCCCAAGCAGGGCCCCTCCACCACCACCACCAGCAGCAGCAAGGCCAAAGCCTCGCACAAAGCCTCACGCGGTACATGCCACTTGTACACACTCACGCGTTGTCACTCACACTCAGGGCCCCACAACAACAACAACCACCATTCGCCACTAAGTGGTGGTGACGTCACCACGGCGCTTTTACCAGGCGATGTGCACTTTAATGCCACGTGAAGTGTCGAGCACCCGTTGGCAGGAGGTCACAGGGCAGACCCAGGTGCCATGGATTGACTGAGATGACTGGCAGATAGACCACCACTCACAAAGTCATTCACACCCAGGGCCCCTCCTCACTCACAACCTTACTCGGTACATTCCCCGTCGGTTTGTGGGTTAGTCTGGCCCCCGCACGACCCTGCCGCTGGCCGCATGTCTGGCGTTAAGTGTAAGGATTATATAGGGCTTATCTGAAAGCACCTTACAGCTCATCTCATCTCAACCAAACCAATTGCTTGCTGCAGTCTAGCCAAGGAGACCCCCCCCCCAGTAGCAGCTATCCCTGTGAGGCACAAGGCACACACATTGCCATCCTATTAATGAGCAGTAGGTGACGATATTGCAACATGTTTTTTTTCCAATTAAGACATGAACTTTGGCAAATTTGCAACCATGCCAGCACACTTGGCCTACTCTCTCTCGAATAACTTTGTGAGTTTCGTTTTCCTCCCACAGTGAAACAGACGGCGCGTGCCATATTTACGGTTGTTGGTGTGTGGTTGTTCCCAGGCGCCTCTGCCAGCCGGAAGCCCAAGCAGCCGAGTCGCGCCGACACAAAACCGGTGTTGGCACCGGCGTTGGCGTTGGCACCGGCTGTAATTCCGCCCGTGATGCCACCTGCGCCGGTGAAGAGGAAGAGGAGCGCCGAGGCTCAGGAAGAGGTGAGGTGTGGAGCCTGTTGGTCCAGATTGATTGTTTAATGTTTTAGGGCCTTGGCAGCACCCACAGCCCATTACTGTAAGGTACAACATACCTTCCTAAAAAGATTGTAGGCTAGAGGTGTTGACATCCGCCAAACAAGGCAGCCTTTGGGAAGAGAATGCTTCATAGCTGGGCGGTTTTTTAGTTCAAAGTTTCTTTATTGATAATCAAATTCCCTGATTGATAACCGAGTTACTTTATTTTTAACCGAGTTGTTGGTTTGTTAACCGAGTTCCTTGGTTGCTATATTAAGGTGCTGGGGTGAAAGTGGAGTTGCTCAGCTAATAACAGAGTTGCCAAGTTCATAAGAGTTGTCCAGGTCATTGCTGCGCTGGGTCACAGGAGTAATGACCCAAGTTATCTTGTTGATAACTTTGTTTCTGGATTAATAGCCCAGTTATCAGCTTTACGATGGAGTTCGCCTTGAGAGTAACCGAGCCTCCACGTTAATATAGTCCAGGGGCTGGAGGAGAAATTAGTACCAACTAAACCCAACTCATTTAAAATAGACATCACGTAATTAATCATTATTGGCCACATACAGACATTGAAACCGGTAAAGTTGTGCCACCTCAGATGGTGCCTACAAGTGAATTACAACCGTTAAAACGAGCCACGCTCGTAAAAAATCCCCCTGTTAATTACGGGCGTAGCTACAGAAACGTATATTCTCTTGTATTGATTTATACCGCCGTACAGCGCGTGCGACCACCCATAACGGTCGCGTGAACTGCCAAACATCAAATTATCGTTCGTTTTTTAACACAGTTTGCTCATACTGTATCGTGAATACTGTAAAAGTGTATCCGGGTGATGTTTTAATTTTGCCTTTGACGAAGAGGCCTGTACAAGTGCAAATGTACTCGTACGCGGCGATGATGCGTTAATGCTCTCGGCCGTTTCTCCGAAGGCCCAGTTCACATTGTCATTAACCCTGTTGTAGCGAGCACCCCTCCTCTGATGCACCGGCAAACTTTTAACTGTGAGTGTTTCGTTAAACAACGATGTGACACTTCATCTGGTCTGGGCTCGTGGACTAATAACGCTGCCGCCGGTGGCGCTGTGCGTCTCCGCGCCGTTACGCTCAGACGCTGCTCAACATCTTCACGGGCGTGCGCCTGCACCTGCCGGCGTCCGCGGAGGGCTACGACCGCGCGCGGCGCTACTTCTTCGCCTACGACGGCGACCTGGTGCCCGACCACGACATGGACTCGGCCACTCATGCAGTGGCGGCGGCGGCACCGGCGGAGAGCGGGGGGCCCCCCGCGGCACTCCCGCCCAAGGCCCAGCGCGTTTCCGTCGACTGGATCTGGCAGTGTGTCAAGCGGCGGCGCCTCGTGCCGCCGTGCTGACGCGTCGGCGATAAGGTCACGGTCCACTCGGGCGACTTTAGGGCAATCGTTGCCGGCAACTGTCACCAGCAACGCATCCATAATTAGTATCACGAGGAGCGACTGTGGCAACTCGGCGGCAGGCGTTGTCGGCGACGATCGCTGTCGAAGATTGCCCTCGCATTGCCCCAGTGGATCGTGGCCTTGCCACCTGTCGTGAAGATGGGAGGTGGGGGGGAGGAGGTTTATTTTGTTACAGAAGAGCAGAAACACGATTGTGAAGATGTTGTTCCGTGTGTGCGCGTAAGTTGAGTGAGGTTGGGTAAGAGCAGTGAGATCTGGGGCAAGACCTCGCGATGAGGCTAAAGCTTGGAGTGGACTTATCAGGGATCTGTGCATTTGCTCCGTGAACCCCCAATCCCCCTTCCTGAGCTAAGGCGTGCTGAAAAACAAGTGTAATTTTATACTGATTTATTACAGCAACAGTTATAACAGCCCACGGCCTATAGGCAGTGCCGCCAAAGGGCTAGCGGCGAGACGATAGGGTTGCCTCGTTATGTTGATCCCGCGATGTATTGCGATAATGGGGAAAACAATCTCAACACATTCGTCAATAACACTGCTGCCATATAAGGAAAAATATATAATAGGCGATATTTTTGGGCATTGGCCCTTCTTCTTGAGGGAGCTGCAGTCGAAATTTTGTACTTGGAAGCACATCGAAGCACAAATACATTTCAAAATAAAGGAGAAACTGATGTCACGATAATCGTTGGGTGGCGAAATTTAAAAGGGGTATCGTTAGAAATGATATCGCGGCAACCCTATTACTACATACCGCTGGCCCAGGTGCTCATTGGTAGACGTCATTTCCCCAGGTGCTTATGGGTAGACTGCTGCCCAGGTCATGGTTAAGGCTACAATTTTGGCATGGTCATTTTTGTTGGATAATTTACTGCAGGGTGCAGTAAATACTATAGGGAGGCAGCATAAGGTGGTACCGCACTTATGCCTCGTTCTCCTCCCTCCACCCCAACATGTTGCCATGGCACTGAAAATACAAATGTGTATTTTAAAAATACACATTTGTATTTGCAGCAATTGACGTACATTTTTGAAAGGGAATGACAGAAGCTCCCTTAACCCTCGTGCATTTCCACAGCCGTTTCCAAAATGTCACCTTTGAGACTTCGTTCACGTTCACGATTTCGGACACCACCGTGACAATCCGTGCCAAACTCGTAGCCCGTAGCCGTGGTTGTATGGTTCTTGTGCCTCGCGATGTCCCGTGCGCGCGCGCTGCTCGTTGAATTTAAAAGGCGTCCGTGTTTTGTCTTCTGTGCAGTCGGCAGAGATTGGAATTCGCGTAGCTTTGTAGCCGATGCAATATCCCACGTAGATGGAGGTTTGGGCTTGGGGGCAACTAGGAGTGGTTTGTGGGGGGAACCCGGTTTAAGCGTTTGGGCCAGCGAGGGGCTTTATCAGGGCGCGGACATCATCCAAGGGAACATTTTGTAAAACTTTTTTTCTTTGCCCCCCCCCCCCCAAATTTTATTCCGTTTGCTGGCGTCTTGGAGCAATGGGACGAAGAACCCGCTAGAAACTCACAAAACGTCACGATTTGGAGAAAGGTTCGCAGAAGAGGATAGCTACAAAATTGCTCGTTAAGTCCCTTTAAGTCAGCTCTCATCCACACCAGGGGGGGCAGCACATTCCTTCCCGCCGTGCTACGGATAATGTTTGTCGCATAACTGTCAAATCAATGTTTTTAATTCTCGAAGGAATGTAGCCAAATTAAGTGAAACCCCCAATTTATTGTTACGAGTTTTTTTTGTACGTACAATCACTGGTGACCTGGCTGAGACCATCAACTTCCAACACATGAGAGCCTAGTTTTGATCACAAATCAGTCTCTACGTCAATCTTTCGTCGTCTATGCGAGTGTCTCTGTGGGTCTCTTTATGCGAGTCATAATGACCAGGTTGCGACCACTGACTACAGGTGGCTACAGCCCCTGAGTGGAACCCAGGGTCTCAGCGATAGTGGCCCAGTGCCCTCTGACCTCTGAGCCACCCGTCCTCAAATGAAGGGAACATGTTACACGTGCGGAGGCCAGAGTGAACTTTCTAGCCAGGAGGTCCACGTTTCTGAAAGCCCGTGTGTGTTGTCGGTTATGTAATGATTTGCCACCACCCGCTCCACCACCCCCGTGCTATGACTTTGTGATGTCAATTAATTTTCACGATTTTATTTTAGAACCTATGCCTCTTTTTAACATTGCGTCACACCCTGTGACTCCTCTCGCGGTTGCAGGGATCGTGTGACCTAGCCACATACAAACATATCACACGGTTTGAGCGGTGTGGCACTGCTGTATCGCACGCTGCGTTATGACCCAGGGGACCTGAGTTGTATTCCCGGCCATGGTCAACGTCCGTGACGAGTGATATCAGAACAAGTAGCCCTGGGCCAACTCCCTTCACCAACCTGCACAGATGAGCGTGGGTGAAGTATGGCCAAGCAACCCCCACAATCGACAAAAAAAATCGATTCTCACATGCACGATTTGATTCGCGAATCGTGAGCCTAAGAATCGATTTTAAATCGACGAATCCATTCGCCCCCCCCCCAGTCCTGCGAGTCATTTCTATTGTTTTCAGGAGGCCCGGTAACATAACTTGCCTCGATGTGATGTTAGCTTTTATCGATACTATTGCTGCAGCTCTATCGCCGACTGGAGAATCTCGCATCCCAGCCAAGACATTAGCCGAATCGATCATTTTAACACGAAGGGGTCACCTATGATGTTACTTGCAAAGGGAGATGGTGGATGTCAGCGAGTTTGGTTGAATAAAGGGACATCAGTCGGTGATATAATTGCTTCTCCTGTTAGCGGTAAGACCACGTGTGCGCGCGCGCATTCCCGGTGGGGAAAGTGCAAGTGCCATGGCTTCCAGCTGTAGCGTTAGCACATCAATAAAGGATGTGGATGAGCGGATGTGGGGGGGCTCCTTTTGAGGGAGGGGGGGTGAGGGGTGGTGGATACATTGGGGGGACAGGGAGGGTGGTGGGTGGAGTGAGGGATGTGGGAGCTGCTCGTGCCATGTCCCGACAGACGAGGTCGAAGAGAAGGGGGTTGACGATTCACGTGAATGATGATAGTGATGATTCTTGGTTATGTGTAACAAATTTTATATTTTTGTCCCTGGGTAGTAAGTGTTATTTCCTAATTGGTTATGCCTCAAAAATACAGAAAATGGATATTCCCCACAAACTTTGCTTTTGTGACCAAAACAGTGATTTTGAAATTTACCTATTTTCAGTGAGAGAACGTGGTGTGCATTTGTGTCATTCCTTCACAAAGTCCTGGTCACAAAAGCAAAGTTTGTGGGGAATAGCCATTTTCTATACTTTTTAGGCATAACCAATTAAAAAATAACACTACCCATGGACAAAAATCGTGTTACATAGTGAATTAATTATGGTACATTAATTATAGGTAGCAGTGTGTTTATTTGAGTGTGTGCGTGACAGTCCCAACAGTGAGCTTCCCGGCAAGCGAGGCTGCATTAGCTGGGTCATGCAGCCCGCATGCCCAGCCGCCATGTGCATGTCCAAGCAGCTTCTGTTTGGCCGGATAGAGGGGACTAAACGGGCGCGGCACGGGCTATAGCAGAGGTGGGTAAAGGAGGATGTGGACCTGAGTGGACTTACCGAAGACTGGTACCAGCAGTGTCAACGTCGGCCTCTGTGGAGGAGGCTCGTGCAGGACGCTACTGGGCAGTTGGAGGCGATCGCCTCCCAACTACAGCGGGGAGGGCAGAGGAGCAACGCTCACAACAACGAGCGGGGCGCCAGGCGACTAAAAAGCAGCAAGTTGGCACAGTCGGGCGCACAGGTGGTGCACCCCCCACCTGTCATGTCAGCCAACCCGTCACGCCTGGATCTGTCCCGTCACTTGTCAGCGAGCCACTCCACATTTCATGTAACAGCCTCAAAGTGCACCTAACCATGCATAAAGCGCTCTGGTGTCACTTCCATTTCGTGGTAAATGTTGGCTGTTGTACGGTACAGTATTACGTGTGAGTGTATGCGCGTGATTGACTATGCGTGCGTGTATTTTACGTGTTTGTGTGCAGCGGGTAGCGTGCGACCCGAGTTAAATCCCCGCTCACGGCCACCGACACTGAAACGGTCCTGGGTCTCCCTTAGGTAGTCTCAACCTTAAAATGTAGAACTGTCGCGTAGTGTAAACATCAGCATTGGTAGAGACAGAGGCGGCCAGCCACCCCTACGCGCGCTCTTCATAGGTGCTCGCTGATAGCAATTGCCTGAACAGTCTGTTACAGGCTGCGGGGGGGATATTTGTGTACAAGTGCCGTACAGCGTGTGCCACTCCTGGTTTGGTGTGGCATTTTCGCAGCAGTAGCCCCATGTATTATGCATGGGGCTGATGGAGACGCCCTTATCTGCTATGCCTTAAGTGCTCCCCCCCCCAACTCTCTAAGGGGGTGGCTCTGCGAGGTTGTGAGGTGGGGGGTTGGGGGCTAGGGCACTTGCTGGGCACGGGGAACCTGGTGCTGGGGATCTGGGAAGGGCTGGTTGGAGAATCCTTCACGGCGGGAGTGGAGGGAGGAGGGGGAGCGGAGGATTTGCATTACCGGATGGAAAAAGAAAACGATTATACGCATCATGCAGACATGTCCGCAGCACTAAACGTAATGGTTTAACATTTTAACTGATAAACGAAGGGAGCTGCCGTGCGTGGTGTAATGTGTGTAGTGGTTAGCACACTGGAATGTTCAGAGGTCGTCAGTTTAAGTATATCTCCTGGCGCGGCAGTTAACACAATGGGGGTGCGTTTCTTAAATATACCCCCACACGCCTCTGTCCACCCAGAGTCGATGGGCAAGGTCGCGTGTGGTGGCAGTGGTGGGGGGGGGTAACGCACATCGTTTCCAACACGTGTGGCCAGTGTGGACGAGTTGGCCAAATATCACTCGAGAGCTCCCTCGAGTGGGGAGGTCCCTTCCGTCAGCTGTGGCGAGAGCGAGCCAATGTTAGGGGGCTGCGTCTTGTAAACGGAGAAAATTAGGGCAAAGAATAGAAATATTTTTTTTATTTTACCAGGTAAGGCCAACTGAACCGTGTAGCTCTTTTTCAAAAGCGACCGAGCCATAAATGATGGCTCAACGAAGTGGCTTATGTGGACATTGATAGCAGCCAAATATTCTAAACGCGTGTTTCTAAATGTGGAGGGGGGGTGGGGGGAACCCGGAGAAAAATCCACGAGACCACGGGGAGAGGGAGCCATGCAAACTCCAAATATACAGCAGGCGTCATGGTCGAGATCGAATTTATGACCTCGTGTACACCAGGCGAGGTAGTTAACATCTCGCCACAGCGGCGCCGGTGCGTGCCGCGCAATCGATGCATTTGCTAAAATTCCACTGGAAACTATGACCGGTTCCGGAACCGATAATCGTTTCTGACAAGGGTTATCGGTTATGTTTTTTTTCAACGATCGCTATTCAGTTGCTGGTGCGGTTTCGTATAGGATGACGATGTTCCGCTAATGGAGCGCAGAGACACGGGGGGCAGACCCCGACGCCCAGACCATCGCAAACTCGCGTGAATTATTTATCGGCAAACAATCTTTCTGCGAGTGAACGAGAGAGTGTGTGTGTAGGTGCTCGCTCACAGCACTTGCCCCTACAGTCTGTTACAGGCTATACGGGGGATCTTAGTGTGTGTTTGTGGGAGTTGAGCGACGCTCACAACAACGAGTAGAACGCCCACGGGATAAAACAATGAATTAGCACAGTGGCGAGCACAGGTCGTGCGTCTTCTGCCAGTCATCTGTCAGTCAAGTCAACCTATAAAACCTGGGTCTGTCCGGTGGACTCCTCCCACCAGCGAGCCTTCCACAACTTGACGCGATAGCCTCTGTGTGCACCTAGCCTGGCACAGCTCACCTATAACACCTGAGTATCCCGTGAGCACCTTCCATTAGTGACCCTTCCGCAATTCACTTGATGACTTCACAGTGCACCTAGCCTGGCACAAGTACTCTGATCTTCTTTGGTTCTTTCGGTAAAGTCACGTAGAATGATAATAAAATAATAAATTGATAAAATAAAATAACAATAATATTCTCACGACGTTTCGGCCACAACACAAGCGGCCTTCATCAGGTGAAGGGGGCGAGACTGTCTGGTGAAGGCCGCTTGTGTTGTGGCCGAAACGTCGTGAGAATATTGTGTTATTTTATCAATTTATTATTTTATTATCATTCTACGTGACTTTACCGAAAGAACCAAAGAAGATGAATCATTGCAGTCACGAAAGCTTTAAATCGAAAAGTACTCTGATGTCACCACCATCACTGCGCTGCAGGCGACCAGAAGTCCGATTCCCGCTCACGGCCAACATCAGAATCTATGAATATTTATTTGATATCTGAACCGGTCCTGGGCCTCCCCTAGGTCGGCTCAGCCTTCATTGAGCAATAACATCGTGCTGCTGTGCTGATCTGCACTGGAGAGAGAGAGTTAAAGGCGGCCCGGGCACACCACCCCCACCCCATCGCGCTCGCTAACAGCACTTTCCCCCAACAGCCTGTGCGGGCTATACGGGGAACCTTTGTTTGCACACGCCCATTCACTCTCAAAACGGCATCGGCTGCTGTTCACTCGCCTTAATTGGTGCTCATCTCCAGGTGCCGTGCTTAATGAGCTGCGCACTGGGAGGAGGAGGAGGAAGAGGATTTGTAGGAGGGGTAGGAGTGAGAGGGGTTTTGCGTGCGATCACAACAGCCCGGGCAGCGGCGGGCGGAGGAGCTCCTCGCGAGGAGGAATTCTCGCCCCGTGAGGTTTCGCTGCCAGACCCCGACAGCGGCCCACGAAGCAGTGGTGAAGAAGGAAGAGGTGGAAGAGGTTGGGGTGGTGGAACAGGTGAGGATGTGAGCGCGGGTATCGGATCTGAGCGCGGCGCGTGTCGCAAAGTTGAGCGAGTGTAGCGGTAACTTCGTTCACCCTGACCTTGACACTAACCTCGACCTTGAACTCAACCTCGATATTGACTCTTCAACAGTGACCCTGTATACTCACAGTGATCTTTACCCCGACTGCGTCTTGTCGCACCCTCGATTATTCAGAATCCCAAACGACGACCCACGAGAGACGAATCTCGAGGCGAGGTTGACCGAGATATATTTTTTTGGGATGGAGCGGTGGCGCAGTGGTTGGCGCACTCCGCTATGAAATGCATAAGTGGCGAGTCGCACCTGAACCGGTTCTGGGGATCACCCGAGGTCGAACTCGGTCTTAAACGAGTGCCTGGACCACTCTTGCCCCCGCCACCCTCCCCTTCACCAATCGGCTCTGACCAGCGCGGTGAAGTATGGTTGAACAGCCCTCCACGATCGAAGCGGGCGGGGGGGAGGGGGGGCTTCATCCAGCAGTGGATTGGCAACTTGTTCTGAATGTTTACTTTGTTACGAAGAGGTGACACGGGCACACGTGCTGGCAGAAAGGCCTCCATTAGAGGGCGCTCCAGAAGTGACGGTACCCACACTTTACCCACCGGGCGCGATCGACTTTGGGCGTCTCGATTTTTCGGAATCTTTTTTTTACTTCTGAGTGAACAAAGCTGCCCGGGCGGGGTTTGTTTTAAGAAACTTGCTTAGGAGTGTAAACTGCCGCTCCGGGAGATGATCTATAGCCCGAGACTTCGGGGTGGGTGCTGCTCACCATCCACACAGCACGCGGGGCAGCAACCCGCTCGGGACGACCCTCGACCCCTCTCTCTCGGCAGCGGTGGCACGGTCGTGTGGGGAGCGGTGGTGCAGCGGTTAGCGCTGCGCTTACGAACCCGGCGAACCCGGGTTCAATTGCCGCTCGCGGCCAAACCAACGCCAGTGTGACGATTGTCTGAACCGGTCCTGGGCCTCCCCTAGGTCGACTCGGCCTCGAATGAGTACCTGGTGCGGTGTGTAAAAACATCGCCACTGGGGAGACAAAGGCGGCTGGGCGTGGTGCTGGCCACCCACCCCCTCGCGTGCCGTGCCGGTCTTCATAGGTGCTCGCTAACAGCACTTGCGCCAACAGTCAGTTAAGGCTACACGGGGGATCTTTGTTGACGAGAAGCGCTTGTTATTACTGTACTTTATTATTACTGGATTGATCATTATAATCACTGGACTGTATTAATTGTACCCAGGAACGCCTTCGCCGAGTCTCAAGGCTACTTTGCAGGAGGGTCCTGCCACACTCCCCCCACAACCCGCCACCCCTCACCCACGCATTCATCGAGAGGGCTGACGACGACACGCACCGATCCGCGCAGCCTCAATTCGCGAACGGACGCGAAATCCCCACTCGATTGTAACCCACCGCCTCAATCAACATCGTTTTGGGGAGCTTCGCAAATCTCTGCGCGATCCACCAACCCTCGCCATCTCCACGCGACCCACCAACCCTCGCCATCTCCACGCGACCCACCAACCCTCGCCATCTCGACGCGATCCACCAACTCTCGCCATCTCCACGCGACCCACCAAACCTCGCCATCTCCACGCGATCCACCAACCCTCGCCATCTCCACGCGACCCACCAACCCTCGCCATCTCGACGCGATCCACCAACCCTCGCCATCTCCACGCGATCCACCAACCCTCGCCATCTCCACGCGATTTTAGCCCCCCCCCCCCGCCACGGCGAGACTTTAATGAGAGCCCCCCCCCCCTTACTTAGACACGTGTTAGAGCAATTAACTAATTGGCCAATTACGGATCGCGACCTCTGCTTCCACGTGGGCCGCGGGTGAGTGGCTCCGCCTCCATCATTAGCGCTCCGTGGGAGGGGGGGGGGTCCGTGGGGGGGGGGGAGGTCTGCGTGGGGGGGCGTCTCGTTAATTAGTTTTTGGCATTGACTCAAGTAGGGGGCGGAGGTGAAGGGGGCGAAGATTGGGGGGGGGGGGGGGGGTAAACCATGTGGCGCTCTGGAAGGGGGGGGCGGGAAGGGCTCAGTGGGGGATGGGGGGGATATCGGTGGGCGGTGCAGGATTAGCGATGTGGATGGTTAATTGAGCAAAATGTAACATGGATTTCAACGTCGCTGATGATATACCGTGCACACGTGTGTGTGTGTGCGTGTCTACATGAGCATTACACAAGTGGTTTGCAGAATCCTCAATCGTGCGTGGAGGAATCGGTGAGTTCAGTTCACGGGAAGAGCAACCATGGTGACGATCATAGTAGTAGCAGCGACAGAAGAGTGACAGGGAGGAGACCGGCTGTCGATGAGCGAGCGACTGGGTGAGTGACTGGGTGAGTGACTGGGTGAGTAAGTGAGCAAGTGTCTGGGTGAGTGGGTGGATGGGTGAGTGAGTGAGCGAGCGAGTGACTGGGTGAGTGGGTGGGTTAGTGAACGGGAGACTGAGAATGAGTGGGTGGGTTAATGACAGAGTGTCTGGATAAGTGGTTGCGTGAGTGAGTGGGTCGGTGAGTGAGCGAATGTCTGGGTGAGTGACTGGGTGAGTGTGTGGGTGGGTTAATGAGCGAGTGTGTGGGTGAATGGTTGCGTGAGTGGGTCGGTGAGTGAGAGGGTGTCTGGGTGAGAGGTTGGTTGGGTGAGTGAGCGAGAAGACTGGGTGAGTGGATGGATGTGTGAGCGACTGTCTGGGTGAGTGAGCGAATGGAGCGACTGAGTGAGTATGTGGGTGAGTGAGCGACAGACTGGGTGAGTGAGTGGAGTTACTGAGTGAGTGTGTGGGTGAGGTGAGTGTGGGTGAGTGAGCGAGAGACTGTGTGAGTGAGTGTGGGTGAGTGAGCGAGAGACTGGTGTGAGTGAGTGAGAGAGTGGGTGAGTGAGTGAGTGTGGGTGAGTGAGCGAGCGAGAGACTGGTTGAGTGTGTGGGTGAGCGAGTGAGTGAGTGTGTGTGGGTGAGCGAGCGAGTGAGTGTGTGGGTGAGTGAGCGAGAGACTGGTTGAGTGAGTGTGTGGGTGAGCGAGTGGGTGAGTGAGCGAGTGAGTGTGGGTGAGTGAGTGTGTGGGGGAGCGGGAGTGTAGCGGTTAGCGCGCTGCCCTATGAACCTGGCGACCCGGGTTCGATTCCCGCTCACGGCCAACACCAGTGACGATTATCTGAACCGGTCCTGGGCCTCCCCTAGGTCGACTCAGCCTCAAATGGGTGGATAAAAAAACATTTCCACTGGGGAGACAAAGGCGGTCGGGCGTGGTGCTGGCCACCCACCCCCTCGTGTACCGTTCCGGCCTTCATAGGTGCTCGCTAACAGCACTTGCCCCTACAGTCTGTTAAGGCTATACGGGGGATCTTTGTCTTTATCTTTGTGTGGGTGAGCGAGCGAGCGAGTGAGTGGAGCGACTTCAAGGCGGTGCCGCGTGGCGCGTCTTGGGTGCTCCATCCCAGATTTCACAGCAGCAGGATTCCAACGCTGGCCGCATCCGTTCTTTATAGTTTGTATAACAGCAGTAATAAAAACATCGTTTTGAGTTACACAAGACTTTGGCACATAGCGGTGTGTTATTGTGAGCGTTCGGTGTTGGTGCGCGTGTGTTTTGGCTGGGTGTGTAGGGAGCGGTGGCGCAGTGGTTAGCGCACTGTGCTTCGAATCCTGCTCACGGCTAACACCAGTGACGATTATCTGAACCGGTCCTGGGTCTGCTCCCCTAGGTCGACTCGGCCTCAAATTAGTACCTGGTGCGATGTGTGAACATCGCCAATTGGGATATAAAAAGGGGTCGAGCGTAGTCGCGGCCACCCACCGATTCGTGTGGCTTGTCGGACATAATAGCTGATCGGTAACAGCACTTGCCCCAACAGTCTGTTAAGGCTACAGCGGGCGATCTTTGTCTTTTGTTGGCTGTTTGTGTGGTTGTGAGTGTTCAATGTTGCATGTGTGTTCAACTTATTTCGCGCCGTACGTAGCCAACGGTGCTAATCGGTGTTGCGTTGTGGGTGACTGCTGTTGTGTTCTGGCTGATTGTGAGAGTTCATTGTTGGCCAGTGTGTGTGTTGGCCTGGTGTGGGGAGCGGTAGTGTAGTGGTTATCACGCTGCGCTACGAACCCGGCGACCCGAGTTTGATTCCCGCTCACGGCCAATATCAGTGACGATTATCTGAGCCGGTCCTGCGCCTGCTCCCCTAGATCGACTCGGCCTCAAATGAGTACCTGGTGCGGTGTGTAAACATCCCCACTAGAGAGACAAAGGCGGCCGGGCATGGTGTTGGCCACCCACCCCTCGTGTGCCGTGCCGGCCTTGAAAGGTGCTCGCTAACAGGACTTGCCTCGAAAGTCTGTTACAGGCTACATGGGGGATCTTTGTCTTTGTTGGGTGAGTGCGTTAGGAGTGTTGATCGCTGTGGCTGTGAGACGAGAATGTTTGTTGGTGGGTGTTGCATCGGTGTGGGGTGTTTGTGGGGGTGTGGGGTTGTGGTGGGGTTGGGGGGCCGGGGGTGGGGGGAGGTGTTTAGTGGGGTCACGTGGGGTCAAGGCACCCCCAACAGAGAGGAGGTCGCCGCTCAGATGAACCTGTCCCCGTGTGACTCCCATCATCGCCTCCACCACCTCCACCATCATCGCCTCCACCACCTCCACCATCATCATCACCACCATCATCACCGTCACCACCACCGTCATTATTATCACCATTATCACCATTATCACCATCATCACCATCATCACCATCATCACCATGATCATCATCTCCATTATAACCACTGTTATCACCTCCATCATCATCATCACCACCCCCACCATAATCACGTTGGCATGTGGCTGGACCAACGTTGGCCCAACGTGCCATGTTTACAGGGCATGGATCGCGATGTCGCAGCACGGTGAGAGATGGGCTGGTGGGGATGCCTTCATCCAGCAGGGGATAGAGCACGGATCGCGATTCCAAGAGGGCGTTATCTGCCCGGTCTATTCGCGTGTCGGGGAACGCGAGGCAGACTAATCACGCGTTCTGAGATTAACACTTAGGGACTGACACATTGATTGACACATTGATTGACACATTGATTGACATTAATTGATTGACACATTGATTGACATTAATTGATTGCACCCTCGGTTCCTCTACACACACGTGACTCTACATCCTGACCGGAGAGTGGGGGGTATGGAGGTGGTGGTTGGGGGGGGGGGTGTGGTTGGGGGGGGGTGGAGGGGAAGACGAGGGGGGGTGGAGGGGAAGACGAGGGGGGGTGGAGGAGGGGAAGACGAGGGGGGGTGGAGGAGGGGAAGACGAGGGGGGGTGGAGGAGGGGAAGACGAGGGGGGGGTGGAGGAGGGGAAGACGAGGGGGGGGTGGAGGAGGGGAAGACGAGGGGGGGGTGGAGGGGAAGACGAGGGGGGGGTGGAGGAGGGGAAGATGAGGAGGGGGTGGAGGGGAAGACGAGGGGGGGGGGTGGAAGAGGGGAAGACGAGGGGGGGGTGGAGGAGGGGAAGACGAGGAGGGGGGGTGGCGGGGAAGACGAGGTGGGGGGGGGTGGAAGAGGGGAAGACGAGGGGGGGGTGGAGGAGGGGAAGACGAGGAGGGGGGGTGGAGGGGAAGACGAGGTGGGGGGGGTGGAAGAGGGGAAGACGAGGGGGGGGTGGAGGGGAAGACGAGGGGGGGGGTGGAGGGGAAAACGAGGTGGGGGGGGTGGAGGGGAAGACGAGGAGGGGGGGTGGAGGAGGGGAAGACGAGGTGGGGGGGGTGGAAGAGGGGAAGACGAGGGGGGGGTGGAGGGGAAGACGAGGGGGGGGTGGAGGGGAAGACGAGGGGGGGGTGGAGGGGAAAACGAGGAGGGGGGGTGGAGGGGAAAAGGAGGTGGGGGGGTGGAGGGGAAGACGAGGGGGGGGTGGAGGGGAAGACGAGGGGGGGGGATTCCCACGCTGAACCGCCAGCTTCACGCCGTGACCCCCACGCACCGCAGCCTTTAATGAGGATCGCTGTCAATTACAGCCTCATTGTAACACTCCCCTTGGGGCCGGGGGGGGGCGCCCCTCCACCTCCCCCGGGCCCCCCCAAACCCCCGGGCCCCCCCAAACCCCCCACACCCCCCAAACCCCCCAAACCCCCCACTGCTCTCCCATCAATGCGACCAATCCTGCTGTCATCATCACGAACCCAATGCTGTGATAACATACAGTGAGGGAAAAAAGTATTTGATCCCTTGCTGATTTTGTACGTTTGCCCACTTACAAAGAAATGATCAGTCTATAATTTTGATGGTAGGTGTATTTGAACAGTGAGAGACAGAATAACAACAAAAAAATCCAGAAAAACGCATGTCAAAAATGTTATACATTGATTTGCATTTTAATTAGGGAAGTAAGTATTTGACCCCTCTGCAAAACATGACTTAGTACTTGGTGGCAAAATCCTTGTTGGCAATCACAGAGGTCAGACGTTTATTGTAGTTGGCCGCCAGGTTTGCACACATCTCAAGAGGGATTTTGTCCCACTCCTCTTTGCAGATCTTCTCCAAGTCATTAAGGTTTCGAGGCTGACGTTTGGCAACTCGAACCTTCAGCTCCCTCCACAGATTTTCTATGGGATTAAGGTCTGGAGACTGGCTAGGCCACTCCAGGACCTTAATGTGCTTCTTCTTCGTTGCCTTGGCCGTGTGTTTTGGGTCATTGTCATGCTGGAATACCCATCCACGACCCATTTTCAATGCCCTGGCTGAGGGAAGGAGGTTCTCACCCAAGATTTGACGGTACATGGCCCCGTCCATCGTCCCTTTGATGCGGTGAAGTTGTCCTGTCCCCTTAGCAGAAAAAACACCCCCAAAGCATAATGTTTTCACCTCCATGTTTGACGGTGGGGATGGTGTTCTTGGGGTCATAGGCAGCATTCCTCCTCCAAACAAACACGGAGAGTTAAGTTGATGCCAAAGAGTTTCATTTTGGTCTCATCTGACCACAACACTTTCACCCAGTTGTCCTCTGAATCATTCAGATGTTCATTGGCAAACTTCAGACGGGCATGTATATGTGCTTTCTTGAGCAGGGGGACCTTGCGGGCGCTGCAGGATTTCAGTCCTTCACGGCGTAGTGTGTTACCAATTGTTTTCTTGGTGACTATGGTCCCAGCTGCCTTGAGATCATTGACAAGATCCTCCCGTGTAGTTCTGGGCTGATTCATCACCGTTCTCATGATCATTGCAACTCCACGAGGTGAGATCTTGTATGGAGCTCCAGGCCGAGGGAGATTGACAGTTCTTTTGTGTTTCTTCCATTTGCGAATAATCGCATCAACTGTTGTCACCTTCTCACCAAGCTGCTTGGCAATGGTCTTGTAGCCTATTCCAGCCTTGTGTAGGTCTACAATCTTGTCCCTGTCATCCTTGGAGAGCTCTTTGGTCTTGGCCGGTGGAGAGTTTGGAATCTGATTGATTGATTGCTTCTTTGGACAGGTGTCTTTTATACAGGTAACAAGCTGAGATTAGGAGCACTCCCTTTAAGAGTGTGCTCCTAATCTCAGCTCGTTGCCTGTATAAAAGACACCTGGGAGCCAGAAATCTTTCTGATTTAGAGGGGGTCAAATACTTATTTCCCTCACTGCAGATGCTGTTCCTAATGTATAGCTTACACATCACTGTTGTCTTAGCTGCTGTTAGTAACTCGTGCTGCTGCCAGTGGCTGGTGCTGTTGTTAGTGGCTGGTGCTGCTGTTAGTGGCTGGTGCTGTTGTTAGTGGCCGGTGCTGTTGTTAGTGGCTGGTGCTGCTGTTGCCACTGCTGTTTGTGCTGTGAAGAGATGCTGTTGATGGTGCTATTATGTTGGCTGTGATATTGCCGTTAGTAGTGCTGTTGATGGTGCTGCTTCTGTTAGTGCTGCTGTTTGCGTTATTGGTGTTACTGTTAGTGCTATTGCTGCTGCTGCTGTTGTTGTTGTCAGGGTGACTTGGTGGCTGATGGATTTCTTATCGCATCCCCGACGGCGCCGGCTGAACATGTGGAGGACGGAGTGTGCCTGTGTGTTTGTGAGTGTTTGTGAGTGGCCTGTGTGTTTGTGAGTGTGTTTGTGAGTGTGTGAGTGGCCTGTGTGTTTGTGAGTGTGTGAGTGGCCTGTGTGTTTGTGAGTGTATGAGTGGCCTGTGTGTTTGTGAGTGTGTGAGTGGCCTGTGTGTTTGTGAGTGTGTGAGTGGCCTGTATGATTGTGTTTGTGAGTGGCCTGTGTGTTTGTGAGTGTGTTTGTGAGTGGCCTGTGTGTTTGTGAGTGTTTGTGAGTGGCCTGTGTGTTTGTGAGTGTTTGTGAGTGGCCTGTGTGTTTGTGAGTGGCCTGTGTGTTTGTGAGTGGCCTGTGTGTTTGTGTGTGAGTGGACTGTGTGTTTGTGAGTGTGTGTTGTGAGTGGCCTGTGTGTTGTGAGTGGCCTGTGTGTTGTGAGTGGCCTGTGTGTTTGTGAGTGGCCAGTGTGTTTGTGAGTGTGAGTGGCCAGTGTGTTTGTGAGTGTGAGTGGCCAGTGTGTTTGTGAGTGTGTTTGTGAGTGGCCTGTGTGTTTGTGAGTGTTTTGTGAGTGGCCTGTGTGTTTGTGAGTGTGTTTGTGAGTGGCCTGTGTGCTTGTGAGTGTGTTTGTGAGTGGCCTGTGTGCTTGTGAGTGTGTTTGTGAGTGGACTGTGTGTTTGTGAGTGGCCTGTGTGTTTGTGAGTGTGAGTGGCCTGTATGTTTGTGAGTGGCCTGTGTGTTTGTGTGTGAGTGGCCTGTGTGTTTGTGAGTGGCCTGTGTGTTTGTGTGGGGAGCGGTAGTGTAGCGGTTAGCGCGCTGCGCTATAAACCTGGCGACCTGGGTTCGATTCCCGCTCACGGCCAACACCAGTGACGATTATCTGAACCGGTTCTGGGCCTCCCCTAGGTCGACTCAGCCTTAAATGAGTACCTGGTGCGGTGTGTAAACATCGCCACTGGGGAGACAAAGGCGGTCGGGCGTGGTGCTGGCCACCCACCCCCTCGTGTACCGTTCCGGCCTTCATAGGTGCTCGCTACCAGCACTTGCCCCAACAGTCTGTTAAGGCTATACGGGGGATCTTTGTTATCTTTGTTGTGTGTTTGTGAGTGTGAGTGGCCTGTATGTTTGTGAGTGGCCTGTGTTTGTGTGTGAGTGGCCTGTATGTTTGTGAGTGGCCTGTGTTTGTGTGTGAGTGGACTGTGTGTTTGTGTGTGAGTGGCCTGTGTGTTTGTGAGAGTGTTTGTGAGTGGCCTGTGTGTTTGTGAGTGGCCTGTGTGTTTGTGAGTGGCCTGTGTGTTTGTGTGTGAGTGGCCTGTGTGTTTGTGAGTGGACTGTGTGTTTGTGAGTGGCCTGTGTGTTTGTGAGTGTGAGTGGCCTGTGTTTGTGAGTGGCCTGTGTTTGTGTGTGAGTGGCCTGTATGTTTGTGAGTGGCCTGTGTGTTTGTGAGTGGCCTGTGTGTTTGTGAGTGGCCTGTGTGTTTGTGAGTGGCCTGTGTGTTTGTGAGTGGCCTGTGTGTTTGTGTGTGAGTGGACTGTGTGTGTGTGTGTGAGTGGCCTGTGTGTTTGTGAGTGGCCTGTGTGTTTGTGTGTGAGTGGCCTGTGTGTTTGTGAGTGGCCTGTGTGTTTGTGAGTGGCCTGTGTGTTTGTGAGTGGCCTGTGTGTTTGTGAGTGGCCTGTGTGTTTGTGAGAGTGTTTGTGAGTGGCCTGTGTGTTTGTGAGAGTGTTTGTGAGTGGCCTGTGTGTTTGTGAGTGGCCTGTGTGTTTGTGAGTGTGTTTGTGAGTGGCCTGTGTGTTTGTGTGAGTGTGTTTGTGAGTGGCCTGTGTTGGCGCGCTGCGTTACGAACCCCGGCGAACCGAGTTCGATCCCCGCTCACGGCTAACACCGGTGACGATTATGTGAATCGGTGCTGGGCATCCTCTAGGTCGATTCGGACTCAAATTAATACCTGGTGCGGTTTGCAGATTTCGTCACTAGGGAGACAAAGGCGGGCGGGCGTGGTGCTGGCCACCCACCCCCTCGTGTGCCGTGTCGGTCTTCATAGGTCTTACTCGCTAACAGCACTTGCTCCTACAGTCTGTTACAGCTACACCGGGGATCAGTGCGTGCAATTCATGATAAACGATATCTGAAGCTGGCCTGGCCTCCTTCTAGGTTGATTCGGCCTTAAATTAATACCTGGCTACATTGGGTCAGCAAGGCTTGATGCTGGGCCGTGTGAAAGGACTGAGTACAATAGAGCACCTGGGTTTGAATCCGGGTTTCAGCCGCCCTTTATTTAAATCTGTTTCTCAAGGCTGGCGAGTCGATGGTCTCAGCCCGGTCACCAATGACTGGCGTATAGACCCAATGACTTGCACAGAGACCCATAAACTCGCATTGAGACCCATAGACTCACAGACTGAGTTGTGATTAAACCGGGTTCTCAAGGCTGGTGAGTCGATGGTCTCAGCCCGGTCACCAATGACTGGCGTATAGACCCAATGACTTGCACAGAGACCCATAAACTCGCATTGAGACCCATAGACTCACAGACTGAGTTGTGATTAAACCGGGTTCTCAAGGCTGGTGAGTCGATGGTCTCAGCCCGGTCACCAATGACTGGCGTATAGACCCAATGACTTGCACAGAGACCCATAAACTCGCATTGAGACCCATAGACTCACAGACTGAATTGTGATTAAACCGGGTGCTCAAGGCTGGTGAGTCAATGGTCTCAGCCCAGTCAGCAATGAACACTCATCATCAAATTTCGATTTAACACAATATTATTTTATTCTCATTCTACGTGACTTACCGAAAGAACCAAAGAAGATTCATCAAGTTAACTTTGCTTCTGCACTGAATCTGTCCTGATGCCTGCTCTCAGAAGGGAACCTCGATCGCAGGGCACGTGAGAAGTGCACCACCTTGTTGCGAGTAATATTCACAATCGAGGATCTCTCAGAAGTAGTTCTGTATTGTTGTCTTCCACAGGTCTGGCTCTCGTCAGCTTTCAGCCGAAATGAAACTTCATTTTGGCCTGGAATAATAGGTGCTCGTAAACACGTCCATCTACGATCCCCATCCTATCCCCCTTCCCACCCCCTCCCCCACTGCTCATTTAATGTTCCAGGCCAATTACTAACCATTGACGTTAAATGTACTTGTATACAATGCAATTAGCATATAATAAAATTAGAATGTAAGTGCAATTATATTACCATCACAATACCATCGTAATGTAATTACCATCGTAATGAAATTACAATGCACTTACAATTACAATTACTATTTACAGTGCAATTGCACATCAAAGTGTAATATACAATTACCATTTACAATTACTATCACAATACGATTACAATTCATAAAAGGTTTTTGGGTTAGATCGCGTTATTTATAAATGTGTCGCAACCCTCCACCACCCGACACGGCCAATCAGCGAAAAAAGTGTCACGTTGACAAAAGACAAATAATTCACTACTTTAGCCCACCGGTGTGTTGAAGAGTGAATCCACAACATTTACAGTTTGAGTACGACGTTTCGTTGGTAATTACATCCAGCATCATCAGGCAATTCGCCAGAATGGTAAAACCCTCGCTTGCTCCCGATCTTAAATAGAGCAGCAGCAGGGTGACGTCATCATTTAACTCATTTCAGGTGCAGTGATTTGAGGCGTAAGGGTTGTATTGTAATTCTATAATCGATTGGTAATCAGTCAATGGTTATGATTAGTAATGAGTTGTAGATTGATAATTAGTTGTAATGTGTTTTATTGTGTTTATATGCTACGTTAGTAATCCGTTAATTAGTATGTGTTTCCCCGATAAGGAATTGTAATGTCTTATTTAATAATACGCTTCCAAGCCGCACTAAGCCTGTAGCTGTCAGAGCGATTAAAGTAATTTTTATTCCTCTCAATTTCAATGGATTCTCTGATTAGTCCTTGCCAGTAATAATTAGTTTTACACAACACTTCAACGTTATCAAAATCAATTGAGTGTCCTTGTTGACAAGCATGTTCTGCCACTGCCGACAGTTGTGTTTGAGATAATTTAATATTTCTTTGATGTTCTTTTAGTCTTATGCTGATGTTACATCCCGTCTGTCCAATATAGCGTCTGCCACATAAACAATTAATCCGATATACACCTTCTGTTGATAATTCAGGTAATGCGTCTTTAGTGCAAGATACTAGTTTTTGAATTTTGTGTACTGTATAGCACGCAAAATAAAACTTTCATGACCAACTGCAGCAGTGCGATTGTGGCCATTCATCCTAAACTATGGGTCGCAGAGTAAATCCAGAGATGTACAGAGACCCGCAGAGACGCACATAGAGGTTACACAGTGACAGAGATACGTAGAGTCCCACAGAGATGCTTAGAGACGCATAGAGACCCACAGGGACACGTGTTATTGTGACCTTGCAATCCAAACTCTGGGCCATAGAGTAAACCACTGTATAGGGTGGTCCAGAGGTCTAGTGACCCCCCCCCCCCCCCCCCATTAATTGATCCTTTAAAAAAATCCCCTTTGCGTATTCATGTCTGTTTTTTTAAAATGAACCTTACTTTTAATTAAATGAGGTTCACAAGGCATTTGGACCGCTCTGTCCACTCCCTCTCGTGTCCAGCAGCAGACCTGCACATTGGCATTGAGCGTCTGAACATTCACAGTGCTGCTGCTGCTGCTGTCAGGCGCAAGATCACAACAGAACCAATATGGGTGGTGTGTGTGTGGTGTGTGTGTGGTGTGAGTGCGTGGCGTGTGTGTGTGGTGTGTGTGGTGTGAGTGGGTGGTGTGTATGTGGTGTGTGTGGTGTGTGTGTGGTGTGAGTGCGTGGTGTGTGTGTGTGGTGTGTGTGGTGTGAGTGCGTGGCGTGTGTGTGGTGTGTGTGTGGTGTGTGTGGTGTGAGTGCGTGTGGTGTGTGTGTGGTGTGTGTGGTGTGAGTGCGTGGTGTGTGTGTGTGTGGTGTGTGTGTGGTGTGAGTGCGTGGCGTGTGTGTGGTGTGTGTGGTATGAGTGTGTGGCGTGTGTGTGTGGTGTGTGGTGTGAGTGCGTGGTGTGAGTGCGTGGTGTGTGTGGTGTGAGTGCGTGGCGTGTGTGGTGTGTGGTGTGAGTGCGTGGCGTGTGTGTGTGGTGTGTGGTGTGCGTGGCGTGTGTGTGTGGTGTGTGTGTGTGGTGTGAGTGCGTGGTGTGTGTGTGTGGTGTGAGTGCGTGGTGTGTGTGTGGTGTGTGGTGTGAGTGCGTGGCGTGTGTGTGTTCTGTGCTTGGTGTGCTGTGCGTGGCGTGTGTATGGCGTGCATGGTGTGCTGTGTTGTGCGTGCTGTGCGTGGCGTGCGTTCGTGGTGTGTGTGTGCTGTGCGTGGCGCGCGTGTGTGACGCCTGCTCTCAGTGTTTGGATGGGAGACTGCCTGGGAATGCCAGGTGTTGTATGCCTGGGATGCGAGGTGCCCGACAGACGCCAGTGCAGCAATGGATTCGTGAATCCACCTGTGCGGAGCTCTGAGTGTCTCCCCCTCGCACGCGCGGTGAGTTTTCTCAGGG
Organism: Petromyzon marinus; assembly: GCF_048934315.1. Taxonomy (NCBI): domain Eukaryota; kingdom Metazoa; phylum Chordata; class Hyperoartia; order Petromyzontiformes; family Petromyzontidae; genus Petromyzon; species Petromyzon marinus. The sequence goes on from NC_133694.1 coordinate 2,252,383, forward strand.
ATGTCTCCGCTTTCTTGCCGCGCGAAGCCAAATCGTCTCTGCCAACGGAATGCCAGGCCATGCACGCCAATCCAAAGTAGCAGCACCCTCGTGTAAATTAGTCTTGAGGCTCTCCCGAGGCCTTCCTGGGTAACATAAAACGATTATACGGTGCAATGAAGATCAGCCCCTTCTCAAGCCACTACTGGCCGTGTCAGTCGTGGGTGGGCGGCTGGCGGGTTTGACCATACTTCACCACGCTGGTCAGTGCGGGTTGGTGAAAGATGGGGGAAACTAGGGGCGGGTGTAAGACCGCTTCACCGGGTACTCGTTTATGGCTAAGTCGACCTAAGGGAGGGTGGGGGGGGGAATGCCCCTTTCGTCACGACTCGTTTCAGATGTCACTCGCCACTGATGTTATCCGTGTCCGGGAATCGCACTCAGGCGGGGGGGGGGCTGGTTTGTAGTGCAGGTTCTAAACCACATTTATTCATTAACCACGCGTACCATAAAGGATCAAGGTCGCGTGTGGAACGCAATCTTTGTGGGAGTGCAGTGTTATGATGGGCTTCTATGTCGCGGGGAGCGGTGGCGCAGCGGTTAGCGCTACGCTGCACTACGAACCCGGCTGACCCGAGTTCGATTCCCGCTCACGGCCACCAACGACAGCAGGTGACGATTAGCGGTCCTGGGGCTCCCCTGGGTCGACTCGGCCTCAAATGAGTACCTGGTGCGGTGTGTAAACATCAGCGGTGGGAATACAAAGGCGGTCTGGCGCGGTGCTGGCCACCCACCCCCTCGTGTGCCGTGCCGGCCTTCTTAGTTGCTCGCTAGCAGCACTTGCCCCAGAAGTATGTTAAGGCCCTAAGGGGGGAGGGGGTCTTTGTCTTTGTACTGCTATCTATGGAGGCATCTACACCTATACATGCCACTGGAGCCTTAATGTTAAAACAATTGTATCAAGGCGACATTTTCTGGCAATGGCCCTTCTTGTACGCTGAACTTCTTTCGCACCGTAGGTAGCCGACCGTGCTAATCATTACACATCCACATAGGAACATAAACACAGATATATCCACCTAGCGTGAACGTGTTATGAAGGAGGGTCATTTCCCGAATCGTCGCCTATTGTATCTCTTTGTCCTTGTTAGGCCCCGCATTGTGTTAATGATGCACGTGTTGAGGTTGTTGTTGTTTGTGTTTGGGCACCACTGCCAACGCAGCAGCAACAGCAGGGACATCACCAAATACGATATTTATTATACTCTACTGATCTTGTGTGTGTTGTGTGCAGTATATGTATATACTGTATGTGTATACATTAATAATGTGTCCTGTATCATGTTTAGCGTGTGTGACAGAGCGTGTGCATGGATCTGTATGAGTGTGCACGTGTAATCTATGTGTGTGTGTGCATGTGAGAGTGTATGTGTGTGTGTGCATGTGAGAGTGTATGTGTGTGTGCATGTGAGAGTGTATGTGTGTGTGTGTGCATGTGAGAGTGTATGTGTGTGTGTGCATGTGAGAGTGTATGTGTGTGTGTGCATGTGAGAGTGTATGTGTGTGTGTGCATGTGAGAGTGTATGTGTGTGTGTGCATGTGAGAGTGTATGTGTGTGTGCATGTGAGAGTGTATGTGTGTGTGTACATGTGAGAGTGTATGTGTGTGTGTACATGTGAGAGTGTATGTGTGTGTGTACATGTGAGAGTGTATGTGTGTGTGCATGTGAGAGTGTATGTGTGTGTGCATGTGAGAGTGTATGTGTGTGTGCATGTGAGAGTGTATGTGTGTGTGCATGTGAGAGTGTATGTGTGTGTGCATGTGAGAGTGTATGTGTGTGTGTGCATGTGAGAGTGTATGTGTGTGTGTACATGTGAGAGTGTATGTGTGTGTGCGCATGTGAGAATGTATGTGTGTGTGCATGTGAGAGTGTATGTGTGTGTGTGCATGTGAGAGTGTATGTGTGTGTGCATGTGAGAGTGTATGTGTGTGTGCATGTGAGAGTGTATGTGTGTGTGCATGTGAGAACCTGGCGACCCGGGTTCAATTCCCGCTCACGGCCAACACTAGTGACGATTATCTGAACCGGTCCCAGGCCTCCCCTAGGTCGACTCACCCTCAAATGAGTACCTGGTGCGGTGTGTAAACATTGCCACTAGGGAGACAAAGGCGGTCGGGCGTGGTGCTGGCCACCCACCCCCTCGTGTACCGTTCTGGCCTTCATAGGTGCTCGCTAACAGCACTTGCCCCTACAGTCTGTTAAGGCTATATGGGGGATCTTTGTCTTTGTATGTGTGTGTGTGTGTGCGCGCGCATGTGAGAGTGTATGTGTGTGTGCGCGCGTGTGAGAATGTATGTGTGTGTGTGCGCATGTGAGAGTGAATGTGTGCGTGCATGTGAGAGTGTATGTGTGCGTGCATGTGAGAGTCTGTGTGTGTGCGCATGTGAGAGTGTATGTGTGTGTGTGCGCATGTGAGAGTGTGTGTGTGCATGTGAGAGTGTGTGTGTGTGTGTGTGCGCATGTGAGAGTGTGTATGTGTGTGCGCGCATGTGAGAGTGTATGGGTACATCTGTGTGGGGAACCCGTGTGCTTCTGTACGGGGTGGAGCTGTGGTTCGCGCACGAAACCGGCGACCAGAGATCGATCCCGCTCACGACCAATTTGATCCTGTGGTGGGCCTCCCCTGTGTTGAAGTTGAGTACCTGGTGCGGTGGAGACAAAGGCAGTTTGGCTTGGTGCTAACCACAGCACGCCCTGGTGTGGCCATGTTGGCCTTCGTAGGTGCACGCCAACAGCAATTGCCCCACCAGTTTGTGATAACTATACGGGGGAACTTTGACTTTGTTTCCACGACCTTGCGCAGCCATGGCAGATGACGTCTGTACTAGGTCTGGCCGCCTCACAGGTCGACTCGGCCCTAAATCAGTAACTTGGTGTGAGATGTGTGAAACATCAGTTATTGGGGAGACAAAGGCGGTTAGTTGGCCTTCGCTGATAGCACTTTCCCCGACAGCCCGTGCCGGCTACACGGAGGGGATCTTTGTCTTTGCGTCGTGTGAATGCAGAATGCGTCACTCCATACAAAGGTCAATCACACGGAAAAATCAAAACGCACTCGGGCTGCGTCTGGGGCTGCACGCGCTTCCAAATCTCTCCTCTCACCTTGGACCCCCTGCGAATAGAGGGCGGGGGGGGCGGGGCCCTGTGGGGGAATATGGAGGGGGGGGGCAGGGCAAAGGCAATGCCGCGTCTGTCTGATGATCATCACACTCGTCATCGTCACCCGCACGATCATCATTGTAATGAACGTCGCCACAAGCACAATTAAAATAGGCCACCGTTGTTAGTGTTTGTTTGTTCTCAACGCAAATCACCATCGACGTTCTTCATTGCAAGCCCCCTCCCCCCGCGGGCCCCTGGCGGTCTCCAGTGCGGCCCCTGGCGTGCGCGGCCCCCCCCCCCCCACCCCCCCCGACAAAACACAAATGGTGAACACACAACCCCATCATCATCGTCATCATCATCGTCATCATCACCGTGTTCCTGTCACGAAAAAACAAACCCCATGGCCGCCGTGAAAGGTCATCGCCTGTCGCCCAATCATCGTGGACGCGCCCGATCCGGTCACGTCCACGGACGGAAGGCCAAGCCTGGAGACGCAGCCCGCGTGGCGAGGCGCTGCCACGGGATTGTCGCCGCATGCCCGGGGGGGAGGGGGTGCTGCCATCGGTAGCTCTGAGGCTGCTGCGATGGGGAGGGGGGGGCTCTCTATGCACGTGACCGTCGGTAGAGGTGGTGGGGGGGGTCCACTGAACATCCCTCGGTGTTGTTGTTGTTGTGCTCGACGTCTCCTGTGCTCCTGTCCTTCCGCCAAACTCGCACTGCCAGCGTGGTGAAGTATGGTCAGATAGGCAACCACGACTCGGACGACGTTCAGAGGGAAGGGGCCCAGGAGCAGGAGGAGGTTGAACGTCACTCGCCGCTGCCGGGATTGGGACTCGTGTTTGAGGGCAGCGTGCTCGCCGCTGACGCCGCCGCTGCACGCAATTGAAGGATCTCACCGACGTCCGAATGCTGTCGGACGCATTCGGAAAATAAAACGAAACTGATTTTCCCGCTCAAACGGGCCGCCGGGAGGAAGTGGTGTTCATCTCAGCCTTGGAAAGCCAGCGGTGGAAATTCCACATTCGTATGGTGGGGTCGAGTCCGCCCACAGGATGACAATCACTGTTGACTTTCCCACAGAGTAGCACTAATTTTATCGACCCCGAAGGGATGATCGACAAGACCTAAAGCCAGCAGACGGTGGTGGTGGTGGTGGTGATAAGACGACTCGTGCTCCTCGGAGATTAGTTGTCAATTTCGCGCAAAGAACAGCGTTTTTCGGGCAGAGGGAAGGAAGCGATGGCGAGTTGTGAGACCCCCCCCCCCTCCCCCTTGACTATTAATCCGGATGCAATCTCACGTCGTTTGTTCTGCCAGACGCAGAAGGGCACCGCTCCGGTTTCCGTCGGAGCGGATCTAGTCCGCACAATGGAGCCTCAATCGCCCAGCACGGAAGCGGCGGGAATCTGTAGGGGGCCCAATGAGGGTGAGTGGGTCCCCTGTCACGTGGGGGGGGGGGGGGTTAATCGTAAATAAAAGAAATGTAATAAATTTGGGAATGATCCGAAAATGTGACGTCACGTGAAATAACATAACTGTGACGTCAGTTTAAACGACATAAATGTGACGTCACTTGAAGTGACATCGCTTCTGCGGCATTGCTGCTCCGAGTTTCATGACGTCACTTTGGCGATCAAACATTTTTCCCAATAAAGTTACTGATGGATCATTAACCATTTGAATTCAATTACTGATATTTAACGTTATGGAAATTATTCGATGTTTGTGCATAGACACTGGATGATATTGAAGTGTAGGTACATTTAAATCCGAAAAATATAACAATACCAAATCAAATCCATAACTGGACCTTAAAAGTCCGAAAGTATTTTTTTTTATATCTGAAACTCATCCCTACCTGGGTGAGTGGACGGGCCCATGTGGAGGGAAACATCCACTATGGACTGCACCATTATGTGAGTGAAGGGGTGACAGTTTGGAAACCCCGTGTGGACCCTACCGTTAAGGCATAGAGGAGAAAGAGGTGGCAACCCATTGTGGTTGCTATCATAATTTCGGTTTGGACTTTTCCATTATTCTAGCAGGGGGAGGGAAGGTGGAGAGAGGTTAATCCACTGGACCATACCAATCGAGCCGGGGATGTTCGCAGATCCCCCCACCGCGGAGAGGGGGATGGGCCAGCCCAGCTGCCCCCGCGCGAGACCCCCCACGGTGCCCCCCAAGGCGTGGGCTCAAGAATGGGAGAGGTGGGGGCCACCTCGTCACACCGGTCACCTCGTCACACCAGTATCATGCCAATGATCTCTTCACACTGAGCACCTCGTCACACTGTCCACGTCATTGTACTGTTATGATGATGACGACGATACGGCTGTCAGCATATGAACATTAAGCTCATAAACATGACGAGTGGTAACCCAGGTAACACAGGTGTGACACTGAAGATTGGTAGCCTAGGTAACACAGGTGTGACAATGAAGATTGGTAGCCTAGGTAACACAGGTGTGACACCGTGGATTGGTAGCCTAGGTAACACAGGTGTGATACTGAAGATTGGTAACCCAGGTAACACAGGTGTGACACCGTGGATTGGTAACCCAGGTAACACAAGTGTGACACTGAAGATTGGTTGCCCAGGTAACACAGGTGTGACACCGTGGATTGGTAGCCTAGGTAACACAGGTGTGATACTGAAGATTGGTAACCCAGGTAACACAGGTGTGACACCGTGGATTGGTAGCCTAGGTAACACAAGTGTGACACTGAAGATTGGTTGCCCAGGTAACACAGGTGTGACACTGAAGATTGGTAACCCAGGTAACACAGGTGTGACACCGTGGATTGGTAGCCTAGGTAACACAAGTGTGACACTGAGGATTGGTAACCTAGGTAACACAGGTGTGACACTGAAGATTGGTAGCCTAGGTAACACAGGTGTGACACCGTGGATTGGTAGCCTAGGTAACACAGGTGTGACACTGAGGATTGGTAACCCAGGTAACACAGGTGTGACACTGAGGATTGGTAACCCAGGTAACACAGGTGTGACACTGAAGATTGGTAGCCTAGGTAACACAGGTGTGACACCGTGGATTGGTAGCCTAGGTAACACAAGTGTGACACCGTGGATTGGTAGCCTAGGTAACACAGGTGTGACACCGTTAATTGGTAGCCTAGGTAACACAGGTGTGAGACTGATGATTGGTAGCCTAGGTAACACAGGTGTGAGACTGAAGATTGGTAGCCCAGGTAACACAGGTGTGACACCGAGGATTGGTAGCCTAGGTAAGACAGGTGTGACACTGAAGATTGGTAGCCCAGGCAACACAGGTGTGATACTGAAGATTGGTAGCCTAGGTAACACAGGTGTGACACTGAAGATTGGTAGCCCAGGTAACACAGGTGTGACACCGAGGATTGGTAGCCTAGGTAACACAGGTGTGACACTGAAGATTGGTAACACAGGTGTGACACTGAGGATTGGTAGCCTAGGTAACACAGGTGTGACACTGAAGATTGGTAGCCTAGGTAACACAGGTGTGACACTGAAGATTGGTAGCCCAGGTGTCTCTGTCCCTGTCGCCCTGGTGGCACTGCAGTGAGGAGCGCTTCTTGGGAGTCAAGGTGCGGAAGACGAAAGGAGGCCGGAGGCATTACACAGACGTGAGGACATGCACTCGGACACACTCACACAAAGACTAAGATCCCCGTATAACCAGGCAGACTTGTGTTAGCAAGCGCCGACGAAGGCCGACACGGCACACCAGTGGGTGGGTTGTGTCAAACAACCACGCTCCCTCTATCCAGCCAAACAGACACTGCTTGGTTCACGTGGTGACTGGCCGTGTGGGTTACATGATCCAGCCAACGCAGCCCTCGCCTGCCGGAGGAGCTCACTTATGTTGACGTAACTCGCTGACCCTGCCCTACTCGACATATGTGAAAATAGATTTTTAGCTCATCGGATTCAGCCACGAAAATAAATAAAGAATTTGATTCTGATATCCAGATCTATTAAGGATTTGTGAGCTTCTCACACATTTCAGTCGGGCTAAACCCAGGATGGCTCGCAGGCAGGCCAGCGCAGATGTGCCTTTTAACAGGGCCCACGTTTCTCAATCACAGAGAATAAGAGGGGCATAACTGTGGCCGAACAGACCCTGAGCTCCGTGCGGAGCGACAGGCCAAGTTGCTTCCACACAGCAGCGTTACGCTGCCAATGGAAATAAGACGACCGAAACCGGAGCTGGTCATGAACAAACTGCCCAGGTACGATAATATCTCCATCCTATCCACAATTGCCCCATTTACTCGTGGAGAATAGAGGGTGGGGGCGGAGAGTGGATTGTTTGATGACAGGTGATGGTACGGCCCACACCTCTTCGTCTTGTTTGTTGTTGTAATAAACTCCCACGTGCAATTGCATGCGCATCTCAGGATCAGAATCTCTGTTTAGACCGAAGAAGGAATCCGATGAGCAATGAAGCTCTTTTTCACAAAATGTCCACTGCGGGGGCGGGTCAGCGAGAGACACGACTAAAACAACGATAGGAGTGCAAAGTGCAAAATAGAGAGGAGAGAAACAAGTCGCTACAAATAGATATTATAAAGTATATGTTAACATGAATAAAGTGTGATGGACAAATTGCATGAGTACATACATTCCTGGCGATTTGTCGACACCCAATGCAAGCTTGGACAGGGCAGCAAAACAACAACAAAACAACAACAACAAAACAGCAACAACAATAACAGTCCCAGACCACATCGAGACAACGGTACACAGCAGTCCCTCAATTAAATTGTACGTTAATATTGGACTATCGATCCACGTTCCGACCCATCCTCCCGTGATGTACCGTATCCCCTCGTCCCTCCCCCCACCCCGCCCTGTCCCAGGACCCCGGCAGGGAGTGGTTCACGCTCAAGTTCGATTTGGCCAAAGACCAGGGAACGGAAGTGGTCCCAGCTGTCAAGGAGAAGTCGCTCAGGTGAGACCCGGATTGCAGGTGGCAGCAGTGACGTCCTGACTAAGTGGATGCGGTGCGAGAGGATGTGGGGCTGAGTGGACTTTCCGATGACCGGTACCAGCGGTGTCAAGATCGACCTGTGTGGAGGAGGCTCGTGAAGGACGCTACTGGGCAGTTGGAGGCAGTCGCCCTCCAACAACAACGGAGGGCAGAGGAGCGACGCTCACAACAACGAGCAGAGCGCCGGGCAGATAAAACACAGCCATTTTCCACAGTAGGGGGCAAAGGTGGTGCATTGGCCAGCTAGCTCAGTCAACCCATGGCACCTGGGTGTGTCCTGTGACCTCCTGCCAGCAGGCGTTCGACACTTCACGTGGCCTTAAAGTGCACACAGCCTGGCACAAGCGCCGTGGTGACGTCACCGCCACTTAGTGGCGAATGGCGGTTGTTGTTGCACTGACTAGGCGAGGGCCACCACGTGGAGCATCTGCTGTGTGTGTAGGTCCGTGTGGCCTTGTAAGTGGAGCGGTGGTGTCGGGGTTGACGTACTTCGCTCTGCGCCAAGAACCCGGCGACCGGTTTACGATGGCGATTTTTTTTAACCAGTCCTGGGTCTAGTTAAAATGAATACCTGGTACGGTGTGTGTAAAACATTAGCACTGGGGAGACACTTGCCCCCCCCAACAGCCTGTGTAGGTTCACCGGGGGGGATCTTTGTCTTTGTGTGTGTCGCAGGGAGACGCTGAGTCCCATCTTCTTACGGAGGGGCCTGAGTCTGGGCCGCGTCGATGTCTTCCTGGACCACTCGAGCACGCCGCTGTGCCTCGACTTTGAGACGTTCCCTTTCGGAGGACGGCACCTCACGGTCAAGGGTCAGTGAGGGACCTCCTTACCAGCCTCACCCGCACCAATCGTACCTCCTCACCCACTGCACCTTCTCACCGGTACCACCACAACATCTCACTCGGAATTCCTCACTAGCACCACCACGACATCTCACTCGGAATTTCTCACCAGCACCACCAGGATACCTCACAAGGACATCTTCACTGGCACCACAACGACATCTCACTCGGAATTCCTCACCAGCACCACCAGGATATCTCACTCGGAATTTCTCACCAGCACCACCACGACATCTCACTCGGAAATCCTCACCGGCACCACCACGACATCTCACTCGGAATTCCTCACCAGCACCACCACGGGATCTCACTCGGAATTTCTCACCGGAACCACCACGGCATCTCACTCGGAATTCCTCACCGGCACCACCACGGCATCTCACTCGGAATTCCTCACCAGCACCACCACGACATCTCACTCGGAATTTCTCACCAGCATCACCGGGGGGGGGGGTTAATTGTCATAATGGGCGAGGGTGGGGAGCAGGATGACTGGGGGGCGGGGGGTGGAGGAGATGGGGACGAGGCAACGCTGACGATGATCTCGAAGAATTACATCTACTTTGTGGAGGAGCTCTCTTGAGCGAGGCGATAGGACGCGAGGAGGAGGAGGAGGCTCTGTCCAAGACGCAAAAGGGAAGGGGTCGATTTCTCTGAGGGCTAAGAGCCGGGCGGTGGCTAGGCCACACGTGACCACGTGTCCTGCGATCCAGCGCCGTGTGTGGAGGCAGCATCGATGGGTTGTTGTGTGGATGGCTGCGCAGATGTTGTTGTGAAACTCCCTTCTTTGCCGTGGCTTGTCGAGGAGGTGCCCGTCATACCCCCGGGACACGCCAGGAGAAGTCGGTACAGGCACATGACACGAGTCGCCACGAGTTTCCATCTGTACGGGCGATAGAGCGTTGCCCCCTCGCGAAAGGCGTGGGTTTTCTCCAGGTGATTCGGTTTCCTCCCACGTGGTATAATCAGCACAACTCATCGTTAATTGGTTTAAAGAAAACAACGTACAATTATTTTTTTTAAAACCCAAATGCATCAGAGACCCCCAAAGACACATAGTGATGCATAGATTACACAGAGACCCACAGACTTGCATAGATTCCCATATATAGACCCATGGATTCACATAGAACTGTAGACTCTCACAAAGACCCATTTACTCTCACAAAGATCCATAGACTCACACAGACTAATAGACACTCACACATAGACCCATATACTCATACAGAGACCCATAAAACTGACTGCCTCTTTTTCACTACTCAATAATTCGCGTCGAGCGATGCCGGCTTCCATCGAGACACCGCTAAATCCACATCGCGATGCATTTCCTGGTGGTCCCTGTAGGGGGAGCATCGCCATGGCGTGGTGAGGCTATCTGCCTCAGTGGATCGAGAGAAACTGTGGGGAGCGGTGGTGCAGCGGTTAGCGCTAGGTTGCGCTACGAACCCGGCGACCTGAGTTCGATTCCCGCTCACGGCCAACAAACTCGACTTGCGGTCAAAGAGGTCGCCTCTGTCCACCCAGGTTGTGTGTGGTGCGGTAAAGTGTGAGTACACCCACATTTTTCAAAACGCCAGGCCAACGTGGAAGGGTAGTCGAAATAATTAAGAGGGCGCCACGATGGCTATGAGATGTTAACTACCTCGCCTGGTATGCAGGAGGTCATGAGTTCGATCCCGACTCTGACGTATATTTGGAGTTTGCGCGTCTCTCTTCCCCCATGGTCGCGTGGATTTTTCTCCGGGTCCTCTGGGTTTTCCCTCCACAAGAACACCAGTTTAGAGTATTTGGCTGCTACTTTACATTTCCACCATCGTTGAGCTATCATTGGTGATATCCACGTCGCTGAAAAAAATCCATGTAGCTAAGCGGACCTTACCTGGTAGAATAGCAAAAAAATACTGTGGAGTCGTAGTTAGTAAATGCACGCGTAGAGGTTCTCTCTCGAGCTCCCCCCAAAGGTGGAGGAACTTCCTCTGGCAGTGGGGCGAGCGAGACATTGCAGGGCTGCGCCGTTTCACGGCATCCGTGTCCACGCGCACACACTCGTGTTTTGGGTTGACCCCAAGGAGCGCAGCGGCCCCAGCGCGCTGACCCGGCGACCAGGCGAGCCGGCGAGCCGAGTTCGCCTCCCGCCTGCGGCCAATAAAGGTGGCGAGCATCTGAACCGGTCTCCTAGACCTCGCCCTAGGTTGGCTCGGCCTTAACACACGGGCGGAGTTTGACTTCTATATTTGGGTGCCGGTGGTCGGGGCGGGGGGGGGGTTCGCTTTGTCCCCCACATTGGGAATCGCGGGTGCATCTAATTAATTCATATTTTGAACAAAATTTTTAATTTTAAACGGCTGAAAATAAATTGATAAAGGTGTCCCAGTTTGGGCGGGGGCGTTGCGATCCCCCTATACCCCTTCCCCGTGCCCCCCCCCCGTGCCCCCCGCCCCGCAAACGCCTCCCACGCCTTAACCGAGGACCTGGCACGGTGCGGTGCTGGATGATCCTCAGCTACAAGTAGCTACAAGTAGCTACATGTGCTATGGGCCCCGCACTTTCAAAGGGGCCGCGCTAAATGTTTTCAAGCTACCAATTCCGGTTCAGTGATCGTGCACTTACTATCGTGCTATACCGCCTTCAAATTTTACGAACGACTGCGTGTTTAAGGTTAGCGATTTGTCGTATCATCTGGCCGTCATAGCAAATGGAAAATACAATTACTTTGCTATGCAAGTTGAACATTTATGTGTTTTAAAATGTACGTGTTTTTTTTATTTAGGGGCCCCATAATAACATGATCTGCTACAGGCCCAGCACGAGCTTAATCCGGCAGTGGTGCGGTGTGTAAAGATGATGAACTGGGGAGACAAAGGTGTCTGGGCGTGGTGCTAGCCCCCCACCACCACCCCCCTGCCCCCCTCGTGCGGCGTTCCGGTCACAATAGGTGCTCGCTAACAGCGCCAGTTGATGTCGTTGGGGTGTTTCCCCCAGCTGACTTTCAGCTCGGGGCCGTTACCTAAGCGGAGCTGGCGGCTGTGCGCACTGCCACAGCTGCGTTTGCTTTGAGATCCTCCCCCGAGGGGGGACGCCACCGCGCTCCCTGCACGTGTGTGGGTGTCTGTGTGTGTGTCTGTGTGGGTGTCTGTGTGTGTGTCTGTGTGTGTGTCTGTGCGTGTGTCTGTGCGTGTGTCTGTGCGTGTGTCTGTGTGGGTGTCTGTGTGTGTCTGTGTGTGTGTCTATGTGGGTGTCTGTGTGTGTGTCTGTGTGGGTGTCTGTGTGTGTGTCTGTGTGTGTGTGTCTGTGTGTGGGTCTGTGTAGCGGTTAGCGCGCTGCGCTATGAACCTGGCGACCCGGGTTCGATTCCTGCTCACGGCCAACACCAGTGACGATTATCTGAACCGGTCCCGGGCCTTCCCTAGGTCGACTCAGCCTCAAATGAGTACCTGGTGCGGTGTGTAAATATCACCACTAGGGAGACAAAGGCGGTCGGGCGTGGTGCTGGCCACCCACCCCCTCGTGTACCGTTCCGGCCTTCATAGGTGCTCGCTAACAGCACTTGCCCCTACAGTCTGTTACAGGCTATATGGGGGATCTTTGTCTTTTTTATCTTTGTGTGTCTGTGTGGGTGGCGGTGTGGGTGTCTGTGTGTGTGTCTGTGTGGGTGTCTGTGTGTGTGTCTGTGTGTGGGTCTGTGTGTGTGTCGGTGTGGGTGTCTGTGTGTGTGTCTGTGTGGGTGTCTGTGTGTGTGTCTGTGTGTGGGTCTGTGTGTGGGTCTGTGTGTGTGTCTGTGTGGGTGTCTGTGTGTGTGTCTGTGTGTGTGTCTGTGCGTGTGTCTGTGTGTGTGTCTGTGTGGGTGTCTGTGTGTGTGTCTATGTGGGTGTCTGTGTGTGTGTCTGTGTGGGTGTCTGTGTGTGTGTCTGTGTGGGTGGCGGTGTGGGTGTCTGTGTGTGTGTCGGTGTGGGTGTCTGTGTCTGTGTGTGTGTCTGTGTGTGTGTCTGTGTGTGTGTCTGTGTGGGTGTCTGTGCGTGTGTCGGTGTAGGTGGCGGTGTGTGTGTCTGCGTGTGTGTCTGCGTGGGTGTCTGCGTGTGTGTCTGTGTGGGTGTCTGTGTGGGTGTCTGTGCGTGTGTCGGTGTAGGTGGCGGTGTGTGTGTCTGCGTGTGTGTCTGTGTGGGTGTCTGTGTGTGTGTCTGTGTGGGTGTCTGTGTGTGTGTCTGTGTGTGTCTGTGTGGGTGTCTGTGCGTGTGTCTGTGTGGGTGTCTGTGTGTGTGTCTGTGTGTGTGTCTGTGTGGGTGTCTGTGTGTGTGTCTGTGTGGGTGTCTGTGCGTGTGTCGGTGTGGGTGTCTGTGTGTGTGGCGGTGTGGGTGTCTGTGTGGGTGTCTGTGTGTGTGTCTGTGTGGGTGTCTGTGTGTCTGTGTGGGTGTCTGTGTGTGTGTGTCTATGTGTGTGTCTGTGTGTGTGTGTCGGTGTAGGTGGTGGTGTGGGTGTCTGTGTGTGTGTCTGTGTGTGTGTCGGTGGTGGTGGCGGTATGGGTGTCTGTGTGGGTGTCTGTGTGTGTGTCGGTGTGGGTGTCTGTGTGTGTGTCTGTGTGGGTGTCTGTGTGTGTGGCGGTGTGGGTGTATGTGTGTGTGTCGGTGTGGGTGGCGGTGTGGGTGTCTGTGTGTGTGTCGGTGTGTGTGTCGGTGTGGGTAGCGGTGTGGGTGTCTGTGTGTCGGTGTGGGTGGCGGTGTGGGTGTATGTGTGTGTCTCTGTGTGTCTCTGTGTGTGTCTTTGGTGGCTGTGTGGGTGTCTGTGTGTGTGACTTTGGTGGCTGTGTGGGTGTCTGTGTGTGTGTCTTTGGTGGCTGTGTGGGTGTCTGTGTGTGTGTCTTTGGTGGCTGTGTGGGTGTCTGTGTGTGTCTTTGGTGGCTGTGTGGGTGTCTGTGTGTGTCTCTGTGTGTCTCTGTGTATGGGTGTGTGTGAATGCCTGTGTGTGTGTCGGTGTGTAGGTGTGTGTGGGTGTCTGTGTGTGTGTCTCTGGGTGGCTGTGTGGGTGTCTGTCTGTGTGTGTATAGTGGGGAGCGGTAGTGTAGCGGTTAGCGTGTTACGCTATGAACCCGGCGACCCGGGTTCGATTCCCGCTCAAGGCCAACACCAGTGACGATTATCTGAATCGGTCCTGGGCCTCCCCTAGGTCGAATCGGCCTCAAATTAGTACCTGGTGCGATGTGTAAACATCGCCACTGGGGAGACAAAGGCGGTCGGGCGTGGTGCTGGCCACCCACCCCCTCGTGTACCGTTCCATAGGTGCTCGCTAACAGCACTTGCCCCTACAGTCTGTTAAGGCTATACGTGGGATCTTTGTCTTTGTGTGTGTCTGTGTGTATAGGGGAGCGGTAGTGTGACGGTTTGCGCGCTGTGCTACGAACCCGGTGACCCAAGTTCGATTCCCGATCACGGGCACCAACATCAGTGGCGATTATCTGAACCGATCCCAGGCCTCCTCTAGGTCAACCCGGCCTCAAATGACTACCTGGTGTGGTGTGTAAACATCGCAACTGGGGAGACAAAGGCGTCCGGGCGTGGTTCCGGCCTTCATAGGTGCCGCTCCCTGGCAGGACTTGCTCCAACAGTCTGTTCAAGACTATACGGGGGATCTTTGTTTCTTTTGTCTTATTATGTTTGTGCTGGTTCGGGTCTGCCCTCCCCCCATCCCTCTTCGCCTCACCCCTTCACCAACCCGCACTGACGAGTGTGGTGAAGTATAGCCAAACAACCCCCAACACGACTGGCGCGGTGTTGGGGAGGTCTTCATCCAGGGCCGTGCATCGTTGTTGTTTACTTACTTATTTTACAGATACTAGGGCTAGGCGATTCCTCTAGTGTATGTTGCATTTCTTTCGCGCCCTACGTAGCCAACCGTGTTGTTAATCGGTGGTGCGGTGGAAGGACAACAAACTAAGAGCAAATGCTGCCAAATTAATTTGAACGCATCGAATTGGAGCGGGTCAAATGGCTCTGTGGGTCAAATGGCTCTGTGGGTCCGGCTCAGATGGGACAGGTCAGAAGTGATGGGAGGAGATGATTGAAGGTCTCACTGTCACCATGGATGTTGTCGCAGTTGTATGTCTTTGACGTTGATGCGAAATAAGTTCAACATCCATATATACATCCTATTGTTCTATCTCTGTGATTTTGTGGATCCCCATTGTTTCATCTCTATGAGCACAATTGTTCGTCCTTCTTGATATTGATGATTCCATTGTTCTATCTCGGCGACAATGCCAATCCTATTGTTCTCTCTCTAATATTCACAATCCTATTGTTATAGCTCCATGATATTGCGGATCCCATTGTCATATCTCTGTGAGTCCAATCCCATTTTTCCATCTCTCTAATATTCACGATCCCATTGTTCCATCTCTCCGATATTCACGATCCCATTGTTCCATCTCTCTGATATTCACGATCCCATTGTTCCATCTTTTCGATATCCACGATCCCATTGTTCCATCTCTCCGATATTCACGATCCCATTATTCCATCTCTCGGATATTCACGATCCCATTGTTCCATCTCTTCGATATCCACGATCCCATTGTTCCATCTCTCCGATATTCACGATCCCATTGTTCCATCTCTTCGATATCCACGATCCCATTGTTCCATCTCTCCGATATTCACGATCCCATTGTTCCATCTCTCTGATATTCACGACCCCATTGCTCCATCTCTCTGATATTCACGATCCCATTGTTCCATCTCTCTGATATTCACGATCCCATTGTTCTATATCTCCGTGTGATGTCGACCATGGCCCCCGATGGGAGCAGCCAAGGTTCCCGAGGGCAGCAGCAGCAGCAGCAGCAGCAAGTCCCGGCGCATGAGCGTGGCGTGTCCCTCCTTCCTGCTCAGCTCCCTGCGCCTCCGCAGCGTGAGCAGCACCGCGCTCAACGGACCCCCGCGGCACCCGGGGGACCGGCCCGGATCGACCCGTTCCGGGAGGAGACCCCGCTCGGAGCAGACGACCCCCGTGGCGGGGAGGAGCCCCTCCAGGGAGCCCCCCCAAACCGGCGAGGGGGGGATCCCAGCGGTGCCCGCGGAACCAGTGGCACCGGGACTCGAGCCGTCGGTAGGTGGTGGTAGAGGAGGGGGGGGGGGGGTAGGTGGGTGCGGGACCCACCCCCCCTCCCCCATTCTAAACGAGCACCCTACTCTCTTATTAGGGGGGTACGCGTGGGATGATAGCACGGATGAGAAGCGATGGAGGTTGATGATGATGATGATGCAATCATCATCGTTATTTAAACACGTGGTTCTTCGCAGCCAATATTATGATTCCCCATCGATTTTTCACGGAGCCTGAGACAAATAATTAGTGGTGCAGCAGTCTGATCCGTAACGATCTTTTGCATGGATATGGCCGCTTGCGTAAATGCCTACACAGCCCAAAAGCCTGTGCATTGCATCACATCTCATCGCAAACATTAGACGGGCACCCCCAGTGGCAGCTGTCTCTGTGTAGTAGTGAGCGTTAGTCTGAGTGTATGGGGTGATGATTAGCAGGTGTTGTCAACTTCAGTCATTTAAATAGCAGACATGATGAGGATGATGGTGATGATGATCGTGGTGATGATGATGCAATGGATGGTATGTGTTGCGTGTTCTACCCTGGGCTCATGGTGATTATGATGATGATCGGGCAAATGAATTGACGAGTGAGTGAATTTGCGAATGAATGAGCGAATCCGTTGGTGAACGAACGCGCGAATATGTCCGTGGGTGTGTGAATGACTGGATGAACGAGTGCACGATAGTGTGAGAGAATGAGTGTGAATAAGTGATTAAATGAATGTGTGAATAAATGAGTGATGGAATGAGCGGGCGAATGAATTGGCCGAACGTTTTGCGTGAGATAACGAATTCAATGTGTGTGTGAACACAACCAGCGAATGAATACGCTGGTGAATGAACGGACGAGCCAGTGCGCTGGTAATGTATGAACCGAGCGAATCTCGTGGCTTAACTGTACCACGCTCTCTCTCGCTCCACATCCCCCAACTACCTTGACCCCACCTTGATCCCCATCCCCCCCCCGAAGGGAGCCTGGAACCCTGAAACTCCCCGTGTCCCCCGTGCCCTTGAAGGGGTCTGCAGAGGGATGAATACGAATGTCGTGGATACAGGCAGCCACAGGAGATGTGTGTGTGCGTGTTTGTTGTGTGTTTAATTCATATTGTGTTTTTATTTATTTTATTTCTCTACACTGGGTGGTTGTCACTCATTTTATTGGCGGGGTCGCGGGGGGGTGGAGCTATTTTTAGACTGGAATTAGTGCGCTGGTGGGGGGGTTGGGGCAGTGCGCTGGTGAGGGGGGGGGGCACAGTGGGAGGTGATGGATGTGGAATAAACACGAAGAGGCCTGAGAGGGAGCTGATGGTGCCGGGTGAGCGCCTGTACAACACACCATGCACTCAGCAGCAGCAGCGCCCTGCACCAGGAACTCTGCACTCAGCAACCCGCACTCGGCATCCTTGTACTCGACACCCGCCACGAAGCACCCCTCCTGCACACTGCACAAGAACGCCCTGCACCCTACACATCGTCACCCTGCACTCTATCCCTTGCACCCCGCACCCAGCACCGTGCACCCTTCACTCGACCCCCAGCAATCATCACCCTGCACCCTGCCCCCTGCTCCCTGCCCCCTGCTCCCCGCACCCTGCACTCAGCACCCTGCACTCAGCACCCTGCACCTTGCCCCCTGCTCCCCGCACCCTGCACCCTGCCCCCTGCACTCAGCACCCTGCACTCAGCACCCTGCCCCCTGCTCCCCGCACCCTGCACCTGCCCTCTGCCCCCTGCTCCCCGCACCCTGCACCCTGCTCCCCGCACCCTGCACCCTACCCCCTGCCCCCTGCTCCCCGCACCCTGCACTCAGCACCCTGCACTCAGTACCCTGCACTCAGCACCCTGCCCCCTGCCCCCTGCTCCCCGCACCCTGCACCCTGCCCTCTGCTCCCTGCTCCCCGCACCCTGCACTCAGCACCCTGCACTCAGCACCCTGCACCCCTCCCCACCGCCCTTATCCTCCACCGTCCTGGACAGGACCCCGAGAAACTCGGGACCCACATCCCGCCCGAGTCTAGGATCGGGAAGGGGAGCCACGGGACGGGGGATGGGGGAGGGGCGAGGATGGACAAGAGACCCCCTCGCTGACGCGGGTGCGGGGGCACCGGAGGGGGGGGCCCATTTGAAGTGGGGGCTTCAGAGGCGGTGCGGGGAGGTAGTGACCTCTACCGCGGCGCTTTCATGTGCGGCCTCGCTCCCTCTCCTCCCCGCTCCGTCTCCCTCAGCGGCGTCCCTCGCTTCCCCTTCTCCCCCTCCCCTTCCCTCCCTCCCACCCATCCACCTCGCTCTCCCCCCCCCCCGCCTCCCACCTCGCTGCCGCCCCGTCTCGCTCCCATCCCGGAGTCTCGCTGCTGCTGCTGCTGCATCAGCGTCGTCGTCGTCAGCTCCGCTCCTCGCTCCGTCTCTCTTCGCCTCGTGCCCCTCGCTCGGCAAACCACGCGCGGGGCGCTGAGCGATAGCCATTCAGACGAGGTGCTGCTGCTGGTGGTGGTGGTGGTGCTGGTGGACGAGGTGGAGGGTTAGGAGGAGGAGGAGTGGGGAGGAGAGGTGAAAGTGGGAGGCGACGGGACGCGCTGACATGGAGGGAGAAGCGGAGTTCTTCCCGGAGGTCTCAGTGAGCGACGATTTTGCTTACCTGTGTGTGTGTGTGGGATTGTCCACCTGTGTGATTGTTCACCTGTGTGTCCTTGTCCACCTGTGCGATTGTTCACCTGTGTGTGTGATTGTTCACCTGTGTGTGTGTGATTGTTCACCTGTGTGTGTGTGATTGTTCACCTGTGTGATTATCCGCTTGTGTGTGTGTGATTGTGTGTACCTGTGTGTGTGTGTGATTGTGTGTACCTGTGTCTGTGTTATGCGCGTGTGTGTGTACCTGTGTGTGTGTGTGTAACTGTCTGGGTCTGTGCGTGTGGCTTTGTGTCTGTTTATTGTGCGTGTTACCTGTGTGTGTTCGTGATTTAATGGTATGTGTGTTGTTCGTGCGCGCGTTATGCGCGTGTCTGTAGGTATGTGCATCTATTATTGGTGTGTGTGTGTGCACGCACGTCTTTGTATAAGTGTGTGTAATGTGCCTGTGTGTGTCTCAGACACATGTACAGTCTGTGTCTCTGTCTCCTTGTGTCTCAATGGCGCTCCTGTGTCTGTCTTTGTGTGTGTCTCTCTGTCTTGGTGTCCCAGTGTCACTCCTATGTCTCCGTGTGTCTGCGTCTGTGTGTGTATCCGTGCCTTCGTCTCCCCGTCTCCGCGTCACCCCCGTGTCTCGGTCCGTGTCTCGGTCCGTGTCTCGGCCCGTGTCTCGGCCCGTGTCTCGGTCCGTGTCTGCGCGTCTCTCCCCGAGGCGAGGGGACGCGATACGGGAGTCATGCGAGCCGAGTCGGGCATCGATCGCTCAGGGATGTCACGGCCAGGGTGATGATGGGGTGGCGGGTTACCGGTGATGGGATACGCGTGATCGGTAATGGGTGGCGGGTGAAGGGAGGTGAGCGATGGGTGAAGAGTGGTGGCTGATGAGTGATGCTTGAAGAGTGTTAAGGGATGAGTGAAGGGTGGTGGTTGATGAGAGATGGGTGATAGGTGAGTGGTGGGTGATAGGTGAGTGGTGGGTGATAGGTGAGTAGTGGTTGATAGGTGAGTAGTGGGTGATAGGTGAGTGGTGGGTGATAGGTGAGTAGCGGGTGATAGGTGAGTGGCGGGTGATAGGTGAGTGGCGGGTGATAGGTGAGTGGCGGGTGATAGGTGAGTAATGGGTGATAGGTGAGTAGTGGGTGATAGGTGAGTGGCGGGTGATAGGTGAGTGGCGGGTGATAGGTGAGTGGCGGGTGATAGGTGAGTGGCGGGTGATAGGTGAGTGGTGGGTGATAGGTGAGTGGCGGGTGATAGGTGAGTGGCGGGTGATAGGTGAGTAGTGGGTGATAGGTGAGTAGTGGGTGATAGGTGAGTGGCGGGTGATAGGTGAGTGGCGGGTGATAGGTGAGTGGCGGGTGATAGGTGAGTGGCGGGTGATAGGTGAGTGGTGGGTGATAGGTGAGTGGTGGGTGATAGGTGAGTGGTGGGTGATAGGTGAGTGGTGGGTGATAGGTGAGTGGTGGGTGATAGGTGAGTGGTGGGTGATAGGTGAGTGGTGGGTGATAGGTGAGTAGTGGGTGATAGGTGAGTAGCGGGTGATAGGTGAGTAGCGGGTGATAGGTGAGTAGCGGGTGATAGGTGAGTGGTGGGTGATAGGTGAGTGGTGGGTGATAGGTGAGCGGTGGGTGATAGGTGAGTGGTGGGTGATAGGTGAGTAGTGGGTGATAGGTGAGTAGTGTGGGGAGATTGGTGGTGGTTGATAAGTGATGTGCGGTGAGTAGTGGGTGATGGGTGATGAGTCGTGGGGGATGAATGAATAATGGGAATATGCATGATCGGTTATAGGTAATTAATGAGTGACGAGGGGATGGATGGTGGGTGATGGGTGGCATAATGTGGATATTTGGTGATGGGTGGTGAGTGATGGTTGAAGCTCAAGACGTCATTATGGCCAAATCAGCTGTGATGCCACCAACTTGCCAGATCCCGCAGCTGCCGCGCACAGTAGAGACACGCGAGAAATGCCCTCACACTCGCACCATCGCACCGTCTGTCCTTGGGCCTTCTCTTCCACTCAGTCGCCCGACTCGTGGAGGTCACGAGCCCACCCTGCACACACACACACACGTGTCCCTACCCAGGGCTCCCCCTGCGTCCGCCCTGCTCACACCCTGCAACACGCGCCCGACGCTCTATCACGACGTGGCCCAGCGTCCGTCTCCGAGTCGAGCCGAGCCAGCCGCACGCCTCTGTGCTCGATGCGAATATTCGAGCCGCCGCGTAATTAAAGGGGCCCAGCTCTCCGATGCATTTTGCATGCAGTCACAACAACGCACATGGGGCCGTCCGTAGTGGGGGAGGGGGGGGGGGCAGGGGCCCTGGGCAAAGTGCTACGTCTGACTCCGTGATGTCGAAGGGTGGGAGGGGGGTGGTAGCAAAGCTTGGGGCCCAGGGCGGTCGCCCCAAATCGCCATTACCCTAGCGACGGCTCTGAGTGTCCACAGACAGGAAACGCTCCCCCCCCCCCCCCCCCAGTATCAATGTCGCTTCTCTGTACACTGCCTTCTCATCCGAATTGGTGTCCGCCCCCATCGCTCACCTGCCCTGCTAAATCAAGGCGGCTCCTCTTGACCGCCTTGTCACAGCGCCCCCGCCGCCACTGCATTACGGACACAGCTGCCTCGATCTGACAAGACGTCTTCTGCCACCTTAAACAAGAACATCGTCTTACGACTCAAACTGTGGCAGGCTCGCCAGGATGACGGAGACGTCACATTTCCAGTGGCAATTATGAGGCCGTTGACGGGCGTGTTTAGTGATCGGTAATTATCGCGTGGCCGTTATGATCGTCGGCTGTGTTCACAATTGTGTGCAACGCGTCGTCACGGCACTCACGAGGGGCCGAGCCCGCGCGGAATTCTCCGTGTTAGGCAGCGCCTCGTGGAAGGAGATATCCGGGAACTACATCCCAGTCAGTAGGCACGGAACGTTGGGCCGACGTGGGGGAAAAAAAGTTAGCCCAACGTTGCATGTTGACTGGGGGGGGGGGGGGTGTTGTTAATTCACAAATGAGGGCACAGGAAAATTCCGCACAAGCCCGCTGCAGAGAAATGTTCATCACGTGGCAGTCAAAGTGATATTCTTTTTTACTTCTCAGACCTGGTATTTTAGTCAATTTTAAGTAATGCGATTGTATGCTGTGTGCGGTTTTCCTCGTTTTTCAATTTCCTTCCGTCGCTAAAACCTCCCTGCAAAGAGCCAACATATCACTGTAATGTCACTCGGATTGGCCAAAGCATCTCAATGCCGCAGAAACTACCTGGAACATTTTACTCAATTGGAGTTACACACCGCAGCAGCAGCAGCAGCATCGCCCCTTACCGCAACAAAATGACCCTCCTGACAATGAGTGTTGAGACTCGGTGTGAGGATTCCCTGGGAAAACGAGTGTGTTCAATAGAGTTAGCACGTCTTCTGTCTGGCTTATTCTCTGCGCGCGCCATTCCAGAAACCATAAGTGGGCTGGCTCGGCTCGGCACGCTTTCCAACGCACGTGGGAACGCAGCAACAGTAGTATCAGCAGCAGTATCAGCAGCAGCAGCAGCATCAGCAGTATCATCAGCAGCATCAGAGCCACCCGGTTGCTGCAGTGAGGCTCTGAGACGCGGTGCCCCTTGGCAAGGATTGACCCTGTTTGACGTTGCTTAATTCACCTGCTAAGAATTGCTGGCACCCTTTTTAATGGGGCAATTTCATTGTCATTAGTCACGAGCAAGCAGAGACAATTACCCATCAGAGGCAATTAACCCCCCACCCACCCACCCACCACCGCCCAGCCCGCGAGCTGAGCTATTAGGGGGCGACGGGGACAGACGACCCCTACCTAGCACGTGGCCAACACGAGGATGAGCCCCCCCTCTGTCGTCTCTTCGACTAATTACTCCACTCATGGACCCCCCCCCCCACCCCCGTAACCCCCCCCATCCCAAGATGATAATGCTCTTGCCCCCCCCCCATAATTACTCATCTCGTCCCCCTATACCCCTCCCCCCCATCCCTCGTCTCGCCCCCCCCCTAATTACTTCCACTGATTCCCCTCCTACCCCCCCCCCGCAGACCCCCTGCCGGAGGCGCAAGAACATGGCGTCGTACCTGGGGGACGCGATGGTCCCCCTGGAGAAGTGGGGCCCCCGAGGGGGCCGCCCCGACCCCCGCGGGGAGCCCCGTGGACGTGGGGCAAGGTGCGACAGGGGGCTCGCATTGGTGGCATCTTCGGGCCCGGAGGAGCAGTGGTGAAGGTGGGCGGTGGTCTGAGAGGGTGTGAGGGGGTGTGTGTGTGAGGGGGTGTGTGTGAGGGTGTGTGTGAGGGGGTGTGTGTGAGGGGGTGTGTGTGTGTGAGGGGGTTTGTGTGTGAGGGGGTTTGTGTGTGAGGGGGTTTGTGTGTGTGTGAGGGGGTGTGTGTGTGTGTGTGAGGGGGGTGTGTGTGTGTGTGATGGGGTGTGTGTGTGTGAGGGTGTGTGAGGGTGTGTGTGTGTGAGGGTGTGTGTGTGTGAGGGTGTGTGTGTGTGTGAGGGTGTGTGTGTGTGAGGGTGTGTGTGTGTGAGGGTGTGTGTGTGTGCGAGGGTGTGTGTGTGTGCGAGGGTGTGTGTGTGTGCGAGGGTGTGTGTGTGAGGGTGTGTGTGTGAGAGTGTGAGTGTGTGAGGGTGTGTGTGTGTGAGGGTGTGTGTGTGTGAGGTGTGTGTGTGTGAGGGTGTGTGTGAGGGTGTGTGTGTGTGAGGGTGTGTGTGTGAGGGTGTGTGTGTGTGTGAGGGTGTGTGTGTGAGGGTGTGTGTGTGTGTGAGGGTGTGTGTGTGAGGGTGTGTGTGTGTGTGAGGGTGTGTGTGTGAGGGTGTGTGTGTGAGGGTGTGTGTGTGAGGGTGTGTGTGTGAGAGTGTGTGTGTGAGAGTGTGTGTGTGAGGGGGTGTGTGTGTGAGGGTGTGTGTGAGGGGGTGTGTGTGTGAGGGGGTGTGTGTGTGAGGGGGTGTGTGTGTGAGGGGGTGTGTGTGTGAGGGGGTGTGTGTGTGAGGGGGTGTGTGTGTGAGGGTGTGTGTGTGTGTGAGGGTGTGTGTGTGTGTGGGGTGTGTGTGAGGGTGTGTGTGTGTGTGTGGGGGTGTGTGTGTGGGGGGTGGGGGTGGGTGTGTGTGGGTGTGTGAGGGTGTGTGTGAGGGGTGTGTGTGAGGGGGTGTGTGTGGGGGGTGTGTGTGTAGAGTGTGTGTTGTGTGTGTGTGAGAGTGTATGAGTGTGTGTGAGAGTGTGAGTGGTGCGCTGGCACAGTAGGTCGACTCGGCCTCAACTGTGTATAAATCGCCACTGGGGAGACAAAGGCGGCCGGGAGTGGTGCTGGCCACCCACCCCCTCGTGTGCCGTGCCGGCCTTCATAGGTGCTCGCTTAACAGCACTTGCCCCTACAGTCTGTTCATGCTATACGGGGGATCTTTGTCTTTTGTGTCAGTGTGTGTGTCAGTGTGTGTCTGTGTGCTCTGCTGGTTATTGTGAGCGTCCTTTTTCCACCCTGCGGCGGCTAGAACACCGCCGAGATGACGACACAGGGGGTGGTTTCCAGCTCCCTCGTAACGCAGAACACCTGGGCCTGTCCCGTGACCTCCTGCCAGCGGCCGAGCCTTCCACACACTTTGTGCACTTTGCGCGTGACGGCCTCAGAGTGCACCGAGCCTGGCACGCGCGCCCCGCGTGGACGTCTCGGCCACGTTGGTGCGCGTGGCGGCTGTTCCGTGGGGATCGCTTGTGGGTGTCTGTGCGCGAGTGTGCGCTCAAATATGGCTCTTGCCCCTCAGCAGTCTGTTCAGGCTATACGGGGGATCTTTGTCTTTGTGTGTGTCCATTCCATGTGGTGTGCGTTCACGTGCGCGCATACGTTTGTGTGTTGCTCGTGGTATTCATCTGTGTACGTGTGCGTGTGTGTATTTGTGTGCCCGGAAGTGTTTCTGTGTACGCGTATTGTGTTTGTTTTTACGCATCTGGATGTGTTTATTTGTGCACGTATGTATTTGTTTGTGTTGCCGTGTGTGTCTGTGTGGGGGAGCGGTGGCGCAGTGGTTAGCGCGCTGCGAACCCGACGACCGGGGATGGATTCCCGCTCACGGTCAGCACCAAGTGACGATTACCTGAACCGGTCCTGGACCTTCCCCACGTCGACTGTAAACATCGCTAGACAAAGGCGGACGGGCGTGGTGCTGGACACCCACCCCCTCGTGTGCCGTTCCGGCCTTCATAGGTGCTGCTCGCTAACAGCACTTGCCCCAGCGGTCTGTTCAGGTTACACGGGGGATCTTTGTCTGTGGTTCAGTGGAGAGCGGTGGCGCAGCAGTTAGCACTACGCTGCCCTACGAACCCGGCCTACCCGAGTTCCATTCCTGCTCACGGCCAAAAACAGTGACGATTATCTCTGAACCGGTTATGGGCCTCGGTTGACTCTGCCTCAAATGAGTAACCTCTCGCCGCGATGCGTACGTTGAATTTCTTTCGCACCGTACGTAGCCAATCGTGCCCCACCGGAGGTGCCCGGGAAGGGCGGCAAACTAAACGCAGCGAAATGAGTTTCAGTCGAGATTTAAAAGTGCACAGCTCCAGTGGCTTCCTAATATGGGAAGGACGAGCGTGTATCCGTGGTGTCGTTTGTTTGTTGATTCGCTGGTAATGTCTCACTGTGAATGTATTGCGTGGTTGACCCTCGCAGCAAGGCATGGTGGGGAGGAACGGGGGGGGGAGGGGGGCGGTGAATTGAACATTGTGATGGGAAAATGTCGGTGATGATGGGAGAGGCAGATGAGTAGCGAGGGTCTGTGATGATGTATGGATGGTTGGTAGGTATGATGATTGATGTGCTTGCTCTTAGAATATTATTGTGATGATAGTGATTTAATGTGGTGCGATGGGAACATTGTGTGGCTGGTGACGATCTTGATGCGATGATGATTTATTTACGATGATGTGCTCGTGACGACGAGGATGCTATAACATTGAGACCATCTAATTGATGATGGTGTTGTGATTATGTGATTGTAATCTCATCAAGACGATGAGGATTATACGTTTATAGGATGATGTTGATGATGGTGATCATGACGATAATGTTATGGAGACGCGGTGATTGTGATGTTAGGATGATGATGATGGGGGTACAAGTCTCTAATGAGTCTTCATCCCTCGCTCTATTCCGCGTGACCACTGTGGGGGTCTATGCCCCCCCTCCCTCCATCCCCTCCACTCTCCCGCTCCCGGCTGAGACTGTAAGCGACTGTGACCCTGCGCTTGAGGAGGTCACAGTCACGGCTGGAAAACCCCCACAGAGTCTTGACAAATACAATGACAAGACGGTAAGCCAGTCCACTAAGCGAGCCGCTGTGACAAGACGGCAAGCCAGTCCACTAAGCGAGCCGCTGTAACAAGACGGCAAGCCAGTCCACTAAGTGAGCCGCTGTGACAAGACGGCAAGCCAGTCCACTAAGTGAGCCGCTGTGACAAGGCGGCAAGCCAGGCCACTAAGCGAGCCGCTGTGACAAGACGGCAAGCCAGTCCACTAAGTGAGCCGCTGTGACAAGGCGGCAAGCCAGGCCACTAAGCGAGCCGCTGTGACAAGACGGCAAGCCAGTCCACTAAGTGAGCCGCTGTGACAAGGCGGCAAGCCAGGCCACTAAGCGAGCCGCTGTGACAAGACGGCAAGCCAGTCCACTAAGTGAGCCGCTGTGACAAGACAGCAAGCCAGGCCACTAAGCGAGCCGCTGTGACAAGACGGCAAGCCAGGCCACAAAGTGAGCCACTGTGACAAGACGGCAAGCCAGGCCATTAAGTGAGCCACTATGGCAGTATTGTTCACTAATTTTTAGGAGGGGGGGGGGGACACTTTAGCTGATAAGACATCAAGTGTGAGGACCGCCACACATTGGAAACCATTGGGGTTTGACAGCAGCATGATGATGATGGGGTTGTCTTTTCACCATTTGTGTTTTGTCAGGGGCCGCCAGCAGCCTGCGGGCCTTACCAAGGCAATGGAACATTCACTCGCACGTTCGCACACCACGCACTGTAGAGTTTGTGTGTTCTCCCCCCCGTGGTCTGCATGGATTTCCTCCGGGTTATCCGGTTTTCTCCCAAAAGCTAAACAACAAAAAACATACAATGTGATTAATGTTGGCCAAACATCATCTCAATATAGCAGAGACCCTCTTGCCAAAAGAGTCTTCAGGCTCGGTGTGTGTGCGCATGGCTTTCCCGAGTTAATGAGCTCAATCCCGCTGCCTTGTTTCGAATGCACGAGAAAAGATCTGACCGAAATCACCCAGAATGCCGAAACGGGGTCGGGCCATCTATAAAAAGTCTATCCAGCGTAAGCCGAGCATCGGCCAACGTTGGTGACGAATGGAGGCTTCGACGTCTTCCCAGTAAACATGAAACGTGGGGTCCACGGTTCTAACCCCATGCCAACGTTGGCCCAACGTTCGCATGTTTATGTGGTTACCACACGGATAAATGTGGCCCACTGCCAATGAATAACACATCGCCGTCAGGCTGTGTGCCATTAGGATGTGTACCACCAGGCTGTGTACCACCAATATGTGTACCACCAGGATGTGTACCACCAGGATGTGTACACTGAGATGTGTACCACCAGGATGTGTACCACCAGGATGTGTACCACCAGGATGTGTACCACCAAGATGTGTACGACCAGGATGTGTACCACCAAGATGTGTACCACCAAGATGTGTACCACCAGGATGTGTACCACCGGGTTGTGTACCACCAGGATGTGTAACACCGGGCTGTGTACCACCGGGCTGTGTACCACCAGGATGTGTACCACCAAGATGTGTACCACCGGGCTTAACAAACTGTTGGGGCAAGTTCTGTTCACGAGCACTTAGTTTGGTAAGGCCGGCACGACACGCGAGGGGGTGCTGATGTTTTGTGCGTGCCGCACGAGGTACTTCATTAAGGCTGAGTCGGCCCGGCACTGGTTCAAATATTCGCTCATGTTGTTGGCCGCGAGCGCCAATTGAACTTGGGTTACCGGGTTTGTGGCGCCACCGTGCCAAACACTGCGCTACCGCTCCACGGCTCGTCCACCCGCTCCATCACCCACCCGCTCCATCACCTACCCGCTCCATCACTCACCCACCCGCTCCATCACTCACCCACCCGCTCCATCACTCACCCACCCGCTCCATCACTCACCTACCCGCTCCATCACTCACCCACCCGCTCCATCACCCACCCGCTCCATCACCCACCCGCTCCATCACCTACCCGCTCCATCACCTACCCGCTCCATCACCCACCCACCCGCTCCATCACCCACCCACCCGCTCCATCACCCACCCGCTCCATCACCCACCCGCTCCATCACTCACCCACCCGCTCCATCACTCATCCACCCGCTCCATCACCCACCCACCCGCTCCATCACCCACCCACCCGCTCCATCACCCACCCGCTCCATCACCTACCCGCTCCATCACTCACCCACCCGCTCCATCACTCACCCACCCGCTCCATCACTCACCCACCCGCTCCATCACTCACCTACCCGCTCCATCACTCACCCACCCGCTCCATCACCCACCCGCTCCATCACCCACCCGCTCCATCACCTACCCGCTCCATCACCTACCCGCTCCATCACCCACCCACCCGCTCCATCACCCACCCACCCGCTCCATCACCCACCCGCTCCATCACCCACCCGCCTACGCACTGACGCACGCAGCCACCCACTCGGACCTCTACTGCGGTGTCCTGGACCTCTACTGCTGCACTCATCGCCACCGAACGCTCGCCGCCGGGATTTGTGAGCGACGGTCGTCGCGATTCGAAACGCAGATCTTGAGCAACGTGACAGTCTCTGGGCGCGAGTCGAGTGGCACCACATACCAAGGGGGGAGCGGTGGTGCAGCGGTTAGCGCCGCTACGCTTGGAACCCAGCGGCACGAGTTCGATTCCCGCTCACGGCCAACAACGGTGACTGCCTCAAATGAGTACCTTGTTCGGTGTGTAAACATCGCCACTGGGGAGACAAAGGCGGACGAGCGTGGTGCTGTCCACCCACCGTGTGCCATGCCGGCCTTCATAGGTGCTCGCTGACAACACTTGCCCCAACAGTCTGTTAAAGCTATATGGAGGATCTTTGTCTTTGTTGTTCGTATATCTGTATATCTATGTGTACGTGTGTGTGTATGTATGTGTGTCAATGTGTAAATTGTGTGCATGCCTGCAGTGGTTAACACACTGCGCTATGAACCCCGATGACCCGAGTTCGATTTCCGCTGAAGAATATTTGAACCGGTCCTGTGCCTCCCCTAGGTCGACTGGGCCTTAATTGCGTATCGTACCTGGTGCGGTGTGCAAACATGAGCACAGGGGAGACGAAGGTGATCGGGCGTGGTAACTGGCCACCCACCTCCCTCCTGTGCCACGCCAGCTTCGATGTGTGCTCGCTAATAGCACTTGCCCCAACAGTCTGATGGAGGCTATAAGAGGGGAGGGGGGACCTTTGTCTTTGTGCGCAGGATTCGGACCGGCTGGAGATCCTCCGGGGCCGCCTCTCGGCCTTCGAGCTCCACGGCCTCCCCCGGCCTCGCGACGCCGCCGAGTGGAGCGAGCCGCTGCCCGACCTCGAAGCCTCGTGGACACAAATCTGCCACGACCCCAAGGTCAGGCTCACCACGGTCAGGGTCATGGTCAAGGCCAAGCTCGGGGGCAAAGGTCGTGAGAACTAAACGAAACAATTTGTATTATTTTACCAGGTAAGGTCCACTGAGCGATGTAGCTCTTTTTTTTTAGAAGCGACCTGGCTATCAACGAAGTGGCTCATCACCACGTGGAAATTTATAGTAGCAGCCAAATACTCTAAATGCGTGATGTTGATTCTAAATGTGGAGGGAAAGACCAGAGGACCCGGAGAAAAATCCGCACCACCACGGGGAGAGAGAAACACGCAAACTCCAAATATACAGCCTGGCGTCAGGGTCGGGATCGAACCCACGACCTCCTGTATACCAGGCGAGATAGTTAACATCTCGCAGCCACCGTGGCCCCCTGACTAGCCCCACCACCATCCATAACCCCTGACCATCTCGAAAACTACCACCCTCCGACCCGCGAGAGACGATGACTGTCGAGACGAGGCGAGGTTGGCCTGGATATGTATTTGGGATGGAGCGGTGACGCAGTGGTTGGCGCACTCCACGATGAACCCATCGGTGGTGAGTGATATCTGAACCGGTTCTGGGCCTCCCCTAGGTCGGCTCAGTCTTAAATGAGTGCTTGAACTGCTCTTGTTTCCATCGCCCTCCCCCCCCCTTCACCAACCCACAATGACGAGCGTGGTGAAGTATGGTCACATACTCTTTGGTTGTTTCGGTAAAGTCACGTAGGTAGAAATAAAATGAAATAAATCACGACGTTTCGGTGGCAACACAAGCAATCTTCATCAGGTGGAACAACCACAGCAATAAAAAAATGCTGAAATAGGCGAGAGATCTGCCGTGGCAAGAGGTTATATAGGTGAGTGAGGGGGGAGGAGCAAGGGGGGAGAGGGGGAGGGGGGAAGGCTGTGTGAGTGCTTGGGCATGGAGAGGGTATTCATCCAGCAGTGGCCGCAGTTAATTATTGTATGCGTCTATATTGTCTTGTGTGTATGTTCACCGTCACCGTCGTCGTTGTTCTAGTCCGGGGGGAGGGTTGTTCCGTGCGTTTAATCCGGGGCCGAATTTGCGCCTTCGCCACGGGAGGCGCTGACGGCGCGAGGGGTCAAAGGTCACTGGCGAGATTGACTTGTCTTTTCCTGCCACCCTCCCAGAGATCATCAACTGGCTTACACCTTGAGAACCCCGTTTAATCACAACTCAGTCTGTGAGTCTATGGGTCTCTATGTCAGTGTCTATGGGTATTTATGTGAGTGTCTATCGGTCTCTATGTGAGTGTCTATGGGTATCTATGTGAGTGTCTATGGGTATTTATGTGAGTGTCTATGGGTATTTACGTGAGTGTCTATGGGTCTCTATGTCAGTGTCTATGGGTATTTATGTGAGTGTCTATGGGTATTTACGTGAGTGTCTATGGGTCTCTATGTCAGTGTCTATGGGTCTCTATGTGAGTCACTTGTAACCAGGCCGAGACCATCAACTCGCCACACCCGAGAACCCGGTTAATCACGGGATGCTAAAACCTGGATGTGAACCCAGGCCCTCTCCGCCGGTGCCGCCTCGCCGTCGCCCCGACCCCGCGGCCACCCTCGGAGCAGCGGAGCCTTTTGGCTGCTGGCTACCGAACAAAGCCGGTGGTCACCGCGTCGCGCATTCAGATGCGCCGCTGCTTCTGCGGCCGCCTGGAACGCTCTTCCTTCCGACATTAGGAAGCCACTGGCAGACGTGCACTATTAAATCACCATCTAGATCAGGGGTTGGGAACATTTTTTCTGCCAAGGGCCATTTGGATATTTATCACATCATTCGCGGGCCATACAAAATGATCAACTTAAAAAAACAGCCTGTTATATTTGGTCAAACATTTAATTAACTCACCCCTAATGTGATGGCTGGAACTGCTTCTCTTTAGCGAGGCGTGTGATGATGTTAGCTGGTATTGATGATGTTGCTACTACTCGCAACTGCTTTTCCAGGTTTGCTCCTAGATTGATTAAATTTCGACTCCCGCCTGCGGTTGCCTTGGCAGGGACAGAGACCCAAATGATATCGCGGGCCTCATACGGCCTGCGGGCCGGACGTTCCCCACCCCTGATCTAGATCGACAAGCTCATTCCA
The DNA here is from genome assembly GCF_048934315.1 of Petromyzon marinus. Lineage (NCBI taxonomy): Eukaryota > Metazoa > Chordata > Hyperoartia > Petromyzontiformes > Petromyzontidae > Petromyzon > Petromyzon marinus. The sequence goes on from NC_133694.1 coordinate 2,283,850, forward strand.
ATCTCGTCGTTGTGCTTAGTTTGCTGTCCTTCCCCCGCGCCTCCGTAGCGTTGGCTACGTACGTAGTGCGTGAAAGAAGTTCATCGTACACGCGTACGCACGGCCGCCACCACCACCTCCTCTTTTGCCTGTTCATTGTTTTTGGCAGATCGCGAGAGTTTCCATTGTCCCAGGGAAGACACGGCGGTGAACTTGCGATGCTCCGTCGTGTTGTTATTCGCGCCGTGTTTTTGCCGAGCGAAACTTCAAAGGCGAGAGAGGTGGGGGGGGAGGTGGAGAGACGCCTTCACAGAATTCACATATTAGCTTCAAACCCCACTTTCATATCGCAACGTGGCAGCGCTCCATGAAGGTGAGGAATGATCATAGCAACGCATTTAATAATAATAGATTACAGCCCTTTGTCAACCCACTGCTGGATGAAAACATCTCCATGCCGTGACGGTAGGGGAGGGGGGGGGGTGGTTTAGTCGACCATACTTCGCCGCGCTGGTCAGTGTGGGTTGGTGAAAAGTTGAGGGGTGGGAGCGAGGCCCAGGATTGAATCAGAATTTTTACTAACACTGGAGAAGTCCGATAAGCTATGAAGCTCTTTTTCCACAGATTGATTAGCTGTGGTATCACTCGCCACTGATGTTAGCTGTGGCAAAGAACCGAACTCTGCTCGCCCGGGTTCGTTAGGGGAGTGTGTTAACCACTCTGCCACCAGTATCCACTAGCGCAAGACAAAGATCCCCCATATAGCCTCAACAGACTGTTGGGGCAAGTGTTGTTGGCGAGTAGCACCTACGAAGGCCGGCGCTGTACACTAGGGAGGGGGGGAGGGTGGGTGACCAGCACCACCACGCGCGGCCGCCTTTGTCTCCCCAGTGCTTGAGTTTAAACTCTGCACCGGGTGCTCATCAAAAGTGGAGTCAACCTAGGAGCGGCCCAGGACAGGTTCAGATATTCATCAACGACGTTTGCTGTGTGAACGGGAATCGAACTTGGGTGGTCCGGGTTCGTAGCGCGATGTGCCTAACCACTACGCTACCGCTCCCGCTCCCCCTCCCCACACACGCAAAGGTCCCCCATATCAGCCATGTCCCGTACAGCGAGTTTCCGTGAGCCACAAAACCCTCGTGATGAGCGGAGCTATCATTTGTGGCCAGGTCGCTTCTGAAAGAAGACGCTAATAGCCGAGTGAGATTTACGTGGTGGGATAAACATTTTTTATTCGTTTTATTTGTATTTGTTTTCAAAGTTATTTACCTTTCCTTTACTTTGTACTCGTATCGTGTTTTTGTCCTCTTTGTTGGTGTAACGTTCTGACCCCGTGCACCTACTGGACATCTGTAAAAAAGAGCTTTATCGCTCATCGGATTCAGCCAGTTTAGTTACGGTAGTCCGATTCTGGGTTGTCGGCAGAGGCTACGATATTCAATGTGCATTGAACTCGAGCTGCCTGTGAGTTTGGGTTGCCGTGCCGAGTTTCTCGGCCGGTCGCATGCCTTCGGGTTTGACTCCAATGTGGTGTCGAGATGTTAACGATCTCACCTGGTCTACAGGAGTTCGTGAGTTCGATCGCGACCCTGGCACCTTCTGCTGTATATTTGGAGTTTGCGGTGTCTCTCTCCCCGTGGTCGTGCGGATTTTTCTCCAGGTCCTCTGGATTTTCCCTCAACATTTAGAATCAACATCACCCCGTTTAGAGTATTTGGCTGCTATAAATTTCCACACGATGATAAGCCACTTCGCGGAGCTGTCATTTAGGTCGCTTCTGAAAAAGAAGCTATATAGCTCAGTGGGCTATTACCTGGTAAAAGTTACATTAAAAAAATAGCTTATGTTGGGACTTGGTAACCGAGGGTCGCGCGTCGCCCCCGACGGTGCTCATCGCAGACGTAGTCATAGGCGGTGGAGGTTGTGGGAAATATTAATTCTTCAAGTTTAGCTTCAAGTTTCATTTATGAGGTAGAGCCCTGTGAGCCATGCGGCTCTTGAGTCGGGTGCAACCGCAACAAACAAAATATGAACAGAGAAACATCTTAAAGCGACGACGCGCATCAGAAACATCCTGGGATAAACCAGCAAATCTTCCAGAAATAAAAATACCGCTCGAGTACCTGCGGTGTGGCGCCTTCATGGCACCCGGCCGCCTTTGTTTCCCCCGGCGAAGATGTGTATTTACTCGAGGCAACATGGTGTGTCGTTGAACACGTCCACCGCGCATTGTCCGCCGTAATTTTGTCCACCTTACATTGTCCACCTCGCATTGTCCATATCGTTTTTTCCACCTCGCATTGTCCATATCGTATTTTCCACCTCACATTGTCCATATCGTATTTTCCACCTCGCATTGTCCACCTCGCATTGTCCACCTCGCATTATTCATATCGTATTTGCTACCTCCCATTGTCCACCCTGGCATTGTCCACATCGCATTGTCCACCTTACATTGTCCACCTCTTAGAGCCTGAGCCACCGGAGCTACCAGCAGCAGGAGGCCACGTGGGAGCTGTTCAGCACCGAGATGTCCTACATGCGTAGCCTGCAGCTCCTGTGTGACGTGAGTGCCCTTGGTCCCCATCGATCCTCGCCAATCATTAATCCTCACCGATCTCCACAATTCTCCACCAATCCTCGCCATTCTCCACCGATCCTTACCCATCCTCACCAATCCTCGCAATTTTCCACCGATCCCTGCCGATCCTCACCGATTCCCACTGATGGCTGAATGAGTGGATTGAGTTAATGAATCGATTCCTCAATAAATGAATGGACAAGTGAATGTGTTCAGGAATGAGTGTGCGGGTGCGCGAATGAGATGAATGGGTGAGTGAACGAACGAGTGAATAAACGCGTGGGGTGATTAAACGAGCGAATTCATTGCGTTGAGTGAATGCCTGTCGACGATTTCTCGCGAGTGAGCAAGTCGAACGAATGAAACAATGAACGAGTGAGCGAGTGAATCGCGTCTCCGTTTCTGACATCTGTGCCTGTGCTCGTCTCTCGGTGCAGCTCTTCATCAGCTGCCTGCTCAACCTGCAGGAGACCGGGCTGCTCAGAGAGGTGACCTCACGATGGTGCCGCCCGTGATGCTCGTTAAGAGTCTGTACGGGTCAGCGATAGCCGATGAAGTATGTATGTTGAACTTCTTTCGCACCGTACCTAGCCAGCAGCGCTAATCGGAGGTGCGGGGGAAGGCCAACAAACTAAACCCAAAAAGCAGTTCTAAAGAAATGAGTTTTCAATCGAGATTTGAAAGTACATAGCTCCAGTGGCTTCCTAATATCGGAAGGAAGAGCGTTCCAGACGGCCGCAGAAGCGCACCTGAAAGCGCCGCGGCGACGGCGGTGACCGCCGTGTTTGTTGCTGCGAGGATGACCACCGGAGTTCACGTGATGATCGTTTATTACCACGCGCGATGCCACAGCCCGTGCCGGCCCGTCGCGATCAGTCGGCGACGCTCCGTGACGGCCCGTGACGTCACCCACAATCACCGATCTCCCCCCCCCCCCCCCCGCCCACATCTCGCCGGTGGTGCAGGTGCAGGTGGAGCGTGTGTTTGTGAACGTGCCGCAGCTGCTGGCGCTGCACAAGGGGCTGTGGCGGGAGCAGCTGGCGCCCGCGCTCCAGCGGTCGCGCTCGTTGCGCGCGCCGCTCCGCCCCGCAGACCTCCGCGGGGCTTTTACCGGGGTGAGCACCCCCCCCCCCACCCCCCACCGCCCTTGTCACACGAAGGCCCCGGAGCCCTTAACAGCCCTCTAGCCAAATCCAGGCTCAAACCCACCCACACTCTAACCCACCCACACTCTAACCTACCCACACTCTAACCCACCCACACTCTAACCCACCCACACTCTCACCCACCCACACTCTAACCCACCCATCAGACCGTAGAACCCATCACACTCTGGACCCACCGCACTCTGGAACCCATCAGCCCCTAGAACCCACCACACTCTGGAACCCATCAGCCCCTAGAACCCACCGCACTCTGGAACCCATCAGCCCCTAGAACCCACCACACTCTGGACCCACCACACTCTGGAACCCATCAGCCCCGAGAACCCACCACACTCTGGAACCCATCAGCCCCTAGAACCCACCACACTCTGGAACCCATCAGCCCCTAGAACCCACCGCACTCTGGAACCCATCAGCCCCTAGAACCCACCGCACTCTGGAACCCATCAGCCCCTAGAACCCACCACACTCTGGAACCCATCAGCCCCTAGAACCCACCGCACTCTGGAACCCATCAGCCCCTAGAACCCACCGCACTCTGGAACCCATCAGCCCCTAGAACCCACCACACTCTGGAACCCATCAGCCCCTAGAACCCACCACACTCTGGAACCCATCAACCCCTAGAACCCACCACACTCTGGAACCCATCAGCCCCTAGAACCCACCACACTCTGGAACCCATCAACCCCTAAAACCCACCACACTCTGCAACCCATCAGTCCCTAGAACCCACCACACTCTGGAACCCATCAGCCCCTAGAACCCACCACACTCTGCAACCCATCAGCCACTGGAACCCATCAGCCCCTAGAACCCACCGCACTCTGGAACCCATCAGCCCCTAGAACCCACCGCACTCTGGAACCCATCAGCCCCTAGAACCCACCACACTCTGGAATCCATCAGCACCTAGAACCCACCACACTCTGCAACCCATCAGCCACTGGAACCCATCAGCCCCTAGAACCCACCGCACTCTGGAACCCATCAGCCCCTAGAACCCACCGCACTCTGGAACCCATCAGCCCCTAGAACCCACCACACTCTGGAACCCATCAGCCCCTAGAACCCACCGCACTCTGGAACCCATCAGCCCCTAGAACCCACCGCACTCTGCAACCCATCAGTCCCTAGAACCCACCGCACTCTGGAACCCATCAGCCCCTAGAACCCACCGCACTCTGGAACCCATCAGTCCCTAGAACCCACCACACGCTGGAATCCATCAGCCCCTAGAACCTACTGCACTCTGGAACCCATCAGCCCCTTGAACCCACCGCACTCTGGAACCCATCAGCCCCTAGAACCCACCGCACTCTGGAACCCATCAGCCCCTAGAACCCACCACACTCTGGAACCCATCAGCCCCTAGAACCCACCGCACTCTGGAACCCATCAGCCCCTAGAACCCACCACACTCTGGAACCCATCAGCCCCTAGAACCCACCACACTCTGGAACCCACCAAACTGCGTGACTACACAAATCAACGCTGCGTGCCTACTTCATCTTGCTTACCGTTGTGCGCGCTGTGTGGTGTGCTGCGTGTTGTGTGCTGTGTGCCTGTCTGCGCTGTGTGTACCGTGGTGCGCTGCGTGGTATGTGGGGCGGTGCCGTGGCGCGTAGTTCCGCGAGCGCTTCGAGCCGTACCTGCGGTACTACCTGAGCGAGCAGCAGAGCACCGACTACGCTCGCAGCCTCATCCGCGACAATGAGGTCTTCCGCATCTACCTCACGGTCAGCGACACGTCACCACGTGGCACACCGCCACACCACGAGCACCACACCGCCACACCACGTGGCACACCCTGCAACACTGTGTCGAGGTGTATCACTATCGCCCCATACCGGTGCATGTATCGGTATGTGTGTTGGTATCGGGGTGTTGGGGGTGTATATGGGTTATCGGTATGTATGTGTATGGGTGTGTATGGGTATCAGGGTGTGTATGTGTGTGTGTGTATGGGTATCAGGGTGTGTATGTGTGTGTATGGGTATCAGGGTGTGGTTGTGTATGGGTGTGTGTGTATGTGTGTGGGTGTGTGTGTGTATGTGGGTGTGGACAGTCCTCTACTCGGGGCAGCAGACTGCCAAACAACAGGGTGTGGCTCTTCTTTTGAACAAAATAATGAAAGGGGCGTGGGAGCGTGGCGGTGAGGTGTGGGAAGCTGTAAGCCCCAGGCTACTTTGGGCTCGCCTTCCCATCAATCGGAGGCGAGGATTGGTGGTCGTGGTTACTTATGCCCCCACCGAAGACGAACATCCATGGAGGGATGCAGGCAAAGCCGATGAGTCAGATGCCTTCTGTGACCTCCTGTCACAGGTGCTGGCTAAAGTGGCCCCTCGGGAATGAGTCATCTTGTTGGGTGACTTCAATGCCCGAGTTGGTCATGATGCTGGCACCTGGTCTGGAGTGATTGGAGGGCATGGGCCAGATCAGGTCAATAACAACGGTAGGAGGCTGCTAGATCTTTGTGCAGCCCATGGGCTTGTAATTACCAACATGCTGTTCTGGCATCGGCGCATCCACACAACATCATGGATGCAACCCGGGTCCAAGCAAGAACATCTGCTGGACTACATAGTGACGGACCAGCGGATGCGAGCCCATGTCCTTGACACCAGGACCTACCGTGGAGCTGATCTGCCCTCTGGCCATCGACTTGTCATCTGTAAGATGCGCCTGCCATTCTTCCACTCCAGTGGTGGGTGTACACCCAGGACCCCATTCCAACCTAAAGTGGCCTGGTCTCAGTTAGCTGATGAAAGTTGCAAGTGAGAATTTCATCATCGCTTGCGGCTGGGGTTGGCATCGTCCCCCACTCCTCCTGATGTCGAGGGTAAATGAGCGAGGTTTAGGACTGTGACTCATGCAGCTGCAATGGCTGCTTTAGGTACGCGGTCCAGACCTCCCCAGAGACCCTGGCTGACAGAGGAGGTGTTCAGGATGGTTGAGAAAAAGCGACAGGCCCACTGTCATCGGCTACAGAATCCCACGTCAGAGAATGAGGAGGCTTACCGCAGCCTTCGCTCGGAAGTTCGGAGAGCCGTGAGGCGCTGCAAGGATGGGTGGTGGTCGCGGGTTGCTGAGGAGATGGAGTCTGCCTCAGTAGCCCGCGTTCACAAATCTCTATTTAACTCCATCAAAAAAGTAACCTGCAGCGCCGCACCAATTACCATCATTCGGGGAAAAAACGGTGATCCAATCTCCGACCCCCAGGAACAGGTTGGCAGATTTGCTGAGCATTTATGTGAGGTCCTGGGGGAGGGGAAATCCCTCATCCAGGAAAACATCGTGGCACAAAGTGGGGATGACCCTGCTGAGGCTGCGGTGCCTCAAATATTGGAAAAAGTCACCCCCTGTGAGTGGCTGGCTGAGGTGCCATCTGTTGAGGAAGTACTGAAGGCGATCCGGAGTCTGAGACCAGGAAAGGCACCGGGTAGAGATGATCTCCCAAGCGAAATGCTGAGGGAGGGTGGCGTTTGTGCACACACTGCCCTATATGACATCATAACAACAGTCTGGACCACTGGATGGGTTCCGCAGGATTGGAAGGATGCCCTGGTGGTCCCCCTCTTTAAGAAGGGGGACCGCACAGACGGTAACAACTACAGGGGCATCTCACTCCTCAGTGTGCCGGGAAAGGTCCTGGCAAGGATTATTCAACATCGCCTTGCCAGGCACGCTGAGGAGAGGCTTGCGGAGCCCCAATGCGGTTTCAGGAAAGGGCGGTCGTGTACAGATGCCATATTTTCTGTCCGTCTGCTACAGCAGAGGTGTAGGGAATTCCAACAAGACCTGCATCTCTGCTTTATTGACCTGGTCAAGGCATATGATACCATCAGTAGGCCTGGACTCTGGGTTGTTTTTCGTGCTTTTGGAGTCCCTGACCCTCTGCTCACGATCATTAAGGACCTTCATGATGGTGAGCGGGCCCGGGTAAAACTACGTGGCCGGAGTCAGAGTCATTCCCTGTACACCTTGGGGTGCGACAGGGATGTCCTCTGGCTCCCACATTATTTAACATCTATTTTGACCACGTAGTTCGTGAAGCCTTCAATAGCTGTACCGGGGGAACCTCCATTTGGTACAGATATAATGGGAGGCTGATCGATGCCCGGGTGCGGTCAAGGGATGGCTCCCTATTGCTCAACCACGTTATGTATGCCGATGATTTAGTAATAGCTGCTCATTCAGAGGAGGAGTTGGAGACGCTGCTGCTGAGACTGGAGCGTGCCACTAAGAGATGGGGCCTTACCATCAGCCCCACCAAAACTAAGCACCTGCCTGGGTATTTTGTACCATCGGACACTCAACCCCCACAACTCCCAATCGGTGATGGGGCAGTTGTGGAGGGAGTGGAGAGTTTCCCATACCTGGGCAGTGTGCTTATGACCAGCTCCAGTTTAACAGCAGAGGTCTCACTCCGAATCAGTCGAGCGGCAATATCTTTTCATAGGTTGCGTAACACTGTGTGGAAGCTACCTGGTCTGTCGCTCCGCACTAAGCTTCAGATCTTCTCGGCCACGGTCATTCCCTCCCTTATTTACGCTTGCGAAACGTGGACCCCCCTAATGGAACATCTTCGCCCGTTAGAAACATTTAGGCTAACCTGCCTACGATCCATCCTGGGTTTAACTAGGCTGGATTTTGTGAGCTTACAAATCGTTGAAAGATCGAGGAGGCTAAACGGGCGCGGCACGGGCTAGAGAAGAGATGGAGTGATGTGGTACAGGAGGACGTGGAGCTGAGTGGACTTGCCGATGACTGGTACCAGCGGTGTCAAGATCGGCCTCTGTGGAGGAGGCTCGTGAAGGACGCTGCTGGGCAGTTGGAGGCAGTCGCCCTCCAACAACAACGGAGGGCAGAGGAGCGACACTCACAACAACGAGCGGAGCGCCGGGTGGCTAAAGCACAGCAGGTTGGCACAGTAGGGGGCACAGGTGGTGCATCAGCCAGTCATCTCAGTCATCTTAGTGGCACTTGGGTCTGCCCCGTGACCTCCTGCCAGCGGGCGTTCGACACTTCACGTGGCCTCAAGGTGCACATGGCCTGGCACAAGCGTCGTGGTGAAGTCATCGCCACTTAGTGGCTAATGGCGGTTGTTGTGTATCGGTGTGTATATTGGGTGTGTATGTGTATGGGTGTGCGTGCAGTGGGCCGAGTCCCAGAAGCCGTGTAGCCGGCTCAAGCTGCTGGACATGCTGGCGAGCCCTCACCAGCGCCTCACCAAGTACCCACTGCTGCTGCGTGCCATGCTGCAGAAAACCGATGCGGAGGGGGACCGCACTGCCCTGCTGGCCATGGTGAACCCTGTAGCCAGCGCCCTGTACCCAGCGCCCTGCACCCTGTACCCTGTACCCAGCACCCTGCACCCTGCACCCTGTACCCAGCACCCTGTACCCTGCACCCTGTACCCTGTACCCAGCACCCTGTACCCAGCGCCCTGTACCCAGCACCCTGCACCCTGCACCCTGTACCCTGTACCCAGCACCCTGTACCCAGCACCCTGCACCCTGCACCCAGCACCCTGCACCCAGCACCCTGCACCCTGCACCCTGTACCCAGCACCCTGCACCCAGCACCCTGCACCCTGCACCCAGCACCCTGCACCCTGTCCCCAGTACCCAGCATCCTGCACCCTGTACCCAGCACCCTGCACCCTGTACCCAGCACCCTGCACCCTGCACCCAGCACCCTGCACCCTGTCCCCTGTACCCAGTACCCTGCATCTCACATCACAGTGAGTGATCTGGTGAGGAGGTGAGTGATGAGGTTTGTTTGTGTAGGCGGAAAACGTGGAGGTTAGCGACGAAGTGAGCCGTTTGTGTGCAGGCAGAGAGTGTAGTGAGTGACGAGGTGAGCGAGGCGGTGAGTGACGAGGTGAGTGACGAGGTGAGCGAGGCGGTGAGTGACGAGGTGAGCGGCGTGTGCAGGCGGTGAGTGACGAGGTGAGTGACGAGGTGAGTGACGAGGTGAGTGATGAGGTGAGCAGAGTGTGTGCAGGCGGAGAGTGACGAGGTGAGTGACGAGGTGAGCGGCGTGTGCAGGCGGAGAGTGACGAGGTGAGCGGCGTGTGCAGGCAGAGAGCGTGGAGGGGTTCATCGTCGAGGTGAACGCCGAGTTGAAGATGCGGCAGGAGCAGCGGCGTGTGGCAGGGGTGGCGGCACGGATCGAGGCCTACGAGGTGGTGGAGCCTGGCTCCGAGGAGGTGGACAGGGTGAGGGGGGACAACCTTCTGGACCGTAACCATCATCATTATCATCATCGCCGTCACCATCATTACCACCATTATCATCACTGCCATCATCGTCGTAATTTTTTCATCACCACTTTAATTTCCATCATCACCACTACACACCTTGTCAGCCCCTTTTCAGTGCCCTACCTTATTACAGACCAATTCAGACCTTATTGGTCACCCCGTGCCCTTATAAATCTCAACGTTCATCCTTAAAGTCCCATCACAAGGGAGAACACACAAACAAATAGACAAAACGTTCTTGTACTCAATTACCTTGTACAAGAATACGAGTAAACCGTATGGGTTTGAAAGGTATGCCATCATCGATACCCCTACCACCACCACCACCACTACAACCACCACCATCATCTCCATTATCACGACTGCCATTATCATCAGAAACTGAAAACTCGCCACCAGTAGCAGCAGCAGCAACACTCCAACCATCCTGATTATCATCATTGTCACTATCATCACAACCACTGTCATCACTATCATGAAGAGTATCATCATTACTGTAATTGTTGCTCACCATTATAATGACGGAAACCGCCATCATCATCATCGCCACCACCGTCACCGCTGCCGATACGATTCTCGCGAGCGGCATCGTGTCTCCGTGACCCCTGCAGATCCTGCTGGAGTTCAGCTGCCTGGACCTCATGGGCCCCATCCCGGGGGCCGGGCGATCGCGGTACCGAGAGGTCGTGCTCGAGGGACCCCTCAAGATGAGGGACGGCAGGGACCGGGTACGATGCCACAACGCTCCTTTTTCCTCAACCTCCTCGCACAACCTCGTCCAATCGGCTGAGCCACGGTTGCCAAAGCCTTTGTGTCTCCTCAGCTCCCGAGTCTCCTCTTGAATCTCCATGCCCTGTGTCGCTATGTGGCTGCCTCCCACGGGTCCATGACCTCGTCGCCCCTGCAGTTCCAGTGACCCCACATTCAACTTCCCCCCCCCCCGCCTCCAGATGTCACCGCATCTCCTTCCCCCGCACCTCCCATTAGCAAGGTTGGATACATACGGTGTGAAAGAAATTTAACATACATACGTCTCCGTACCCCTGTATCACTTTGCCCCACCTTGTTCCCATATGCCATCTGCAATACCCATGTCCCCATATTTGCCATGGTGGTGATATATTATCTACCTCGCCTGGTACATAGGAGGCCGTGGGTTCGATCCTGACCCTGACGATGCCTGTATATTCTGAGTTTGCGTGTCTCACTCCCCGTGGTCGCACGGATATTTCCCCGGATCCTGTTTTTTTTCTCCACATATAGAATCAACACGCGTTTAGAGTATTTGGCTGCTATCCATTTTCCAAATGATGAGTCTCTTAATTGGCCTATCATTTGTGGCCAGGTAGCTTCTGAAAACGAGCTATATAGCTCAGTGGGCCTTACCTGGTAAAATACAAAAAATATTCCCATGTCCTCCTGGACCCTTGCCTACACGCCTCCAACCCATGTCCCTGTGACCCTGTGTCCCTCCAAGTCTTTGTGTCCTTATGTCCCTATGTCTCTGTGACCCTGCATCCCCCTGGCCTCCTCATGCCACATCACCCCGTGCCACGAATATCCCAATTTTATTTTTATTGTAAATGGTTGTCGTTTTATTCTCTAACAACACCGGTGGTGCCGAAGTAGCAATATAATTGTCCCGTTTTGTTTCCATGACAAACCTTAATAATTGGCTGTGGCGGGATTTAACAACACATTCATATTTACGCGATCTAACCCAAAAAACCCTTTATTATGAGTAATATTGGTTTGCGAAAGCCAACGTGTTCAATCGCCATAATCCCGTGTCCCAGGTCCCCATATCCCCGTGTGCCAGGTCCCCATATCCCCGTGTCCCATGACTTCAAAACCCCGTGTCCAATGTCCCCGTGACTCCAAACCTTCTTAACTCCATGACCCCCCCCCCCCCCCCGCCCTCTAGCTGGACGTGCACTGCGTGCTCTTCACGGACCTGTTGCTCGTGTCAAAGTGGACGCGGCGCGGCGAGAAGACTCGAATCATCCGGCCACCCATGGCCGTGGACCGACTCGTGTGCAGGGAGCTCCGAGACCCGGGTTCGACCATCATCACAATCGCAATCATCATCATCATCACAATCGCCATCATCAGTCAACATAAACACAACAACCATCATCACCGTTGGTCGTCAATTACAGTCGACAAAACCATGATGATGATCATCATGATAAGCATCGCCATTACTTGTCTACTTAGACCATTGTCAACATTATACCCAGTGAGCATGGAACGTTGGGACAACGGTTCGAACCACATGCCAACTTGGGTCGAATGTTGCATGTTTACTGGGATGATCATTGTCAACATCATCATCATCAATTGACATAGTGTGACCTAGCCCCGTGGATGACGACGATGATGTCCGTTCTTTGCATGCAGGCTCTTTCCTGATCGTGTACCTCACCGAGTACGGGACAGTGTCAGCAGCCTTGGCTTTCCAGGCGAGCGGAGTCCCAGCCGCCCAGGAGTGGGTGGAGGCCCTCTCGGCCGCCCAGGTCCTCACCAGTCTCACCACTCAACGAGCCTCCACTCGCCATCCTCACTGAACCCAACCTCCGCTCACCTTTACACATTTTCACCTCACCTTCAATCACGTTCACACAGCGCCCCTCGCCTCTATGCGAGTCTATGGATTTGTGTCTCTGTACGAGTTTATTGGTCTATGTGGGTCTATGGGCATTTCTGTGAATATAGGAGTCTCTATATGAGTATCGATGTGAGACTATGGGTCAGTATGCAAATCTAGGGGTACTCTATCTGAGTACTGCATCTATGTCCATCTCTATGTGAGACTATGGCTTCCTATGCCAGCCTGTGGGTCTCTACAGGAGCATGTGGGTTCCTACGCGAGCATATGGTTCTCTACGGGAGCATGTGGGACTCTACGCGTCCGTGCGTCTCCACGTGAGTGCCTATGCGAGTCCGTGCGTCTCTACGTGAGTGCCTATGCGAGTCCGTGCGTCTCTATGTGAGTGCCTATGCGAGTCCGTGCGTCTCTACGTGAGTGCCTATGCGAGTCCGTGCGTCTCTACGTGAGTGCCTATGCGAGTCCGTGCGTCTCTACGTGAGTGCCGATGCGAGTCTGTGGGTTCTCCACTGACGTCGCGCGTGGGCGTGTATCGTGGCCGCCCCAGGTCTCCCTCGCGAGCGTGCGCGCCCAGGAGAGCGAGCGGCGCCGTCTGAGCAACGAGCCGGACCTGAGCCTCATCCCCGTGTTCAGCCTCGTGCAGGCGCACAGCATCGCCCCCCCCCACGGGACCCCCGAACGGTACGCCCAGGGGGCTAGCGGTGTGTGCAGATATACGCGGGCAGATGTGTGTTGCGGGTAGACGTGTGCGCACGTTTGCAGGTGTGTGCACGCGTACGCATGGATTGATGGGTACGCAGATGTATGCATGGGACGGGTGTGTGTTGGGGAGCCGCGGTGGTGAAATGTTAACGCCCTCGCCTGGTGTGCAGGAGGTCGTGGGTTTGATTCCGACCCTGACGATGCCTCTATATTTGGAGTTGGCATGTCATCCCCGTGGTCGTGTGTATTTTTTTTCTAGGTCCTCCGGTGTTTCCCTCCACGCTTAAGAAACGTACGCTTAAGAGTATTTGGTTGCTATAAATATCCACGTTATAAGCCACTTTGTTGAGATATCAATTGTGGCCAGGTCACTTCTGAAAAACAACTCATAACCATTGACTGATGGCCAATCGATTATATAATTACAATACCCCCCCTCCGCCTCAATTCACTGCACCTGAAATAAGTTAAATGATGACGTCACCCTGCTGCTCTATTTAAGACCGAGAGCAAGTGAGGGCTTTACCATCCTGGCAAATTGCCCGATGATGCTGGATGTAATTACCAGCAAAACGTCGTATTCAAACTGTAAATGTTGTGGATTCACTCTTCAACACACCGGTGGGCTAAAGTAGTAAACTAATTGTCTTTTGTCAACGTGACACTTTATTTTGCTGATTGGCCGTGTCGGGTGGTGGAAGGTTTCGACAGATTTATAAACAACGCGATCTAACCCAAAAACCTTTATTATGAATAATATTGGTCGCGAAAGCCTATGTGTTAAACTCAGTTGGCGTTACTTGGTAAAATAAAAAAAATAGTTTAGGTGTGTGTGGTGAGTGCACTACACTACCGCTACCTATGGGGAGCGCACTGAGCTGAACACCCAGTGACCTGAGTTCGATTCCCACTCACGACTAATAAACAGCGCCAAAATATTTAACCGATCCTGGGGCTCGCCTAGATCAACTCAGCCTAAAGAGTACTTGGCGATGTCTGTAAACATCGGCATTGGGGAAACAAAGTTGGCCGGGCTTGGCGCTGGACACCTACCCCCTTGTGCACCGTGCCAGCCTTTAAAGGTGCTAGCTAACAGTACTTGCCCTTGCAGCATGTTAATGGCTATATTTGGAGATCTTTGTCTTTGGAGATGTATGCGTTAACAGAGATCTGTGCAATCGGGGACACAATCTCATCATGATTTTATTTGTGAGTTGGGTCCACCTTCTCACCCTTCTCCACCCCCCTCACGCACCCTCACCTCTCACCCCCTCCACCCCCCTCACCAGGTCCATGCCGTGCGTCGCCCCACCCCGACTCGTGCTCACCACGTCGGGCGACTCGGAGAGCGAGGAGGGGCCCTCCTCGGCGAGCCTGCCCATCGACGACTCCTATGGCGCGGGGCTCAGCTTCTCGTTCCTCCACGACCCCTCGGAGGCCTCCGGGGGGGACGGTCCGGGTGCCCCAGGAGGCGGAGGAGGAACGGGAGGACAAGGAGGAGGTGAAGCGGGTGGAGGAGACGATGGAGACGGAGGAGGAGGAGGAGGAGGAAGCTTGGACTCGGACCGCCACCACGCTTCCTGTCGCGCTCCATCGCAGACAGACGCCGCCGACCCGTGCCGCCGCACCGCCAGCTCGCGGCCCCCGCGGCGTCGGCAGCTCCCGGCGGAGAGCACCGCCGCCTCCATCATGCGCTGGAAGTCGGAGCACAGCCTCCCGCACATGGGCGAGGACGTGATGCCGTGCAGCTCCGCCGACGACTTCACGTCCCACGCCGCGCCGCCGCCCCGCTCGCTCCTCCAGCGGCAGCAGGACCTGCCGCCGCCGTTCTGCCGCAGCATGACCGACGTGTCCTGCGACGCGGGCGGCGGACGGTCGCCCGCGAACACCGCGTCCGCCCTCTCGCTCGACCCCGAGAACTCGAAGTTCAGGTCCCTCTCCGACTGCAGCCTGGTGCCAGTCGCCCTGGCCGACCCCCTGGACTGTGCGAGCAACCCTGCCGGGCACCACCACCCCCACCACCCCACGCGTGGTGGGGGTGGTGGAGCCCCCGGGGTGGCGGGCAGGGCGTCGGGCAGGGCGCGACCGCCGCAGGTCTTCTCGGGCAGCCCCAGCAAGGTTTGCAGGGCGGGCAGCAGCAGCACCGAACTTTCCGACAGCATGGAGTTCGGCCTCGAGTGAGGCGTCAACCCAACACGGACCCGGCCCAGGGGAAACGAGGAATGGGGACATTGTGAGAAGTGACGGGTGTACGTCCGTACCTACGTGGGGTTGGTGTGGGTCTCGGAGTGTGGGTGCGTACGCGTGTTTGCGCACTTGTATATTGGCGAGTGGTTGTGGATTGAGTGGTTGTGAGGTGAGTGGTTGTGTGGATATGGAGCGGTGGCATAGCGGTTAGCATCCTACACTACAAACCCAGCACCCCGGGTTCGATTCCCGCTCACGCTCGACACCAATAACGATTATCTGAACCGGTCCTGGGCAATTCAGCCTAAAATTAGTATTTGGTACAGTGTGTGAACATCGCCACTGGGGAGACAAAGGTGGCTGGGCATGGTGCTGGTCACCAATCCCGTCGTGTGTCGTACCGGCCTTCATAGATGCTCGCTAAAAGCATTTGCCCCCAACAGTCTGTTGAGGCTATACGGGGGGACCTTTGGCTTTGTCAACCCAACCAGTCAACCCATGGCACCTGGGTCTGCCCCGTGGCCTCCTACTAGCATCGAGAACCTTCCACACTTGACGTGATAGCTTCAAAGGGCACCTACAGCCTGGCTAAAGCGCCATGGTGACATAACCACCACTTCGTGGTGAATGTTGGCTGTTGTTGTTGGATGTGCCTGTGTATGGATGTGTGTTGGTGTTCGTGCGTGCTTTTGCGCATATTACACTGGATAGCACAGTGCATTAATACCATTTTAGTTGCATGGCTAAAAAAACGTGCACACATGGAAACCCATCCACACGGCGACTGGAGAGATTGGCCATGCCAGAACCGGGAACATATACAAGTGAACGGGGGAACGTGCATGTAGCCGTACAGGTACACAATGCAATCGTGCATGTATACAGATGCACAGGTATCGTGGACTGCTGCAGAACCTGTTGTTATAGGTTAGCTGGTGCGCATGTTGGTGGGGTTTACTGCTGCACAGGTGTGTAATTGTTTACAGGTGTACAGGTATAATGGTGTACCGGTGTTGTGGAGGTTTACATGTGTAAAATGTGTAAATGTGTACAGGCGTAAAGAGTTCGTGTCAAGGTGTTCACATGCACAGGTAACGACTGGGAGTACGGGCATTCCGCTGTACAGATGCATAGGGGCTGTGAAGGTGTACAGGTTTGTAGTCCACAGGTGAAGGGCCCTGAAGATGGTCACGTGCATTAGGCGATACTCTGAGACCATCGTGGGTGGAACACCGTGAGCTGTGTGACGTCTCCGACCCAGAGGCACTGCTGCTTTTCTGCCTTCCCTGACCCTGGATGAGTGAACGAGTGGGCAGAGTCTCCAGATTGGACTGGACTCGAACCCAGACCCAGCTTAATGTGAAGGTGAATGAATTAATGAATGAACGGGCGCAGTTGCCTCTCCTGGGATGGAGGGAATGAGGTATTTTGTATAAAATGTGGTGGCGACCCAGGCAGCGTGATCCATGATGTGCCAGAGACGCGTGTGAATCGCATCGAGTGTGCGATTCCGCGTGTGTGATTCTGCATGTGTGTGTGTGTGAGAATGAGTCGTTGTTGTGCTGCAGGTCGTTTCAACCTCAAGTGAAGACCCGGTGCGATGCGTAAACATCGCCACTGGGGAGACGAAGGCGGTCGAGCGTGGTGCTGGCAACCCCACCCGCTCGTGTGCCGTTACTGGCCTTCATAGGTGCTCGCTAACAGCACTTGCCCCAACAATCTGTTACAGGCTATACGGGGGATCTTTTTTTTCTCTTTATCTCCGAGTCTGTGTGTGGGGCTGCGTGGTGTTTAAATAAAACAAATCAACTTCAATTCCCCCTTTTAGAGCACCGCCAGGTGTGTGTGCGCGTGTTGTGTGTTCTCGGCCGTCTAGCATCTCCACTGTCGGAGTCTCGGCCTCTGCGTTGGACATTCAACGTTGCGCCGCCGTGATCATTGTGGAGCGCATGTGGGAGCTGTGTTTCTACGATGCTGGACGTGGACTGCCTTAGTATGGCGTTACTGTGTTTGTGCGAGTGCGTTTGGCTGTGGGACAGTCTCTGTGCATGATTTGTGTGGGTTTGTGTGTCTGTGCGGGACTGTGTCTTGTGTGCGATATCTGTGTGCGAGTGTCTTTGATCTGATATGGGTCTGTGTGTGGGAATGCGTGTTCTGTGTTGGTTTGTGTGTGGGAGTGTGTGATATCTGTAGGTTTGTATGTGTGTGGAAGTTCACTTGCTGATGACTGGTACCAGCGGTGTCAAGATCGGCCTCTGTGGAGGAGGCTTGTGAAGGACGCTACTGGGCAGTTAGAGGCAGTCGCCCTGCAACAACTACGGAGGGCGGAGGAGCGACGCTCACAACAACGAGCGGAGCGCCGGGTGGCTAAAGAACAGCAGGTTGGCTCAGTAGGGGGCACAGGTGGTGCATCATCCAGTCATCTTAGTCAGTCGACCCGTGGCACTTGGGTCTGCCCCGTGACCTCCTGCCAGCGGGCGTTCGACACTTCACGTGGTCTCAAGGTGCACATAGCCTGGCACAAGTGCTGTGGTGACGTCACCGCCAATTAGTGGCGAATGGCGGTAGTTGTTGTGGGAGTGTGTGATATCTGTGAGTTTATGTGTGTGTATTTGTGATATCTGTGGGTTTATGTGTGTGTGTGTATTTGTGATATTTGTTGGTTGTGTGTGGGAATGTGTGTGATATCTGGTGGGGTTGTGGGAGTGTGTGACCTCTGTGGATACGCGTCACTCCGTGGACCTGCCTGTGTGCTCGAGTGTGGGACTGTGCAGCGACGCTGCTGCACACGTTGGTGGGCGATAAATCCCTGTGTGATCAATGTTGTGGGCGACACGGCGGAGGAGGAGACGTGGCGAGTCGCGGTGTTTAAGCATCATCCCGTGGTGGAATAAAGACTCGGAATTGACGCACGCGTGTTCATGCGCTGTCTCGCACGCGGACTTGCAGTGTGTGCAAGGTGCGAATACTCAAGAGAATGTGGTGGTGGTGGTGGTGGTGGAGGGGGTGGTGGCAGTGCCGGATTATTCTAGTTGCAAAAGTATCTATAAATGTTAGGGGATCCGCACTTTCAAGGGCCGCGCTAAATGCTTTCAAGCTATCAATTTCGGTGTGATTCTGGACTTCCTCTTTTACTATAGTACAATGCCGTCTTCGACTTTTACGAACGACTGGGTAAATTTTGATTTAAAGCTTTCGTGACTGCAGGGATTCATATTCTTGGTTCTTTCGGTAAAGTCACGTAGAAGGGAAACAATAAAATAATACAAATATAAAACAATACAATTATCACGTTTCGACTGCAACACAAGCAATCATCATCAGGTGTGAAAACCACAGCAAGAAGAAAACCACAGCAAGAAGAAAATTCTTGTTGTGGTTTTGTTTTATATTTTTATTATTTTATTGTTTCCCTTCTACGTGACTTTACTGAAAGAACCAAGAATATGAACGACTGGGTGTTTACGGTTAGAGATTTGTCGTATTATCTGGCTGTATAGCAAATGAAAAAAAACAATTACTTTACTATGCAAGTGAAAATTGTGGGTGTTTTAATATTAACGGTTTCAAAATATATTATTTAGGGCCCCTTTATAACATATGCTACAGGTCCCGCACTAGCTGAATCCGGCACTGGGGTAGTGGTGTTGTGACCCACAATAGTGGTGGTGCAGTGGTTGGTGGCCAGCTCTTGCCAAGCAGGCGAGCCACTGCTGCTGGACCTCTTTTAGGTCGACTCGGCCTCGAGCACCACCGGCATGTCACAGGCTACACGGGGGATCTATTCTTAGTGGGGATCCCCAAAAATACACAATGTAAGGGGCCGTCCATAAATGACGTCACGCACCTAGGGGTGGGGGTCAGAGAAATGCGAGCTCGTTTGAACAGGCGTGGTGGGAATGTGTTCGTGTACAGGCTTCCCTCCCCTAGGTCGACTCAGCCTCAAACTAGTCCCCCTGTTGCGGTGTGCAGTCAACATCGCCACTGGGGAGACAAAGGCGGCCGGGCGTGGTTGCTTGCCAGTCACCCCCTCGTGCGCCGTGCCGGCCTTCGTAGGTGCTGCTCGCTAACAGCACTTGCCCCTGCAGTCTGTTACAGGCTACACGGGGGAACCTTTGTCTTTGTGTTCCTTTGTGCGTCCCTCTCTGTGCCGACGTGCGTCTTAACCACGTGGTCAACGTCGGCCCAACGTTGCCCACGTTGACTAGACCACGTGGTACGCGTGAGAGTGCAGGGTACAGTCCACAGTGTGTGTGTGTAAATCCTCGTTGTGCACGGCGACGCTGGCTTCACGCGCGAAACGTCGGACTCGCGTCATTGTGTAAACATCCGAGTGGACTGTGTCACGGAAAACATCGTCCTCGCCATATTAAAAACATCGCCATAAGAAAAACATCGACTTCGCCATAAGAAAAACATTGACCTAGCCATAGAAATTTGCACTGCGAGGAGACGATTGCGCAACCCTCCTTCGACCGAGTTCCCCCTCGCAGCCGTAGGGTCCGCGGTCATTTGCCAGCAAGCGTCTTGCTGGTAAACTTTGGTCGCCTGTGTACGCCGAGTTTGACGCGGTGCCTAACATGGTTGTTTGGTAAACGTTGCATAAGGGGCCGTCCATAAATGACGTCACGCACCTGGGGGGGTGGGTCAGACTTTTGTGACGAGGGGGGAGGGGTTTGAGAAATGTGACGTCACATCAAAATGCGCAACTTTAAATATAGACAACACGTTCTACTTAATTAAATATACTTTTTAATAAATGTTTACTCCTACAACATCAGTGCAGCGGCACATTAAATACACACTACAATGACAATAGTTTAAAGCGATCTGAAGCATGTTTTATATATATTTTTTGGGGGGGCAGAGCTTTGTGACGTCATGTTTGAGGGGGGGTGTCTGACTTTTTGTGATGCAGCGTGACGTCATTTATGGACGGCCCCTAATGGAATATTGCGGTGGCATTATTATTTGGTGATACTGCGTTGGCACTTGGAGACAAATAACAAGAAAAATAACAAAGAAAACCTCAACAATTATTGTCGAATTTGCTGAGCGAGGTAAAACAATAACTATAATGTAATTGCAGCAACCATCCTTTATATGGGGCAGTTGGTTGGGGCGGGAGTTTGACTTAGCTCATCATCATTCCTATCGGGTTGATAAAAAAAATAAGTACCACTTTGTGGGGATCTCGACAGACTCGCTCCCCGCCACAGGTATGAGGAAAGTTCACCACTGGTTCTGCTGGGCTGTGGACGGGATGGTGCACCAATGCCTCAATAAGGCTCATTTGAGTGGGGTATCACTTGTCACTGATCCTTCTAATCACTCGGGAGTAATTATAAAGGCGACAACAGACAGAAAAAATATGCATCTGTTTAAAGGGAGCTTCGGTGGCTAGGAGATGTTAACTCCCTCGCCTGGTATACAGGAGGTCGTGGGTTCGATCCCGACCCTGACGCCTGCTGCTGCTGTATATTTGGAGTTTGCATCTCTCTCTTTCATCATCACGGTGGCTAGGAGATGTTAACTCCCTCGCCTGGTGTACAGGAGGTCGTGGGTTCAATCCAGACCCTGACACCTGCTGCTGCTGCTGTATATGTGGAGTTTGCGTGTCTCTTTATCTCTCTCATCATGATCATCACGGTGGCTTGGAGATGTTAGCTACCTCGCCTGGTATACAGGAGGTCGTGGGTTCTATCCCGACCCTGACGCCTGCTGTATATTTGGAGTTTGCGTCTCTCTCTCTCTCTCTTTCATCATCACGGTGGCTAGGAGATGTTAGCTACCTCGCCTGGTATACAGGAGGTCGTGGGTTCAATCCCGACCCTGACGCCTAATGCTGCTGCTGTATATGTGGAGTTTGCGTGTCTCTCTCTCTCTCTCATCATGATCATCACGGTGGCTAGGAAATGTTAACTCCCTCGCCTGGTATACAGGAGGTCGTGGGTTCTATCCAGACCCTGACGCCTAATGCTGCTGTTGTATATTTGGAGTTTGCAAGGTCTCTCTCTCTCCCCCTGTGGTCGCGAGGAATTTTCTCCGGTCTTTCCCTCTACATGAAGAATCAACATCACGCGTTTAGAGTTTGTCTGCCACCAATGTCCACGTGATGATAGAGGCGCCACTTCGTTGAGCTATCATTTGTGTAGCCAGGTCGCTTCTTTAAAAAAAAGCGCCGTGTAGTTCCAGTGGGCCTTACCTGATAAAAATAAATAAGTTTTTGTAGTTTAACTTCAATAAGGTGTGCGACAGAATAATAACATCGCGGGCAGACGGCATTTGTCGTATTAGGGGCCGTCCATAAATGACGTCACGCGATTTTGGACGAGTTTTGACCCCCCTCGTCACACGGCGTCACAAAAAGTCAGACCCCCCCCCTCAAATATGACGTCACAAAGCTCTGCCCCCCCCCCCCCCTTTTAAACCCATATTTCCTTTTTGAAAATAAAACATGCTTCAAATCGCTTTAAAGTATCGTCATTGTAGTGCGTATTTAATGTGGCGCTGCACTTTGATGTTGTAGGAGAAAACATTTATTTAAAAG
This sequence comes from Petromyzon marinus, assembly GCF_048934315.1. NCBI lineage: Eukaryota > Metazoa > Chordata > Hyperoartia > Petromyzontiformes > Petromyzontidae > Petromyzon > Petromyzon marinus. The sequence goes on from NC_133694.1 coordinate 2,305,894, forward strand.
TATATTTAAGTAGAACGTGTTGTCACTGTTACAACGCTGTGGGGGATCACGATATAATTTTCTCCGATACCAAGGTTCTTTGCAAACCCACGGGTTTTTATCAGAGATTTGTTCATGAAGCAATTCAGATCTACAAACACAGACACAATTTCAACCGAGAGGATGGTTTCAAATTAAGCAACCATTGGAAAGATGTTCTCAATCGAACTAAACATTAAACTAATTTCAATGGTACAGTATATTTTTCAAGTAGTGGTACCCCAAACTTTCGCAGCTCTTATAAATTCCCTTTTCACACCATCAATAGGTAAACTCCCCCCCCCCCCCCGCGCCAAACGGCACGTACACCACCTCTTTCCTAAAATCCGCTAATCAAATGCTAATTTTTATGCTAATTTCTTTGTCAGAACACCTTGTTTGCTCGCACACAGTTTAAAGGTCCGCTGTCTGAGCGTGGTTGTGTTTCGCTAAATTCTCCTGTTTGATGAGTACTAGGTGCCTCGGTGAATGTATATGCTCTGACTTTAACATAGCTATTTCTGTGACCAGTTACAAGCTAATCACTCAGCTATTTCAATGCTAAATTCTATGCTAATTCCTTTGTCAAGGGGTACCTCTGCGGATGTGTATACTTTAACTTAGCTATTTCAATGAGCCATTTCAATGCAAAATTATATGCTAATTCCTTTGTCAAGGCGCTTTGTTTCTTCTCACACAGCTTAAAGGTCGTGATCTAAGCGTAGCTTCTCCCACTCCAGCGCTGTCCTCCAGACAGTCTCGTCCCTTCACCTGATGAAGGCCGCTTGAGTTGTGGCCGAAACGTCGTGATAATTTTGTTATTTTATTTTCACCTACGTGACTTTACCCAATATAACCAAAGCGTATAGAACGTGTTGTCTATGTTTATTTAAAGTTGCGCATTTTGATGTGACGTCACATTTCTCAACCCCCCCCCCCCCCTCGTCACACATCGTCACAAATGTCTGACCCCCCCCCCCCCCCTAGGTGCGTGACGTCTTTATGTACGGCCCCTTTTGCAACGTTTACCAAACAACCATGTTAGGCACCGCTTCAAACAACTCGGCGTACACAGGGCGACCAAAAGTTTGCCAGCAACGCGCTTGCTGGCAAATAACCGCGGACCCTAACGGCTGCGGGTGAAACTCGGTCGAAGGAGGGTTGCGCAATCGTCTCCCCGCAGTGCAAATTTCTATGGCTAGGTCAATGTTTTTCTTATGGCGAAGTCGATGTTTTTCTATGGCTAGGTCAATGTTTTTCTTATGGCGAAGTCGATGTTTTTCTATGCCTAGGTCAATGTTTTTATTATGGCGAAGTCGATGTTTTTCTACGGCTAGGTCAATGTTTTTCTACGGCTAGGTCAATGTTTTTCTATGGCTAGGTCAATGTTTTTCTATGGCTAGGTCAATGTTTTTCTTATGGCGAAGTCGATGTTTTTCTATGGCTAGGTCAATGTTTTTCTATGGCTAGGTCAATGTTTTCCTATGGCTAGATCAATGTTTTTCTATGGCTAGGTCAATGTTTTTCTATGGCTAGGTCAATGTTTTTCTATGGCTAGGTCAATGTTTTTCTTATGGCGAAGTCGATGTGTTTCTATGGCTAGGTCAATGTTTTTCTATGGCTAGGTCAATGTTTTTCTATGGCTAGGTCGATGTTTTTCTTATTGCTAGGTCAATGTTTTTCTTATGGCGAAGTCGATGTTTTTCTATGGCTAGGTCAATGTTTTTCTTATGGCGAGGACGATGTTTTCCGTGACACAGTCCACTCGGATGTTTACACAATGACGCGAGTCCGACGTTTCGCGCGTGAAGCCAGCGTCGCCGTGCACAGCGAGGATTTACACACACACACTGTGGACTGTACCCTGCACTCTCACGCGTACCACGTGGTCTAGTCAACGTGGGCAACGTTGGGCCGACGTTGACCACGTGGTTAAGACGCACGACGGCACAGAGAGGGCACGCACAAGGAACACAAAGACAAAGATCCCCCGTGTAGGCTGTAACAGACTGCAGGGGCAAGTGCTGTTAGCGAGCAGCACCTACGAAGGCCGGCACGGCACACGAGAGGGGGTGACTGGCAAGCAACCACGCCCGGCCGCCTTTGTCTCCCCAGTGGCGATGTTGACTGCACACCGCAACAGGGGGACTAATTTGAGGCTGAGTCGACCTAGGGGAGGGAGGCCTGTACACGCACACATTCCAACCTCGCCTGTTCAAACGAGCTCGCAGCAAATGTAGTCCGCCCACTTCCCCGTGAGGGGAGGAGCGCGGGCAGGAACAGGGGACGGGCCGGTGCACCTAGCCTGGCACCCGGAAACCAGAAGACGCTCGCGCATCTCGCGCTCGCTCTCAATCTTCAGTTAGGGGCGACGGCTCCTCGCCTGCCTCGACTCCGTCTCTCACCCAGCTCGCAACACCTCTCACCTGTCTCTCACCCAGCTCGCGACACCTCTCACCTGTCTCTCACCCAGCTCGCAACACCTCTCACCTGTCTCTCACCCAGCTCGCAACACCTCTCACCTGTCTCTCACCCAGCTCGCAACACCTTTCGCCTGTCTCTCACCCAGCTCGCAACACCTCTCACCTGCCTCTCACCCAGCTCGCAACACCTCTCACCTGTCTCTCACCCAGCTCGCAACACCTCTCACCCGTCTCTCACCCAGCTCGCAACACCGCTCACCCGTCTCTCACCTGCCTCTCACCTGCATCTCACCTCACCTGTCTCTCACCTCACCCGTCTCTCCCTCGTCACTCACCCGTCTCTCACCTCACCTGTCTCTTACCTCACCGACTCGCACCTGTCTCTTAACTCACCTGTCTCTCCCTCGTCACTCACCCGTCTCTCACCTGTCTCTCACCTGCCTCTCACCTGTCTCTCGCCTCACCCGTCTCTCCCCTCACCCGTCTCTCACCTCATCCTTCTCTCCCTCGTCACTCACCCGTCTCTCACCTCACCTCACCCGTCTCTCCCTCGTCTCTCACCTCACCCGTCTCTCACCTCACCCGTCTCTCCCCTCACCTGTCTCTCACCTCACCCGTCTCTCACCTCACCCTTCTCTTCCTCGTCACTCACCCGTCTCTCACCTCACCCGTCTCTCCCCTCACCTGTCTCTCACCTCTCCCGTCTCTCACCTCACCCTTCTCTTCCTCGTCACTCACCCGTCACTCACCTCACCCGTCTCTCACCTCACCCGTCTCTCACCCACCTCCTCACCTCCAAGCCGCACCTCGTCTCGTCTACCGCGATGGCGCGACAGTGAGTAGTGTCCCTGGGATCCGTGACTCGAGTCGATCGAACACGATCAGATTTTATAACATTAGATCGAATGTGATTGGATCGGATTTTATTAAATACTGTAGTATTGGATATGATCAGATCGGTTAGTAATGTATCGGATATAATGAGATGAGAATAATGTATTTCTACTGGAGGAATCTGATGAGTTTTAAAAGCAATGTCCAGATCAGGTCGGGGTGGAAGGGGTTGTTGGTTTACCAAGGCTGGAGGAGCCCGGTACCCCCTCGATAGGGGGGGTAAGGGATCAAGGGGACAGGGAGTAAGGGATAATAAGTACAGGGGTGTGGAATGAGGGGGATAGGGGATCTTGTAACGGGGTCGCTACGCGCGTGGGGTCCGTGTGGGTTTGAACCGACTGTGTGTGGATTGTATCGCTTGTCAGTGTAGACTGTAGAGTTTTAGACAGTCATGGTAGACTTGTTTGAACTGTGAGTATCGACTGTGGTCTCACTAGCTTGCATTGTAAGTGTAGCCTGTAGCTTGGACTGTATCGCTTCATTATCGTGGTAAGAAAACACGTGGAGCCACCCGCCTGGACGTGATTGATAATTATGAATCCACCTGCCATTCCACCAAATCGTCGACTCCACCACCAGGTTTTATTCCAACCAGGCCACAATCCATCCAATCTAGAACCCATTCTTTCCCAGGCTCCACTCTATACCAGGCCCCTATTCCGTACAATACTCTGTAACAGTACAATGTGAACTTTAAACATTGGTGGGGCACGGTCCTGCACTTGCTTGCTCGCTCGCTCGCTGAGTAACTTGGTGTAAAATTCAAGCGGAGGTGGAACCACCGCTCTGGTGGATCATGCCCAACGTGAGGGCAACGTTGGTTGGAGAATCGTTGGGCCAACTCTGTCCCAAAATCCCACGTCTAAACTGTGGGCATAACTTTTATTAAGGCCACTCGCGTTACACAAGTAACGACATTCGGGCCATAGGGCAAAGAGGGTTCACAAATTGGGGGTGAACCTGACGATCCCTGCGCAGCGAGAAGGCCTTCTGCACCCTGGTCATCTGCGCAGGATCTTGGTCATTATGCTCCGGTGGTCGGTGAGACCTGTTGGCTCCCCAGGGGTGTTCCTCTGCCACGACGCCACGAGCCTCACACTTTGCCTGTCGCGCGGCTGGCTGGGCGGAGTTTTTCAGACTTCCGCCACAGATTTCCACCGTCCACTTGGGTCACAAGCAAACGGCGAGTGAATGTACAATGACACATTTCTGGTTGCCGACTACAAGCTACACCCGTCAGACGAGACCTCGACAATGGCACCTCCTCACCCGCACCACCACCACCACCGTCCCACAACCTCCCCACCAAATGCGTGAGAACTGTACCGCTGCTGGCGAACAAAAGTGTAAACAACGCGGACGTCCAGAATGATAAAAATAACAACCTCATTCGAGAACCCAAACATCATCGTACGCCTCATGGCTTTGACAGTCCTCTTCCTCGAAGACACTGAAGTCACCCATCAACCGCATCAGAACATCAACAGCAGGCCCATGCACGCATCCACCTCCGTCTAGTGTGGAACATTAAAGGCAAGCCACGGTGTTGTGATTGCGGCCGTGCAAGAAAAACTATGGATCTATATAGTAAACCATGTCGAGCTGCTGGGCTGTGTTTTTTTTCCGGAATCAGAATCTTTTTGTATATCCCAGAGGAAATCCAATGAGCTATGAAGCTCTTTTTTCTTTTTACAAATGTCCAGGAGGGGTGGGCCAGCAAGTTACAACAACAAACAATACGACACGGTAGGAGTGCAAAGCAGAGTAAGAAAAGGTAAGCAAGTCACAAAAGTAAAGTTTGCCAGTACAAATATCACAAGTACATAATTTCCTGCCGATGTTACAACACCAAATGCAAACTCGGGCAATGGCAACAAAAATAACACTAGTTGCACGCCACACCCAAAACAACGCGCACAGTCCCCTCTAATAAAATAGCACGTTCAAATGTCTCGAACTGTGTTAAACAGCCTCACAACCACGTCTCTTTCCTCCTCTTCCCCCCTCATCGCTCAGAATCCCGCCTCTCATTGTAACGTTTCCCAAGGTCGTATTATAACCTTACTCGAATGAAGAAACGTGCTATCTCTTATCTCTATTACAACTTCGACGGCTATGTTTATTCCCGAACATTTAGACTTCCTTTGCGTTGGTGGGGGTGGCATTTGGACCTTTGCTCAGCAAATGTGTAAACAGAAAAAAAAATCCACCCATCTGGCTCTCCATGCGAGAGAAGTGTTCTCATTCTCAGCTCTCTCGCTCTTGTTCGGTTGAATCACGTCGGTGCCTGGTGTTACGGTCCCGCCGTACATATGTCTCCACCCTTCGTCCCTTTAGAGTCACCACCTCTGTGTGATATCCAATCCCCTGGAGCCATTGACAACATCGCTGCCAGCGGGGCAATAACAAATCTGTTTGCACGAGATAATATCAATCTGTCGAGCGACGGCTGTAACCAAACAGTAAATAAAATAATAAAACGCAAGCTGCCAAGCCGGTTCACCAAGTGAGCACCGCTTCATTTGTTCCGTGATTCGCCTGGAAACGCGCCAACGGATTTACATAGAGACTCACAGACTTACGCAGGAGCTTACAGATGTACACACCGACACGTCGACTTGAAACAACTAAAGAGATAGCTCGTTGCGTACGTATGTACGATTAACTTTATTCGCACCGTACGTAGCCAACCTTGCTAATCAGAGGTGTGACACCGAGACCTGTAGATTTGCATAGAGACCCACGCACGGAGTTAAGTAGTCCCATAGACTTACATTGAGGTCAATGTTCTTACATAGTGAGCCATAGACCTACACATATCCGTATATTTTTTTGTGATTGCCCATAGACTCAATAAAATCTATATACTTGCGTAGACTTACACAGAAACCCACAGGCTTATAGGAAACTTATGCAATAAATAAAAACAGTACACAATATACAGCTTGGATGAAGGCCTCCCCATGTATGCGTTGCTCGTGGGGGTTATTTGACCATACTTTATAATGCGAGCCAATAAGTTCGGCTCATGCTGTAGACGCTGTGAAAACAGAGCATCGCAACAGGAGAACGCGTCACAAGTTGTTCTGAACACGCGTAGATTTACCAACGCATCAGGGTGGGCTGCTCACAAACGGCAGGACGACTACATGTTCAACCCAAGAGCGTTTCATGTCTGCCACTCAGAAGACTTTTCCGATTCACTTATGAAGCTATTTTTCACGTATGTCCAGCTGCTGCTGGCAAGCAGTTTGCTGCTTCTGCTACAGCAGCTACAACTGCTGCGCCTACTGGTGCGTGTGTGCGTGCCGCCTGGGTCCCCTGCTGCAGGTGGTTTCATCAGGAGCTGGATGGGCCCACGGCGGGGGAGCTCCTCATGACGTTCGGGGACGAGGGCAGCTTCCTGGTGCGACGCAGCGCCACCAATTATGATGACTACGTCCTCTGTGTCAGGTGCACATGCACGTACAACGTCACACAGGCAGGTGGTTTGTGTGTGTGGGTCTTGCGTGCGTGTCTATGTGGACAGCGGTCGTGCAGCGGTTAGCGCGATGCGCTACGAACCCGGGGACCGGAGTTCTATTCCCGCTCACGGCCAACACCGGTGACGATCATCTGAACCGGTCCTGGGCCTCCCCGAGGTCGACTCGGCCTCAAATTAGTATGCTGCGATGTGTAAATTTCACCACTCGGGAGACAAAGGTGGCAGGGAGTGGTGCTGGCCACCCACCCCCTCGTGTGCCATGCCGGCCTTCATTGTTGCTCGCTCACAGCAACTTGCCGCCAAAGTCTGCGAAGGCGACACGGGGGGTCTAATTTGTCCTTTGCCTTTGTAGGCAGGGGGATCAGGTGCACCACATCAAGATCCAGCACACGGGCGACGTCTTCGACCTGTACGGTGGTGAGAAGTTCGCGGTGCTCGGCGAGCTCGTGCAGTTCTACACCGAGAACCGGGGCCTCCTGTGCCTCAAGGAGGGGGGCGACCCGGTAGGCCACGGGGGAGTAGGAACGTGGGCTGAGAGGATAAAGGGCCGCAGGGGCGTGGGGTGGGGAGGTGTGGGGGTGTGGGGCATAGGATGGGAGAGCGTGGAAGCACAGAGATGTAGGGGCATGGGGTGGGAGGGCATGAGGGCATGGGATGGAGGGTGGAAGAGTCACGGGCCATGGGTGGAAGAGGAAATGTGAGCATGGGACAGGAGGGCGTAGGGATATGGGGACGTGACATGGGGGATGACGTAATAACCGAGTTCGATCCCGATCCTGTCATCTGTTTATTTGGAGTTTGCAAGTTTCTCCACCGTGGTCGTGTGGATTTTTCTCTGGTTCCTTGGGGTTTTCCCTCCAAATCTAGAAACAACACGCGTTTAGAGTATTTGGCTGCTATACATTTCCACATAATAAGCCAATTTCGTTGAGCTATCATTTGTGGCCAGGTCGCTTCTGAAAAAGAGCTACATAGCTCGGTGGGCCTTACCTGGTAAAATAAAAATAGCTTGGCTATAGATTATAGCTTAGCTAACTCAAGGGCTTCCTCTTCCTCCTGTTCTTTCTTCTGCGCCCCCTCCTCCACGTCGTGCACAGATTTTGCTCAATAAGCCACTGCCATGCAGGGAGCCGACGTTCAATCGCTGGTTCCACGGCACGCTGCGCGCCACGGAGGCCGAGAAGCTGCTGCTGGCGCCTCGCGTCTCTGCCGGCTCCTTCCTGGCGCGCGAGAGCGCGAGCAAACCCGGGCAGCTCGCGCTCACGGTGCGATCCCAGGACGGCGTCGATGGCAAAAGAGGGCTGCCCGTGATCATCCACGTCCACGTTGAATTCAAGGTGATTGGGGGGGCGGTTGGCAGTTCGCGATGGGAAGCACACTGCCTGTGCAGTGGTAATGGCAAGGTGGTGAGCGGGACAGCGAGTTAGGGACATGAGTATGAATCTGAATTTCCGTTTTGCCTTTTTTTATTTACAAGCTTTTTATTAACTCACTCTGTCTGTTGTTGTTGTCGTTGTATCCTCAAATCTTGTAACTCAATTTTAACCGACTTCCCAATGTGGTATCCACTGCAAACTTGGTATTCTTATGTCTTACTGATGACAATACTATATTCTATCATAAAAAAAAAAAACATTTAAAAACATTATTTTTTATATGTTATGTTTTGGCTTGGCTCTAATTGTCCACGGTAAACTGACGTTGGCTGTAAATGATCACGGTCCCTTACGTTATGGCAAGCTTCGGGGCCACTTCCTGGAGTCGTGGAGTTCTTCCATTATTAGTACGGTACATTTAAAAAATTTTTAACGTTTTTTTAAATATTAATTATGGTGGTCATTATCCCTGTAGCGGCGTACCGGTTAATAACTTGGACTGGCAATCCAGAGGTGGATGGTTCGAGAAGAGAGTTTTCAAGCTGAGTCGTGATGACGAATCAAATCAATAATAAATCTTAATACGTCGTACTCAGATTGTAAATGTTGCCTTGGCTCTCTCTGCTGTACTAGTGACGAATTGGCATGTTCTGTTTACGTGACAATCTTTACTAGTTGGCTGTGCCGGGTGGTGGTGGGTTTTAGCGACATATATTTACGCGATCTAACCCAAAAAAACCTCATGGATATCACAATAAATTATTTATTTATCTAGAAGATCCACATTATTGAGTCGTGGGACACTTTTTCAGCAGGGTCCTGCATTGTTTTTTTTTATTTTAAGATGTTTTCAGCCAATTAACGACGAGGATATATTATACGTGTGTGAGGGAACCAGGGTACCCGGAGCAAACCCACGTGCAAAAGGGGACAACACGCTATCCCCGTAGAGATGGACAGATCGCAATTACCGTATTTTCCTGCATATAACCCGCAGACGCATATACCCCGCAAAAATAGCGTTTTGTGTAAAACAAATTTCAGATAGCCCGCACCTCCATATACCCCGCATGCATTAATATATTTAACGTCGTTACCACAGCTTAATTCCATCATATTAATACGAAGTTTACATTTGTAATACATTCCACTATCAATTGTTAACATTTAAATCATAACGTGCACAAAGAAAACAAACTAACCGAAAACGAGTGACCTTAAAGCAGTGAATAAGTAACAAAAGTAAATATCCAATAAATAAGTAACACATAACTGGTAGATAAGTAAGCACAGTACATGTACAGTTTTAGCACTGGTAGATTGCGCACTGCGCAGATAACAACGGCGCTTTGGTGACGCCGTTGCCTCGCCCCCAACCCCCACCTCTCTCCCCCCCCCAGCTGCCCCACCCCCCAACCCCCACCTCTCTCTCCCCCCCAGCTGCCCCACCCCCCAACCCCCACCTCTCTCTCCCCCCAGCTGCCCCACCCCCCAACCCCCACCTCTCTCTCCCCCCAGCTGCCCCACCCCCCAACCCCCACCTCTCTCCCCCAGCTGCCCCAACCCCCACCTCTCTCTCCCCCCAGCTGCCCCACCCCCCCAACCCCCACCTCTCTCTCCCCCCAGCTGCCCCACCCCCCAACCCCCACCTCTCTCTCCCCCCAGCTGCCCAACCCCCCACCTCTCTCTCCCCCCCAGCTGCCCAACCCCCACCTCTCTCTCCCCCCACAGCTGCCCCACCCCCCAACCCCCACCTCTCTCTCCCCCCAGCTGCCCCACCCCCCCAACCCCCCACCTCTCTCTCCCCCCAGCTCTCCCGTCGCCGGTAAACAGTGCGCGCACTTCCAACATTGTCATTTAATTGCACAAACAGATCATTTAAAACGTGATAACATATTCAATTTTAGTGTGAGTGGTTTATTCAGCAGTGCTTTAGTCAAAGGTAAGTGTTGCATAGTGGATAGCCCTACCATGAGAAAATGTAACGCGTCATGACATGTCACACGTGTAAGATATTTTTGGGATAGCCCGCACCTCCATATACCCCGCAGGGTCTTGTTTTGTTTGTAAAAAGTGGTATACCCCGCGGGTTATATGCGGGAAAATGCGGTAGTCCACTTGCTGTAACTGCCTTCTCTTGGCGAGCCGGGGTATCGCACCTTGGGAAGGGAGTTTCACAAAATGTGTGCGATCCACCAACTCTCGCTGCCTCCACAGTGCTGGATTACAGATGTGATGAGGGTGATGAATCGGTGCTGTGTTGGGTCGATAGGCGTGGGACGTAGCTGTGAGCACCAGTCGCCCGTCCCACGGGAGTGGTCACATCCACACTGTGTACCTGGGTGCAGGAGGAGCGCTACAGCATCGGGGACGGAAAGGACTTCGATTCCCTCGAGCAGTTGGTGGATTTCTACCGCAGCCACCCCATCACGGCGCACACCAAAAGCCACCCCAACCATGAGTTCATCTTCACAAAGGTCTTCTCCTGATCTCCTGCTCTCTTGATCTCATGGCCTCCTAGTTTCCTGGTCTCGCTCTCTGCCATTCTTCCCATCTCTTGATGCCCCTGGCTCTCTTAGCCCCGACTCACAAACTCCCTTCCCCCCTCCCATGCACCACAGCCGCTCTGCACATTGAGGCCTAGACGGCTTGGACCTCCTGGTGTTTCTAATCTTCTGGTCTCCCAGCATCTCGTGTCTCGGTCTCGCTGTCTCCTGATCCCCCGCCCACACCTGACAGCCACTCTGCACGTCAAGCCTGCTGGCCGCTGAGCTCCCTGCTCGCGTGCAGGAGCTCGAGCGGAGCAGGCACGGGGGCTCGCAGAATCCCCGGGAGAGGTCCTATGGATCTGTGGGAAAGCGGTCGGCCTCCTACACCAACGGCTTCGGCCTGGAGTATGAGGTGAGGCCCGGAGCACCGCCTTCCCAACCACCTATGGCCACAGCCATCGGTCAGATCTCATGACCTCCAAGAATGATGATGATGATAATGTTTATGATGATGATTATAGTGGTCAAGGCGATGTTGACGTTTGTGATAGCAATAATGAAGTTTGTGGTGAAAATTATGGTGTTAATGATAGCGAACATGATGGTGATGACATCGATTGTGATGATAATGATAATATTGACTGTGGTAGTGATGATGGGTTTGATGGCAATGATAGCGATGAGAGTGATGGTGCGTGTTTGTGAACAGTGCACTCACCTGAACAAACAATTATCTTGGTTCCACCCCCCCCTATTCCCACTGACGGCCGTGAACCCCACTGACCCTCTGATGTTCCCTTGGTGACCCTGTGACCCCTGGTGACTCCCATCAGACCTTGCAGCTCAATGAACATGCGGAGTTGACCAGAAACGCAGGGCAAGACCCATGTAACAAGGGCAAGAACCGCTTCAAGAACATCCTGCCATGTGCGTGCAACATCCATTCTAGCAACTTGTCTAATGCAACACTGCCACTGGAAGTACCATCACTAGAGACTTTGTCACGAGCGGCATCGTTTCTAGCAAGATATACACCAACCTTTGTCAATATCACATAATATCGTTCCTAGCAACATCGTCACGAGCGGTGTTATCACTTTTTTTGTCACAAGCAACGTCATCCATCACGACGTTATCACGGGCAACATTTTCACAAGCAATTTCGTCACGAGCTATACCTATAGCAACATTGTCACAAGCAACATTATCAACATCAACACCGTCACTAACAACATAATCTGCAGCAATGTTATGAGCAACATAATATCATGTCTGTTTGTGTCAATTCGGCCTAAGATGAGTACCTGGTGCGGTGTGCAAACATCAGCACTGGGAAGACAAAGGCGGCTGGGCGTTGTTCTGGCCACACCACCCCCTCGTGCGCCATACCGGGCGCCCTCTAACAGCACTTGCCCCAACAGTCTGTTGAAGGCTATGTGGGTGATATTTGCCTTTGTGTGTGTGCGTGTCGGATGCCTTTAGTCGACAAAACACGCGTGGTGCTGAAAGGAGACCAAGACTACATCAACGCAAATTATATCGTGGTGAGCCGGGGAGACAAGGACAGGGGTCTGGGAGGGGTCTTCCCCTGGGGTATGAGCCGGGCTAGCGTTAGCGATTGGGATTGGGTTGGGACTTGTGGTAGGGTTAGGGCTAGCTATTGGCATAGTCATCGGGCGAGCCATAGGGATAGGGGCTCGCGATATGGGTAGAGACATGGTTAGAGTCAGTGTTAGTGTTATTAGTGTTATTGCCAGTGATAGGGTTAGTGCTAGTGATAGGATTGCAGTGAGTGTTAAGACTGATGTGGTTGTGCTAGTGATAGGGTTGCAGTTAGTGTTGGCTCTGATGGGGTTAGTACAAGGAATCGGGCTCGCAGTATTAGTAGTAGACAGTTCTAATGCCGCAGCTGCTCGAATCTGAACATCATCATCGACGATCATCGTCTTTCCTTCCCACGCACGACCAGACTGATCCGCCCGGCCGTGCGTGCAACGTCCGACATCTCATTCAACGTTTCCATTCGCATCTTCCCTTCCCTTGCCGCCCTCCTCCCTGCGCCCGACTCCGCCACCCCTACCTCACTCCCCCGGGGGCGAAGGTGAAGACGGGGGACACAGTGCCCCCGTGCCGTTACATCGCCACGCAGGGCTGCCTGCAGAGCACCGTGGCCGACCTGTGGAGTATGGTCCTACAGGAGCGTTCCCGCATCATCGTCATGGCAACACAGGAGGTGGAGAGAGGCAAGGTGAGGTGCTGCCCCCCTCCCTCGGTCGCCACGGCAACCAGACCGGGGTTTGTTTTCCGTACCGCTATTCTCCTCCCACGATTTTGTCGCGCTTACTCTATTGGCGCCGTGTCCCGAGACGAAAGGATCCATTTGATACCACGGCAGAGCAATGCAAGCTACCTCCGTGTTAGAGATCAGGCCCATGGAAATGGATATCACAGAGCTACCTCTGAGATCACTTGTTGATGCCCGAGGTAAATTTCGTCGACTTCACTCTGGCGCGACCTTGACACTCAAACGTTCCCGACCTCGGCAAAGCCCCTCCGCCCACCCAGCCCACCCAGCCGGTAATCTAGCACCGTGGAGGCAGCGAGGTTTGGTGGATCACCGCGCAAATGTTGCGAAACTCTCTTTCCGTGGACGTTAAGGAGGAGCCATCCCCTGGCTCACCAGGAGAACGTGTTACAGCAAAGTGCGAACGAAGATTGTGCCTTCTGTACGGGATAGCGTGTTACTCCCTCACATGTGTGGGTTTCTTTTCTGGGTGCTCCGGTTTCCTTCCACATGTATAAACGACTCAATTGGCTGATGACACCTCAATACATAGAGGACTGCAGAGCTACGGGGAGGGTGGAATTTGATTCCAGCTCACCGCGTGGCAGCCTTTCTCTCGCGCCCTCCGAGTCGTTCTCTCTCTCGGGGAGGGTGAGCGGACAGCCGTGTGACAGTGACGCGTTTATGAGTCTAAATCCGTATTTTATCATTTGGGGGAAATATTTGCGGGGGGGTGGGGGATGGCATGTTTTTGGTCAGAGAGAGCCAAGGTGGACAAGGGCTCTCCTCCGCACTTCGTGGCTCTCTCCCTTTCTCACCCTCTTCCCCCCTCTGTCACCGTCCCCACTCCGGCCCTGCCCCGCGCAGAACAAATGCTTCCGCTACTGGCCGGAGGTGGGCTCCCACCGGCAGTTTGGCCGCGTGATCGTGCGGTGCGACGAGGAGCGGTTGAGCAGCCACTTCACCGTGCGGGTGCTGCATGTCACCGTGGTCGGCCGCGTGAGTCCACGCACGCGCGCACACCTCGGACTCGCCCCCCCCCCCCCTCTCCTCCCTCTCTCTCTGTCTCGCCCCCGTACGAAGACTCGGTGTGAATTCCGTTATAGGAGCTGGCGATGGCCGAACAAAGACCTCGGAGATCGGTTAAATCACGAGTCTAAATAAATACAGTACGCCTGCATAGTGAAATGTAACTTTTGTTTTTTTACACACCCCATCAGCCACACGCGCGGCCTTCTGGGAGTGCATGATTTCAGCGGCATTGGTTCAACACAAGCGAACTCTGGGCCAGTTTTGACATTCGGTGCTTCATCGGCAGAGTCATGCTTTCATGACCCAGTGCAGATTATTTTGCCAGACGTTAGATATGGGCACTGGTTTCATGGAAAATGATGTAATACATAACTCAAAATTATAATATAATTTGCGTTGCGGAGAATGAAAGCTATCACAAGTCTACTCTCTACTGCGCTATGAAGAAGGGCCGTTGCCCGAAACGTCACCTTTTGTATTTTTTTCCCGTTAAGGATGCACGCAGTTATTATTGATGAATGTGTTGAGGTTTCTGTTTGTTAATTGTGCTTATGCACTACTGCCAACGCAGCAGCAGCAAGCAGCCGCACCAAATCATTTGTTTACTCTCTGGATAATGAGATTTTGTGGGTTATAACGTTTTTCAGGGCACCGTTGAAAATGTCAACACAAGTCGGAACATTTCAGTGTCCAATCGCGTGAATGCAGCTGATCTCAGACGCGAGATGGAGAGGGAACTTTCATTAAATCCAACAGTGGTGGCCGGTGATTAATCATGCGGCTGGGCATGGAAGCCTCTGTGGGTGGGGGGTTGGGGGGAAGGAGGGGGGCTGGGGGCTGTATGCAATTTACATTCAGTTAAACGCGTCGACTTTCGCGACCAATATTATCCATAATAAAGGTTTATTTTGGGTTAGATCGCGTAAATATAAATGAATTTCGTACTTGAATTGTAAATGTTGTGGGTTTACTCTCCAACTCACCGGTGTGCTGAAGTCGTAACTAATTGGCACGTTTTGTTACGTGACAAACCTTACTAATTATCTGTGTCGGGTCGTGGTGGGTTTAACGACACATGTATATTAAGGCGGTCGAACCCAAAATAAACCTTATTATGATTCTACATTCTGTAAGTAAGCCTGACTCTAATTAGGTCTCCATATCGTGAAGAGAGAATCCTTGCCTGTAAAATTATGGCTGTGCACGAGCATTTATTCAAGTAATAGACCCGACCCTGCTGATGAGACACGAAATGTCCAGGCCGGTCCAGAGAGTATTTTTTTTGTATTAAACCAATGCTGTTGAAAAAAGAAACACTCCCAGAAGGCCGTGCGCCCAATGGGTTATGTAAAATATAACTTATTTTTTATGTGGAGAGACATATGTGTCGACAGGTGCGTATTGACTAGCTTATTTATTGTATTTCGTTATTTTTATTCTCCACAATGAGACGTATGATTATTGCAAGTTATAATGAGCAGGTTTGTACCGTTATGGTTTATTTACATTTGCCGGTATTGACGAGTGGGGCCCGGCCTCTCTGTCTGTGCCGATGAGGCGCCGATGAGGCGCCGCTGAGTCGCGATACCGTATCGAGATTTCCGCCGGTGGTGGTGTCCTGTGTCCCGCCTGTGTCCACGCAGTCCGGTCAGGGCCACGAGGTTTACCAGTTCCAGTTCAAGGCCTGGCCAGACCACGACATCCCGGAGGACCCCCGGATGGTGCTGCGATTCCTGGACGAGGTCAACAAGGTTCAGAGTGCGGTGCCGGATTCCGGACCCATCATCGTGCACTGCAGGTGACTAATTGATAATGACAAAGGCAATAACATGTTGTGGCAATGGTGATGATGGTGGTGATGATTACACTGCACCAGTGCTTGGCTCTCTGTGCGAGTCTATTTGGCTCTGTGCAAGTGTAAGGGTTTCTATGTGAGCATCGTGCGTCCCTCTGCGAGGGACTAATTTATCATTGTAATACAAAGGCGGCAACGTGTGGTGGTGATGATGATGATTATACTGCACCAGTGCTGGGCTCCACCAGACCGGTCCTCCTGGGGGAGCCGCGTGGGCTGATTGTGCCCGTCTGCTGGAGGAAGCAAGCGCTCGACTTGGGCAGGGGCAGCGCTCGCCCCTTCCTCTCGCCCGCTCGTGTCTGGCCAGCCGCGACCATCGAAACGTGTCCCCGCCGAAGCCTAACGTTCGCGGGGACGCCGTTTCTCTCCTCCCAGTGCGGGCATCGGAAGAACGGGGACCCTCATCGTCATCGACGCCCTCAAGGAGCAGATCAAGCAGCAAGGTGGGGAGGCACAATGCCGTTTTATTATTGTTATTATTACGTTACGTATTATTACGTTACGTATTATTACGTTACGTATTATTACGTTACGTATTATTACGTTACGTATTATCTGCTTAATAGAGCCATGGGCTGGTTTGTAATAGAGGCATCTCCACTCTGCCATGTCAGTGCTCCCTTCTACAGACCCCTTGTTCAATTGAGTCTTCATCCTATCAATTGAGGCACGATCGAATTAATTCAACCATGAGCCATGGTCATATTAAAATTATCCATGATTCATTTATTGATCAGAGATTTAGATAATAGAGCCCTGTTCCATTCAATGAACTCATGATCCTGTTAACCAAGCCATGGTTCAATTAAGTAAGTCATGATCCGTTCAATCAAGTATTAATCCTGTAAATCGACTCTAGATCAACTTCATTGAACTGGGCCATGATCCAGATAATCCCGTCAATCGAGTCACCAGCCCTTCAAATAACGATCCTTTGTATCGCACCATGATGCTGTAAATCGCACCTTGACCAATTTAACTGGACTATAGGCCCAATATCAAACACCCCCTAAAATGCAAGCTGTATTTCTTTGCCCTTCCTGTGCCCCCCATCCCCACTCCCCCTGTATCCCCCTCCTCACTCCCACAGGGCTGAATTGTGAACTGGACATCCCTAAGACGATCCAGGACATGCGGAGTCAGAGGTCGGGGATGGTGCAGACTGAGGCGCAGTATGCATTCGTGTACAAGTGCCTGGAGGTGTTCGTGCAGGACGAGGTGGCAAGTCGCACGGCATTGTCGCACGGCACATGGAGACGTCCGTGCTGCTTGTATCGTCCGTTTTTAGTTTTCTGAATCAATAAAAGGATGTCTCTGAATCGATTTAGATTTCAATCGATACACTCATGCGTTGTCACACGTCTTGTGACACGCGATGATATTTGATGTAGCCAGGAGCGAGGTCGCCATCTCCTGGCTTTTAGCCGGCGGACGATGTCAGTACGGCAAGTGGGACTAATTTTCATCTGTACGGGGATTGAGTGTTATCCAACTTCGCAATGCGTGGGTTTTCTATGGGTGCATGAACACGTGAATGGAGTTGGCCAAACATCCCGTCGTAGGATCACAGAGCTTGGGCAATTATTGGCGGCGGTTCTTGCTACCTCCTTGCTTGTCTGCAGTTTCCTATGTCTCTGAATCGTGTTGTCTTTTGAGACTGAACGAAAAATTGTGCACGTTATAAAGTCTAACTTATTGCTATTAGCAGCAGAAGAAGAAGAGACCACCCCGTGAGTGGTGGCCGAGTGATTGCGTCGGCAGGAGGCCCTGTGACTGTCTCCCACCGCTGTCTTCTCCACAGAATCAGAAGCTGGAGGGAGAGGGAACTGAGCAAAAGGAGGAGAAAAAGTGAGAGCCTAAATTTACTCATTAAGGCACGCTAGTAACGGTGTAATAATTCGAGGTGGATCGATACGCGCCACTGACTCGGCACTGAGCCTGCCGTTTGGTCACTGAGAGCGTCCCCATCAACAAGGCAGCGCCAGTCAGAGTTGGCGCTGCGTTGTTGATGGGGAGAGAACTGCCGACTCGAAACTGACCGCGGATTTTTGTCCATATTGTTGTGGGTGTCTCTTAGTCACCCACAACAACACCTACAGTGGTTGCTGTGCTCCTGGGTAAGAGGGATCAGGGGAGCAGACGGGTGCAAGAGGATCAGGGGGGAGAATGAGGGATTAGGGAATCAGAGGTAGCAGGAGGCTGGGTGACCTTGATTCTGTGTGTGTATGTTTGTCTTTTGTGTGAACTCAGGCTGAATTCCTTTCCCATCTATGAGAACATAAAGCCTGAAAAGTTCAGCATATCCTTGTGCTGACAGGACCATGGGACACCAGCTCACCCCTCATCGAGTGACCCCTTGCCTACTGACCCCTCAGACTTATTCCTCTAACTTTTGACACCTCACCTACTTTACCAGTCACCAGTTGACCCCACGGACTACCCTTCTCCTCCCCCCCGACAAGACTTGTCTCATGAGTGATGACAATTTCAGTCTTGGAACGTTGTGCCAAGTCTCTCGCTCGGTCTCACGCTGGCTCACCTCGGGTTTGCC
This sequence comes from Petromyzon marinus, assembly GCF_048934315.1. Classification (NCBI taxonomy): domain Eukaryota; kingdom Metazoa; phylum Chordata; class Hyperoartia; order Petromyzontiformes; family Petromyzontidae; genus Petromyzon; species Petromyzon marinus. The sequence goes on from NC_133694.1 coordinate 2,324,300, forward strand.
TCAGGATGAGATGGGAAGCCTAGAGATCGCTTGAGCCGACAATGGGCGATTTTAATTTTTACATATTATTTTTTACTTTAACACTTTCCGAATGAAGTTAATCATTTGTGCATTAGCTCTGTTTGTCCAAAATGTACGGGGCCCCACGATAACTCTCGTAAAGGAGATCAGATATGAACAAAACTTTAGTGTAAAGTTGTATTGGTATTAGGGACTTGCGCTGGAGAAAACCAGTGGAATTGACCTAAGGGGTTGCCCAAAAACTTGGGATACGCAAAATTACTGCTCAGTGAACATGTAACGTTGGGGCCAACGTTGGAATGTTTACCTGATATTTACAAACATGCAAACGCGATTGGCCCTGACAGCTACTGTTTGGCAAATCGGTGGATGTTGGTCAGCCTCGTAGGATGGGGATGGGTCAAATAATTCATTGTCCCTCATGGGAATGGCCATCAAAGTGGATTTTGAGTCACACCTTCCCAGTAAAAATTGAACGTTAGGCCACTGTTGGACCAAACGTTCCAACCAAATGTCAACGTTGGACATGTTTACTGGGTCGCTCTCCAAGGTGGGTTTCAGATCTCCTTTCAACACTGCAAAATGCCGTGTTGCAAGATTGTGATTTGAATTCAGTGTGGAATTTGACTAAAAAGTTGTGAATTATTTATGACAAGGGCAGGGAATTTCCTCGCCATACAGCCAATGGGAAATGGAGCAGCCCCTGATTTAATTCGTTGATTACGTTAAACGCAATTCACGTGTGTTTATGAAGTGGTCACCCAGCGTGGCAGTTGACAGGATGGGGCAAGTTCATTAAATCCACCTCCCATCGCCTCTGTCCACACAGAAGTGTGAACGGGTACAAATGCAATCGATTGGCTGATCGCGTGTCGCGGGGTAAAGTGTTGGGTGCTGCCACCTCTGGCCAGCGTGGAAGAGTAGGCCAAAATTGCCTCTGGAGGGGCTACCGAGAGCTCCTGACAGCAGTGGCTTGAACGAGCAATTGCAGGGCTGCTCCTTTTCCTTTTTTATTTTTTTAAAGTTCACAAACAGTAAGTTAATATGCACGTTAAGTGACGGTAATAATGAAATACGCTTGTAAAAGTAAAAATGTTAATATATCAGATAATCACAACATATTTCTAATAATTATTACAGTTTTGATTTAAAGCTTTCGTGACTGCAGGGATTCATATTCTTGGTTCCTTCGGTAAAGTCACGTAGAAGGGAACCAAGAATATAATTATTACAGTGTTAGATTTTGTTAATACTATGTAATATTTTACGTAATTTTTATAAAGTACAATGAAATATCAAATATGTATAATGTTATAGCCAAATTCAAATAAATATATTATTTAAATAAACGCAGTATAACTGTTTTGAAACTAAAGTATACTAAACTATGTTCATCTTACCAGGTAAGGCCCACTGAGCTATATAGCTCTCTTTCAGAAGCGACCTGGCGACAAATGAAAGCTCAACTAAGTGGCTTATCATTTGGGAGAAGGCAGTAGAGCAAGTTGATTAATCTGCATCTGTTTCCATCTGGACAGGGTTTGAGTTGCCCTCTCTTCCACGCATGGTTTTTTTTCTGGGTGCTCGAGTTCCTCCTACATGCATAATAAACTAAACTCATTAATTGTCTGAAAACATCTTAAAATAAATGCCCAATGGAGCAGGACGCTCTTGAAAAAGAGTACTGTAGTTGGTAATCAGTCTGGCGTTCCTGGTTAAAATAAGTTATTTGTTTTTTATATGATTGAACTAATGCGTCGGTTTCCGTGGATGTGCTGCTGTGTTGCCGGGTTGTGCCGGGTGTGCTTTCAGCGTGATGTTAGATATTTTGCTGAATTCCTGCAGAAGCAAAACGTCGGACATCGTCCCGAAAAACGTTCAGTACAACCTGGAGAGCTACGTTTAATTAGTTGTGGGCTCTATAAATGCCAGCGTGGTCTTCATTTCAAAGGCAAAAATGTACCCAAGGTACAATTTTGTCCATGTTAACTGCCGATGTAGCTGGATTGCTAGTGTTATATTGTTATATGCATTTTATTCGTACAAATAGAAATAGCCTACATTTTGCTTGGGCCTTTCAGCATTCCAATTTTGCTCATAAACCAAATCAGCTGTGGCGCATTTGCCCACGTGACGTAACAATTTTATGTGAGTGGCTCTGTCGATAGATGGTGGAGGGTTGTGCTGTAGTTAAAAACTGACATACCGTCACGATCGAAACCCAAAAGAAACCAATTACGAATGGATTGCTCGTGCGCCCATGCAGAACTAAACTGCTTTGTGACCTCGTGTGACGAAACCTCACGAGACCACCACAGCTCACGTGCATTGTCTTGCGTAGCCCCCCACAACCCCCGAGAGGCGCACACAGAATGTCTCTGATCCAGGTGCGTGCCCCACATATAGAGGAGCAAGGTACATTGTTGTACTCAACGTATGCGCTGCCACGCTTCACCAACCCGCAACGTACTGGCGATGTGGTCAAATAACCACCGTGTGGTATGCAGGGGGCAACCTGAATCTAGGTTTTCAGTGAATTGACAAATGATCCTGTACAATCATGCATTGGTTTTTTTTAATGTCATGCCATAAGCACTTAAATTTGAAGGGATATTAGTGAAATAATCTTGAAAGAGAAAAATATGAGAAATCAACATTGTTAACGAAAGGAAAGTCTACGTTAAAGGCAGGAGGCAATGTTTAAAACCATTTGCATAAACCCTCGTTAATTGGCTGCAGACATCGCCATGCATGCTACGCCGCCTGTGTGTGTTGCGGCTCGCGAAGCGTGTGATGCAGTCGCGTAAATGAGCGCTGCTATATATAGATATACAAAGGTAATCTTATTAACTCGATAATATTTTGCATTCACGTCATTACCCAAGTGATGAATTGAGTTTCTTGCAGAAAACCTTTTGAGAGAGGGAGGAGCCAGATGTTTTGCATTGCTCACAGCCTCGCTTGTTGTGTCTGCTGACAATGTTGTTGTTGGTTGTGTTGATGTTTGTGTTCATGTACACGCTTATCGTCACTTCGTGTGAGTCTTGTGGTAATGGTGTTGATTCCACGCTAAGGTGAGTCGTGGGAAGTACAGTCCTGCTCTGTGTGATTTTTAAAAAATAAAACACATGTCTGCGCGTCTCTGCCTCGTTCACTGGATTTCCATTTGGGATTTTTCTTTGCTACTGTTTTTTTTGCTGTAATTAAAGGTTGGGGGGTGGAAATGAATCTGACATTTAGACATATCAACAATTATTTGCTGATGCTGCTGTTGCGTTGGCAGAGGTAAATGATCACAAAAAACACACAGCAACTCAACACATTCGCCGTGGACTTTCAAAAAAGAATAATATATTGTACGAGGCGACGTTCTGCAAATGGCCCTGCCTCACATCACGTCAGAAACAGAATACTGTATACTGGAGGAATCCGGTGAGTTATAAAGCTATTTTTTTACAGATGTCCAGTAACATAGCAGCCAGAGAGGTAGAGTCAAACATATCTACCTGATTAACTGGTAGGGGTTTAGTATGCTACACTTCGTAGAAAATAATATACGCATTTAGTTGTTGTGGGAAGGAAACCGGAAAGCCCAGACACAACCCACCACGTATACTCTGTGGGCCAGGTGATAACTCAAACCTCTGCCCATTTATTTATTCAACAATCAATTTCTGTGCTGCCATCTCTTGGCCACCAATGTAACTTGCACCCCATGCTGACGGTTCAAACACGATGCCGTCTGGTCCTGGTCATGCCTTTACGCTCTGACCATATCCACCACCCAACCTGCCCCGCGCCTCATGCCCCCTGATTCCGACCATTCCCCATGCCCCCACGCCACGTGTACTGACTGTGCCCCTTGCATGTCCTACGCGCCCTGTCTGTGTGCTAACCATGCTCCCGTGCCCCTTTCCTCGACCATGTCCATTCCCCATGGGCAATCCGCGTCCTGCCGATACTCCATACCCTGGCAACGAGCCATGCCCCGTGCATGCCCTGTAGCCTGTTGATGCATTGATCATACTCCGTGCCCCGCCCATGCGCCATGCCACATTCATGCCCATCAGTGACCGACCCATGCGCGCCATGCCCCGTGACCAGTAACATGCCCCATGGTCGGTGCCCCACACCCTGACAAGTGCCCCATGGCCCTCACCAATGCCCCCCCTCCACCCCGACCATGCCCCTCACCAACGCCCCTCCACCCCGACCATGCCCCTCACCAATGCCCTCCCACCCCGACCATGCCCCTCACCAATGCCCCCCTCCCCCCACCATTATTTTGACCATGCCCCTCACCAACGCCCTCCCACTCCGACCATGCCCCTCACCAATGCCCCCTCCCCCCACCATTATTTTGACCATGCCCCTTACCAATGCCCTCCCACCCCGACCATGCCCCTCACCAACGCCCACCCCGACCATGCCCCTCACCAACGCCCACCCCGACCATGCCCCTCACCAACGCCCCCCCCCACCCCGACCATGCCCCTCACCAACGCCCCCCCCCCCACCCCGACCATGCCCCTCCCCGTGCCGCTAGGGGGCAGCACGGAGCCGGCTCCGCCTCCGGAAGCGCGGAGTCCCAGGCTCCGCGCGTCCCCGGGCCCCGACCCCACAGTGCCGGATCCCGGGCCCCGGGCCCTGCCCCGTGGCCTCCCCTGGCCCCCCTAGCCCTGTCCCCTACCCCTCCCCCCCCTCGGGGCCCCGCGGCCTCCCCTGCCCTGGGCCGCCCTTGGTCCGGGCCCTCACCGAGCCCAGCAATGACCTCCCAAAGGTGAGCTGCAGTGGCCCACTGCGGGGCCTCCTCATCCCGGAGCCTCCCTCCCCTCGGCCCTACAACACGAGGGGCGGGGGGTGGGGGGCTCATCCCTCGTCCCTCCAACCCCCTCCAACGCGGGGGGGGGGGGGGGCCATATCTCTCTCTCATCCTGGCCCCCATCAGCTCTAATCTCCCAATCTCTCAATCCCGTACCCGCCGCCCGACTCGCCCCTCCGTCGACGGGCGCCGCTGGCGTCGTCTTCATCTCTCTCGACGGGCGCCGCCAGGGCCTCCGATCCCTGCGCCCAGCGGCGACCCACCACGGGGCTCGCCGCTTTCCTTTCATCCCTTTCGCCCGCTGGGGCCTGCATCCCTTGCGACAACCGGTCCCTTGGCTGATTTCTCACGACTCGCTGGGTCTATCGCCGAACCCCCTCGGTGATTTAAATCTCAGACTCCCTCTTATCCCCATATCCCTCCAGCGCAGGGGGTGTGTGTGGGGTGGGGCCTATCCCTCTCCGTCGTCATCCCATCCATCCTAGGGGTCCAGGTCCCCCGTCGTCCCCCACTCATCCCTCTACCCACGGGTCCCCCATAATCACTCAGTGCCATACAAGGAGCCCAAACCCAGGAGCTACCCTTTGCGTACAGGGGGGGTTTGTGCCCTCGTTAAACCCAGATCGGAACTCGCCAGATTCTGGTCCCATCTCGTCATAGGGAGCAGCTGTTTGTTGGGATGTTAGGGGCTCTACCTGTTCAGCAGAGGGCACTGTCGGAACTGTCAATTGTTGTACTGTATGCTCTCACGTGTATGGTCCCCTTCCTCCCCATCACCTTTGCTAAACTCGCGGCTGACCGGCGTGGTGAAGTATGGTTATACCCCCCCCCCCCCACGACGTGGGGAAGCCCTCAAGCATTGGATGAACACAAGGGATACACGTTTGTTCAGCATAATTTATTACACTGTAACAAAATTAATATTTTTTGGTCCTGGGTAGTAAGTGTTATTTCCTAATGGTGTATGCCACAAAAGTACAGAAAATGGCTATTATTCCCCACAAACTTTGCTTTTGTGACCAGGACATTGATATTTTTAAATTTACATATTTTCAATGAGAAAACGTGGTGTGCATTTGTGTCATTCCTTCACGTAAAGTCCAGGTCACAAAATAAAAGTTTGTGGGGAATAATATCCATTTTCTATACTTTTGAGGCATAAGCAGTTAGAAAATAACACTTAATACTCAGGAACAAAAATCGTGTTACATAGTGTTATTTAATCAAGGGACCGTCAACGTGGATTAGGGGGTAATTTCCCTTTCAGTTGCACAGTAATGCATGCCACCGCTGGATGAAGGTCGACCCTGCTCCGTGTCGGTTGTGGTTGTTTGACCATACTTCACCACGCTGGTCAGTGCTGGTGAGTCATTTTCAGTGACAAAAGTGCAGTATGCTTGAGGCGAAATCTTCGCAATGCAAGTTGACCGCAGCTTATGGGGTCAGCTGACCTCACCTCATCCGACATGGCCTTGGACGAACTGATCTCACCTGATTTCACCAGACCTCGCGTCACATTCTGACCTTGACCTGATTTCAGGGCTGCGACTGGCCAATAGAGGTCACTATGATGGTGGCCGAAGTGGTGATGGTGGTGGTTATGGTGCTATTCTCATAATCTATTATTTGTAACACGTGCAGTTTACGTTCAGAGAGAGAGAACGATCCAGGGCGCCGGAAACCACAGACGAGTGGGAAGGGCAACCAGAAGCTGCGCCAAGCTCCGTGGTGGTCCTACACATTGGGATGTTTTTGGCCAACTCCATTAAGTGTTTTTACGTGTGGGAGTACCCAGAGAAAATCCACGCTTACGAAGGAGGTAACACTCAATCCCTGCAGATGCCTCCTGCTACAATCCGCACGTTTGGCCACGAAGTCCATCGGTGTCGACGAGCGGGGTGGGGGGGGTGACCGCTCATCATTCGCATCTCCTGGCCACACCTCGCAGCCCCACGCCTACAACAACCTCGGTGGTCTCATATCCAGGCTCACCATGTCTGCTTAGCTGTATCCTCACCCTTACCTTTTGATTATATAATCTCACCACTCCCTCACCCACACCTGTATCCTCACCTGCGCCACCGCCCGTCCTTACAGATGGTTCCACCCGCACATCACGGGGCTGCAGGCTGAGCAGCTGCTGATGACGCGGGGAGTGTGCGGCTCCTTCCTGGTGCGGCCCAGCTCCAGCAACCCGGGCGACTTCACCCTGTCTGTGCGGTGAGAGGCTCACCTGACCTTTGCGTCCCGTCCACCCGCTGTGTGGATTAAAAGACATGACCTCAGTTCGGGAACAGTGACACGGTCCAAGCAGGAGCACGTTTTGCTGCTCGTTGCATGGGGTTCGCGATTCAAGTCTAGCGGCAGCCCCAGTTAATACCGTTGCTTTATTGATCAAAGGTACACATCCTTTGATGTTATTCAAAGAGCAGGCCACGTGTGCCGTCATCACGGTCCAAATTTGTCAAATTTCTCTGCCTATTGGCAGACTAATGCCTACTTTTGGGCAGGTGCTGGTTTCACCTTGGGCCTCACAGGAACAGCTGCCACTGGGGGGTGACCTGCTGCTAGATGTCTCGAGATGTACTGCATGGGAGGTGCAGGCTATATATGAAGTGATGATGAGACCAGTCTTGGATTCAAGGCCACAGGACCTACAAGTACAAAACCCTGGTCAAGGCCGAAAGCCACAAGGCCAAGGTGAGACCAAGGCCGGGAGCTGTTGAAGGCCAGCGTCAAGGCCATATCTTCTTGGCTGGATTATTGGCTACAGTGAGCAAAGCCGTTGCTGGGTGGATTGTTACATCGTAGGCCTGTAACTCAGTGGATTGATCATGGCTGATATGTGTAACATTTTTTTTTTTGTTCCTGGGTAGTAAGTGTTATTTCCTAATTGCTTATGCCTGACAAGTACAGAAAATAGCTTTTATTCCCCATAAACTTTTGCTTTTGTGACCAGGACAGTGATATTTAGAAATGTACCTATTTTCCAGAAAATTCCAGATAGATTCAGTGCTGAGTAAACTTGGAGTAACTTCTACAACATTCTATAACTTTCTAGTAATATAAATAGTAGTATAAATACAGAGGGCTTAAGCCCACTAGTTCAATTTAGTTCCAGCTGTCTCAGTAGATACATAGCTGCATTTTTCTGAGATGGCATCAAGAGGCTGCAAGCATCCAGCAGACGCATTTTGCTATGTCTGCGGCCAATTTATCAAGACAAGAGTGGAAAAGGACTCTGGAAGCATCTGCTAAGATGTGAGGCCTACAAGGCATATTTCGGCATGCCTGTTGGGGATCAAGGCAAACCCTGGGTACCTCATTTCACCTGCGAGCAATGCAAAAACACTCTGGAAGGTTAGATGGACAATTGTTGCTCGGAATTTTATGTTATAAAATTCGTCAAAATTTTTTAAATTGTTAAAGTTTCTAATTGAAAAATATTTTACAATTTTCAATGTTATTGAAAAAATATATCATATATGAAAAATGTTGCGAGAATCTCTTACACATTAGTCATGGGTGAAGTAAATGTATTTTTGTAGGATGGTATAGAGGGGAAAAGAGAGCCATGAAGTTCACTATCCCAAGAATTTGGCAGGAACCCACTGACCACTCAAGCAACTGCTATTTCTGCATGGTGGACCCTTCCAAACGTCAGACTGGCAAGAATGCACCTGCTATCACGTATCCGGACCTTCCTTCATCCATCACCTCGGTGCCACACTGCCATGAGATCCCCGTACCCACTCCTCTGGAGATAGTGCAGCAGTCTTTAGAACAGAGCGGCAAGTCAGAGAGGGAGGAAGATGTTGTAGATCCAGATGCAATTTCAGAGGTGGAGCTGAGGAGAGAAACCCATACCACCCCAACCAAAAAGACCTCAACGACATGATCAGAGATCTTGGTCTCACCCAGTCCAATGTCGAGCTTTTGACATCTAGGCTCAAGCAGTGGAACTTGTTGGATGAAAGTGTGCAAGTCGCAGATCAGAGGAAGCGTCATCAACCTTTTTGCAGCTTCTTCACCCGTCAAGATGGGCTCTGCTTCTGCCGCAATGTGACCAGTCTGTTCGAGGCAATCGGAATCGCTTGTAACCAGAATGAGTGGCGCCTCTTCATTGACAGCTCATCCAGGAGCCTCAAAGCAGTGCTGCTCCATCATGGTAACAAGTACCCGTGTCTTCCCCTGGCTCAATCGGTGCACCTCAAAGAGGATTACAACAGCATCAAGACCTTGCTGGATGCCTTGAAGTATGATGAGTACGGCTGGGAGGTCATCGGAAACTTCAAAATGGTGGCATTCCTGATGGGTCTCCAAGGCGGTTTTACCAAGTTTCCCTATCTTTGCCTTTGGGACAGCAGGGACACCAAGACGCACTACCACAGGCGGGACTGGCCACAGCGGACCGAGTTCTCTGTGGGGAGGAACAACATCAAGTGGGAGCCACTGGTGGACCCCCGGAAGGTGTTGATGCCACCACTGCACATCAAATTGGGCCTTCTAAAACAATTTGTCAGAGCTGTAGATAAGGAGTCAGCAGCCTTCAAGTACCTTAAAGACTTCTTCCCTAAGCTGTCTGAGGCAAAGGTCAAAGCCGGTGTCTTCGTCGGACAACAGATAAAGAAGATCCTGGAGTGCAATTAATTCCCCAAGAACCTCACTAGTAAGGATAAAGCAGCTTGGGACAGCTTTGTCACAGTGGTTCGTGGCTTCCTGGACAATCACAAGGTCGAAAACTATGTAGAGCTGGTGAGACTGGTGAAGAACTACGAAATAATGGTCTGTAGGATGTCCCTCAAAGTCTATATTCTTGATGCTCATCTTGATAAATTCAAGAACATGGGAGCGTACTCGGAGGAGCAAGGCGATCGCTTCCACCAGAATATACTGGACTTTGAACGCCGCTACCAAGGGCAATATAACGAGAATATGATGGGAGACTACATTTGAGGGCTGATTTGTGAAAGTGATTTACAGTATAATCGTAAATTTCGAAAAACTACTCACTTCTAAATCTTTTGTAGTAATTTTTGCATGACTTTAGTATAAATACATGTACATTTTGATTCATGGTTTTTTTCTGACTTTATGTGAACGAAAAGACACAAATTCGCCCGTTTTCTCATTGAAAATAGGTACATTTCAAAATATCACTGTTCCGGTCACAAAAGCAAAGTTTATGGGGAAAAATAGCCATTTTCTGTACTATTTAGGCATAATTATAAAATAATACTACCCAGAAACAAAAATTGTCTTTTGTAGTATTCTTGGGTCTTTCTTTTTTTAATAGTATTCTTGGGTCTTACCTATCTACGTGACTTTACCGAAAGACCCAAGAATATGAATTCCTGCAGTCACGAAAGCATTAAGTCAATGTGTTTTATAGTGTAATGATGTTAGGAGGTACGGAGCGGGTTTGGGCAGCGTTGGGATGCAGGAGGGAGCTGAGGAGGGGGACACAGCGTTGCCAACTTAGCGATTCTGTCACCAATTTGGTGGTTCATCTCGAGCAGCACTTCGCTGGTTTTCCCCGGCGGTAAAACCGTCGGCCGCCGCCCCCACCGGCGTGGCGCGTTGACGTTCCCTGTGACCGCCTGGCGTGCGCAGGCAGAGGGACGAGGTGCGGCACATCAAGATCCAGAACACGGGCGACTACTACGACCTGTACGGGGGCGAGAAGTTCGCGACGCTCGCGGAGCTCGTACAGTTCTACACGGAGAACCAGGGCCAGCTGCGAGAGCGCGACGGCGACGTCATCGAGCTGCGCTACCCCCTCAACTGCTCCGACCTGGCCAACGAGCGCTGCGGGGGTCACGGCGTCAAGAGGTCGGTTTATTTGGTCATAATTCAGTGTAATTTTTAAGAAGTGTTTGCACAAAATATCGCAAATATCAATATCGCATTACCCAGCAGGGCCTAGAGGTCCTTACGGTCCATCGCCAGGTCGCCTGACGCCACACGGAGTGATTTTATATAAATCCAATGATGATGATTATTATTAAGATGTCGGCACTAGGACGTGATAAGACGTGGGTTCCCAAGTAGTGAGCCAGGTTGCGAAGGAACGTGGAGTGGATGTTGACATGGCCCCGGGATAGGAATGAGTGGAGGAAAGGGACAAGGAAGTAGGCAGACCCTACATTCGTGGGTACATTTCAGGAATGAGCGGAAGCCAATTGCCTGGGGGGCTTCAATCGGGGCCTTTTGCCAGGTCTTTTCAGATCAGTAACCTGGACAATATTTCATGCACGCAACACACCAGTAAACCTCTCGCTTTGGCTGTGGCTACTACTATACAGTACTAATCAAGTGTCAACTAATCCAGTCGAAACAGCGGCACGGAAATAATTGTGGGAAATGAATCCCCCAGCAAAAGCATCTGTGCCAGCATGGTTTCTTTAATGTTGGTCAGTGTCCGTTAATTTAACTCGGCAGGTGAGATAAACGCCGCTGAGACAAACAAGGCACATGGTTCACCTTGCTCCTTGCAAGGGCGGCTCGAATTTTGAGCGTTCGGGCATGTCGTGCCGCTTGTGCGTGCCGCGGTCGGCAGGTGGTTCCACGGCCACATCTCCGGCAAGGACGCTGAGCGGCTGCTCGCCGAGAAGGGCAAGGGCGGCAGCTTCCTGGTGCGCGAGAGCCAGAGCAAGCCGGGCGACTTCGTGCTGTCGGTGCGCACGGGCGAGGAGCGCGTGGAGAACAACGAAGTGAAGCCCAAGGTGACGCACATGATGATCCGCTGCCTGGTGAGTCACGAGCGTGCACGCGCACGGTCATACGCACGCGCGCGTGCGGTCACACACACGCAGTCACACACGCGCGCCACCAAATTTCTTTGTTTTAGCAGGTAAGGCCCACTGAGCTGTAAAGCATCTTTTTCAGAAGCGACCTGGCAACGAATGATAGCTCAAAGAAGTGGCTTATCACGTGGAAATTTACAGCAGGCAAATACTCTTAAACGTGTTGTTGTTGATTCTAAATGTGGAGGGAAAAACCAGAGGACCTGGAGAAATATCCACACGACCACGGAGAGACACGCAAACTCCAAATATACAGGCGTCAGGGTCGGGATCAAACTCACAACCTCCTGTATACCAGGCGATATCGTTAATAACTCGTGCTAAATATCCTGGTTTCATTTTGGTAGTGCCAGAGTGGTAATCTTTTTTTTTAGGATTTCCACCACCTGTATGTGTTTATATGTTCTCCCCTGTTTTGTGCGAGTTTTCTCTGGGTTCCACGTTTTTTTACCCCCATAGCTAAAAGAAAACATTATGTAACAAGCATTGGCCGAACATCCCCAATTCTGTAAGACTATTACCTGCAGATGGCATTACACACAACGGCAAAATCGCCCCCCTAATGCAAACAACTTGGCAAGACCCTCCCTGAAAGAGTCCTGAGACTTGGTGAGGCTTTCTTGGGGAAACAAGCATAATACTGTGATCATGATAGTGAGGTTGAAAGAGATCATCTATTCACTGTCTCCACCGAGGGGGTGATGGGGGGCAGTTGTACAGATTGCGGTGAATGACAGCTCCTCTAGTGGCTGCAGCGGGGAAGACATGCGTCCATTGCCTACAAGCTGCACGAATCGCAAGACGTCGATTGATTCTTACACGCGCATATTTGAATCATGCGTCGCGAGCTTAAGAATCGATGTTAACCGATGAACGAATGTGACACTGCACCCCGAGAGACAAACTAGGACGAGTTAACTTTTTGATCGAGTTAGTTTAGAAATAATTTGGGAGTCCCAAGGTGGGACGCTCGTAAGAGCGAAGGCATCGTTTTAAAATGTTTCTTAAATCCAGGGAAGCCTCGCGCAAATCAGCACGCGTGATCCACCAACCCTTGCGTACCAAAGTGTTGGATCACGGGCGTTCGCCACCATCAACACCGATGGCTCCACCATAGGATTACTGGCTTTGGCGTCGTCTCGGCACCGTGGCCCTGTCCGCATTTGTACTCCGTAGATCGATCGCAATGATGGGTGATGAACGGCTTGCAATCCCCCCCTCCTCTCTCTTTGTCTTGTCGCAATTCGCATGTGTTGCACGCTACGTGGAATTTGTGCAATATATGTTGCTCTGGTACTCGCAGACGGCAGTGAGGCAGTTGGTCACCTGGTTGCGAGACATCCTTGATGAAACTTTAAAGAAACGTGCCCATTGCTTAAACTGCCGTACGGGGAGGTGGAATCGGCGACCTCGGGAATGCAATTGCAACGTGCTGCCAGCCCCCACACCGCGGCGGCAGCCGCATACCTTGCGTCTTATAACGACGCAGTGAAAATCTCTTGCGATCTAAAAACGGGCGGCATTGCCCAAGGCGGGTCCCCCCGTATGTTACCGATGGCACGGCGTGCCGGCTGGGTGACAGGCGGGCGGAAGGTGGGAGTGGGCGAAGGGTAGGAGCGTGCAGGGATAGAGGGAGCGTCTGGGGAGAAGGGGGAACGTGCGGGGAGAGGGGGGGGGAGCGTGTGGGGAGAGGTAACGTGGCGACGAGGCGCGGCGCAGTGTGTGGTGAGAGGGGTTGTGCTGCGAGCGGTGCTGTTGGTCGAGCGGTTGACCGGAGGTGGGGGCTGCCCGTGACCCTTGTGACGTCCACCAGGAGGGAAAATACGACGTCGGGGTAGAGGAGAAGTTTGAGTCGCTCGCTGACCTCGTGGAGCACTTCCGCAAGAACCCCGTGGTGGAGACGTCTGGCACCGTCATCCACCTCAAGCAGGTGGGAAGATCGTCCACCCCGGCCGGGTGACCTGTCTCTCGCGAGCTCACATTTCAAGAATCGTGTCTACAGCTGTCACAATCTATCAAATTTGTCACTCGTTTAAACTGTATCATCGATTGCTATGTTTGTAGTCAATTGGTCAGGTTCTAGTGAATTTGCCAATGCAGATTTTGAGCAAATTTCCTTATCCGATGAATCGAACCTGTAATTGGTAGAGTAATGGGTTACGTACATAATTAGTTGCAATAGCTTTTGAGATTACTGGGTCATGCTTGCGATGACGGGATCGTATGTGGGTTTGTGCTTGGGTACGTTTTGTGCCCACGTGTGCGTGTGGTGGCGCTTCCCCGCACAGCCGCTGTACGCGACGCGCATCAACGCGGCCAGCATTGACCACCGCGTGCGCGAGCTCAGCAAGACGCCCGCCGACGCCGACAAGCAGAAGCAGGGCTTCTGGGAGGAGTTTGAGGTGAGTGCCGCTAGCGCCATCCTCGCCAGATGTGAAAGAAGTTCTGTCTAGATCTGGCCGTTACAGGTTGATCCAACGATGTCCTGGCGAAGCAGCATGTGTGTGCGCATGATCCCCCGCGTAACCTTAACAGACTGCTGGGACAAGTGCTGTTAGCAAGCAGTACCTATTTCAGGATGGCATGGTACACAAAGGGGTGGGTGGCCAGCACCAAGCCAGGCCACCTTTGTCTCCCAGTACCAATGTTTTACACATCCCAACAGGTTTGAGATCAACTCGGCCTCATTTGAGGTCGAGTCGACCTAGGGGAGAGCCAGATAATCGTCACTCGTGTTGTATGTTTAAGTTATTTCGTACTCTGTCACCAACCGTGCTAATTGGAGATGCGGGTGGCCGTGAACTGGAATCGACCTTGGGTCGCTGGGTTCGTAGTGCAGCGCGCTTACCGCTACACTACCCACTTCCCATGTGCACAAGCACGCGCAATCATTTCATCTGTAAAAATAATATAATGAAATCGGTCGCCTTTCAGCGAATCTCCAGGAGTGCAACCCAATCTTCTTGCATCCCGGAAACTAAGCAGGGTTTGAACCCTTGGATGGTGCTTTGATCGGCGGCTGCCACCGCCACGCATAATAAATTGGGGGTCTTGTGGTCTGCTTCAACAGTGCAGCAATATCTGTGGTTGTACTGTATCAAGTTGACCCCCTGTGATGGTGACCTCCAGACGCTGCAGCAGCAGGAGTGCAAGCTGTTGTACAGCCGCAAGGAGGGACAGCGCCCAGAGAACAAGGCCAAGAACCGCTACCGCAACATCCTGCCCTGTGAGTGCACATCAGTGTGTGCGAGTGTACACGCGTTGGCGAGTGTATAGGGGAGCAGGAGTGCAGCAGTTAGCGCGCTTCACTACGAACCCGGAAATCCGAGTTCGATTCCCGCTCACGGCCAACACCAATGATGATTATATGAACCGGTCCTGGGATTTTCGTAGGTCGACTCAGCCTAAAATAAGTACCTAGAGTGGGGAGATATGCGGCTTGGCGTGGTTCTAGCCACAGCACCTTCGCGTGTGCCATGCTGGCCTTCATTGGTACCCGCTAACAGCACTTGCCCCAACAGTCTGTTAAGGCTATGGGAGGACATTTGTCTTTGTCTTGTGTGCGTGCGTAGTTGACCACACGCGGGTGATCCTGCGGGAGGTGGACCTCTCCGTGCCGGGCTCCGACTACATCAACGCCAACTTCATTGTGGTGAGTCCCTCATGACCTCCGAACCCAATAGTGAACGCGCTGACCTGACGGGCGGTGGTCTTTACAATCGGGCGATATTCTGTTCTTGCGTATGGCAGCACTATGCTCAGGAGATAGTTGGCAATGTCAAGGTCTGCTGGCCACGGCGAGAGGGGTTCAGGAGAGAATTGGCGTCTTTTTGCGATTCCTCTGTTGAAGGAGTGCAGGACCACAGTGGTCTTAGTAAATGGTCCATAGTTTGGGTTGCAAGGTCACAATTGCAGTACCGTGTATTGCCTTTAGTTTAACAATTATGAAGGAGCTGTGCGCATCAGCCTGTTCATGTTCTGATGCGGTTGATGGTGATACCAGTAGCTCTGAGGAGAAATGCCAAAGCCAGGAGGATGTGCAATGCTTGGGTCTCTAAGGAGGTGTTTATTCTGGACGACCTCTGTGATACAGCAGGAGACGATATTACAGTGGGAGCCTTTATTGTGACAAGACATTGTGCATTGGAAGGCAACAGAACAAGAGGCGATAAAGATGTTACCTTGTTATTAAACGACACCCTTACGGGGACCCCCAGTAGAAAGTTGGCCCATGCATCAGGGGGAGGGGTGCTCGCTACAACAGGGTTAATGACAATGTGAACCGGGCCTTCAGAGAAACGGACGAGAACGTTAACAAATCATCGCCGCGTACATTTACATTTGTACAGGCCTCCTGAGTGAAAGACAAAATTAAAACATCACCCAAATACACGTGTGCATAGCACCACTGGAGCTATGCACTTTTAAATCTAGATTGAAAACTCAATTCTTAGGCATTGCTTTTTTTTGTTCAGTTTGTTCTTCCCCCGCATCTCCGAATAGTGCGATCGGCTAAACAAACGGTGCGAAACAAGTTCAACATACGTACATACGGTACTTTATGCGTCGTCTTTTCTCAAAGACGTTGGCAATCATAGCTTTCTTTCTAATTACATTTTCCACGATGCTCACTCAAGAAGGCAATTGTTCGAATCGCTCTCTTCGGCGCCGTCGGCCCCAGGCGGACATATCTGACGGTCGCGGGCCGAGCACCGCCCCGCGCCGTTACATCGCCACGCAGGGCTGCCTGCAGAGCACCGTGGCTGACCTGTGGAGCATGGTCCTGCAGGAGGACTCCCGCATCGTCGTCATGGTGACCAAGGAGATGGAGAGAGGCAAGGTGAGGCACCCTCCCCCCCCCCCCTGCTCTAGACGTTTTCACGAGCCTTGGAGGTGGTCCGGCAGCCCGGAGTCCTGGGTTCGAGTCCAGGTTTCAGAGGTTTTGTTTGGGTTCCCAATCAGAACCTGCACACAAAAAGAGCATCGCGTTAAATTTGGTACTGCGCTTAATATGGCCAAATTCCAGCTCAAGAGAATTGAAATATTACTTTTGACAGTCATGCAACAGATTGGGAAAGCACTACCTCCTACAGTGTTTTGAGTAGAGGTCACTGGAAGGGATCTCGGAAGGTAGCTCTAAGATATCCACTTAAGGGGCCATTCTCTATTAACACCGAGAATTCCGAATGGATGCTCTTCAAGTGATACCGCAATAGCTTGCATTGACCCTTAACCCAAACCCTTGTGTGTCCCCCCCGCCACTGCAGAACAAGTGTGCGCACTACTGGCCAGACAAGGGCGGCGCGCAGGAGTTTGGGGGCTTGTGCGTGCGCTCTGTGGACGAGATCCAGGCCTACGACTACGTGGTGCGGGAGCTGGACCTGTATCGCGTCGACGCGGTAAGGCCTCCTGCCCGCTACGTGCAGCGCTTTGTTGTCGCCCTCCTCCGCACATCAGCTGGCGTTCATTTAGAGCTCGCTGTGCCATCACAGCCAAGACCTCCCGCTGTCGTGGTGTGCCCGCCAGCAGCAGCTCTGATTTAAGTGCAATGAACCTGTCGATGATTTCTGGGGACGGAACAGAAAAACGGCGGGGGCGGGTGGAGAACTTTAGGCGCTTGTGGCTCCCGATTTTTTTTAACTCCTTTACTGCATGCTTGTTATTGTCAGCCTGTAACCTCTCACTGCTGGGCAAAAGCTATTTTACTTGGGGGGGGGGGGTGTGTAACATGGCCCAGCCAAAGAGTGTTCGCAGCTGGTTGTTTGTTTCAAATCCAACGTCTGCCCTGACTATTATTGTAGGTGTAATAATGGTCTACGCCGTCTGCTGCACTCAATGATGGACGTTAAAGATCCCCTGATGTCGTTCGCAAGAGTAAGCTGTTGAGTGTTGGCTTTGGCTTCCGAATTTGCCGAATAAGGAAATTACTCTGCCAACTACTCAACTGGGATTATTCGCAAAGCAGCAAACGTTACCCCCACCCCCTGCACTCCTTGCTGGCAGACTAATGCCCCAGGCACTCTAGCAAATGAGGCTATCCTGGTCTCTTGTGTTCTCAGCTGGTTTACCAAAATCAACTTGAAACTTGATTCTCCCCCAGTTGCTCGTGTCCAGTCCGTGGCTTCCGAACTCCACTCCGGATTTAATTTCATCTCTCGTCAGCAGTTCTCGTGACGTGTCCTGCCCCCGTTTCCACTTGATTGCTTTCCTTTGACCGCTTACAGTCTTTCAAAACCGCTTTAAGAATTAATAGGTTTGCTTTGAAAGTCGGTCGGCTAATGGGACTCAACCTCTTAGGGATGATGTAACTCTAACCGTCAACCACGTGCCCACCCCCTCCTACCGTGAATGGGCACAGCCAGAGGACGTGCGCCGCGTGTGGCAGTACCAGTACCTGGCGTGGCCGGACCACGGCGTGCCGGGGGAGCCCGGGGGGGTGCTCGGCTTCCTCGAGGAGGTCAACAAGCGGCAGGAGGGGCTGCCCCTCGCCGGGCCCGTCGTCGTGCACTGCAGGTAGCAGCGGGGAGACGTGCGGGGAGGGGAGACGCGCAAAGGAGGGGGGGAATCGTGGGGAGAACAAGTGGAGAGGCGGGGTGGGCTGTTGCACGAAACGTCGCCCTGCATTGCGATGGCACAGTCAGGATATTGGGGGGGGAAAAACTGCACAAAAAACGTAACAATAATCGTGGGAGACGTGCCTCTGTGTCCGCGGCGGTTGAACCGCTACTGCTGGAGGAGTCGATTGTGGCGATAGCAGCGTGGAGCGGGCGAGTGACGCGGGGGCTGCTGGTTCTGTCTCCTCCCGCAGCACCGGCATTGGGCGAACAGGAACCGTCATCGTCATCGACATCCTCCTGGGCATCATCAGGCAAAAAGGTAGCATCACATGCCTTCCACGGTCATGCGGTCTATGTGTGGGGAGCGGTAGTGTAGCAGTTAGCTCGCTGCACGGTGAACCCAGCGACCCGAGTTCGATTCCCGCTCATAACCAATTTCGGTCGTGGATATCTGAACCGATCCTGGGCCTCTTCTGGGTCAGCTCATCAAGGGGGGGCCGTGCGTGGCACTGGCCCCCCGCATGTACCATGCCGGCACTTGTAGGCACTACTCGCTTACAGCACTTGCTCCAACAGCCTGTTTAAGGCTACCTGGGGGGTCTTTGTGTGTGCCCGGAAGGCCTCGACTGCGAGATTGACATCCCCAAGACGATCCAGATGGTGCGGAGCCAGCGCTCGGGCATGGTGCAGACGGAGGCGCAGTACAAGTTTGTGTACCGTGCCGTGCAGCACTACATCGAAACGCTGCAGAAGCGCATGCTGGAGGAGCAGGTGGGGGCAGTAGCCACCAGCACCACTGCCGTCACACCACCTGCACCTGCCCATCACCACCACAGGACCGCTGTTACTGAGCATCTCTGGCTACGACCAACCGAACGTTGTGAAGTTTCTCCCTATCTCGAGCAAAGCCATGTGTTGTGAGCGGTTAAATAACGGACCGCTGACCGTGTTGTGTCTGCGTGTCTGTGTGTCTGCATGTGCCGCTTCGCAGTGGAGTAAAATCAAGGGGCGTGAGTACACGAACATCAAGTACACGACGGCCGACCCGCTCAGCCCGCTGCCCCACACGCCCGTGCACACCTACACCGAGTGAGTGGCGGACGCTTCGGGGTAACACGCGACAGTGTGATGTGATGCGCGACAGTGACGTGATGCATGATGGGGAGGTGATTTGCGATGAGGGGGTGGTGACACGCAATGGGGTAACACAGTCGTGTATGCGCTTGCCTGTGCCTCTCCGGGTGTTGCTGCAGGTGTCAGGAAGGCTTGTTCCGAAGGCCCTCAGACTGTTGACACCACGATGGATTCCGGGGTGGGGTCTGACCCCGACGCCCAAAAGTCAAGCCGGGACAGCGAGCTCCCACCACGTCTCGGGTAGCGGCAGACTTAGTGTTTAAAGGTCAGAGAAACATGGTCAGTTGACAATAGACTCCACGCAGAGGAGAGCGCGTGAAGTTCCCGGCGACTGGACGAGAAGATATAGTGAATCACACATGCACACACAAACACACCTCACCTGTACACACACCTAGCGGTGGTGCAAGTCAGCTGCAGCCACCTCCTGTTCGCTGTTGTTTGGGTTTTTGCATTTCTATGTGGGGAAGTTGGGTCAATGAATGAGTGGATAGATGGGTGACAAAATGAGGTTGGGGCACAAGTGTGTGGGTGTGAGATGGTGAGCGGGCGAGCGAGGAAATGCTCCCTAGGCCCGTCAAGTTGGCTGCAGCTCGGCGCGTAACGATGCAGCGATTCGCCAATTTCAATAACATTCAACGCTCATGACACCGTAATCCAATCATGCTCCATCGCAATCGATGATTTTCAACTCGTATATGTTGTACGTAAGCGGTTCTCGGCAGTTGAAATCGTGCCTCGTTAAAACGTGATACGGACATCTCACAACCACTGGGCTCTGGTGAGGGGGAGCCGCAAGTATTAGAATTCCTTCGCGGGCGTTTTAAACGGACGTTTGTGTTATTTTGTATTTTACGCTGTGTCGAGAGCCTGCGTCGTGCAGAGCCCCACATTCGCATCGTTCAAGCTGTGATGGTAGAGAGCGTGCACGCATGAGGAGGAGGCCTTCTTGCACCCGCCACGGCAGAGAAAGCGCAGGAGCCACACACGCTTTAAAGAGAGCCAGCCATGTCCGGGCACGAGCAACACACACTTTAAAGAGCCAGGCACCTCCGGGTGGGAGCCACATGCGCTTTAAAGAGAGCCAGCCATGGCCGGGTGGGAGCCACAGTTTAAAGAGAGCCAGCCACCTCAGGATTGGTGTGACACACACACACATGTACTTACACACAACAGCTGCCATTCGCCACTAAGTGGCGGCGACATCACCACACCACTTGTGCCAGGCTGGGTGCACTTTGAGGTCACAAGGGAGAAGGCTCAGCTGCTGGAAGGTCTCAGGACAGACCCCAGGTGCCATGGGTTGACTGAGATGACAGATGCACCACCTGTGCACCCCATAGTGCCAACCGCTAAATTTGAGCAGCTCTGCTCGTTGTGAGCGTCGCTCCACTGCCTAGCATCCCAATAGCCTTCAAAGCAGAGGCCATCTTCACACTGCTGGTGTCAACAAGTGCCACATCCTCCCGTACGTACCACCGGTCCATCTCGTCAAGCATGTACCATGCCCATTAACCTTCGATCCGGCCAAACAAAAGCTGCTTTGGCAATGTGAAGTACATGACCCAGCCATTTACATGGTCAAAATAGATGTTAAATAATATATGGGCCAGAGGAGATTTCACACCCGAAGGTGATTAGCTTGAAAAATAGCCCAACGCCCAAGCTTATTGATAGTATCATAGGCAGCAGCACACTAATATGCCCTCGCATGCCATTATACACACAAAACCGAGTTACACAGTACAGTACTGTCATTCACAAACACAGACCCCCCCCCCCCCCCCGTATAGCCTTTTAACAGACTGTTGAGGCAAGCGCTGTTTGCGAGCACCTATGAAGACTGGCACAGCACAAGAGGCGGTGGACAGCATTTGAGGCCGAGTCGACATAGGGGATGCCCAGAACCAGTTCAGATAATCACTACAGGTATTGGCCATGAGTGGGAATCAAACTCGGGCCTGCCAGGTTCATACCGGAGTGCACTATCCACTGTGCCACTACTCCCCACACACACGCCACACTTGCACAGTCAGGACCAATGTGTCTTAAGTTTGTTCTCCTTTGCGGGCACCTCCGATTAGCACAGTTGGCTATGTACGGTGCGAAAGAACTTCAACATACATACGAGCAACGTGGCTACCAACCAATCAACCGACACTGACGCCACAGGCTTGGGGGGGGGGAGGAGCCAGAGGGGAGCTGCCACACCTGGGTGAGCCAGGACAAGTCTTACCTGTGCTCGACCTTGCAGCAGCCCCTGCGCCTGCCAGGTGCACGCAACCTCCCGGCGATCTTTGGCGGCAGCGTCTCTTGCGTGAAGCTATGGTACAGAATTGTCACGCGTACACAACACATGAGTAACCAACGTTAGTTCTTCGAAGCGGATATTAAATTGCAACAAATATATAAACCGCGAAGGATTTTTTTTTCTATCGTCGCGGTTGTGCTGTGCTCGGGTTGCCGCTCGTGTCGTCGTTTCGTGAGCTTGACGTCCGACGTTTCGCAACCGCGTGCCCGGGGGGGGGGGGGGGGGGGGGGGAGCTGCTTCGTTCCGAGTTCCCGAAGAAGCTCATCCTCTCGGTACGTGGAGCTAAACGTCGGACATCGTCGCGCCGAACGACAACGCAATCGTCAAGTTACCCGAACGCGCATTGGAAAGCTGTATTGCAAAAAAAAACGGTTTAGAAGTGCTGCCCACAGGCTGTGAAGTTATTTGTTGGGCACCGGTTAAGGGATTGGGTGGGGGGGTGGGACTGGGTGGGGGGGGTGCTGGGGGTGCGACGCGACGGGAGACGAGGAGGGGTCTGCGCTACATCCCGTGCCTAAGCAAAGCGAAATGCAACTCCCAGACATGTATTTTATAAATTAATAAAGTTTTAAAACCGCCGCGCCGTGGCCTCTCGTTCGTCTCCACGAATCCCTCCGCCGACCGAGACATCGTGTTGCGTTGTTTCATTACTGTACTAATGGTTCATAATAAACTCACTCAATACCATTGATTTGCATTAAACCACTTAACACAACGAATCATCGCATGAATGCACTTTCCCAAAGCCACATTTTCACGGAAGACTCGTATCACTATAACAGCTCTAAATGATCACAAAACGTCTATCTAATCTACATTTATTGAGCGCCTTTATTCAAGGCGCTTAGCACAGCTTACAAAACGGTGACAATAAATTGCTGTACTGTAGTTGAATGGGCCGTGCTACAAGGACCGAGGAATGAGTGACAGCGATCGAGGGGGCTTAGGGGTCACCAAAGGGTGAGGGAGGGATGGGAGGCGTGGAAGGGCGAGGGGAGGGAATAGAATGTGCGATGAAGAAGAGGTGAGGCTTTAAGAGAAGAATGGAAGGAGGTTAATGTACAGGGACAGTGTTGAATCTATGAGAAGTGCTGAGTCTGGGCAGTCCTGAGTCTATAGGCAGTGCTGAGTCTATGGACAGTGCTGAGTCTATGGGCAATGCTGAGTCTATGGGCAATGCTGAGTCTGGGCAGTGTTGAGTCTATGGGCAGTGTTGAGTTTATGGGCAGTGCTGAGTCGATGGGCAGTGTTGAGTCCATGGGCAGTGTTGAGTCCATGGGCAATGCTGAGTCCATGGGCAATGCTGAGTCCATGGGGCGTGTTGAGTCCATGAGCAATGCTGAGTCTATGGGCAGTGTTGAGTCCATGGGCAGTGCTGAGTCTATGGGCAGTGTTGAGTCTATGGGCAGTGCTGAGTCTATGAGCAATGCTGAGTCTATGGGCAGTGTTGAGTCAATGGGTAGTGTTGAGTCCATGGGCAGTGCTGAGTCCATGGGCAGTGCTGAGTCCATGGGCAGTGCTGAGTCCATGGGCAGTGCTGAGTCTATGGGCAGTGTTGAGTCTATGGACAGTGCGGAGTCTATGGGCAGTGCTGAGTCCATGGGCAGTTCTGAGTCTATGGGCAGTGTTGAGTATATGGGCAGTGCTGAGTCTATGGGCAGTGTTGAGTCTATGGGCAGTGTTGAGTCTATGGGCAGTGCTGAGTCCATGGGCAGTGCTGAGTCTATGGGCAGTGTTGAGTCTATGGACAGTGCGGAGTCTATGGGCAGTGCTGAGTCCATGGGCAGTGCTGAGTCTATGGGCAGTGTTGAGTCTATGAGCAGTGCTGAGTCTATGGGCAGTGCTGAGTCTATGGGCAGTGCTGAGTCTATGGGCAGTGCTGAGTCTATGGGCAATGCTGAGTCTATGGGCAGTGCTGAGTCTATGGGCAGTGCTGAGTCTATGGACAGTGCTGAGTCTATGGGCAGTGTTGAGTCTATGGACAGTGCGGAGTCTATGGGCAGTGCTGAGTCCATGGGCAGTGCTGAGTCTATGGGCAGTGTTGAGTCTATGGGCAGTGCTGAGTCTATGGGCAGTGCTGAGTCTATGGGCAGTGTTGAGTCTATGGGCAGTGCTGAGTCCCTGGGCAGTGCTGAGTCTATGGGCAGTGCTGAGTCTATGGGCAGTGTTGAGTCTATGGACAGTGCGGAGTCTATGGGCAGTGCTGAGTCCATGGGCAGTGCTGAGTTCATGGGCAGTGTTGAGTCTATGAGCAGTGCTGAGTCTATGGGCAGTGCTGAGTCTATGGGCAGTGCGGAGTCTATGGGCAGTGCTGAGTCCATGGGCAGTGCTGGGTCTATGGGCAGTGCTGATTCTATGGGCAGTGTTGAGTCTATGGGCAGTGCTGAGTCTATGGGCAGTGCTGAGTCTATGGGCAGTGTTGAGTCAATGGGTAGTGTTGAGTCCATGGGCAGTGCTGAGTCTATGGACAGTGCTGAGTCTATGGGCAGTGTTGAGTCTATGGACAGTGCGGAGTCTATGGGCAGTGCTGAGTCCATGGGCAGTGCTGAGTCTATGGGCAGTGTTGAGTCTATGGGCAGTGCTGAGTCTATGGGCAGTGCTGAGTCTATGGGCAGTGCTGAGTCTATGGGCAGTGTTGAGTCTATGGGCAGTGCTGAGTCCATGGGCAGTGCTGAGTCTATGGGTAGTGTTGAGTCTATGGACAGTGCGGAGTCTATGGGCAGTGCTGAGTCCATGGGCAGTGCTGGGTCTATGGGCAGTGCTGAGTCTATGGGCAGTGTTGAGTCTATGGGCAGTGCTGAGTCTATGGGCAGTGTTGAGTCAATGGGTAGTGTTGAGTCCATGGGCAGTGCTGAGTCCATGGACAGTGCTGAGTCTATGGGCAGTGTTGAGTCTATGGACAGTGCGAAGTCTATGGGCAGTGCTGAGTCCATGGGCAGTGCTGAGTCTATGGGCAGTGTTGAGTCTATGGGCAGTGCTGAGTCTATGGGCAGTTCTGAGTCTATGGGCAGTGCTGAGTCCATGGGCAGTGCTGGGTCTATGGGCAGTGCTGAGTCTATGGGCAGTGTTGAGTCTATGGGCAGTGCTGAGTCTATGGGCAGTGTTGAGTCAATGGGTAGTGTTGAGTCCATGGGCAGTGCTGAGTCTATGGACAGTGCGGAGTCTATGGGCAGTGCTGAGTCCATGGGCAGTGCTGAGTCTATGGGCAGTGTTGAGTCTATGGGCAGTGCTGAGTCTATGGGCAGTGCTGAGTCTATAGGCAGTGCTGAGTCTATGGGCAGTGTTGAGTCTATGGGCAGTGCTGAGTCCATGGGCAGTGCTGAGTCTATGGGCAGTGCTGAGTCTATGGGCAGTGTTGAGTCTATGGACAGTGCGGAGTCTATGGGCAGTGCTGAGTCCATGGGCAGTGCTGAGTTCATGGGCAGTGTTGAGTCTATGAGCAGTGCTGAGTCTATGGGCAGTGCTGAGTCTATGGGCAGTACGGAGTCTATGGGCAGTGCTGAGTCCATGGGCAGTGCTGGGTCTATGGGCAGTGCTGAGTCTATGGGCAGTGTTGAGTCTATGGGCAGTGCTGAGTCTATGGGCAGTGCTGAGTCTATGGGCAGTGTTGAGTCAATGGGTAGTGTTGAGTCCATGGGCAGTGCTGAGTCTATGGACAGTGCTGAGTCTATGGGCAGTGTTGAGTCTATGGACAGTGCGGAGTCTATGGGCAGTGCTGAGTCCATGGGCAGTGCTGAGTCTATGGGCAGTGTTGAGTCTATGGGCAGTGCTGAGTCTATGGGCAGTGCTGAGTCTATGGGCAGTGCTGAGTCTATGGGCAGTGTTGAGTCTATGGACAGTGCGGAGTCTATGGGCAGTGCTGAGTCCATGGGCAGTGCTGGGTCTATGGGCAGTGCTGAGTCTATGGGCAGTGTTGAGTCTATGGGCAGTGCTGAGTCTATGGGCAGTGTTGAGTCAATGGGTAGTGTTGAGTCCATGGGCAGTGCTGAGTCTATGGACAGTGCTGAGTCTATGGGCAGTGTTGAGTCTATGGACAGTGCGGAGTCTATGGGCAGTGCTGAGTCCATGGGCAGTGCTGAGTCTATGGGCAGTGTTGAGTCTATGGGCAGTGCTGAGTCTATGGGCAGTGCTGAGTCTATAGGCAGTGCTGAGTCTATGGGCAGTGTTGAGTCTATGGGCAGTGCTGAGTCCATGGGCAGTGCTGAGTCTATGGGCAGTGCTGAGTCTATGGGCAGTGTTGAGTCTATGGACAGTGCGGAGTCTATGGGCAGTGCTGAGTCCATGGGCAGTGCTGAGTCCATGGGCAGTGCTGAGTTCATGGGCAGTGTTGAGTCTATGAGCAGTGCTGAGTCTATGGGCAGTGCTGAGTCTATGGGCAGTACGGAGTCTATGGGCAGTGCTGAGTCCATGGGCAGTGCTGGGTCTATGGGCAGTGCTGAGTCTATGGGCAGTGTTGAGTCTATGGGCAGTGCTGAGTCTATGGGCAGTGCTGAGTCTATGGGCAGTGTTGAGTCAATGGGTAGTGTTGAGTCCATGGGCAGTGCTGAGTCTATGGACAGTGCTGAGTCTATGGGCAGTGTTGAGTCTATGGACAGTGCGGAGTCTATGGGCAGTGCTGAGTCCATGGGCAGTGCTGAGTCTATGGGCAGTGTTGAGTCTATGGGCAGTGCTGAGTCTATGGGCAGTGCTGAGTCTATGGGCAGTGCTGAGTCTATGGGCAGTGTTGAGTCTATGGACAGTGCGGAGTCTATGGGCAGTGCTGAGTCCATGGGCAGTGCTGGGTCTATGGGCAGTGCTGAGTCTATGGGCAGTGTTGAGTCTATGGGCAGTGCTGAGTCTATGGGCAGTGTTGAGTCAATGGGTAGTGTTGAGTCCATGGGCAGTGCTGAGTCTATGGACAGTGCTGAGTCTATGGGCAGTGTTGAGTCTATGGACAGTGCGGAGTCTATGGGCAGTGCTGAGTCCATGGGCAGTGCTGAGTCTATGGGCAGTGTTGAGTCTATGGGCAGTGCTGAGTCTATGGGCAGTGCTGAGTCTATAGGCAGTGCTGAGTCTATGGGCAGTGTTGAGTCTATGGGCAGTGCCGAGTCCATGGGCAGTGCTGAGTCTATGGGCAGTGCTGAGTCTATGGGCAGTGTTGAGTCTATGGACAGTGCAGAGTCTATGGGCAGTGCTGAGTCCATGGGCAGTGCTGAGTTCATGGGCAGTGCTGAGTCTATGGGCAGTGCTGAGTCTATGGGCAGTGCTGAGTCTATGGGCAGTGCGGAGTCTATGGGCAGTGCTGAGTCCATGGGCAGTGCTGGGTCTATGGGCAGTGCTGAGTCTATGGGCAGTGTTGAGTCTATGGGCAGTGCTGAGTCTATGGGCAGTGCTGAGTCTATGGGCAGTGTTGAGTCAATGGGTAGTGTTGAGTCCATGGGCAGTGCTGAGTCTATGGACAGTGCTGAGTCTATGGGCAGTGTTGAGTCTATGGACAGTGCGGAGTCTATGGGCAGTGCTGAGTCCATGGGCAGTGCTGAGTCTATGGGCAGTGTTGAGTCTATGGGCAGTGCTGAGTCTATCGGCAGTGCTGAGTCTATGGGCAGTGCTGAGTCTATGGGCAGTGTTGAGTCTATGGGCAGTGTTGAGTCTATGGGCAGTGCTGAGTCCATGGGCAGTGCTGAGTCCATGGGCAGTGCTGAGTCTATGGGCAGTGTTGAGTCTATGGACAGTGCGGAGTCTATGGGCAGTGCTGAGTCCATGGGCAGTGCTGAGTCTATGGGCAGTGTTGAGTCTATGAGCAGTGCTGAGTCTATGGGCAGTGCTGAGTCTATGGGCAGTGCTGAGTCTATGGGCAGTGCTGAGTCTATGGGCAATGCTGAGTCTATGGGCAGTGCTGAGTCTATGGGCAGTGTTGAGTCTATGGGCAGTGCTGAGTCCATGTGCAGTGCTGAGTCTATGGGCAGTGTTGAGTCTATGGACAGTACGGAGTCTATGCGCAGTGCTGAGTCCATGGGCAGTGCTGGGTCTATGGGCAGTGCTGAGTCTATGGGCAGTGTTGAGTCTATGGGCAGTGCTGAGTCTATGGGCAGTGCTGAGTCTATGGGCAGTGCTGAGTCTATGGGCAATGCTGAGTCTATGGGCAGTGCTGAGT